>NC_065589.1:24588602-25213602 GCF_024542745.1 Macaca thibetana thibetana | reverse complement strand
GTGACCTGAAAGGTATTGAGTGTCCCTCCAGGAATAATATTAGTTATTAAAATGGTGACCTATCTGTTTGTTGTCAGATTCATTGCCAAGACTTGCTCTGCCCTGTTCTGCATCACAGGGGCTAGCCTCCTCCTGGTACATTTCCCAAGCTCCTGTTCCATCTGGCTCCTGATTAAGTTTGGCCAATGGGAGGCCTCAGAAGAACATTAGAGGAAGGAAAAAGCCAAGGTATTTCCCCTATTTCATCTGTTTTTAGAGACATTGCAGCAGTGGTCTGGTCTCTTCTGGGGTTTCACTTCCACCAGGAAGCCTCTCCCTTTGCAGTCTCAGTTCCTAAACTCTGCTAACGTCACTTCCTGTCTCACTCACTTTAGCCCTAGCTAGAAATATCTTCCTGATAATCTAAGGCTTGTCTCACCCATTTGCCCTTTTTGCTCTGGCAACACCTTTGGAGCAAGTGTCTCATATTAAGGTTCATCTCTTGACCTGCCTGGCGTAGATTCTGTTTTCCTGCCTGAAACTTAACCAACACAGCTACCGTTTTATATGCACCTTTCTTAGCTTCTGCTACTCTGCTTAACATTGTTTGATGTTAAAGAATCATTTGGTTCAACCAACTTCCTAAACAAGGAAGAGCTTGGACAGTGGTGTACTGGTAACTGATATTTAACAATTAGTTCTCCAAGAAAGTAAAACTTTGATTTATAGCATTTGCCAATTTCCGTGGTGCAAATACTCCCATCATGGCTGATTTCAAGCTACCAGCATAATGTCACTGAAAATGGATTTGGAAAGAGACACACAATAAACGAGCTGCTGCAGCCAGCTCATGGGATATCTGAGCAAGGACAACTGTATACCTTGAGGCAGGTGAACAGAGAAGGGTTTTGGGCAGAGTGCTGAGTTGCTCTAAATAAATTACAAAAGTTTTTGAGCATTCAGAGAGTAATGAGAAGCCCAGAAGAAAGAGGAAACAGCAGAGAGCCAAAAAGGAAAACAAGGGAAAAAAAATATCAAATAGGAAGTTGTGGAGTCAAGTATTAAGAGCTGTGAGCTGTAGTTTTCCCCCAGAGGACTAAAGAATCAACAGTAAAAGATCTCCTTATCATTAATGCATTGGAGAACTGGAATTATTTGGGAGGGTGAATTGAAGAGCCAAGGGAATTGCCAAAAAAACACAGAACCACAAGTAGGTTAAAATGGATTGTAGAGTGGCATCGTCAGAAGGGGCCTCAGAGATCCTGCATTCAAACAGCATTATTTAACAGATGAGGAAACTGAGCCTCAAAAAGGCCAAGACCATCCTGGCATATAATGGCAGAACCCCAGTCTAGAACGGGTTTCCTGACAAGGGCATTCATTCATTCAATAAATATTGCTTGGTGCTAGACATCTATTGTGAGCACCACAGACATGGTCCTTATCTTCAAGGACTTTACCATCCACTGGAAGAAAGAAGGATTGAATAGCTTATCATAGAATGTAATTGTTTCTTCACGTGATGAGTACTATGAAGAAAAAACAGAGGGCATTTTAATAGACCAAACACAAAGACCTAATTTAGACCAAGGGGTGCAGAAAAGCATCTCTCAGGAAGTCTGACCCTGAACTGAGAAAGGAATGAAGAACATGAATCCATCATGTAAAGACGAGGGAAAAGAGGGCTCCAGGTAAAGGGACTTCAGACACAGTGGCTCTGCTTCAGGGTTTGGTCCAAACAAATGCCTCTTGAGTAGTATATCTTCTCTTTCATCACTAAACACTTTGAAATTTGTTATATCCTCTAAGCCCTGAGTTATAAGCAAGATGATTAAACTTTGTCATAAGGTAGTATCTTGAATTTAGGTGCAAATATGTGTGTGACTAGCTGTTAACCATGTACTTTGGAGTGAAAACTGGTGGGTGCCTTGGGCCTGGGCAGTGCTGTACGGAATACTCAACTCCTGTCAGTGGCAGCCAGCAATGCACCCTGTAGATCCCAGGCCAAAGTGAAGCCCTTGCTTCCCTCTGTGGGCAAAACTGAGATAAAGGAATACATTCTCCAGGCCACGTCATTGTATTTTTACCTGCCAAAACCCATTGCTGATGTCCCTTGCCTTCCCCAACTGGTGGAGGTGGACAGCATACCCCAGGGAACCTGAAAATTCCTGAGCTATGGCCCATTCCCTTCGCCACCTGTGAGGCTGAATCTGAGCCATTTCTTTCCCCTGGGCTTCATAACCCCGTCTGCCAGCTACATTCCTCCCATCTTGATCTATGGAGGCTGGGAAGAGACATGAAAGCTTGCTTTTGCTCTCACGTCAAGTAAGTCCATCAATTATGCTTTCTAATCTTTAATTCCACTATTTTATCATCAATTAACTGAAGCCAGGTTTATCTTCAATTTGTTATGACCTCTCCAGCCCTTAACTTTAGACAAAGCAAACACCACCATAAACACCCCGAATGGACTTGCTACAAAAATTTGGGTAAATTTTATTTTTCTCATCTCTAAATTAAATGCATAAAGCCAACCTTTGCAGGGAAGTGGCTGTAAGGAAGAACAAATAACTTACTTGTAAAATTTCTGGAGCTCTTCCTGTAGCACCATCTGGAGAGCCCAGTGCTATAATCCCATGGATATGATTGTGAGGTCTTTTGAGAGGAGTGTCTTTTTTCAGGCAGCTAGAATGCCAGCCCACGAATATTTCATGGATTTGGCATGTTGACATCCCTCGGACTCAGTTTCTCTCCTTTGCGAAATAAGATAAATAATACGGTCTAATCAACTGGCACCATAAGAACAACTCTCAAAATAATTTTGTGCACTTTAGAAGGAAAGACATCAGTAACATTCAAGATTTTTGGCATTTTTCTTGTCATATTGAATCACTCCAAAGTAAGGGTTTTAAAAAATCTAAGTGGGGAAATTAGCAAAGATATCCATCCACACAAATCAGTATGTTTCTTTTTGGCATATGGCATTACTATGCATTTTGATGTTAAGGATAAGCAATTTTCATCAGTATTTTTTACATGTGCTGAGTCTTTTCTCTGAGGCTCCTGGATTCAAGGGGCTGGATAGATGGGAATTCCTGCTGTCTCTGGAGAAGAGCTTATTTCCTTTCCCAGGCTTCCCAACCCCACCCAGGATCACTTGTCATTGAGATTAACCTTTGTGGAGAGGCACCCAGGAGTGCAACTCTCTGCGAGTGTGACAGCTTTTTCAGGATATCAGGAAGTGGAACGTGTGTGTGACCCAGGAGGGACACACATCTATGTTACAGAAGAAGGCTGAGGCTGCAAAACATGCCCCAGAAAGGAAGCGGATGTTATACCTTTGCTACCTCGCTGTTCTGAAACAGGAAGACATCCATCTGTCCTTCTGGGCATTCAACATTCCACCCACAAACTCCCCTCCTGGAGTCTCTCTCTGGTTCAGTGAATCCTATGTTCCAGAAACCAGCCCTTCCCCCACCTCAACCCAGAGGACTTACTAGTTTTGATGTGAAAGGTATTGATTCAGGAGCTCTTGATGGCTGATGGCTCCCTGCTAAACCATTGATTTTTATTAAATGCCCTCCCCCTTAGTGCATTTGGCAGGTCCCAGAATTCTGTTTCCTTGTGTTCCTTTCCATTTTCTTCATTGTAAGCCCCTCCTCCATCAAATAAACCCTAACTTGGGTTTAAGACCTTCTTGGAAGATGATTCTATACCCTCCCTTTCTAGACCTCCACAATCCTCACTCTCATTCAAATGAGAGAATCACTAAAGGGCTCCTTGTCCTTGCCCCCCAGCAGACCCTCATAAATCCACAGTGAGTTTTTTTTTTTTAATTAAAGCGTCCAAATAATTAATGATCAACTCCATTTGTGCCATTGAAAACCAAAATGTCACACGGTTGAAAAGACCCAACCAAATAATTCAGTGTACCCTATAAAGCTTTAAAAAAGCAGAGCCCAAGAGGCCTGCATGACCGGTTTCTGTGCTGTCTGAAAAGCTTGGTTGGGTTTTTGGGCACTTGATTGGATTCCAGGAATAATGTGCCCTGAGCACAAAGGGCTCTTTTGATGTGTCTGTGCCATAGCTCCTCCCCCTTTCCTCCTCACTTTACCTGGGATACACATTCTCCTTGTCTCCCAAGTTGGAAAAAATAACCCATGGAAGAGAGGAAAAAACAGCAGAGGGAAAATCAAGGGTGGAAGTGGGGAAAAATTCTGCAGTTCTTAGTCTGGTTACTAAAGTCTTGTTATTCCAGAAGGAATAGAAGAAGTGACGTTTATACAATGTCTGTGACCAGACAATGGGAAACCGTAATGATAAGATGTCTCTTGTTTCAATATGGTCCCTTGAGCTATAGGTAATGAGTGAGTCTTCGAGCGAAGACTTGCCAGTTTCAAAGAGTCAGAGGTATGGCAGGTTACCAACCCTAGAAATCAACATGAATTTAGATGCCTAATCCAGCCGAAGAATCTTATAGATAGTGAGTCCAGCTCATTGGTTTTCCATGGGTACCAGAATATTCAGGAAAGATGGAAAGAAAGAAGACAGAACCTCCATTGCTAGAATGTTCTTAAAAAGTGGCAGAGCAAACTAGAGGCCAGGATTATATTAGCAATGGCCCTGAGAGATGAGGAGTGTGGGTCTAGCCCCAGCATATGGATGTCCAGATTGGCAGCAAACTGCAGTAAGCTGGTGCTAATTCAGGGCTATTTTTGTCTGTCTGGGCTAACTTGAAGAGGATGTTTTATCCTTCTAGCCTCATTCTCCTTATCTACATAAAGATGGACTTGTACTGTACCACCATCAGCTCTGAGATTCTATTTCAGAAATCTATTGCTACCCCAAAATTTGATGGCTGACAACAAGAATCTACTTATTTAGGTCTTTTTGGTTTTATCTCAATGATGTTTTATGGATATCTGTGTAGAGGTTTGTACATATATAGATTCATTGGTAGATTTATCCCAACTATATGTTTTTGATGTTACTGTAGATGGTATGCTTTTTAAATTTTATTTTTAAATTATTTGTTAAATATATTTATTTATATATGTATATAGAAATGTTGATTTATATACACCAGCAAATCATCAGCTCTGAGATTCTATTTCAGAACTCTATTGCTGCCCCCAAATTTAATTGATTTTTGTAGATTGAATTTGTATCTAGTAACTTCACTAAACTCACTTACTAATAATTTTTTATAGATTCTCAGTCTGTCTTCTCACCATCAATTCTCAGCTGGTGAGATCACAAGGAAGATGCTTGATATATCTTTTAGGTTTCTTAGGTTGTAAGCAACAGAAGTGACTCTGACTAACTTAGATATAAAGTAGAATCTATTTTAAGGCTATGGGATAGTTCTGTGAATCACAGAAAAAAAAAAAAAAAGAACTGTTAGACCTCAGAAAATGAGAGGGCCTAGAATAGCATTCAGGCACAAATCAACTATCTCTATCAGGACGATCTCTGGACTTACCCTTGTGTAACTTCTCTTAAGATTCAAATTCCTCAGAGAGCAGATCTTGTTGGTCCTATTTATCTCCAGCCCTTGGCCACATTGCCAGTCAATTGAGAGGCCCACCAAAACTGCATGCAATGCCAGAAGAGTGCTACCCCAAAGGAAATTCAAGGTGTTGTTATGCAAAGGGAGAACTCATGCTGGAGACATAAAACAACACGAGTGCCATGTATGATATCTAATTAGAACTTTCTGCCCATCACTCATCAGGTGTACAGACTAGCACTTAAAGTTTCAGTGATAATAGTGGTGATGGAAAAGATTACAATCTCAGACAGCCCTATCTTCCTATCTAGCCATCAAAAGCACTTGGGTTCACTGTCAATGATCCATGTTATTCATTTATACATGAAAGTAGATCCTTCGCCTAGCTTGGTCTGCCTGGGCTTCAACCTACCTCCCTCTTTCCCATTAATACATTTTGTGCTGTTGAAATAGGCTTGATTAGTAATCAAATACATCTGTGTTCTGTCTTGCTTTCTTGCCTCTATCTTCTGTCTCCTTTTAAGGGTGGTGGTGTGTTTACTTTGCTGCAGTTACTTTGGAATCAGAGACCTAGTATTTATCCTGATACAATCAGTAACGACATTGAATTCTCTCTGCTTGTTGAACTTTTTATACACTATGTGGGCTTGAGTACACATAGTGCATAAAAGATGTTTGTGGGTTTCCTAGGTGTTTTTAATCCATCAGAAAATGGATTGGGGTAATCACGATCAATTTTCCTAAGGAGGGAATTACAGTGAAAAAAAGTGAGGTTAAAAGGCTCTTATCTCTGCCATCACTCATCCCCACCTTTATTTATTGCCTTCTCTGGTTTTCATTAGCATGCTGACAACCAAAGCTATAGACATTTTCATCCACACTCTGACTGCTGCCCTGATTTCAGTTCCAAGTTATGAAACCTAATCTAAACCTTAGAGGGGAAACTACAAACTGTAACTTTAAATTTCAGTTTACAGAGTCCCCCAGGATGATTCCAGGAATTGAGTTGGGAGGGGTCCTGGGAATCAGAAACCTAACTACCACCTCCTTCCTCCCCTGAAAGGACCCGAGGACATTTGAAACAAAACTCATAAAAGACCATTTTCACAACATCCCAATTGAGAAAAATTGCAAGAGAACATCTCACTCAACCTCCTCCCTGCAATTGCTCCTAACTAATTCCAGATAGAAGGAGGTGTCTCTTAGTCTTCAAGATCACTTGAAGGGCATTTCACAATTCCCCATGGTCACCTGTTTCAAAATATAAGAACTGGATGCCAGGAAAATATTCCTCATATTCAAATACCAATTCTTTCTTCAATTCAGACCATTTGGATAATTAAAGTATAACATTTCAGAACTGGAAGGGGCTTTAAATACCATTTAGTCTAGGGGTTATGACTGGTAACCAAGGATTGAGACATATTTTACTAGGGCCACAGAAAGTTTAATTTTTGAATTTTTGTATTTGTTGCCAATGCTTAGATATTGAGATAGATCCTTTCCAAAAAAAAAATCCAGATAGCTGGAATCTCTAGAAAACACAAAAGATCTGGAAATACAGTGGTCCTCATTCCCACAGCAGCAATTGGAGTTGGGTGCTTCTCTTTGGAGTGGGGTTGTATGGAGAAAATAAACTCTAGTTTATCATAGAACACACCAGATTTGTTTATCTCATTTACCCTAAATGATTAACTTTTATCAGCATCTAAGTTTTTAATCCCTGATTTTTGTGGACATGAACACTGAGAACCAGAAAAATGATCTAACTGAGGTGACCAGCTGTGCAGGTGTGACAAGAGCTAGAACCCAGGGCTCATGCCTTCTAGGCCAATGATCATCCACTACAGAGCACTGCTTTCAGGCTCTTACTATGCCAACCTGGGGCAACTGAACAAGAAAATTAAACAGGGCAGGGAGTTGACATAATAAAAGTTAAAACCTATGATTTCCATATGCCCTGTGATCTTCTGTAATCCTTGGGTCAGCTCAGCAGTAAGGTGATAAAAATGTTCCCTATGGAACCTTAAAGAAGACAATCGGTTCATACCCAGTTTATTGTGAAGGAAAGGTTCAGTGAGAAGACTAGAAGACACAAGTCCATTTATATGATGGGGTGTATATGAGTGGTTTGTTTAAGGAGTAGTTCTCAGCTTTAATCAAGAGGGTACTATGCCCATTCTCAACTCCAAGATGTAGTCCGAAAACCAAAAAAAAAAAAACAAAAACAAAAACACAGACTTATAGAGAATATGAGGGCATAGAGGGAATTCTATCAAAAATTTAAAAAATAATGATTTCAATCTAAGTGTCTGTTTACAAAAGCTACTAAAATCAAAGGTCAATTTGGTAAAAATGAAAATTTAATAGTATATTTCTCAGAAAATTATTCAGACTAGTTAATTAGTCCTATGCAGACACAATATAAAACAGTCTTTTAGTCTCTGAAGAGGGAGAGATCAGTGAGCAAAGTACAAATTCTATGTTAATAATCTCTTGGCACACAAAAGAAAAAAGTAGGTGAAACATTGAGGCAACATTTACAGCCTCAAAGTACCTGATCACTTTGGTGAGTTCAGGCTCTGAATGGGCTAGTTATCATGTGGTCCAAACAACTGAAGAATTAAGTACATCACTAACAACCACTAGTTATTTCAGCCAAGTACAGAAACCTTTGAAATGGTTTCTGGCTGTGAATGTGGCTCAATATAGAAAAAAAGTGGCCAAAAGAGCCTTTCAGATTTCTTTCCTGTAGCCCTTCACTCATAACCAAGGAGGGCTGGAGAAATAGCACTTCTTTCTAAGAGCAGAGACATAATTTGAGTTTGAGATATTCATGTTTAGTTGGAGTTTGAAGGAATTTAAATGGTTTATTACCACCAAGGAGACACTTGCAGTTGGCATTCATGTGGAGAGCAGATTTTGCTAGTTGGAAAATTTGTGAGAAAAGACTTAGTCAAGAGATATTTCTCATCGCCAACTTATTCTTAATAAGCTTGATGGCATTTGAGGGTTATAAAAAATTGATTAACATCCCTTCCTTCCCAGAGCTCACTAGCCAGGAGGGGCTGCCTTTACCACTTGACCATTTCCTCTTCTCTCCCAAAACTTCCTCCTTTAGAATATCAGAACTAAATTAAAAGACCATCTGGAAGGGTTAATCCAGAATCCAGTGGTTTGAATAAAATCATGTATGTAGACACTCTCCCTTTTGATATTGGTTAGATCCCAGAAAGGCTTTCTAGGTGGAGAATTTCTTCCCCCTAATGATGATGAAGACTTTTCTAAAAAAAGAAGAGGAATCCCATATTAGAAAACACAAAATAAAATGGGAACACAAAATAAAATGCAGATCCATGGGGAAAATGATACATGTTGAGATAACTGGTTATTAATATGCAAAAACATTCTAATTAGATCCCTACATCTAATTAGTACAAAATTGTATTTAATGTTGATTTTTTTTTTTTTTTTTTTTTTTTTTTTTTTTTTTGAGACGGAGTCTCGCTGTGTCGCCCAGGCTGGAGTGCAGTGGCGCGATCTCGGCTCACTGCAAGCTCCGCCTCCCGGGTTCACGCCATTCTCCCGCCTCAGCCTCCGAGTAGCTGGGACTACAGGCGCCCGCCACCACGCCCGGCTAGTTTTTTGTATTTTTAGTAGAGTCGGGGTTTCACCATGTTAGCCAGGATGGTCTCGATCTCCTGACCTGGTGATCCACCCGCCTCGGCCTCCCAAAGTGCTGGGATTACAGGCTTGAGCCACCGCGCCCGGCCTTAATGTTGATTAAATGCATAGACATCAAAGAAAACTTAGAACCCTTTAGAGGAAATCTTAGAATATCTTTAAAACCTTCAAGTCGAAAAGAATTTTTAATCTATGACAAACAAAAACATTAAAAAGCAACAACTTTAAAGAGGCTTGATAAATTTACCTACGTTAAAATAAATACAAAACTTATATACAACAAAAGATACTATGAACAAGTGAAAAAGATAAGCAATATAGTAGCAGAGGAAATTTGCAAACATGTAACCTGTGAAGATCTGTATTTAGAATACAAACAGGACTCCAAGAATTAACAAGAGGAAAACCACTATCAAAAGCTCTAACATGCATGTAACTGGAATTCCAGAAGGAAAAAAGAAAGACGTTAGGGCAAAAAAAATTTTTTTCGAAGAAATTATGACCAAAAATGTTTCCAAATTTGGTGAAAGACATATTCAAGCAGCTCAGCAACCCCCAATCATAAATTTTATAAATTCAAAGAAAGCCCTGCCTAGACACGTTGTAACCAAACTGCTGGAGACTATGAATAAAGAACAAATCTTAAAGCAGTTAAGAAAAATAATACATTACATACAGAAGAGCAAAGATTCAAATGACAGTGGATTCTCATCAGGAACCATGGAGGCGAGAAGACAGTGGAACAATATTTTTAAAGTGCTGAAAATAAATAAATAAATAAAACTATCAACCTGAAATTTTGTATCTACCTAAAATATTCTCAGGAATGAAAATAAAATAAAAATATTTTCAATAAAGAAAGTCTAAGAATTCATTGCTAGCAGCCTGTGCTACAAAAAATTGCTGAAGGAATTTCTTTAGACTGTAAGAACAAGACACTAGAGTAAAACTTGCATCTTCAGGAAAGAATAAAGCATCAAAAATGGTAAATATCTGGTGTATAAGTCATGGTTCAACCAGAGGAGTATTTGTGCGGTCATGCACTGTATAATGATGTTTTGCTCAATGACAGATGCATACACGATGGTGCTCCCACAAAATTATGATGGAGCATATATAGAAATCTGATATATGGCACTTGATATTGGCATTGTAGATCAAGTAGAGGAAATTATTGGTATTCAGTAATCATGCTGGGATATTTGGTTTTCCATTTGGAAAACTACATATACATTTATATATTATATATTTATATTTATATAAATATATATTATATTTTTATTATATTTATAATATAATTATTATATGTAATATACCATCTAGGTATATATATAATATATACCATCTAGGTTTGTGTAAATATGCTTTATGATGTTTGTACAGCGACAAAATCACCTAAGGATACATTTGCCAAGACTATCCCCATCCTGAAATGGCAAGTATGTGTGTGTTAGAGACAGAAAAGTATATATAGAGATGCATACACAGAGGGGCAGGGGAGTTGTGGGGAGAAGATTATTACAGAGAATTGGCTTATGCAATTATGGAGTCTGTCTAGGGCAAGTGGCCCAAAAGAGAAGATGAATAGACTGAACCCCACAGGTAGAAGTCTCTGGGCTCAGGGAAAGCCTAGACCCTCTTTTAAAGATTTCACACAAGATAATATCCTTTTTAACTAATTTAAGGTCAAACAGTAATGATTGGGGGCTTTAATTGCATCTACAAAATTTCTTCACATCAGCACCTAAATCAATGTTTGACTGAATAACTGGAATGGTAGCTTAGCCTAGCCAAGTTTACATATCAAAAAGCTATTACATCTGAGTAAATATAAAACACTACTTTCTTTCCTTTTAAGCTCTTTAAAATACTTATATTTGCTTACACTAAAAGTGTTAATATTGGTGGAGTTTTTATGAGACATATGTAATATAAAATATGTTGACTATAGAATAAAGGGACTAACAGTGTTGGGTTTACATCAGTGGTAATATTAACTTTTAGTTGACTATGATAGGTGATAGATAGATAGATAGATAGAACAACCATTAAGATATTTATAATCATTCATAGCTTTAAGCCAATATAAATTAAAATAGAATACTAAACATTTTCAAATAATCCAAAATAAAGCAGGAAAAGGGGAACAGAGGAACCAAAAATAAATAGTAATATAATAATATAGTATACCTAAATTTAACCATATCAGTAATTACATTAAATGTTAGTGGTCAAAGCATTTAAAGGAAGATATTGTCAGAGTAGATTTTAAAAAGTTAGACTCTAGCATGTTGCCAACAAGAGACATAATTTAAACACAAAGATACATGTAGTTTGAAAGTAAATGGATAATGGTAAAGATATACCATGCAAACAGCAAGCTTAAGAAGACTAGAGTGACTATATTAACAACAAATGAAAAGAGTAGACTTCATGACAAAGCACACAACCAGGAATAAAAATTTTAAAAGGGACAATGCACTGAGAAGACAGTAATTATAAATATGTTTGTATCTAATAGCAGAACCTCATGAATCAACACTCAATACAATTAAAAAAAAAAAAAACTATAATCTTAGCAGATTTTAACACTCCTCTCTCAGCAATTGATAGAATAACCAGACAAAATATCAGTAGAGACATGGAAGATCTGAACATCGCTGTCAACCACCCTGATCTGATTAACATTATAATAGAACTCTACATCCACCTGCAAAATATCCATTATTTTTGAGCACGCATGGTACATTCACCAAGATAGACCATATACTGCACTGCAAAACACTTGTCAATAAGTTCAAAAGAACAGAAATCATGTAAAGTGTTTTCTGTAATCATAAGAGAATTAATCAGGAATAACATATCTAGGAAAATCCGTATCTAGGAAAATTATTTAAAAGTATGTCATTTGGAATGTCATAATTAAATGACATACTTTTAAATAACTTATGGATCACAGTCAAAATCACAAGGAAAATTTAAAAATGTTTTGAACTGAATGAGGGAGAAAATACAATATCAAAATTTATAAGATGCAACTTAAGCAGTGCTTAAACGGAAACTTGCAGCTTTAAATGCAAAAGAAGAAAGGCCTAAAAACAACAGCCTATGATTCTGCCTTAAGAAGTTCAAAAGAGATCAAAGTAAGTAGAAAGAAGAAAACGAAGATAAGAGTAAAAATAAGTCAATGAAATTGAAAATAGATACCTAATAGTGAAAATTAGCAAAACCAAAAGCTGGCTCCTTGAAAAAAAAAATTGGCCAACTCTTAGTTATACTGACAAAATTTAAAAAAAAGAAAAAAAAGAAAAGAAAGAGAAAGAAAAAAAGAATACATCCCTAATGACAGAAATAAAAAAATATGTTATTACCACAGATCCTACAGATTTTAAAAGGATAATAAGTAAGTTTTGGAGCAACTATATTACCATATTTTATAGCTTAGATGAAAGGGATAAATTTCTTGAAAAATGCAACTTACCCAAGTTGGCATGAAAAGAAACAAAATCTGAATTGTCATTTTTGAAATAAGAAAATTTACTGCATTATCAAAAAGCTTCCCTGAAAGAAAAACAGTAGACAAGTGGCAAAATATATTAATGTGCAATTCACAAAAGAAGAAACTTGAATGGTTCCTAACTCCATGCCAAGATGCTTGACCTCAGTAATAATTAGAAAAATGTAAATAAAACTACACAGAAAACATTTCACACTAAGCAGGTAAAAAATAAAAGCCTGACAACAAGAAGTAATAGCAAGAATGTAAGAAAAACAAAACTCATAAACTTCTGGTAGACATGTAAATTGGTACAAACACTATAGAGGGCAATTTGGCAACATCTAATAAAGTATATCAGGCAGATATTCCATAACCCAGAAACTCCCACTCCCCAGGCATGTGCAGAGGAAACGTGTATAAGGATGTGCATGGAAGCATTGCTTGTAATCGAAAATGCTGGAAACAGACTAAACATCCATCAAGAGGAAAACTGATAAAAGTATGTATTCATCTATTCACACGTGGAATTTTAAACATAAGACTAGAGATATATATGTTCAATTTAAATACAAAACATTAAGCAAAAAACCAAGTTGCAGAAGGATACACAATTTATTTAACCACTTAATATATGAAAACAATGCTACATAATTTTAAGGATACACAGACAAGAGAAGGATACAAGACAGACAAGAGAATAAAACTCAAAATCAATCACTGTTGTCCCTACTGAGAAATAGGGGAATGGGATGACAGATGGATACAGGGGATTTAAACCATATTTGTAATGTTTACTTTTAGGCTGGTTGGCACATACAAAGCTATTCGTTAGCGTACTCATTGCACCTTTATGCATGTCTGAAATATTCTGTAGTTTAAAAAATTAGAAAGGAACTGGAGTCCGAAATATGGCTGCTTGGCAAAAGATGGAGGCTTCAGTCATAATGAGGAATCAGACGCCCTTGCTGGATGCCCTCAACTGTTTTGACTTCTGGAGGGGCGGGCCGTGATTACAGCTGCGATTAGGTGACTCACCATAATTATGTTTTGTTGAAATTGAATTTATTGAAGCATGAATCATTCTGCCCAAGTCCTACCTAATTGCTCCAACACTGTGGATGGGAAGGATGGCGGAGGAGTTTTCCTTGGAGGTCATTATAGAATGAATGTGCTTGTGCACGTGCGTGCATCCCCGCACACAGTCGGCCACACTCACCTTACAGAAAGCTGGCAGCGCGGCCCCATCCTTTGTGATCACATGAGGTTGCCAGGCAATCTTTACTTGTTTAGCTGTGGTTTCTTCTGTCTCCTACCCCCTACTCTTTATGAGCAACTCACTATTTGGCCGTTTGGCTCCCTGGGGGTCTCTGTGCCTCAGACCGCAGGCCCCTCTGAGAGTTGTTGATGCCTCAGAGCGGCTGACTTGCAGATTGCATCCATATTCCCCCAGCTCAGACCTCCCACCACCACTCAGCAGGCAACTTAGGGATGCCCTCAGAGCTGCGTGCCTGCTGCAGAGCTGTAATTTACATCAACTTGGGAGCTCTGACGAGGCAAAGAGCAACCTCAGAGGGTGGTGGGAACCACTGGCACTCCTGCTCTGTGGCTCATGTACAGGGAGGAGACGGGGATGGTGGACTGTGAGAGTCTGTGACTCACTTGCAGTCTCACACAGGGAAAGAGCTCCAAGCCTTTCTCCTCTCCTTTCCCTAGAATGTGAAGATGGAGAGACCCATTGTTTATCTTAGCGTGATACAAATTGAACAAACAAAAGGGACTGTTCCTTTAACAGGTTGACTGTAAGCTAATCACGATTTTAAAAAACTGTTTTCCTACCCCAAGATAGGTAGCAGAGGCAAACTTCGTGGTCATAATAGCAATGACAGCAAACACTTTTACACCATCTACCACTTGCAGGCACTGTTCTAACCACTTTACACGTTTTAACACATTTAATCTTGACAACTTCATGGGGTAGTGTCTTTACTAGCCACACTTTGCAGGTGAGGAAACTGAGGCACAGGGAGTTTAAGCAACTTACTAATAAATGAGGAGGTTGTCTAGCCCCCAGACTCTGCTTTTAACCAGTCCCCTATACGGTCTGCACATGACAAGCTTGGTGCTGAGTGCTTTACAGAATCATCTGACTCGCTCTCTTTGACAGATGAGAAAACTAAGGCTGAGAGTTGCAAAGTAACTCGCAAAGATTACACAAATAATAAGTAGCACAACCAGGATCTGGAGCTAATTGGCCTGATTGCACATCTATCCCATCTACCCCTTTCATTTCCAATGACGTGCCAGGTGTGGAAACCCCAGCAGATGAGGAATACACAAGGCAGAGTAGTCATGAGCCACAGCTGATAGCACGGTAAAGCTGTATTCCAACCAGTAACCCTTTAGCTGGTGCTCCCAGCGGGCTCCGGGGCTTCCTCATCTGCCTCTAATTCAGACTCAGATTTGGTCTTTTTCTGATGACTCCATCTTCTTCTGAAGTTCCAATTCCATTGTTAAACACAGTAGTGGAACTGGCATTTAAAAAATCCATTGACTTATTTTTAAAAATTTTTAATCTCTACTCATTAGAGTCAATTGATAAAGAGTAAATACTCCAGGGAAAAGGTAACATTTTAAACTCATATTGACAAACTTTTGGGTGGTGGTAACTCACAAGGACCCCTGGGTATGGACGCACAATAGAGATGTGAAGAGTCAAAGAGAAAGTGAGGAATAAAGCTTCACTAACTCACTCACTGCCCAGTTGTCCCAGGGATAAGTCTGGGCTCCTGTCCATTGTCTTCTGGTTTCTTCCCTCTAAAACACCACAGACTCAAAGGTGGCAGATCAGAGCAACTCTAGAGACCCTTGCAGATAAGTCAGAGTGTCAAGGGCTCAAGGACCAGTTCAATCCTTTCATTTTATAGATCAAGAAACCAAGACTTCAATTGCTACATGATTTGTCTATGGTTATACAGTTGAACGGTATGTAAACCAATAATAAAACTCAGAAGTAATGGTCTTGAAAAAGATAAGCAGCCCTAAGCCACTGTTGGAATTTTCACATGTCCAGTTCTCTGATTTTCTCTCTTCTTGAAAAGCTCATTATTCTTCAGAAGCACCACAGAATGTCCTTTACACAAAAGAGTAGAAGTGTTACGTGGTTGAGAAACAGGGTTTGGACTCATACACTCCACACTCCAGCTCCAACTCTTGACATTCATAGCCTGTGTTATCTTGGGGAAGTCACGAGTTTCAGACCCTCAACTTCCTCAACTGTCAAACAGAAAAATCTTAAAACCTTTCTTACAGACTTATTTCACTCATGAGTTAAATGGTCATATTTGAAAGCACCTGATACAGCTTCTGGTACATTTTTGGGGCTTATTGAATGCTTTGTCATTGCACTTTGACCAGAGGAGGAATATTTGGGAACCTTGAGGAACTTAGTTTGATTTTCTATCCCAATGGACCACCAAACCCTTGCCTTAAAAAGAAAAAAAAAATCCCAGACATTTTTATAATTGAGTCATCTATTCCTGTTACCTTTTCTTTTTTCCAACCTTTTAGTTTGGCATCATTCCCCAGCCTAACAAATTTATTGCCTATTTTATCATTCAGAATAGAGATGATGGTAGCAATCACTTTTCACCTCTGAGTTTTATGGACACTCACTTATCACACTCCAGCTTTGGCCTCTCCCAGGTGGACACCTATTCATTGGAAAGCAACATGTGGAGTGAGCTGTGTAGACACTTGTACATCTACCAAAGACCTCTGGGATTCTATTTCTCTCAAGCTATTAGTCACAGTAGTTGATGCCCTGGTGCTCACCTGCTTCTTAAAAGTTATGCCATCCTAACTTCCACCATTGGTCTTTTCCAATTATCCTCTCTTTTCGCTAATGTCCCTGATTTCTTCAGTTCTTGTTCTTTCTTCGCCCCTTAGCCACAGTGTCACTCGAGTTTAATACATATCCATCTGCATTAATTTCTGTGACTAGAACAGTGGCAATCCCAACCCATTTTCCCCTCTTTGGAGAGAGACATGGGAAGAAAAAAAAAAAGAAAATTCCTTCTCATCAAGGAATTTAATCAGGTCTTATTTAAGTAGTCCTCTTAAAGCTATGGCTGAGCCTTTGGCCTACAAAGTAAAGCTTAGACCTTAATATTAACAGCAAAGAAATATCCTCAAACACCCTCTATATGTAGAAGATTTTATGAAAATCTGAGGGAGAAGCAGGCCTCATATAAATTTTTTGTCATTAAATTTTAAAAGCATACTTCTTTATTAATTTTTTTAAAGAAGCATACTTCATGTTTCAGTGAATAGATGGAAGTTAAAGGAAATCGCAAGAAACAGAAGGGAGTAACATTCCAAGGGAGGCAGAAACATAGAGATAGAGGTAGCCATAAAAATGTAATTTTCTGAGATTTTATCTACAGTACCCTAATTATAGCAAGAGAGTTGTACTATTCTTAAAAAGCAAAATATAGATTTAGGCTACTTCATCTACGTATGGGACTTAAATTACAACAATGTTTAAACTAGCACCAATATTTATACAATTCCAAAATAAATCTGTGGAATTGATAGTATTCTTCAAGACATCCTCTGTCTATCATCATCTCACCTCCTTTCTCCATCTCCTGCAATGACACCTCAATTTACTCGGTTGCAGGCATAAACTTGAAAGCATCTTCTCCCTCCTTTTGCCCCATATTCCCCATAGCTAAACTCTGCCAACACCACAGGGAGTGGGCAAGAATGACCATAGTAGATTCAGATGTAATTAGTTTGTTGCCTGTAACACACCATATTTAGCCTGTCAATCCACCTGAAAAAGGAACAATAAATTCCCATTCTTACTTTTCATCACCCAAATTAGCCCAAACAAATTAGATTGGTGGAACCACTTGTTCCCATCTGGTTTCCATAGGACATGTAGACTCAGAAAAGTTTTCTTTTTTTGTTGTTTGTTTTTGTTTTTAAATTTAAGTTCGGGGGTACATGTACAGGTTTGTTACATAGGTAAGCTTATGTCATGGGGATTTGTTGTACAGATTATTTCATCACCCAAGTATTAAGTCTAGTACCCATTAGTTATTTTTCTTGATCCTCTTCCTCCTCCCACCCTCCACTCACCCTCAATCTGAGAAGGTGGGAATCATTGGATGCCCATAAGCCTTCTGATCCTTACATAATAAACTACTTGGGGCTGTCTTTTCTTTAGATCTCAAAAACCACAATAAGGAACTATTTTCAGCAGCTTTTGTCAGGGGAGCAAGATGGGAGTTTGATAGACCCCAATATGTGTTGTTCCCCTCTGTGTCTATGTGTTCTTCTTATCATTTAGTTCTCACTTATAAGTGAGAACATGTGGTATTTGGTTTTCTGTTCCTGCATTAGTTTGCTAAGGATAATGGCTTCCAGCTCCATCCATGTCCCTGCAAAGGACATGATCTGGTTCTTTTCTATGGCTGCATAATATTCCATGGTGTATTAATATAGGTACCACAATTTCTTCATCCAGTTTATCATTGATGGGCACTTAAGTTGATTCCATGTCACAAAGATTCCCTAAGATTCCATCTTTCCTTTAGTTTCATAGCCTATTTTGCCCATTTCTCCCATTCCTCCTTTCTTCCATTTCTTTACCCCTAGATGTCCAAAGCAGCCTCCTGACTTACATTCTTGCTCCCCTCTCTTTCCCTCTCTTTAGCCTAATTCATTTAGATTCCAGAGAAACTGAGCCACATTTCCACCATTTGTTGGTCTCAACTAAAATCAACAATTTTTCATTAATATGCTATCACATGTAAACAGGCAACAAAGTAAATGATTTTGACCTAAATATTTGAGACATTGGCTCTTGGTAAATACAAAATCTCCTCCATGTCATGAGGACATGTATTTGAGCAGACATTGGGTAAGGGGTTGAGGAAGCCTTGGGGAAAGACCACTATACTTCCATCACTACACCATCTGAGAATTTAGAATCATCTGTATCAGAGACTACATAGTCTAAAACTTAAATTGCAGAAGATACAACATCACTTTCTGTGCACCTATCAGTGTGCATATGTAGACAATCACCTCCAGAAAGAGGGGGGACTGGGCAGCTAGCTGGATGCACTGGGACATATTGAACCATTTTTTGAATGTTTGGGGCTTGGCAAATAAATACATTGTGCCCCAAGCACCTTTTTCCCTTCACTTAAAACCCATGTGTATTGGAAAGGAAATTTAATTCTTATGTTTCTGATTTGCCCACATTTAACCCATCAAAATCCAACTCAGTGGGAACCATTGGATGCCCATAAGCCTTCTGAACCTTGTGTAATAAACCACTTGGAGCTGTCTTTTCTTTGGATCTCAGAAACCACAATGAGGAACTATTTTCAGTGGCTTTAGTCAGGGGAACAAGATGGGAGTTTGATTTTGCCCTCAGATTTCACCACAGCCAACAAATTCTAACTTTGTGCAGATGCATTTCCACGCCTTGTATTTACTTCTTGCCAATAACCTGAGGTCTAGTAACCACTGTTTTTGTAAAAGTCAACCAATATGGACTGATATTCAACTCCAAAACGTGCTGAGCACTGTGCGGGTCTCTGGCACTGGGTCTCAATGTCCTCACCGGTGTTATGCAACTCACTTACCTGAACCTTTGAGTCTTCCCTCTGCACAGTCTAATTGTACAGGAGATACTGTTCATTCATAAAGGTTAGTTGATTAGGATGAAAATATTAAAAAAAAAAATAAGGAAATAAGATCCTGTAAATGGGCTGGGTGTGGTGGCTCATGCCTGTAATCCCAGCATTTTGTGAAGCTGAGGTGGGCAGATCATTTGAGTCTAGGAGTTTGAGACTAGCCTGGGCAACATAGCAAGACCCCATCTCTAAATAAATAAATAAATAAATAAATGTTTCAGCTGAAAATAAATTTACAATAAATAAATATAGAAGGTTCTATAAATGCAAAAATATCCTTATAACCTATACACTGACAACATGGATTATGGGAACATTTGCAGAATATGACTGAAGTTCACACCATTTCTATACCCACCCAGATGTGTGTCTTTAGACTAATTCAAACCTAATGTGGAAATTGAGATTGTGTTTGGCCAACTTAATTACCCACATCAGTCAGAGGAAGATGAAAGAAAAGTCATAACTAATATGCAAGCAATTATTATCCAAATTTGGCTTTTTATTTCTAAGAATCATAGGTAAAATCAAACATTTAATCCCTCTCTGCTTGGGCCTGTTTCACCAACATGTGGGAAAAAGAGGCAGAAAACAATTTATTTCTAGGCCACCTCCCACTGGTTTCTTGCTGAACTGGATACATGGTAGGAGAAGAAGCCAGGTGGTCTGACCTGTTCACAAGTAATCAGGAGCTAGCTGTTCTTCCTGCAGCAGAAGCCAGAGCTTGGAATTTCCTGACCCATGCCCACCACATTCTCAATGTGGTGTTTCCTTAAGATCCAAGTGCTCATACATATCTTTCCTGGAGTTCACGTTTCTCCCTGGCCTGTCAAGGCACACTGTGTCTTTCTTCCTGAGTCCCATAACAACATATGAAGGGGAAAATATGGCTGTAAAGGTCTTTTCCCACCTTTCCATCCAGACCATGGTGATATTTATGCCCCTTCATTTCATCCAGAACCCAACTCTGGGACATGTGGCTATGAAACCTTCCCTCATTTTAAGACTTGTGAAAGTACAATTTCCAGCAGAACAGTGGTTTTTATTGTTTTTCTCTGGTTTCTGAGCAATTTAGACCATTTAAAGAGAAAGACCTGAAGTTTCTCTTGTCAATTCAGCCCAAAAATGGGGGGAAATGATCATCTGAAATCCAGAAAGAGAAAAAAATTAAAGAAGGAAATTCTTGACTTGAAAGAGATTATGTATCTGACTAGAAATAAAATGGGATGCAGTGAAGTTAAAAACATGAATTCCTACCACATTATCACTAACATGAGCTGTTCATCCTGAATTGCCTCCAGCCAGGGAGCTGTGATAGGAAGGGTACTTAAGGCTTTGGAATCAGGTCTACCCAGGTTCAAATCACAGCTCTGCCTTTTCCTGCTTCTATCCCCTCATCGTTGTGAGTGTCAGCTGCAGAATAATGAAGTCATAATTTTGGAAACAAGACCTTTGTTTCTCATAAAGGGTTGTAGCCTGCAAGGTGGCCATTCTGACAGGCTGAGAAGTATAGCCTCCAGCCAGAAGCTGGAAGATGGCACTTTGGTGGGGGTAGGGGGAGGCATAAGACAGGAATTTATGCTGACCAGCTTGGCTAAGCATACATATTCAATAAGCTATAGGCGAAATCATGAATATTTATGAAAGGAGTAACATACACATGCTCAATTGAGCTCCATGCCTCTTCATGGGTGGCATGTTCCAAAAATGATGGTATTACTATTTACAATAGCAAAGACTTGGAACCAACCCAAATACCCATCAATGATAGACTTGATAAAGAAAACGTGTCACATATACACCATGCAATATTATGCAGCTATAAAAAAGAAACAGTCTTGTCTTTGGTTCCCTGCCTCCAGACCTTATTCTCCTGCCTCATTACCATGTACATTGTTGTGAGCAGCTTCATGAAGAAATGAGGCTCCAGGAAGACTGCAGATGAAGACAAAGTTACTTGCCTGGGGGAGGTGTCCTTTGCAGGGACATGGATGAAGCTGGAAGCCATCATTCTTGGAAAACTAAAACACAAACAGAAAACCAAACACTGAATGTTCTCACTTATAAGTGGGAGTTGAACAATGAGAACACATGGACACATTGAGGGGAACATCACACACCGGGGCGTGTGTTGGGGGGTGGGGGGGCAAGGGGAGGGAAGAGGGAGAGCATTAGGACCAATACCTAATACATGCGGGGCTTAAAACCTAGATGACAGGTTGATAGGTACAGCAAACCACCGTGGCACATGTATACCTATGTAACAAACCTACGTGTTCTGCACATGTATCCCAGAACTTAAAGCAAAATTTTAAAAAAAAAAGATGGCATTAGAATGATCCAAAGGTGCAGTTTTTGACTCTCTAATGTCAAAAGGTAAAGCAGAGAACATGTAAACTCTCACCGTGCACCCGCTGTTGATGCCAGAACCACTCGATGGTTGGTGGTCTCTTATTAGGAAGGAATACATTGTGAAACGGGTGAGTTATCATGTCAAAACTGAGAGACAGAGGGAGAGTCCTGTCATGGCCTCAGACAATTGGCTAAAGGTAATAAAGGACGGAGTCGTCCCTTTCTTGTTTTCTAGAGCTGGTTGCTGCTTACTCTAGGAAAGAATTCTGGTTAAAGGTTAATAACCAAGGGGCATACTGGGACGTATCTGACCTCTCATCTTGTCATGGCTAGGAGCTCCGTTTTTAAGGTTTATCTGGGGTCCCCTTGGCCAAAAGGGAGTCTGTTCAGTCTTTTGAAGGACTTAGGATTTTATTTTTATTTCTCATGAGCAACAAGGCTTATGATCTATAAACCAGGGAAAATAATACCTTCTTTATAGGGTTGTCATGAAGATTGAATGAGCTATGAATTTAAAGTATCTGTTACAGAGTTGAAAGGTCGCAAATGATAGCTATAAAGTATCTAGCCCACAAACCTTGCTGTTTTTCCTGGAATTTTCATTGGTCCTACCTTCAAGTTAAAGATTGAAAGTTACTATTAAAAGTCAAATATGTGACCCAGAAGGAATAACAGCAATCTCTTTCAGTGATTATCATCTTGGTATATGTTAGTACCTAGCCGAGTTTTCTGATATGATAGGGGAATGAGATAGGTAGATTTTAATGACTAGAAGGAAAGGGAAAAAAGCTTAGAACATGGTATGCTGAGAAAGCAAATTCAAGTGGGCACAAACTGTCGACACTCCAGGAAGTGGGATGCCAAATAAGGGTGGGAAGCCAGAGGAGAGGAGAAGAGACTTTCTGCATGAGAAGAAATTTCATAATTTTGCCTGGGAGTCCAGGAAATGATTGCCACCACCAATTTATGCTTGCCTCACTAATATACCACCTCCCCCAGGCAAGTAACTTTGTCTTCATCTGCAGTCTTCCTGGAGCCTCATTTCTTCATGAAGCTGCTCACAACAATGTACATGGTAGTGAGGCAGGAGAATAAGGTCTGGAGGCAGGGAACCAAAGACAAGACTGTTTCACGCCCACTTCCTAGAACTAAATTGAAAGGAAAACCCTAACTTTCCATGCCTAAGTAACAAAAGGACCAGAGGCTACTACTCCCTTTGGCCTTTTCCGCCCGGCAGATGGGAAACTGGCTGTCCACAACAAATCATACTGAGTGTGGATAGAGTCTTTGTTTGCAGCTTTGTAACTTCACTCCTGTCTCTGAATGGTTGCTTTCCACAACCAGTCAGACTGATCGCAGGTGGAGTCTTCATATGCGAAGAAGTGTATAACTTTGTAACTTCACCCTAGCCTCTGATTGGCTGCTCTTTGCAACCAATCAGATGTTTGCATAGGGGTGTGACCTTTGTAACTTCACTTCAGCCTCTGGTTGGCTGCTTTCTGCAACCAAACAGACTGATTGTGGGCTACCACTTCATTGACATGAGGTGAGCATAAAGTGGTCAATGGGAAACTTCTAGGGGGTATTTGGACCCAAGAAGATTCTGTATCCGGGCCCTTGAACAGCTGCTTGGGTCCGCTCCCACACTGTGGAGTGTACTTTCGTCTTCAATAAATCCCTGCTTTCATTCTTTTTTCACTTCATTCTTTCTTTCCTTTGCTGGGCATTTTGTCCAATTCTTTGTTCAAAACGCCAAGAACCTTGACAACTTGCAGTCACAACCCTCTACCGGTGACAGTAGGAGTAGAATGAATGAGGTCGGATGATCCGGGAACTCAGCGGGAGTTCTAGACATCCATGCCCAACAGACCTCATTCTTAGCCCTCATGAACCAGGGTCTTTGTATTACTCTTGTGACAAATACAGAGCAATCGAGTTTCACTCAGAAACCTTAGACCAGTCACAAAATATAAAATGACTGCTTAAACCTCACTGCCTAAATGATGAACATTGTCATTGCACCTGCTTCAGCAGGACGGGGAGAGGAGGCAACGGAATTCTAGCAGCACAGGGAGATTAACAGGCTGGGATAAGTGATACCTTAGTGATTGTTTTCTGGAAACTGATACATTTGCAGACCACATGGAAGGTTCACCTGCCTCAAAACGTGCATAGTGCTCAATACCTCTGAGGGTGGGAACACTTGTTAAAGACATTTACCTGCAGGTGTTTTAATACAGACACTGCCTGAAGTGATGTATAAAAGTTGATGAAAACAATAGACTAACCAAAAAGCTTAAAAGGAAAAGCTAGACAATGAGATGTCCATAGGGCTTGGAAAACTCTAAATTATTCTTGGAAGTCTAGAAGGCCACACCTATGCATAGGACTGTGCACATGCTCCGGAAAGATCCGAGAGGACCCTGTTTGACCTTGAGGTTCTGTGCAAGCAAGAAATAAATTGAACCAATACCGATATCTATCAGTTGATGACTGGGCAAACAAATTTGTAGTATACCCACACAATGGATTATTATTCATCCTTAAAAGTAATGAAGTACTGACACATACTACAACATGGATACACTTGAAAACATTGTGCTAATTAAAAGGAGAAAGAGGCCACACACACATTGTATGATCCATTTATATGAACTGTTCAGAATAGGCAAATCCATAGAGACAGAAAGTATACCAGTTTACGGGGCTATGGAAAAGAGACAATTAGCAGTGACTGCTAAAAGGTATGGGGTTCCTTTTTGGGATGATGAAAATGTTCTGGAATTGGACAATGGTGTTGGTTGTACAATTTTGTAAGTAGACTAAAAGCCCCTGAATTGTATACTTAAAAATGGTGGGGTTTGTACTATGGGAAATTTTATGTTATATAAATTACATCTCAAGTTCGAGTTGCTTAAAAAAAAAAAAAATGCACCAGATGTGGTGGCTCATGCCTGTAATTCCAGTACTTTGGGAGGCCGAGGTGGGTGGATCTCCTGAGACCAGGAGTTTGAAACCAGCCTGGCCAACATGGTGAAACCCCTTTGAAACTACTAAAACCCCGGTGAAACTACTAAAAAATACAAAAATTAGCTGGGTGCAGCGGCAGGCACCTGTAATCTCAACTACTTGGGAGGCTGAGCCTTGAACCCAGGAGGCGGAGGTTGCAGTGAGCCAAGATTGCGCCAGTGCATTCCAGCCTGGGAGACAGAGCAAGACTTCATCTCAAAAAAAAAAAAAAAAAAAAAAAAAAAAAAAAAAAAAAAAAGGCAAGGCGGGAGTTGGAGGGTAAGGGAGGTTGAAGTATTTATTCTCCTGGCTCTTCCTTTCCATTTAGTCCTCTCTGGCAGCAGGCATATTCTTCTTTTTCTAAATGTCCCACTAGGCAGTTTCTCCTTCATTGCTTCCATTTTCACTAGACTCCAGTAACACTGTTTCCTCTCCTTGCCCCTTGGTCTAGAAGTGGCAAGGTTTTCCACCATTGTCATTCTCTGGTGGCCTCAACTTCTTTGTTTCCTTAACCCTTTTGACACCACTGGGGATAATGTGACTTCATTAAAGTCACAAACTATTCAGTGAATTGTTTCTTGATGGGCCTCTGACTGCTGCACAAGTGTTCCCAGCTGTTAGTGAAGCCATGTTCTTTGAGGCTCTGATGCTCTGGAATGAGAGCTCCTATGCAGGATGACAATATGGTAATAGAATTTTTGAGGAATACTGGTGTTTTCTAATATACTATTCTCAACCCCATTGTCATCTCATTCTCTATTCTCTTGGGAAATTGCTTCTGTACCTATGATCATTCAACTTGAGGTTTGTGTGTCTCTATGTGGATTACTAAGTTCTAGACACACTTTTCAAATGTGTGCTTAAGGTTTCCCCAAAATGGCTAATTTCAACTCAGCAGGAATACTTTTCTCTATTTTAGTGAATAGCACCATCATCCAACCCTTCACTCAAATTAGACATCTCAAAATTATCTTTAAGTCCACTCCTCTCTCATTGTCCAAATGGGCTTCAAATTTCACACTTCAGAGATATTTATAAGGAATATCAATTCCCCTGCTCCCTTCATTGTATATCCTTCACGCCTCTAAATGTCCTCACTACTACTAGTTTCTTGTTTGTTCAAGACATTTCTTCTGCTTCTGTCACCTTTTTAACAAACCAATTTAATTATATTGCTCCCCTGCACAAACCTTTCCTTGACTCCTCACTGCCTACAGAATAAATTCCAGACTCTTTAATAAGTTACCCAAAGCCTTCCCAAGCTGACTGCAGCTCATCTTTCTAGCTCTTCATTGACCTTCACACACCATACATACAATTCATTTCCTAAACGTTCCCTGCTTTTTCATGCCTTTGTGCATTTGTGCATCTCATTGCCTCTGAGTACAAAAGCTCCGATGTTGATTAATCTGATAAAATATTCTTTCTACAGGTCTAAAACAATTCATTTACTCATTCAACAAGTCATTATTGAGAGTACAATATATGCTGAGTACTATGTTGGGTATATAGTGGGGAACAAGATTGTTCCTCACTGTAGATCTGTGGGTCTGTGCTCCCATAGTACCCAACGTCTACTGGGGACATAAATGTTAATGTGATAGTCTCTTAACTCACTCCATAATCATAACCGTGAATAAGTGCCATGAAGGAAAACTATAGGGTGCTATATCAGGTCCTTTCTGAAGCTCCCCCAGGCTAAAGTTACTTCATCTCCTCTGAGTTCTCATAGTGGTATATTTAACTGGTATTTGATCATGTCTGCCCCAATAGGATTTGAAGTAAAAACTGGGTCATGTTTAAATCTACAGTATCAGGCAACATTTTTGGCCTGAGGTATATGCATAGGGGATGACTAAGTGAATAAATAAATTAAATAAACAGTTTTAAGCAAAAGACTGACTTTGAAATTATCCTGAAAATAATGAGAGCAATAGTCCTAAGAGTGTTCACAGATCCCAAAGTTTCCCTTACTAGCACACAAATCTTCAAAGTTTTCTAAGGAAGTATATCTTACAAGAAAGTAGGCTAATGAAGTGGGTGTTTCATTGACTCATTAACTTAGGACATTCTCCTTTGAAAAACTCTCTCAGGATTTTCATTTTCATCTGGAATGAAATGTGGACACCCATGAATCTGGACAAGGCTACTATATTTGTGGGGTACTTGTCTGTTGATTGCTACCATTATAGGCATTGGTCACCCCACATCTGATTTATTGACTAAATCTTTATACCTCTCTTATTCATCCATTTTTAACATTTCACCCTTTGTGTGCTTGGGTTAATTTTTCATCTGAATCATTGAAATGAAAGTTTTAGACATTATAACCCTTCATCTCTAAATATTTCATTTTGTATCTCCTAAGAACAAGGACATTTTCCTACACACCCACATCATGATCACTCTCAAGAAATTTAGCATTGATGTGGCAATATTATCTAATATATAGTAAATATTCATATTTTCCCAATAATAGTGTCTTTTTTGGCTTTTTCTAAATCAAAGATCAAATCTAGTATCATAGGTTACAGTTATTTGTTGTATCCCTTTATTCTTCATTAACAATTCCCTCACTTTTTTTTGCCTTTTGTAAGAGTGAGATTTTTGCAGCACTCAGGCCAACTTTTGTAGCAAGCTCTACAAATTTGGATTTTTCTGATTGTTTCCTCATATTTATTTATTTTTTAAATTGACAATAAAAATTGCATATGTTTATTATGTACACTTTTTGAAGTATGTATACATTGTGGAATGTCTAAATTGAGATAATTAACATATGAATTATCTCACATACTTATCACTTTTGTGGTGAGAACCCTTAAAATCTACTCTCTTAGCAATTTTCAAGAATACAATACATTATTATGAACTATAGTCACCATGTTGTACAATAGATCTCCTGAACTTAGTTCTCCCATCTGGCTGAAATGTTGTATCCTTTGACCAACATCTCCCAACTCCCCAGCCCCAGCTCCTGGTAACCACCAATCTACTCTCTACTTCTATAAGTTCAACTTCTGTAGATGCTACATGTAAGTGAGATCATGAAGTGTGTCTCTTCCTATGCCTGGCTTATTTCCCTTAGCATAATGTTGTCTAGGTTCATCTGTGTCATTACACACAACAGGATTTCCTTCATATTTAAGGCTATTCCTTTGTGCATCTATACACATTTTCTGTTTCCAATCACCTGTTGATGGGTACTTAGATTGATTCCATAACTTGGCTATTGTGAACAGTGCTGCAATGAACATTGGAGTGCAGATCACTCTTCAACATAATGATCTTGTTTCCTTTGAATGTATACTCAGTAGTGAGACTGCTGGATCATATGATAGTTCTATTTTTAAGTTTTTGAGGAAGCTCTACACTGTTTTCCATAATAACTGTATTGTTTTCTCATATTTAAATTCTGATTATGCATATTGGCAAGAATATGACAAGTTTTGTTGTGTGTTTCTCAGTGCATCACATCAGGAAAAAGATAGATTATCCCAATCTATCTGATAACTGCTTAAAATGGTGTCCATTAGATTATTCTAATGTAGATATATCTTTTTCTTTTGCAATTAGTAAGTCACTTGTGAGGTTAAACTTTATATGAATATTTTGTGACCCAACATTCTTTCACCAAATAATTTTCAAACTTCATCATCAGTAACATTTGGCCAGCATTCTCTGTAAAGAACTCTTCTTCACCCTCCCACCTAGTCTTGTTTTGCTTGTTGGTTTGTTTTTGAATATCATTTTTTAATTCAGTGTATTAAAAGACATTACAATCATTATTCTTTTTGATTCTCAATTTGTCTCTAATTTGACCAGTGAGAATTTCTTCAAGCTGGCTCCTGTGTTTACTTGATATATTCCCATTAGTTATTGAACATTTTCTTGGGACAATAAAATATTTTCCCAAAATTGTACTTTTCCTTGCTTAGAGACCTGGAATATTTTTATTGAATGAACTAAGATATCTAAGTGTTTAAACCACGAGTTTATTCTGAAACCTTCAAATTGAAAACAGAGAACTCTTCATCTCCTTCCCTTCCATATTCCCAGTTTCCTTCCCTCATGGCGGTTAACAACATCTAATATTGACTTAATTCTCTTTCCTATAATTTGCACAAAGTAGTGTGGGAATTACTACACCCGTACCACAACCAACTACAAACATACAGAGTAAAATTTAAATTTCTTTTCAGTTCTTTTTTGCACTTAGACTATATCCCACAAAACATATTTGGTCAGGGTAATGTGTTCAAAATCAGTTTCTGTGTGGCTGTGTTATCAGTTGGTCATATAGTTGGGTTCATTTGTTTCTCTTTGTGTTCAAATTATTTTGTCCTTTTTAGTTTTTTTTTTAAAATAGGTATGATTTTACCATAGCTTAAAAGTCAAAACTATATAAAAAATTATATAAAAGTTCACTCCTTTCTCATCCCCTCTACCCTGTTCTCATTCCTATCCTATACCCATTGTGCAGACAATCATTTTATTAGTTTCTGGTTTATTCTTCCCATGGTTCTTTTTGTAAATATAAGTGTGTGTGTGTGTGTGTGTGTTCTTTCTTATTTTCCTTCTTTTTACATAAAAGCCTATTATATGTACTCTTTTGCACTTTGCTTTTTTTTTACTTAAAACATATCAGTGGAAGTAACCCTAAGCAATTAAGCAATTAATAAAAATCTTCATCATTGAAATGGAGTCTCGCTCTGTCGCCAGTCTGGAGTGCAGTAGCATGATCTCGGCTCACGGCAACCTCTGTCTCCGAGGTTCAAGCAATTATCCCGCCTCAGCCTCCTGAGTAGCTGGGACTATAGGAGCGCACCACCACGTCCAGTTAATTTTTGTATTTTTAGTAGAGGCGGGGTTTCACCATGATAGCCAGAATGGTCTCAATTTCTTCACCTTGTGATCTGCCCACCTCAGCCTCCCAAAGTGCTGGGATTACAGGTGTGAGCCACTGCGCCCAGCCCTTCATCATTCTTTTCTATAGTTAAATAGTTGCTCCAGTGTGTGGATGTGCCAGGGTTTATTCAACCAATATTTTATATATTGGTATTCAGGTTGTTATTTGACTCCCACAAATCATGATTTGATGAATAATCCTGTGCATATGTTTCTTTTGTTTGCTTTGGTTTTGTTTGTTTGGTTGTTTCAGAAGGTTTCAGAATAAAGTTATAGGAGTCAGTTGCAGAGTCAGCAGATAAATGTTGCTCTGCCATATCTCCCTCCAAGCTGATTACACCACTTGAACTTCCAAAGGCAATGTATGTGACTGTGTTATGAGCCGAATTATGTCCTCTGAAACTTCATCTGTTCAAGCCCTAACCCCCAGTGCCTCAGAATGTGACTGTATTTGGAGAGAGGATCTTTAAGGAGGTGAGGAAGTTGTTCTTGGCCTCCCAGCCTCCAGAACTGTGAGAAAATAAATTTGTGTTGTTTAAGCCCCTCAGTCTATGATATCTTGTTATGGCAGTTGAAGCATACGAATACAGCCTATTTTCCCACAGCTTCAGCAGCAGAATGGGCTGTTAAACTTGTGAATTTTTGCCAACTCAATCAGTTATAAAAGTATAGTTTCGGTCTGCATAATCGTTTTAAGAGTGCAGCTGAGCGGCCGGGCGCGGTGGCTCATGCCTGTAATCCCAGCACTTTGGGAGGCCGAGGCGGGCAGATCACGAGGTCAGGAGATTGAGACCATCCTGGCTAACACAGAGAAACCCTGTCTCTACTGAAAAAAAAAAAAAATACAAAAAATTAGCCGGGTGTGGTGGCAGCCGCCTGTAGTCCCAGCTACTCGGGAGGCTGATGCAGGAGAATGGCGTGAACCCAGGAGGCGGAGCTTCCAGTGAGCTGAGATCACACCACTGCACTCCAGCCCGGGAGACACAGCGAGACTCCGCCTCAAAAAAAAAAAAAGGAGTGCAGCTGAACATCTTTTCATGTGTTTATGGATCATGTTCCTACAATTTTGTGGAAATTCATGATTTTTGTTTTTTTTCAATTTTTAAATATGCTTTATATATTAAGGAGATTGCATTTATCTCTGATGCATGTAGCAAATATTTTTGCTTTTTTAGCCACATAATTCTTAATTAATTTTATGTAGTACGACTCCTCAATCTTTTCTTTCATTATATATGGATCTTTAGTCACATTTAGAAAGCCTGTCCTATATTCAAGTTACAAAATATTCATTAATGTTTTCTTCTAGTATTTGTATGGATTGTTTATTATGTATTTTTCCATTTAGATTTCTCATGTCTTCAGAGTTTATTATGGTATATGGTGTAAGGTGTGGATTCAGTTCTGTCTCCAAATAGTTGTCCAACTGTCTCAACACCATTTATTCAGAAGTCTGTACTTTCCCAATGATTTGAAATGCCATCTATATCAAATAATACATTTTTATGCTAGCTTAAATCTATTTCTGGACATTCTATCTTGTTCCTCTGGTCTCTCCATTCATGTGCCACTACTACACTGTGTTAACCACCAAGTAGTTACAGTACGTTTTAGTATCCAAGAAGACCAATCCCCCCTTACCGCTTCCCTCTTCCCCCTGTGTAGGGTCTCCCAGCCATTCTTGCATGTTTGCTTTTCTATATAATTTTAGAATCAACTTGTTTAGGTCCAGAAAACAAAACAAAACAAAAGCTTGTTGACATTTTTCTTGCATTTAAGTTAAATTCATATGTTAACTTGAGAAGAGCTGACATCTGTATGATGTTGAGTAGTTTCTCTCCAAGAATAACAGATGCCTTTTTACTTGCTCAAGTCTACTTGAATGTCTTTCTGAAGTGTTTTAGAACTTTCCTTATTTAGATTTTGTATATTTCTGTTCAAGTTTCACCTCTTTTTGTTGTCATTATAAATGGATGTTTTCTCTTCCATTACATCTTGTAATTGGTTATTTTTGTATATATGAAAGCTATTGACTTTTATAAGTTAATTTATATTCTACTGTCTCATTGAATTCCTCATTTAGTTTCAATTCATTGAATCATGAATTCTCATGGGTTTTCAAGCTTTACTATCATTTCGTCTGCATAGAAAGAGTTTTTTCTTCTCAAATTTTTACACCTATATCTAACTGTATTGATTAACCTACAAGACAATGTTAAATAGTAAGGAAGATAGCATCCTTATCTTATTTCTGGCCTTAGCAGGAATGTCTCCCAGGCTTCTCAATTAAATAAGATGCTACGTTTAGGACAGAGGTACACAGATATGCATAAAGCACATATACACATGTACATATATGTAAACTGCATGAAGTCTTTCTTTTTAATTGAGTGCATTTTTAAAATTTCTATTTAATTGAGTGCATTTTTCAGGAATGAGTGTTGAATATTACTGAAGACCATTTCAACACCTACGGAGATAATTGTTTGATTTTTCTCCTTAAATCTATTAATAAGGTGAATTATATAAATTAATTTATTCATATTTAAAGTCTACATTCCTGTAATTTGATATTGATATTTTATTAATATGGTGTTGGAAACTTTTGGCTAGTTTTTAAATCTAATTTTAGCATCTGTATTTATAAAGGTAATTGGCTTGTAGATTCCTACAATAATAATGATCATTGTTATCACTATTAATATTAATCTTTATTAGGCTTCGATAGCAATGTTACATGGAGAATTTGGAAGTTCTCCATTTTATGTACCTTGAAACAATTTATGAGACAATTTATTTGAGATTATCTGATCTGTGAAGATTCATAGAATTCCCTTATGAAACCATAATGGTCCAGTGTTTCCATGTGGAATAATTTTTGACAACTTTCTTCCCTTTTTTCCTACTCTGGAGAATGGTCTCCTTAAGTTTTCTATATCAAATGAGACCTGTTTTCATAAATTACATTTTCATATGGTATAATCAATTTCATAGTTTCCAAATGTATTTTCATAGAGTTTTGCAAAGTAGTCCACCTATGATTTATTTTCCTTTTTATAATGGTTATTTCCTTCTAGTCTTTTCTTATTTTGTATATTTGCTCTTTACCTTTCTTTCTTGATAAGGTTAGTTATCAGTATATTGCTTTTCCTTTTGTCCCCAAAGAACCCATGTGTTAGTTCATTCTCACAGTGCTATAAGGACACACCAGAGACTGGGTAATTTATAAATGAAAAGAAGTTTCATTGACTCACAGTTCCATAGGGCTGGGGAGGCCTAAGGAAATTTACAATCATGGTGGAAGGGGAAGCAAACACATCCTTCTTCACACGATGGCAGCAAGGAGAAGTGCAGAACAAAGATGGAGAAAAAACCCACTTATACAACCATCAGATCTTGTGAGCACTCACTCACTACTATGAGAACAACGTGGAGGTAACTGTCCCCATGATTCAATTACCTCCCACCGGGTCCCTCCCACACCACGTGGGGATTATGGGAACTACAATTCAAGATGAGATTTGGGTGGGGACACAGACAGACCATATCAACCAGCATTTTGAATCATTAATTAGTTTTTCTTTTACTCTTTTCTATTACATTAATTTCCTCTTTTATCCTTATTATTTCCTTCTTTATACTTTCTTTTTATTTACTTTGTAATTTTTCTAGGTTTTTAAGTTGGGAATAAAATTTATTTATTGTCACTATTTTTATTGATTTAAATATTTAAGCCCACAGATTTTCCTCAGATCACTGCTTTAATTATTTCTCATAAAACCAGATGTGCATATTTTTTATTCTACTATTATTTTTTGAGATTCTGCAATTTTAGTTTGTACATCCTTTTTCACCCAATAGTCATCTAATAGAGAGATGTTAATTTCCAAGTAGAAGAATGTTTTCAAATTTTCTCATTAATTTCTACTCCATGTAACTCACTTAAAAACTTTGTGACTACAATGGGCTGAATGCTTATGTTCCCCTAAAATTCACATGTTGAAATCGTAATTCCCAAGGTGGTGGCATTAGGAGGTGGGGCCTTTGGGAGATGATCAGGCCATCAGAGATCTACCCTTATAAATGGGATTAGTGCCCTTATAAAAGAGACCCCAGAGAGCTAGCTAGTCCCTGTCACTATGTGAGGACACAGCAAGAAGGTGCTGTCTATGAATGAGGAGGCAGGTCTTCAACAGACACCAAATCTGCTGGCACCTAGATCTTAGACTTCTTAGTCTCCAGAACTGTGAGAAATAAACTTTTATTGTTTCTAAGCCACCCACTCTCTGATATTCTGCTATAGCAGCCTAGAGGAAGACAGTTACCCAACATTAGGTCAATTTCTGTGAACATTCTATTTGTGTTTAAGAAGAGAGTGTATTCCCAATATTAGCAAGAGAGGAGGTTTGACATATATCTATAATGTCTACCTTCTGAATTATGTTGATTAGATTTGAGTGTCTTTATTTTATGGTTTCCATTTGTCTGGGATACCTCTTTATTCTTAGCCTTTCTGATCACTTTATTATAGGTGTGTCTCAAATGTGTCTCAGAATTGAGTTTTATGTATGAGTCAATTTGAAAATATTTTTAATTGGGGAGTTATGTAATTTATTAATAAGCTTATTAATAAATTATAATATAATAAATATAATTTAGTAATATGACTGATGTACATGGTCTCAACTTGTATTGTGTAAAATTGTGTATATAATTTTTCTTTCTCAGTGTGGTTTATTTCCTGTGCTATTTATTTTTTGATATCTGGGAAGATTAATATCTTTGTTGCAGTGCTTACCTTTTTGCTACTACCTATTATAATGCCCTTAGTCTCTTTTCTCACATTTACCCTGCTACTTATTGGTTTATTTGCTCCAAATTTTATTCTTCATTCCCACCTATTGTCTATGCAACAATAGATCACTTCAGTTTTGTCACCACATATAACAGTTGTACTGTTCTTCCACCCATGACTCTGTCCTTGTTTAAGATACAGATTTACATTAAAATATATTCAATGCTCACACTCAGTCCATTTTCCAAAGTTCCTCAGGTTCGGGCCCTATCTTGGTTAAATGATGTTTATTCTATAATAGGACCATTAACGTTGGATAGTGATTGCAGTGTTCTCTGGGGTTCTGCACATAGAAAACCGCTTGATACTTGAAGCTTAGCTCATCTACATAAAAGCTATTCCACAGTCCCTTTAGTTTCCTGAAGATGTGACTGTGCTATTCTCTTACTTTAGATGAGAAGTCTGATTTTCTTTCCTATGTAAGTGATTTGATACTTTTGCCTGGAAATCTAGAAAAATTTTTTCTTTATCTTTAAATTATAATATTTTCCTAGTATATGTCTTAGACTTCACCATTCCAGGTTTATTTTCCCAGGAATACTGAGGAGCCTTTAAAGATGCAGATTCAAGTTTTCTTTTAACTTCAGACATTTCTCTTAGTTTGTGGTTTTAAATACTAGTGGTTTTCTATTGCAATGGCTTTCTTCTATCAATTATTTTCTATATGATCTCTTTTGCTTTATTCCTTATTTTACTTTTCTTTCCTTGACTTTTTTCATGGCTTTCCTCACTGTTTCATATTTTCAATCAAATCTCTTTTTCCATGGGTACTTTATAATTTGGCCTTTATTTTTAAGGTGATTTTGTCTTTTCCTTCCATGTCTTTCCTGAGTTCACTCAATTCTTCTTTCGCATTTTCCTGAAAAACAGGGTTTTTCACAGAATAATAGGGTTTTTTGGTCGTATTTCTCTTACAAAGCTTAAAACTTTTGATTTAGGTTTTTGTTTTCTATTTTCAAATGCTTGTTTGGGGATATTTAATTCAGTGTGGGTGTTATGTTAAAGTTTTCTTCTGCCTCATATTTGATTTTGGTAGGAGCATTTTCATCTGCTGGAATGTTTTAATTCGTGTATGTGTGTGTGTTTAAGTTATTGGCCTTGTATGAGTGTCGTCTGCCATTTTCTGTTCATTTTTAGATGTTTAAATATACAGTTGTAGGTAGGTGCAGTCATGGCGTTTAATGACTGACCATGTTTCTTAGTTCAAGAGCACCCTCTTCTGTCGGCATGGGAAAGTGTAGTTTCTTCATTGACGGCAGCTTTTGTGGGGGAGGGGTTGGTGTGTCCTCTGAGCTTTGAGATCCACTTTGGCTTGGTAGGACACTCTTCCTTCGTTCTTCCCCTCCTCTCAGACGCCTCTGACGCCCTGCCGCCACACAGCCCCCTCTCCTCCAGAAATGGTGCCCTTTCCACAGGCCAGCCCAGTCCCATGGGCAGTCAAACCCTCCCTTTCATTCTCGTCCTGAAGCAGTGCCCTCAGGCTACCTGGCCTCTGAGTTGTTGGAGCTATTTCTCAGTCAGGTGCGACCTTCTCTTTCTGGAGGTTATTTTATCTATGGTTTTGGACACTAATGCCCCCAGGCACCTTTCTCCTTTTCCACACAATCTTTAGGCTGATTCTTTGCTCCAGCACTTTCTCTGGAGACCACCTTGAGCCTAGGAGTTTACTCCATTATCTGTAGGTAATTTGAAGTTTGGAGTATTCTCTCTCTCTCAGTTACATTGTATGTGTGTGTATATTGTATGTTTTATTGTATGTGTGTGTGTGCATGTGTGTGTATGTATGTGTGTGTGTGCATATATGTGTATATAGACAGAGGGAGAATCTGGAATCTGGAAGTTAAGTTATAGACTCAGGAAATTCTTAAAGCTGTTTTGAACATAAGATAAACTACAGTTTAGGATTACCAAAAAAGCCTCACTAGACTCAGGTCTCCCAGCTTCCAGGCCAGTTTTCCTACTAACACCCCATATGCTCTTGGACAAGTCATTTAACTTCTCTAGATGCCAGTTTTCTCTCTCGGTGGAAAACTACCAGTAATATTCCATGTGTTATAGACTGTTCCTCTAGCATCATGACTCTCCTCTCCACAGAATATACACAAAGGAAATTAACCTGCATCTTACAACTTCAGGCCTCAGCATCACAAAGAAAATAAGTTCTGTGTTAACTGAGTCTTGGCGTCATATAAATAAATATAAACTTGTTTCTCTGGCTGTTTTAAAGAGAATCAGGGTCTTTGTTCATTCGATTGGTAGCCCTGTAAGGAATGGGTGCTCAGTTGGGAGCTGCCACATGTCTGTGTTCGGTTTTATTTTTTTACGATGCCAAAATGTTCCCTCTAGAACACACAGTCCTCGCCAAGTCCAGAAAGAAGCTAACTGCCCTTACCTCCTCCCCTCTTCTCCGTGCTCCTCTGGGCTCACGGTCCTGCCTCTAGACCACTCCCCACAACATAGAACATCTCCATTCCTAGAGGAGACCATAATTTTAAATAAATAAAAACAGGGAAGGAAAAGGGGAATTGCCAGGGTAAATGTGAAAATATTCAGGGTCACCATAACCACTCTTGCTCAATAATGTGAATTTATGTAGCATTCTCAGTTTTCATGTGCCTAATGATACATACTCCCCACCCATAGTGGCTGAAGAGGCAATATCACAGCTGATTCATCCCAAAAGGGCCCTTCAAAGATCATCCTGGCAATGCCCTTGCCTTGCTTTCAAATGACTCTTGCTTGTTATAAATCGATGCAAATATTGAGTGGGTAGAGAGATTCTCCTATTCTTAAAGCTGGCAAGGTCAGGAGATGAATCTGCCCCCTCAGTCACCTGCTCACAGGTTCCCACGACTTTGACATTCAGGAAGCCAAGAAGAGATAAACTTCCTTTATCAGGATCCAATCTTCAATACTATTCATTTGAAAACTATATCCAACTGTCACTTGTAGATCCTCTATCTCTCTGCATCTGCATCCGGAATACTGGCAGCAATGATGACAACAATAGCAGATCAGCATAAAACCAAAAACACACACGTGCCTAAACACACACACATACACACACACTACTCACACACACACATACACACATGCACACACATATGCACACATATACACATATATAAACACATGCATACACACATACACATGCATACACACATACACACATGCACACACATGTATAAACACATGCATACACACATACACACATGCATACACATATACACATACATACACACATACACACACATCCATGCATATACACATATATACACATGCATATACACATACACACACACACACAATTAAGTAGAGTCTCAGAGGAAACAGGAAGATCTGTTGAACTGAAAAGTATCCTTAGAGAAAGAATTGGAAAACCAGAGGCAGAAAACAATAGACTTTCATAGTCCCCGAGCACTCCAAAATAGTGCAGAGTTTCCTCATCTACTTTCATTTTCTCTACCAATCCAGCTTCACCCCTAGAGGTCAAGAAGGCTCTTTTTTATTCTGTCAAAGTCTCCCTGGCCAACCTCTTTGTATAAGAAAACAGAAAAACATTCAGACACGAATCTGACCCTTTATTCTCCTGCTTAGACTCCTTCACTGGCGTCCCCTATCTAAGCCCAGCTAAGCTAAGTCACGTAGATAAATAGCTACTTTACCAAGTGGAATGTATCAAGTGTGATAAGAAATGCAGGGAGGAACTCAGTGAAAGGAGAAATTAATTCCAACTGGAGAGATCCAGTTCCCCTGAGAAGGTGGTATTCTACAGATTCCCAGAGCAAGCATGGAGGTGGAAAGACTCCAAGGTGCAATGTTCTAGGAACAGTGAGTGCACTGGGCTGTAATGAAGCATGCATATCGGGAGGTGTCAGGATATATTGACGTCAGAGAGTAGGCTGGGGCCATGTCAGGGAACACCTGAAATGTCAAATTTCTTGCATCCTTGAATCACTTTTTTGGCTTCACTTTTTTTTTTTTTGAGATGGAGTCTCACTTTGTCACCCAGGCTGGAGTGCAGTGGCACGATCTCAGCTCACTGTAACTTCCGCCTCCTGGGTTCAAGCGATTCTCCTGTCTCAGCCTCCTGAGTAGCTGGGATTACAGGCGCACACCATCACGCCCGGCTAATTTTTGTATTTTTTTAGTAAAGACAGGGTTTCACCATTTTGCCCAGGCTGGTTCCGAACTCCTGACCTCATGATCCGCCTGTCTCAGCCTCTCAAAGTGCTAGGATTACAGGCGTGAGCCACCGTGCCCAGCCTTGGCTTCACTTTTCTAATGTCTCCACATTTGGGATCCAGAGTTGTCATCACATACCACAAGCTTTGTCATGTTTGATGCATCAAGATTCATAGCTTTTAAAGTGCTTTGAATGAATAGATAAAAATAACAAAAATAGTCCACCTTTGGAAGTAATATGCTTAATGTGCTCTATGTAACCTTGGAGTGAACTAATTCTGATAGCTTCTTGTGGCCCCAAATGTTATCCTGACCTAAAGAGATACTAACTGGCTCAGTTGAAGATGGGTACAGTAGTTTTCATGTAAAGATTAGAACGGCAGGAAGGTCCTTGCAGAAACAGAGATAACATAGTCATTGTAAAACATTGTATCCAGTCTGCAAATGATCATCTTAAAGAAGCTCTTAAGCCCATTTATGACCTTAGAGCTAATTTGAACTCAAGTAGGAGAGCTGGTATAACATAATCATCAACTCAAGTACCAGGTAAAAAAATGGCAGAAATAAGACTCAAATCCAGGTTTAACTTGGGTGCAACTTGTGCAGTTAGAGCACTTCTCCAAGTGTCCTTGTCTGTAAATTAGAGATATAAAGTGTAGCTACCCCTTAGAGTGACTGTGAGGATGGAATGTGGTAATAGACACTGAGCTTTTAGCACCATCTCTAGCAGACAATAAATATTCAGTGATTATTGTTGAATGAATAAATTAATAAATATAATTCAACACATGTTATTAATAATTCAACAATGAATTACTAATCATTAATAATGAATAATTCAGTAAATGTTATTAAAGGAAAAGGAGAACATATAGATATTACTATTCTCCATGGCTCATTGTCACCATCATGGATAAAGATAGCTGTTTAGAAGAGGGAAAAAGAGTGAAAACTGCAAAAGCAATTAAACGTCTCCAGCAAATGCAGGTTTGGTAGAACTAGAGAGAATGACAGGAGTCTCTGAAATGGCTTAGGACTAGGAGGAAAGACTTCTGGATCATGGTTCCGACCCTGACACTAATTGATGTGTAGTTTTAGGCAAGTCACGTCACTTCTCCAGTCCTCAGGGTTTCTAACTTCAGAATGACCACATTGGGCTGACTGATCTCCAAGTTCCTTTGGCTGTCAGACTTAATCTGAGGTTTTGAGTTAAAGGCCTTCAAAGTCTAAAGACCCTTGAAACCCAATGGCACTTGAGGAGAAGTTTCTTAACAGTATTGCAGTTTAGTCAGGAGACTGAACTAGAAAACGCAGGTAGACATTCTTTCCTGCCAAAGACTCAATACTTCCAGAAAGATTAAGGTCACATTTGTTTCAAGAGGGTCCAGTACAGCAAAGACCTTCCACATGGAGTAGTGACTATTCCGGATAGGGAACCTCCAAACTGCAATAGGCTTTACCCTTTTTTATCTTTCCCCTCTCTTCGTGCCTCAAGTCAGATCACAGCAAGAAGAAACCTTGGAAAAGTCCCTTTTCTCCTCCTCACCTCCCAGGGATGCCCAAAAAACAGTTTAATGCTTTTTCATAGACTTAGAAAACACAGTTCTGTTGTTCCCTGGGCTCAGAGAAGCCTCCCATTTTGGAGCTCTTACCTTCAAAACCTTGCCAGGGACAGGCACTGGTGATTCACAACAGTACTTAATGTGATTTAGACTCATAAATCAAGAGACTGCCTAAGAGTAAATTGCAGGGAGCCTTAAGCCAGACTCAGGGTCCCTGTGTGTAAACAATCAAGTCTAACCCCCTTGGCTGGCAGGCTCTCCTGTCTCAGGGGACAGCAGGTAGGACCGCCTCTTGTACAAGAATTAACATCGTCCATGACCTCAGTCTACTTCTAGTGGGACTTTGGGAGACCAACCTCTCAAGCTTGAGCCATTTCAACCCAATTTCTCCCCGACGATCCAAGGAGAAATAAGGCCTGCCATCTCTGCTGGGGGATCTTTCTGGCACCAGCTAGATGGATCCCTGGCACTTTGACACACAATTCCTCCCCTTACACAAGACAGCAGTTCCTGAGGCCTGTATATTCCAGGCATGAAATTGACAAGAGCAATTGAGCTGTATCCAGCTTTCATATGGGAGCGTATGAGGTCAGCTCAGCTTTTGGCCTCTACAAGGAGGGATGTAGAAAGTCTCCCCACAGGAATATCTGGTGGCATCCTGACACCAAGCCTTCTTTTATGTTTTCAAAATTTTTAAAAGTTTTACTTTGTTTTTAATTAACACATAATAGTCGTATATATTTATGGGGTATAGTATGTTTTGATACGTGTATACACTGTGTAATGATAAAATCAGAGCAATTAGCACATCTATCACCTCAAATATTTATCAAAGTTTCAGGATACAAAGTCAACATACAAAAATCAAACAGTGTTTCCCCCAACAGCAAACTATCCAAAAAAAATTAAGAAAAAATCTCATTTGCAATAGCTACCAAAAAAATAAAGTAGGAATAAATTTAGCCAAGGAAGTGAAAGGTCTCTACAATTAAACTATAAAATATTGATGAAAAAAAGGACACGGCTGGGTGAGGTGGCTCATGCCTGTAATCCCAGCACTTTGGGAGGCTGAGGCGGGTGGATCATGAGGTCAGGAGATCATGACCATTCTGGCTAACACAGTGAAAACCTGTCTCTACTAAAAATACAAAAGAATTAGCCGGGCATGGTGGTGGGCACCTGTAGTCCCAGTTACTCAGGACGCTGAGGCAGGAGAATGGCGTGAACCCAGGAGGCGGAGCTTGCAGTGAGCTGAGATTACGCCACTGCACTCCAGCCTGGGCGACAGAGCGAGACTCCGTCTCAAAAAAAAAAAAAAAAGAAAAAAGAAAAAAAAGAAAGATAAGAAAAAAAAGGACACAAATAAAAAGATATCCTGTGTTCATGCACTGGAAAAATTAATAGGGTTAAAATGTCTGTACTACTCAAAGCAAGCCACAGATTCAATTCACTCCCTATCAGAATACCAATGATATTCATCATAGAAAAAAAAAATCCTGAGATTAGTGTGGAACCACAAAAGACCCTGAATAGCCAATGTAACCTTAAGCAAAAAGAATAAAGCCGGGGCATCACACCACTTGACTTCAAAATCTACTAAAAAACTATAGAAACCAAATCAGCATGGTACTGGCATAAAAACAGATAGACACATGGAATAGAATTAAGAACCCAGAAATACATCCAGGCATTTCCAGCCAACTGATTTTTGACAAAGGCACCAGGAACAAACATTGGGGAAAGAATCATCTCTTTGATTCTAGTAAAACTGAATATCTACATGTAGAAGAATGAAACTAGACCCCTATCTCTCACACATACAAAAATCAATTCAAAATGGGTTAAAGACTTAAATGTAAGACCCAATGCTTTTTTAAAACTGCTCAGCAAATGCTGGCTGTTCTGAGGGTTCAGGTGGCTACTCAAATCTCTGTGTTCGAGGGCTCATGACTCATTTATACTTCCTGGAAAGTGTCAGGAACTATTTCCAAATGGGCAACTGGTGGGAGTGAGATGTCAAGGGCAGTGTGGCCTTAGTCTCCTAGCCTGGCCCTCATGGGGTGCCAGACTAGGATGTCATTGCAGAAATGTATGTTCTCGGAGTGTGGTTTCTTTTTAGCATCCAGCCTTTCTGTAGTGATTGTTGCAACCTCTGAAGGAGCAGATCTGCCTAGCAAGGCCTTTTTAGGAGTTCTCTCTCCCCCATCAAAGTGTCATCCTTAAAATCTCATTTCTTCCCAGCTCCACACTAACTCAGCGATCAATCTCCTCTTAAATTGAAAAGTGTTGTTGTCTCTGAACTGAAAAGGAATCGAGGTTTATGGAGCCTGGTCTGCTGAGAAGAAATGAGGATGGGATAGCAGCCCTCGATGGCTGAATTCAAAGCTGTCAGGAGATCCAAAGAGCACACACTCTGCATGGCACTCGGGTGTTAGACAAAGGAGAAGTTAAAGATGGGGGATTTGGGATCAATATAATGAATACAGTTATCAAACATAACAAAAGGCCAGACATTTTATACACATGGCTATTTCGTTCTCCTGAAACATCTATGAAATGGGGATTAGAATATATCAGGAAAGAGGCTGGAAAGGAGGAGGTGCGTTGTCAGGCCCCTGCAGCAGTCAGAGCACATATGGTGTATAAGCTAAAGGAAAATTCTAGATTGGATGGGAGAGTGGGTGATTCTCAACCAGGGATGGTTTTGTGTCCCAGAGACACATGGCAACATCTGGAGACATGTTTGATTGTTATGAATTGGGGAGTGATGCTCTATCTAGTGGGTAGGGCCAGGGGTGCAGCTAAACACCCTCACAATGCACAAGACAGCCCCTCACAATAAAAAGTCCAACTGGCCCAAAATGTCAACAGTACTGAGGTTGAGAAACCATGCATTAGATGATCTTCAGATCTCTTCAAACTCCAGAACTATATTAGGGGCCTTCATTTTTCCTCTGCACAAGTGGGATTCCATTTAGCCATCCAATGTTTCTCAAAGTAGAGCCAGGGAGAGGACAAAGATGTCAAAGCTATGTCACTGGGACCCTTTTAAAACACTTAATTTCTAGCCAGAGAAGACCCAAAAAGCTATAAAAGAAGCCCAAAAAGCAAACAAGTCCCCAAAAGCCTTTGGCCTCAAAGAAATGACATAAATTTTTCCTCTATTTCCTAAAGACTTGGCCATTAAATGTTTTCAATATAAATCTGCACCCCTGGAGAAACCAAGTTAGCTAAAGATTCACAAGGACTTGGTGGGAATATAGGAGATTCCAGAGAACTCAAAAGGAAAAGATGAAATGGATGGAATCTGCCAATTTGGTGAAAATCATTTCAATGAATGCCCAATTGGTACAAAAGCTAATTCCCTGAAAAGTCAATTTACTGAAAGCTAAAGCCCAGGGAGTCAGTTCTTAGAAACATCAATTTGCCAAATGACCAGTACACTCACATTACTAAATTCATATGTCATAATGTTTAATGAAAATATTTATCCACTTGATGTTCTGCATTTAATGAAAATCTTTTTGGAGCATTCTAATTTTTTACTGGAAATTTTCTTCTAGCTAATTCTGATTTCTATCTTGAGTCTAGAATTAAATTTTAAATTATATTTAAAATTAATGTTATTTACAATTCTGCTTTGAGTGCTTTTAAAGTTAATTTATTTTAGTTTCAAAGTTTATTGAAAATTTACTTTGCAGAAATTTACTTTCTTCAGTTTATAGAAAGGACCAAGAAGAAAGGATATAACCAAGGCCAGGAAGGGGTGCGAGGATGCCCAGAAAAGATTTCCCACACTAGTCCTGGTCCACTATAGTCAAGGAAGAATCAACTCAGAAACAGCAGGAGCAACCATATCAGTTTTTTTTGTTTGTTTTTTGTTTTGTTTTGTTTTGTGAGACAGAATCTCGCTCTGTCGCCAGGCTGGAGTGCAGTGGCGCAATCTCAGCTCACTGCAGCCTCTGCCTCCTGGGTTCACACCATTCTCCTGCCTCAGCCTCCTGAGTAGCTGGGATTACAGGCACGCAACACCACACTCAGCTAATTTTTGTATTTTTAGTAGAGACTGGGTTTCACCATGTTGACCAGTATGGTCTCGATCTCCTGACCTCATGATCCACCCACCTCGGCCTCCCAAAGTGCTGGGATTAAAGGCATGAGCCACCGTGCCCGACCCCATATCACATTTTTAAATGTGGCTATCAATGACTAGAAATAATAAACCAAGGTAGATTGACTATATGAGAAATTGACAGCAGAATGCTAGAAATGCAAAGAAAAAATAGCAGAAAAACACACAATTGAGTTTTTTAAAAGGATCTCTAGTTGCTTAGCTGATTTACCAAAAAGGAATAATTTCACCTTTGCTGCAAACTACAACTTATTTCTGATAATATCGATAAAGTCTGCAGATTCCAATCACTACTTATAAATGCTATGTATCACACATTTTTGCAGGTGTATTTTGCAGGTAATAGAGTTTTTTTTTAAAAGCCACCTCTGTTTTTTGTTGTATTTAAATGTTATTGCCCATTTTTTAAACCATTAAGCCCTTTTTAGTAGTGTACATCAACTCCTTATACAGGTTATCTTCCTTAATTATGTGTTCCTGGCAATTCAACATTTAAATATAATTTAATATTTAAATCCAAAATCATTGGAAGCATATTAGAATTTTAAATTAAATCTAAATTTAAAGTAATATGCAGAAAATCAAAAGTTTACATTTAAATTTGAAAACTAAGTAAATCAGTTTTAAATTACATTATATTAAAATCAGTATTTCAAAACCTACAAAGAAAATCAGAAGTAGCCATCAGCCAAAACAGTTCCTCATACATATTGTCATAATATGAAAAATTACCATGTGAAATGTGGACATGTTGTTAATAATGATAAAATATGTTTCTTTGTATCACATTATTAGAAACAAAAATAAGACATTCCTGTTAAATTTGTTAAAAGAGTTCTGGTAAAATGACCAAGCACTCTAGTCAAATCTTATAAAGGATTCAATTTGGTAAACTTGCACATTAGTAAATAGATAAATTGGTCATTTGGCAAATTTGCTTTCTAATATTTGCTTTTCAGGGAATTGACTCAGTCTGAAGAGTACTGAAATCTGGAAAAAGGGAGTAAATTCTAGAAGGAGGGCTTGAGGGGAGTTGGGTAAGCTGTTGTTTTTCCTGTAACATCCTTCTTAGAGGCTGTAGGCAAGAAAACTGAGTCAACGAGGCAACCAGCAGCTCTTCAGTTTGTCACCATATGTGGACCATATTCTCAGTGGCTGTGTGGAGATACAGAGGCACAAGTTCCTGACTCCAAGCCCCTTCCTTGTGAAGAAAATCAAATGCTTCAATTAACCAAAACTACTAAGCTTTAGCAACGGAATCTGTCCTTTTGGTGTGTGTGTGCGTGCATGCATCCATGTGTGTGTGGGGGTGGGGTGGGGCACAAATGATCGATGCAGATTATAAATGCTGGAAAGCTCAACAGACCTCCAAACAGACAAGTAACTACAAGGTCATGCCATTGGATCTCCTGGTGAGAGTCAGTTAAGATCTCATTTCATTTCTAGGTTGAATGAATTGGCTTTCTGCTCATCTGGGGACTAAGTAAAATATCCACTAACTGGTAAATTTTTATGGTGTTTAATCTGGCATATCCAGATTAGTTGATGAACTGGTTCAGTTGGGAACTCAGGAAGCCCTGAGTGGCAACAGTGATTGGAGGCTCAGGTACAGAGGCTGAGCTTGCCTCTGCAGGCCAACGTGGGGTTTTGGTTCACCACTCCACAAGGAAAGGGGACAGAAGAGGCAGCCATATGCTGAGCCCCTCAGAAATGTGGAGCCCCTCAGAAATGTGGAGCCCCTCAGAGGTGTGCTGTGCCTCACCCTTTACAAACGTTATCTCCTGTACTCTTGAACATCTCTATGAGTAGACAACTTACAAATGTATACCCCCCAGTCTAGACTCTTCTGTGTCTCTTACTTTCCAACATGGTTTTAGTCTGTTTTCTGTTGCTTCTAACGGAATACCTAAAACCGGGTTATACATAAAGGAAAGGAATGTATTTCTTAGAGTTATGAAGGCTGAAAAGTCCAAAGTAGAGGGTCCACATCTGGTGAGGGCCTTCTTGATGGTGGGGACTCTATACAGAGTCCCAGGGTGGCACAGGGCATCATGTGGTGAGGGGGGCTGAGCTCAGATCTCTCTCCTGCTTATAAAGCCACCAGTCCCATTCTCATGATAAACCTCTAATCCATTAACCCATGAATGGGTTAATCTATTCTTAGGAGCAGAGCTCTCATGACCCAATCACTTCTTAAAAGCTCCACCTCTGAATACTGCCACGCTGGGGATTATGTTTCAACACAAGTTTTGGAGGAAACGAATATTCAAACCATAGCAAACGTCCAGTTGGCAAATAAGAGTTGATTCCTGTGCAATGTCTTTTCCCAAAGGTGGCTTCCTCTGGCCTTCCAATTATAGGATCCTGCAGCATCACGGATACTCTGCTTCATGCAATGTTTGATTTAGCACATAGCAGATTATACAAATCATAAGACCATGGACAATTTTTGCTTTTACTCACCATTGTATCTTAACCACCTACCACAAAATACATAAAGGGAGAGCTCAAATAACATCTGTTGAGGCAAAATTAATGAATAATTTAACTTTCTACAGTATTATAGCCTTTCTTCTGAAGCTAATAAAACTGAAGAAAAGAGAATTACATGACAACTCCAAGGACACACAGCTAGTAAGTGCTAGATCCAGAATTTAAACCCCAACCACTGACGATGGCTCCACTGTGCCATCTTAACATTAACTGAGCACCTGTTGTGTCTTAGGCACTGTACTGGTTGCTACTTAACATTTAACCCATTTTATTCTCTCAAGGGTCTTGTGAAAGTGTTCATGTCATACAATTTAGAGATGAGAAATCAGGCCCAGAGAAAACCAAAAACAGAGCTAGAACCTGCTGGAAATGCAGTTTGAACCCAATTTGTCTGACTCCAGTTTTCTTTTCAATATATAGAGGCAGTATTATATAATGTATATTGATTAATATATAGTATTAGTAGTAATAATATCATTACTATATAACACATGTCTATACAGTCTACAAATTATTTTATAACTTATCACCACACCCTACACCCACCGAAAACTCTGTTAGGCAAGAAGAGTTATTTTTTTCATCAGTGGAAAAGCTAAAGTTCCGAGAAATTAAATGCCCTGTTCAAATTCACAGGGGTGGTCAGTGGCAAATCTTAGAGATTTTCTATCCCATGCTGTCCCACATGTTAGCCACTTGCCACAGACTAAAATTTTAATGAATTAAAATTAAATAAAATGTAAGAATCAGTTCCTGTTGATTCAACAGTTGCATTTCAGATGCTCAATAGCCACTGTGGCTAGCAGGTACCATATTGGAGAATGCCAATATAGGACATTTCTGTCACTGCAAAAGTTCTATAGACCAGCACTGAATTCTTGCTACTGCAGGGCAACAGCAGAAACATCACCTGGGAGCTTATTAGAAATGCAGAATCTCTGGCCCCACCCCAGACCCATGGAGTCACAACCTGCACTTTAACCAGATCCATGGAAGATCTGTGTGCATATTAAAGCACTGACTTAACCACTCCACCTTAATTTTGCAGATGAGAAACTAAAATCCAAAGAGATGAACCAACTTGGCTAACGTCACATCCAGGGTTGGGGTGAAGCTGGTGCCAGAAGTCAGGACTCAGGCCTCTGCTATACTGCCTGCGAGGAGGCACCAAGCCAGAGGGGCCTTGGTGGCGCCTGGCAATGGAACAGGGAGGGTGCTGACGGCTCCCTCCCTGCAGCAGCAGATAAGAGAGCAGCGGTGCTTGCCCAAAGAGGAGGGATGATGCCCTTGTCTGGCTAGTCTAAGAGGCCTGGGAAGGGAGGGAAGCTGACTTTGGTTCCTCTCACCTCCCAGTCAAGCTGAGAAGCAATAATAGAGAGCTGCCAGGCTAAGGGGGACAGGGTCCACTGACAGGCCAGGACTGTAGCCAAGAGAGTGTTGATTACGAAGTTCTCTCTGCTACAGTGAGGCCTACGGAGACTTTGGTCTGAATCCCTTTGGTGGGTTGCGTCCAGCTGCTCTTCTGTCCTGGGCTGCTACCCATTCTTCCCATTCTTCCCACTCTTCCCACTGCGTCACCATGAAGAGGATGCCTTCAGCCAAATAAGGACCCAAACTGTCTCCATCTCAATGCTTTCAATTTAGTTAATTTACAAAGAAGAAAGAAACAATACGCCCTTGGCATACATCAGGATCTGAAATGCTCAACCCGCTTGCTACTGACACAGAATTTTAACTTATATAATGGTTTTAAAACATTCCCACAAATTCTTTGACAGTCCTCTATTGAGAGGTAGGGTCCACCTCCCCATCCCTTAAGTAGGAGCAGGCTTGTAATATTTTGTTCAATAGTGCATAGCAGAATGAGGCTAAGCAATGACTAAAGCTAGGTTCTAAAGGGTTTCGCAGTTCCACCTTGTTCACTGGGACACTCACTCCTGGAGCAGGGGGTATCCATGTAAGAATTCTCAGTATGCCATGACCATGATGCCAAAGAGGCTATAAGTACATGCTCCAGATGACACCATCCTAACCATGGCACCAGATATATGAGTAAAGAAATCACCACATGTTCTCACTCATAAGTGGGAGTTGAACAATGAGAACACATGGACACAGGGAGGGGAACAACACACACCAGGGCCTGTCAGGGGTGGGGGCAGGGGGAGGGAGAGCATTAGGACAAATACCTAATGCATGCAGGGTTTAAAACCTAAATGACAGGTTGATAGGTGCAGGAAACCACCATGGCACATGTATACCTGTGTAACAAACCTGCACATTCTGCACATGTATCCCAGAACTTAAAGTAAAATTTTTAAAACAAAGAATTTTTTCATAAATGTCAACATAGAAATTATAAAAGACACAGCCTGATTTTCTAATTCTTCAAAAAAAAAAAAAGAAGTCACCTTGGAAGTGGATCCTCCAGCCCCAGTGATTCCAACTTCCCACCCTTTGAGTCATCCAAGCTGAGGACCAGCACATTGTGGAGCAGAGAAAAATGACTCCCGCTGAGCCCATTCTGAACTTCTAACCTTCAGAATTTGAAGGTCATGATAAAAACGGTTGGCATTCTACACCACTATGTTTTGGGGTGATTTATTTTGCAGCAATAAATAACAAGACAGGATATAAGAGAGGTATATTGTGCTGTGAAATGGGTGGGTTCTCAAGAGAAAGGTCTCTCTCCAACTGTCAGGTTAAAAGCAAGTTTCTTAAAGCTGGTATGCTCAGATTTGCACTCCAGCTCTGCTTCTCAGTGATTCTCTGCACTTGGGTGGCTTGTTTAACCTCTCTAGGTGCTTCTGCAAAATGGGATTATAATAGTGACGATTAAATGGGATAATGCTCCCTTCAGTGAGTGGATCAGAATGAAAAACAGTACTTGTATGTGCCATTGGCTTTGCAGTTCTCACTGCATGGCCATGAACACAGAGTGTTTATAAAAATGTGTTTTGGTGAAATAATGACTAAGTGGTCTAGATTCTGGAGATTAGAAATGATGTAAATTTAGGGGGCTAGAAAAGCATTTTAGCCAGTAGCTCTGCTCAGGACGTAGCCATGTAGTATATCAATTTGCCTCCATGGTCTGGGAGTTGAGACAGGTCATCTATTTATATGACATTTTCAATATTGTAATCAAAAAGGAAGAAATGCCAAGTCTAGAATGTACTATGCTTCAGATGATGCCTTTGAGGTCTGGAGTCCTGGCTATAATCCTGTACCTTATTGATTTCACAATGGCACCTGGTCTAGAAACTGATTCCTGTGATCTTGCATTGCCTTCTTGTGATCTAATGATCTTCTAGTTCTCTCCCGAACTAAGACCTCTATTAGAAATGACCCTCCATCACTAACCCTAGCATGTCATACCTCCCAGGCTGGAAGCTCTTCTTGAGGTCTAACTTTAGTGATCTCTCTCTCTCTCTCAATCTCTCCACTCTTCCCTCACTTCCTCTTACACACACACACACATCTCACATTTCTCATTCCAGTTCAGTCCTCACAGAAGCTGGAATAGAGATAATCAACTTATTAGAATTAAAGCTCCTCTTTTTGTTCAGTACTGGCTCTTTAATTACTGTTTCTCTTGTCACAGTCCAGGCGAGAAAATGTCAAGAATGTCGGATAAAGAGAGACAAAGAGTAAGAGGTGTTTCCCAGAACTGAGCACCACAAGCATGGCTGCTAGGGTGTCCTGCAGAGAACACAGAAGCAGCATCCACAGCCCTGCCATCCTCAAGTCTCCTTCCTCTCTTCCAAAGACTGACATCAGCAGGCTCCGTCAGCAAGGAGAGCCAATGGTGGAGAGAGGGAAGGAACTTTATCTTTGGAATTCTGTCTTCTCAGTGGTCCGGAAAATTCAAACAGGGCCGGGCACTCCATGTATCTTCCCAGATGGGCATCAGGTACCTGACACGACCTGGCATCCCACATTCTTTCTCTGATTTCCCTGTCATCAGGGGCCTGACAACTCTACGAGCCAGGGAGAGGGTCTGGGGCGGGGAGCAGCAGGGAGGTTGGAGGAATGTGTTCCAGCGCTGGATTAGGGAGGAGAGCAGGTGTGTCTTCTAGCAGCAGCTGGAGGGCTGGAGGTGAGGGAAAGGGGATATTGCAATCAAGAATGCAGGCTGGGATTCAGAAGGTCAGACCTGCCATTTTGCCATTCTGACCTCTCAAGACAGACACAATTTCAGCGTTAGAATGAAAGAGGAGTAGAGTGAGACAGAAAGAAAGTACATGGATAAACAGTCTGGCTTCATTATTTTCCTGCCTTTGGACATGCTCTTCCCTTATTTTTCTACCTAAGAAGAGGTCTTGCAGTGTGGACAGAGTCCTCTGGATTCTGCTGCCATTGGGCTTTTGCTTCATTTCTCTTAACTTTTTGGAACTTCATTTTCTCCATCTGTAAAATGAACTGCACAACCTCAGAGTTGTAGTAAGGATTAAATAAGATAACACAGATTAAATACCCTGGCAAAGTACTTGACCAACTCAACATTCTCTAAGTGTTAGTTCCCTCTCCTCCCCTTCTGACTGTGCACCTTCAAGAGAGAAAACAACCTCTCTGTCAGAAATTGGCCAGAGAACAAGGCACGGGCAGAGGTTCTGAGACATTAAATGGCAAGTTGCTGCAACTCTGATTCAAAGCATGTAATCACTGTGAAGTCAACCTTCATAGCTGATATTTTGCACCTGTTCTTAAACAGCTCTATCCCTTTCAATTGGATAAGCTCAGTCGTCTTCATGAACTGAAGACACTCTGGGTGAAGTCAAGAGCAAAAGTACCTTTTATGTCCAACTCAGGTTGGAGAGTTGCAACCTAGGAAGTGAAATGCTTTTCCCAATGCTGGTCAGGAAGGACAGAGACAGAAGGGATACTGGCATATTATGGATTATTCTTCAACAATAGAGAAGTTATTGAAGAATAATCCATAAGATGCTGGTTGCATAACATGCCAGTTGCATATAAGTCTCAGGTTGCAAAGATCTTAGCAATCCAGAGACATTCTTTTGGGATTGGTTAATACTCAGGGCTTCCACAAAAGAACCTTGCAAAAAATTGTGGAGGCTTTATAAGACTAGATAGAGACAGAATTCTCAGAGTGCTCTGTCTCCTGAGAAAGAACTGGGTGGTCTCCACTGGGTCTCACTCCCTTAGACAATCCTACATATATGGGTTCAGGATTCCACAGGCCCTGCCGAGACACCTAGCTTCCAAAGCTCCATACAGCTAATGAGTCAGAATCTTGAGGAGAATGTGCCCTAAGTCAGAAGCTCTCCAGGGATGCAATTTTCATCCACCCAAAAACCACTTCCCTCCAGCCTAAATATTAGGTAACAGCATGCATCTGGAATGCCCAAATGCCTGTAAAAGATTATTACTAAGTAAGAGTGGATGATGATAATTAATTACCTTCCATGAAAGAGAAAGTCCCTGGAGCAAATGCATCAAAGGCAATATTTTACTGAGTTGGCGATTTCTTTGGCTCTGTAACAAGATGACTCGTTAGCCTGCATCTTGAGTCCATTTCTCTCTCTTGCATTCTGGCTTGTAGAATATTGCTTTTGACTTTGGAAAATTTCATTTAATTCCCACCTTTCACCCCATCTCCCATCCAGTAATCATTATTACTAAAACTTCACACCAGGCCACAGACCTATTTTATAGTACCCCTGTGATGGATTAATTTATGGTAACTCTCCTTCATTACTAAAGCCCAAATCAAAGAAAATGCTTTTAGAATGGAGACCTGACATTTTGCCATTTCTGATCTCTCAAGATGGACACAATTTCAGGGTTAGAATGAAAGAGGAGTAGAGTGAGACAGAAAGAAAGTATAGGGATAAACAGTCTGGCTTCATTCTTTTCTTGGCTTTGGACATGCTCTTCTCCTTATTTTCTACCTAAGAAGAGGTCTTGCAGTGTGGACAAAGCCTTCTGGATTCCATTGGCATTGGGTTTCTGCTTAACTTCTCTTAAGTTAACTTTTTGGAACTGCCAAAAAGTTAACAAGAGAAGTTAAGTTAAACAAAATCTACCTGCCAGTCAACACAAGAAAGACTACGGAAAATAGACATCCAAAGAGATCATAGGATTCATCTCCTCCTCAACAAATCCACTTAATGGGTAAAAGTGGTCAGAACAAGGTGTGCTATGATTCCAGAAGAAGTCAAGGGCCTGGGCCAGATTTCCTCGAAATCTATGACAGAATCCATGAGTAGCACATTCATGTCTCTTAGAAATGAACATTTACTTTATGATTCTTGGGAAATATCTTCTCTTATCCTATAGTTCTTAATCAGAAGACCCATGACCAGTGGGAGAGGTCTGTGATTACTGAGCAAAGTTGACCACAGAAAGAATATCCATATTCTCAGAACCTCATCATGACTAATCTGGGAAGCAATCTTGGAATATCCATGTTTCCTGAAAAGAGTACAGAAGTCATGGAATCAGGAGCTGAGAAGGCTGTGCAGTTCCTGGCTTTGTGACCAGGAGGTTCTCTGGAAGTCAGTCTCCTTATCTGTAAGAAAAGACAAAGAAAGAATTCTTCTCTAACAAGTTCTTGGGAAATTGGGAGGAGATCATTGATATATGTCAGCATCTAGCTCAGCTCCTGGGTATGGTGCCTTCTTCTATTATGTCAGATAATCACCACCTTTCAAGAACAGGGGCAGGGCCATGAATCAGGCCAAATGCCAGAAGATTGTCTGGACCTTTGCAGGTACCAAACACATCCCTGTTGAATGAATCAATGCAATCATATCTATGGTTTGTGGCTGGGGCAGCCAGAAGATTGATAGACTGGCATCAGTAAGAGCTATCTGGACATATAGGAAGTGCTTTCCAATTGTTGAGTAGCAGAGATCTTAACAATCTAGAGATATTCTTTTGGGATAGGATAATACTCAGAGCTTCCACAAAAGAACCTTGCAAAAAATTGTGGAGGCTTTACAAGACTAGATGGAGCCAGGTCTCCACCAGCCAATTCTGGAGAAACACTTGCATGCTGGAAAACTGTCCCTAGGGAAACAAACAAACAAAACAAAACAAAACAAAAAACAACACAAAAAAACAGCATGACACTGACACCATCCTTTTAATCATGATAATTATTGTTAGTGCTTGGCACAGTCAAACTCCTAATCTCTGTGCCTCAGCACAATAAAAAGTTAAATTCTCACTCACTCGAAATCCAGTGTAACTTGGTAAGGGTTCTTTTCTAACCGAGGACTCAAGGATCAAGTTGTCTCTTCATCTCAGCATACACCTTTCATGGTTGCCCCAGCAACGTAAAGAAAGATTGAGGTAGCGCAATGCCTGTTTACTGCTTTGGCCCCAATATGGCACAGATCATTGCTGATCACAGCTATCAGCTAGAACTAATCAAATGGGTCCAATCCAACTACAAAGGGAGCACATGAATAATAAGTGAGCACTAAATGTCTCTACCACTGCTGGTGACTCAACAGATGGGCAGTCTGATGTGTCGCCATGCTGATAGCCAGGAAACTCTGGATTTCCTCCCTCTATATTCTAATGACTTCACCAGGGGTGGTAAGGGAGGCTTTTACAAAAGATTCTCAAACACAGGGGCCCAGGGATCCCTGGGAATCATTTCCTACTTTGCTATCATCTTTTCTCCCTTTTTATTTTCTAATAGATGGCTTTCAGAGGGGATTACCAAAGTAATTTTATGGTCTTTATAGCTGGTTGTCTCCCCAGTAATTCAGCTGAGAGTCAAAGATCACAGAAAACCTGGCACCTCCCTCATCTCACTATCTCTCTGGAGAATGTGGGCCCTCCTCCCTCTCTGGAACACATGGAGGCCGCCAATTACAACACAGATTCTCCTGACAGCTTCAGTGCTGTCTGCCAGGAGTAGGGCTACTCCCAAGAGGCTGACAACCTAAAAGGGCGTCATCACTATTCAGAGAGCCATAGCCCTGGTCCCCACAAGACTTTAAAAATGGCTCCCTTTGAGTAATTTCTAGTGCTGCTTTGCTAAAGCTCCTTGCATACCGAAGTTTATAGCAAGAATCAAAGCACCTGCCATGCCCCACTCCCACCCACCCCCTTCATAGCCTTCGCCTTTGCTCTACCATCCTCACCTGGGCTTCTGACTCAGCCTGCAGATAGCCTGCAGGTCAAAGACCACTTCCACCTAATCAGCCTGTGACTCTCTGAAAAACAAATTAAAGCTAGCCTGAGGCTTTTAGGGGAAGGAAACATAGGCAGTTTGAAGTCCTAGGGGCTGAAAACCTAGGCCTACATTTCTGGCTATACTTTGCCAAGTTTTTTCCATGAGCAAGAGACTGTGGCAATTGTGAATTGTCCAATCCCCTGCTGTGGTTCAAGCCACACTTCTAGTTACCTTTGCAATATACCCCTTACCATCTCCAACTCCCCTACTGCCCTCCATCTCCTGGATCTCTCAGAGTCCCAGAATTTTCCTGCAGCCAACACATTGAGAGTCTTTTAAAAGCTGAATACAAGAAGAAGAAAAAGAGAGGCCAAGCTTATTAAACTCCTGTTCAGTTGGCTGCATGGATTCTTTTAAGTCCACTGTTGGGTTTCTTTGAGGTCTCAGTACGTGCTGACTTGCATGGCTGGTTTGGGGGATAGGGAAAGGAGGTAAGAAAAGCTTTGCACTGGATAAATAAAAATCCCTTTGTTAATTAAGGAGACATTAACAAGGCCATGGCCTATGTCAGGCAGCCTACACAGAAGGTTTGATTCTTCAGGAACTGAAAACAAGGAAATAGAGAAACTCCCCCACCACACTGCATAACTTTGTTCTAGTGCTGCTAAGTTATTCCCTGCTACTACATCAGCTGTGAGAGCCCTGTGAAACATGCTGTGGTTAAAATAAACTCAAGCCCCTAAGCATATTTTTTTAAATGTGTTAGGTTATCTAAAACAGTTCATCCCCTCTATCTTCTCTTTGAAAAAAAGCCTAAATTATTAATTTTCTATCCAGTTGTTTTATGCTTTTCTGCCCTGGCTGTCCTCTTCATAGCAGCCCAATCTGAATGAGAGACATGAACAAGATGACTTGCAAATTGTTGACTGGAAAAGGAGTAAGGGGATACACCCATAGCCCTGGTCCACACAAGATCTTACAAATGGCTTCCTTTCGGTGATTTCTAGTGCTGCTTTGCAAAAGCTCTTGCATGCCAAAACTTATAGCAAGAACCAAAGTGCCTGCCATGCCTCCTGCTCCCTACCCCCGTCATAGCCTTCTCCCTTGCTGTACTAGCCTCACCTGGGCTTCTGAATCAGACAGGCTAGGATCAGAGTTCCAGGTCCTCCTCTCTCATAGACAGGTTGCACAGCCTGTTTGAGATTGGGTTTCCTCATTTATTCAGTGTGAGCAGACAATGAAATGTTGGGGATTATATGTGATCCTTTATGATGTACCTAATACACCCTAGGTGTTCAATCAATTACACATTGAAGAATGGCATTATGGAATCACATTGTTATTATTAACACATTAACACCACCTTCCACTCTTTCTTTACTTCCCTTGAACAGATCCAGTCTACCCCAAAAGGACCTTAGCCATTTCCAAGTAACCTAGTCAGTAAACTGGGCTCATTAAACTTTTCTAAAAGATGTGAATAGGGCAGACAGAAATTGATATGGTTTGACGGTGTCCCCACCCAAATCTCATCATGAATTGAAGCTCCCACAGTTCTTACATGTCATAGGAGGGACCTGGTGGAAGATAATTGAATCATGGGGGCAGGTCTTTCCTGTGCTGTTCTCATGACAGTGAATAAGTCTCAGGAGATCCGATGGTTTCATAAGGAGGAGTTTCCCTGCACAAGCTCTCATTCTCTCTTTGCCTGCAGCCATGTAAGACATGCCTTTTGCCCTCTGCCATGATTGTGAGGTCTCCCCAGCCTTACATGGAACTGTGAGTTCATTAAACCTCTTTTTCTTTGTAAATTACCCAGTCTTGGGTATGTCTTTGTCAGCAGCATGAAAATGGACTAATACAGGAATACAACAGCCTCAGGTCACTACAAGCTCATATTAATTCTCTGCCTTCTGAAAAATGTACACATCCCCCTCCTCTTTCCACTTATTGAACACTTTTATATGGCTGGCCCTTTGCTAAGCTCTTTGCTTGCATGGTTTCAAATGGACATCACAACAACTCTGCTGTTTATAGGAACCCTGGGATCCTGGCTGCTGTGCTGCTTAGAGTCTCTCCAAATTTAAGTACCAGCCTGCTATAAAAACCTCTTGTAGCATCCCCAAACCCCAAACAGATCATAGAAAGTCTTAACTTTGGGCAGACATCATGCTTTTTTATGTCACAGAAGCCAGTCTCATGAGTTTCCAGGTAACAGAGAGTCACCGGTATGTAATCCTCCCAAAACCCTCTCCCATGGGACACTACTTGACGTAAGCCAGGACTGCTCCCTCTGGGTGTGAGGTGTCCTAGAAGGAGCCTGACCAGACCACCAAAATTGTTTTCACAAAACCTTTGTATTACTGCTTCCCCTTCCTATATCAGGTAGTTCCCCAGTGGTTATTCTAAAGTTAACCTTGTAGTCCTCCTTTCCCATATTGCACCTGTAGGGGAATGAGACACAGACACACAGGCAGCTGGGAATTTTTGTGAGGCTGAAAAGATGTAAGTTGAAGGTTCATGGATTTTGAGCAATCACTAGCAAGTAAATCACATCCGATCCTTCTAGTGCAAGGAGCAATATGCTCAATATCTCATAACTACAGAAGAGTATGCCGAGGCCAAGATGCCAGCCTGTCTGGTCTCCTGCTTTGGGCATTTGGATGTCTAAAGCAATCAGGACATATGGCTCTGTGTCCTCTCATTGAGTATCTTGAAGGGGGAGACACTCTGACATTACCTCCCCTGACACTGGCCCAGGAAACTTGACCACTGCATAAGCCCAATACAAGCTGGAGAACTCAAGTTGTTGATTCTTGTTTCTATTCTGACTGGTCCATCTCCAATTGCCTTCAGTATTGAGGTCTACTGGCTCCCAAGAACTTCAGTCTTAGTATTATCAAGTAAGACAGAGAGAAAAGGGAAGGTTGAGGAGTCAGACAAATTTCGGTTTGAATCCTAATTCAGCTACAGCCATGCATTGTTTAACGGTGGATAAACATTCTGAGAAGTGTGTTGTTAGGTGATTTTGTCATTGTATGAACATCATAGAGTGTACTGACACAAACCTAGATGGTATGGCCTAGGACACACCTAGGCTATACGGTATAGTCTATTGCGCCGAGGCTACAAACCTGTACAGCATGGTACTGTAGGGAACACTGTAGACAGCTGTAACACAACATTAACCATCTGTATATCTAAACAGTAAAAATACAGTATTATAACCTTATAATACTGTAATATATAATCTTATAAGACCACCATCTTATATGCAGTCTGTTATTGACCAAAACATCATTATGTGGCACATGACCACACTTATTAGTGATGATTTGCCACTAATCTTTATGCAGTTTCTACAACTAGAAACTGGAAACAATAATGTCACAGTGTATCTAAATACTACCTAACAGCAGAAAGCAGTAACAGCTGCATTTATTTAGGGTCACTGCGCTCGCTACCATTCAATTTTCATCTTTACCTTTTTAATGGTCAAAAATATTCTCTTAAGTTTATAGTTCCCCATTTTCCTATGAAGAAGTCAAAATTCAAAGAGATTATTGAACTTTCCCAATTCGCAGTAAGTGGCAGATCTTGGATTGAAACACAAATCAACATGACTCCAGTGTCCAGTGTCTGTGCTCTCTTCCCAAATCCTTGCCCTCTCAGAGACTCCTATTCTCATGTGTGGCTTCCAACAGTTTGGACCTTGGTCTGCAAGGCCCTCCACAGCCCAGCCTCTGGCTCTCTCCTATCTTATCTCCTACCAATCCCATCTCTGACAGTGTTCCTGGTCCATTGTCCTCCTGGCTTTTCCTTGAATACACCAAGAACTCAGGGCCTTTTCCCTTGTTCCCTCTGGCACTCTCCAGTTGTAAGAGGATATTATTCCATTCCCAGCTTCTTCAAAGACTGGGCTGCCTATCATTCTTTGGGGGGTTTTTGTTTGTTGTACTTTTTCTATTTTCTTTGAATGAATTTACATGAGTGTTTCTGTCTTGGTCTAAAAGTTCTTAAGGAGCAGGGATTGTGACTAAGATTTGTTTGTGGGAACTTGATATTCACTTTAAGGAGATAATAATAATGATGACTTATTTCTTGTCATTACTGTAGCCTTGGTGCCTAGGACAGTGCCTGGGACATAGTATGCACTCAATAAATTATTGTGAGATGACTGAATTTGGAAGTTACAAGAACACGAATACAAATTATGAAGCCTCCTACATCTTCATTTGCTCTCCTCGCTGTAATTTCTTCATATCTAAAGCTATTTCACTTTAGAGTTAATTATTTGAGAGTAAACATAAATAGTGCCAATACCTTGCCATTGACTAACAGTTCTAACTGTATAGATTGGAATAAAACACTACCTAGTTAAAAACAAAAACCATGGCTGTCCCACCAGCCTGCACCCTTCCAGATGAGTTTGGCCTTTGAATTGTGTGGTCCTGATTATGCTTTGGTTCCAAGAGAGGTCATCTCCTATCTAGTGGCTTTACTCCAGTTTATGGATATTTTATTAAAAGCTGCATCTGGAGGGCTCTCCAAAATGTCCAGCAAAAAATTTATTTCACTAAAGGTAAGGAAATGAATAGCAGTATTCAAATCTCAGAGGAGTAATTATATGCAGAGAGGAGGCCAGCTGTTCTCTGTCTTTTCTGAAGATGTAACATGAGGAAAAACTGCTGAAATCACAGCAGGCAAGATGGAAGTTGGACAGGTAAGCATGCCTAAGATAAAGGAGTGGGAGGTAACAGAGGAAAAAAAGTAGTATTTCTTTCCTCTGGAAAATCTGAAGTTGCACAAGGCTATGCATCCGTCTGGGGTGATTCAGCCATAGACCACTTTGAGAATAGAACATATACTAAAGGACAAATCCTTTGCACATGAAAGGATGTCCATCAAAACATAAGCATCATTTTGCACATGAAGACAAATTTTATTGTTTTTTGCAATATAGTATACATTTTGCTTTAGAAAGAGAAGTCTAAGAGATGTAGAGATTGAAACTCAATGTTTGTGGTAATCTTGAATTCAAAACATGATTTTCCTTATACAAGTGATACCCTTAAGCAATAACAAAATAAATCCTTGAATGAAAAATCTTAGACTTGTGCTGAAATGTGATTTTCCAAATATTAAAGATCTTTTACAGCTGTCCTTGTAAATGGGTAAACAGTTTCACAACCTAACTGTGTATTGGTCCCTAAAGAATGGGAGTTTTCGAGAAATATTCTTTTAGTCAATTTTGTAGCAATGGCAGACAGACCAATAATGATGTGAGGAAACAAACTTTGGCCTCAGAGTTGAGAGACCCATGGTGACTCTAGCATTGGCAAGTAACTTCACTTTTCTGTACTTATTTTTTTTAATTAGGCAAGTTCCTTATCCTTTCTCAGTCTCTGTTTCTTTTCCTGTAATTGTAAAATCTGGAGGTTACTATCTTCCTGTAGATGTGTTAGAGGATTAAATAGAGTAATAGGTCCACGTCCTAGTATATTGTAAATTTTCAAAGTCAATAGTTTTTCCCAAGGAAGCAGTCAAAAAGAGAAATTATTTTCCCTCCTCTCTAATTGCAAACAAATACCCAAAACCTTATATTTCTTCCCTCAGTGACGTACACAACAGACAAAAGAAGCTGGCCCTCAGTTTCAGCTTAACTTCAGACTAAGCCTAAACTATTCAAACAAATGGTTCTGGCATCCACCATGAGGAATGGCCCATGTCCTGCTTTTTGGAAGCAGTGTTTGGGGTACTATGAAACAACTCAGAGGGGATAGCTGGGTGTGCACACCAGGGGAATTTACTGCATGTGCAACGAGTGCCCATTCTCCCCTAAAGTTCCCATGTTCTTGGAGCAGCACAAATAAGCAGAGTCACCGAACTTGAATAAATGACGTAAAAGAATGACTGGCAGCCCTACCAGAGTGGGTCATTTTTCATGATCGGAAGGGTCGCCCCAAAGTTCTGGTGTTCATAAGACTTTGGAACCCTGAAATCTGAGGAACACCCAGATGTTAGCTTGAATTTCCCAACAACCTGAAGCGATGATGAATCAGAGTTGTATTTCTAGTTATTTAAAGAAAATAGATGCAATGTTTCTTGTACACCGAGGTTTGTGGGCTAAGAGTCATATATATAATCAATAGCCTATCTAGGCGCACAGGGTCAACCCTATACACAAAAGGCCTGAGAATTTCCTGAGATGATTTGAAAAGGAAAAGTTATTTCTGGAAGTCTGCAAAGGCTCTAGGGAGACAGAACTCTGAGAGGCATCTGATCAGAGTAGAGAGAAACAGTTCAGAACAGAACACAGAGGGAATGGTGCATGAGGTAGGTCTTAGACAAAATAAACTAAGCAGGAGGCACCTAGCTAGTCTCTAGATACTTCACCTCTTTGCCTGTAGACATGAAGCAGTGGCTTGTGAGAAAGTCTCGGGCAGAACCTGTCACTGTCACTCAGACAAGCACTGGAAATGGGGTCTTTGCTTTCCCCCACCACTCACGACTCTCACCTTGTGTTTTATGCTGCTGAGGCCTCACCATTTCTGTCAAGGATCAATGCAGCTGATATAATTCACATTAAGGTGTTAAATCATATGATACTTTAAAAAAAATAAGAAATGGATTGATAAATCCCTCTGCAATAATATTTCATACACTAGAATATCAGTAAAAATAAATGTGACCACTTTGGACTCTAGACCAGTTGTCAAAGTGGTTTGAAGATCCCCTCCACTAGAATAACTTGGGGCATTTTAAAAAATGCAGATCCTTGGTTCCCTGCTAAAACTACTGAATCAGAATCTCTAAAGCTGAATCCCAGGGATCAACACTTCAAAAAAACTTCCCAGGTAATCTTTATGCACGATAAAATTTGAAGACCCTTACCTGCCTGGATGGTGAACACTGTCTCTTTTCCAACCTTTAGCATCTTGACTATATCTCTATTTAGCACCTATTTCACTGCATATTTGGTTACATTCTGTCTTATCCGTGTAAACTTTGTTATAGATAAAGAGACTCAGAAATGAAACAGATGGGAAAACTAGAAGGCCTTGAGAAGAAGACATAATAGTATCAACAATGCTGATTAATTATCAATAATCTGATGATTGTGAGAATTTAATTACATTTAATTACTGACGATTGTGAGAGTTTATTATATTCTACACAGCACTCAACACAAGTGCTAGCGTTCTTCCCCCTTTATTCCTTTACACTTTATATGAGTAAACTAGAATCTGAGTTCTTTTTTTTGAGAGTGAGTCTCACTCTGTCGCCCAGGCTGGAGAGCAGTGGCGTGATCTCAGCTCACTACAACCTCCGCCTCCCGGGTACCAGTGATTCTCCTGCCTCAGCCTACCGAGTAGCTGGGATTACAGGTGCCCACCACTATACCCGGCTAATTTTTTTATTTTTAGGTGAGACAAGGTTTCACCATGTTGTCTAGGCTGGTCTCGAACTCCTGACCTCAAGCAATCTGCTCACCTCGGCCTCCCAAAGTGCTGGGATTACAGGTATTAGCCACCATGCCCAGCCTAAAATGTGAGTTCTTAAGGGGAAGGATTTTGTCCTGTCCTGTGTATCCTTTCCATCCTGGAACATAGAATAGAGATTGGCCAACAACTGATGCTCGGACAGTGTTTGTTCAGTGGTTAAATTCATTCAAGAGTTTATAGTAGTGGCCTCATGGCCACAATACTGGCTATCTAGAGAAGCTCGTTGCTCTGGAAATGGCTTTTGAATGAACAAGTGATTAATTTAGGATTATCTGGGCATGATACATGCTTCTCTGGTTTGTCAATGAAAAACAAGTGTAGATAAATGGGTATGCATACATAGAAGTGTATATGTTTTTTAAAATACTCATAATGGTTGTTTTAATGGGTCACTCATCAGCTGTAACTACCTCTTTGATGTGAGTCAAAGCAAATCAAGGAATGTGGACACATAGCTCACACATAAGTTGAAATTTATGAGCCACAAGAGGTCAGAAAAAAGCATTTGAACCTTACCTGAGATTCAACGGGCTGGCTGGGAGAAGTCCAAAGGATATAAACTGCTCGGGTAAATGACCCAGAAATTCCGTTCCACCATATGCAGTTCCACAGTTTACCCAAGATCAACAGAATGGAGCAGGAGAGCTCTGGAAGCTAAGGCAGGTGCTGCCCCAGGAGCGGAAGAGGGCTTTTTTTTTTTTTTCTGTTTGAGTCCAAATGCTGTCAATTGTGGAAAAAGGGTAGCTGGTGAGGAAAGAATGCTGGATGCCTTGAAAAACCCAACATACACATGTGTATGAAGAAAGAGACTGTGCCTAAATAAACTTGGACTGGATATAGCCCACATGGCAGGAGGATGGAAGGCTGAAGTTGCAGAGCTGTGGGGAACCAGGGAGGAAACGGAAATGGATGTGGGAAGGCTGTCAGGCAGGAGGTTATGCCTCCATGGAATGAATGGAACCATTCAGAAGCCCAGATTGCCCTGGTTGTTTCCCTTCTGCTCTGTACATGTACAACCACTAAGGACATCCAGTGGCATACAGTCAATGCCAAATGCACTGTTCAGTTCAGACAGGCTAGTGAAAAAGTACACTCACTAAGGAACCTCAGCCCAAGTAGTTATATGAATTCAAGTAGGCAATACCACCACATGATGAACGCCGGTTTCTATTTTCTCATAAGATCTGAAAGACATAGCTAGAGAGACAGGAGCTGGTTATCCTGCAAAACTTGCCCATAGTCCAGTTCAGAGAAAGCCCAGCCATGAAACGTCTTGCTGTTGAGTAGTGAGATAGAGAGGTAGCAAATAGTAGGAGGCTTTATATATCAGATTGAATAACTCCTTTTATTTTTCTCTCTGCTTGACTTTACTTCTCTGGAAACACACTGAGAATTCTGACCCAGTCAAAAAAACTATCCACTACTTTCTTTCTTTCTTTCTTTTTTTTTTTTTTTTTTTTGAGATGAACTCTCCCTCTGTCACCGAGACTGGGGTGCAGTGGCACAATGTCGGCTCACTGCAACCTCTGCCTCCCAGGTTCAAGCGATTCTCCTGCCTCGCCCTCCCAAGTAGCTGGGACTACAAGTGTGAGCCACCACACCTGGCTAATTTTTATATTTTTAGCAGAGATGGGGTTTCATCATGTTAGCCAGGCTGGTCTCAAACTCCTGACCTCATGATCCACCCGCTTCAGCCTCTCAAAGTGCTGGGATTACAGGCGTGAGCCACTTCGCCCGGCCCATCCATTACTTTCAATTGCATGTGAGCAGATTGTAGAGCAGTTGATCCATTGTGCTGGGCAAGATAAATCCTCTTCCTCTATCCCCTGCTTTCAAATTTCACTACCACCTACGCTTCCCAAAAAGCATGGTGAAGTCCAGTTATCTTCACAGCTGTGTGTCAACATGCAACAGAGAAAGGATTATATTCAGCCTGTAGAAGTTGTTGAGATAGGAGCACAAGAGTCAGTCTTGAGAATTTGAAGCAAAAGTCATAGTAAAAAGAGAAAAATAGAGTCTGTGTTCACTTATGTGCATAAGTAAAGTCTGGACAGCCAAATCATTTTTTTAGCATCATTCATTTTCAAGGTCCTGTCTCTCATGGCAATTTACTTCAGAGATGTTGAGTGGGTGAGTCACATTGTCTGGTGTATAAAGTGTCTAAGATGTCCTACAAAAAGTGTGGGCCCTGTCAAGAATGTTGTACAAGGCACTCAAAGATCAACCAGCACAGGGTGTATCTAAAGGGACACAGGAGTCAACATGGAAAAGTTCTCAATGGCCAAAACTGGAATAAAATAGATAATTATAGCATTGGATTAAAAAATAAAGAATAAAATAAATATCCATGAGTTCCTACTGATATAAATAAATTACTGAACAAATAAATGAGGGAGAGGGGACAATTTTTCTAATAAAAAAATCCAAACATTAACTGTAGAAGAAATCAAAGAAATAGAAATTCACCACTAGAAAACCACAGTAGTGGGTGCTGCAGGCAACCACAGGTGAATGGCAAAATTAGTAGAGAAAGTTTAAGGAGAAGCTATGATATTTACACAGCCTCAAATTATATCCCCCAAATTATTTATAAACTGTTGTTGTGGTTTAACATATGTGTACAATTCTTTGCTACATCTCTCTCTAGGAGGTAGAATTTAATTCCCCTCCCCACGAATGTTCATAGACTCAGTGACTGATTTATTTCTAACAAATAGGCTATGATAAAGGAAAAAAAGTAACCTGACAGATACTACCCTAACCAAGTAATTAAGGTGAATATCACCGGTAATAAGTCACGCTGAATATCATGTAGATGCTAATGTGATGTGATGAAGAAGGCACTTCATCTCTATGGTATTCTTCCCCCAAATTCATAGCCCTAATAATGAGGAAACACTAGACAAACCCAAATCGAAGAACACTTTGCCAAGACACCCGATCAGTCCTCTTCAAAATGTCAGTCATAAAAAACAAGAAAAGACTAAGAAACTGTCACAGATTAGAAGAGATTAAAGAGACATAATGACTAAATGCAATGTGGTATCTTGTATTGGATCATGAAAGAGATAAAGGGCATTAATGAAAAAAAAAAGATGAAATTCAACTAAAGTCTGCGGTCTAGCTAATATTGTTATGCCAATGTTAATTTCTTAGTTTTAATAACTGTACCATGGTTATGTGAAACATTAACATTAAGAGAAACTTAGAGAAGAATACACGATAACCCTCTGTGCTATCTTTATACCTTATTTCCAAATAAAAATGTAGAAGATAACAGTAATAAATTGACACGCAGAAACATAATATCTTGCCAGTGAGGGGGAATTCTAAGGCTTTGCTCTTCCTGTAGCGAAAAAGATTAACCTGAAGCAAAAAGGAAAACGAAAAAGGTAAACCCTAAACCACCAATTTCAGTCATCCACACTGAGTTTCATAAGCTATATAACTTTGTGAAGAGGAACTTTGATTTTTTCAAGTGTCTTAATAAAGTATATCCTGTCTATAAGACAAACTGCATTTCTATATAGTAATAGCACTTAATTTTCAATGTTCAAATATTCATTTAATTCACCATGATATGTGAAGATATAGAGGTAAACAAACCACTTTGGACTTTGCCCTCATGAATCTTAGTCTGACCAAGAAGACAGATAAAACACAAAAAATTATGAAAGCAACGCCAGATGGGAAATACATGAAAATGCAATTTAACAAAACCATGTTCATGCATCATCTAACATTATTCCCTCTGTAACCCTACAGAGCAGCAAGCATTAGAAACCTCACCTAAAAGATGAAGAAAATAGTCTAGTGATGATCAAGTGACTTGCACAAACTCACATAGCTGGTCTGTGGATAAGTGACACCTAGGACTCAGGATTATTAACCATTTAACCTTTAAAACATTCACTATAACATGAGACACTTTAATCTTCTTAAGTTGAGAAACATATTTCATAGTAAAATTCACCCTTTACTAATGTACTTTGTTAGTCTGTTTTCACACTGCTATAAAGAACTACCTGAGATTGGGTAATTTATAAAGGAAAGAGGTATAATTGACTCACAGTTCTACATGGCTGGGGAGGCCTCAGGAAACTTACAATGATGGCAGAAGGTGAAGGGGAAGTAAGGCACCTCTTACATGGCAGTCAGAGAAAGAGAGAGAGAGAGAAACTTCCAAACACTTTTAAACCATCAGATCACATGAGAACACACTCACTATCACAAGAACAGTATGGGGGAAACCGCCCCCAGGATCCAATCATCTCCCACCAGGTCCCTCCCTCAACATATGGGGATTACAATTCGAGATGAGATTTGGGTGGGGACACAGAGCCAAACAATATCTTTCCACTCCTGGCCCCTCCCAAATCTCATGTTGTTTTCACATTTCAAAACTAATTATGCCTTCTCCCAACAGTCCTCCAAAGTCTTTTCTTTCTTTCTTTTCTTTCTTTTCAGATGATGTCTCACTCTGAAACCCAGAATGGAGTACAGTGGTGTGACCTCAGCTCACTGCAACCTTCACCTCCCGGGTTCAAGCAATTCTCCTGCCTCAGCCTCCAGAGTAGCTGAGACTACAGGTGTGCACCACCATGCCCTGCTAATTTTTGTAGTTTTAGTAGAGATGGGGTTTCACCATGTTGATCAGGCTGGTCTCGAACTCCTGACCTCAGAAGATCTACCTGTCTCACCCAAAATCTTAACTCATTCTAGCATTATCTCAAAAGTCTAAGTCCAAAATCTCATCTGAGACAAGGCAAGTCCCTTCCATCTATGAGCCTGTAAAATCAAAAAGAAGCTAGTTACTTCCAAGATACAATGAGGGTACAGGCACTGCAAATTTTCAAAACTTTTATGCTCTGCTTCCCTTTTAAACATAAGTTCCAATTTCAAACAATCTCTTTGTGAATGCATATGACTGTATGCTTTTAGAAAAAGCCAAGTCACATCTTGAATGCTTTGCTTCTTAGAAATTTATTCAGCCAAATACCCTAATCATCTCTCTCAAGTTCAAAGTTCCACAGATATCTAGGGCAGGAGCAAAATCCCACCAGTCTCTTTGCTAAAGCATAGCAAGAGTCACCTTTACTCCAGTTCCTAACAAGTTCCTCATCTCCATCTGAGACCACCTCAGCTGGGACTTCATTTTCCATATCACTCTCAGCATTTTGGTCACAGCCATTCAACAAATATCTAGGAAGTTTCAAGTTTTCCCTCATCTTCCTGTCTTCTTCTGAGCCCTCCAAACTGTTCCAACCTCTGTCAGTTACCCAGTTACAAAGTTGCTTCCATAGTCTCAAGTATCTTTACAGTAATGTCCCACTACCTCAATACCAATTTTCTGTATTAGTCCATTTTCACACTGCTATAAAGAACTACCTGAGACTGGGTAATTTATAAAGAAGAGAGATTTAATTGACTCACAGTGCTGCATGGCTAGTGAGGTCTCAAGAAACTTACAACCATGGCAGAAGGTAAAGGGGAAGCAAGGCATGTCTTACATGGAGACAGCAGAGAGAATGAGGGGAGAACTGCCAAACACTTTTAAACCATCAGATCTCATGAGAATTCACTCACTATCACAAGAGCAGCATGTGGGGGATCCAATCACCTCCCGCCAGGTCTCTCCCTTGACATGTGGGGATAACAATTTGAGATGAGATTTGGGTAGGGACACAGAGCCAAATCATATCATGTACCATTCTATGAATATTGACAAATGTGTGCAGTTATGAAAACTACGACAGTCAAGATATAGAATAGTCAGATGTCTGCTTGTGGCTAAGGGGAAGTAACAAGTAATGGATTTAGTGTCTTATCTGAAATAACAAAAAAATAGAGACAAAATATATGAAACAACAGTTGTCAAGACACTGGACACCAGGCAAAAATGTTAGTGACCCCTGAGAGACGGGAACAAATGAAGTGAACTCTGATTGCCCCAGCTTACTGACTTAGGGTTTGTAGGTCTTGGCACAGGGCAAAAAAGCACAGGTAGTGCGCATAACTTTCTGACTTAAGGAGATGCATCTGAGAGTCCAGGTAGACCAAGGTGGCTAGAGTTCATATGGGAGAGTACAAGGGAAGAGAGGCTGGCAAAGGGAGACAATCCAGGAGATCAACAGAGTGCCCCTTCTAACATGCTGCAGAGTCAAGATCAGGTGCCTGTGTTTGAGGGAACTAATCAAAGCCAGTTAAAGAACCACCTTAAAAGATTAGAAAGAACAGTGTCTGAGGTTTGCACAGTCCTGGGAATAGTGCCTATTCTTATTAGCCAGACTGGAAACCTCATAATTCACATTGAATAGAGTATTAAGAGAATCTTGCCCCAGGAGTAAGGCATAATCAGACCTAGAATAAATGTGAATCTGATTCTAACAAATCTTAACAGAAGAACTCAAACATATGAACTGTTGACAAATAATTTAATGGTATGCCAGAACAACATCCACGAATATTTATAAGATTACAAAAATATTCAGCACTTAATAAGATAAAATTCAAAATCTCTGGCATCCAAAGATTACATGTATGCCAAGAAACAAAAAATTATGACTCATAATGAGAGGAAAATATTAATAAATTGACACTAACCCAGAATTGACACATATATTAGAAGTAGCAGACAAGGTTATTGAAAGAGTTGTAATTTTATTTCATTTTTCAAAATTTAAGTAGGGACATAGATGATAAATAGACCCAAATAAAACTTGTGAATATAAAAAGCATATTTAAGATGAAAAAATATACTGGATGAGATAAATGGGTGATAGGATACTACAAAAGATAAGATTAATGAATTTGAAGGTACTGTGTTAAACATCATGCAAAATGAAATACACAGAGAAAAACAATTTAAAAAAAATGCAAAGACCATCAGTGAGCTGTGCGATAAAGTTAAGTGGCCTAACATATGGGTAATATAATCAGAGTGCCCAAAAAAGAGAAGACAGAAAAAACCTGAAAAAAATAATATTCAAAATTTTCACAAATTGATGGAAAATCTGAACCCACATAGCCAAGAATCTCAACCAACACCAAACGTAAGAAACATAAAGGAAACTACACCGAGGCCCCACATAATCAAGTTACTCAAAACTAGTAATAAAGAAAAAAATATTTTAAAAAGACAGAGAGAAAAGATGCTTTATATGGGGGAATGAAGGATGACAGCAGACTTCTTATCAGAAACAACGCAAATGAGAAGAAAGCAGAGTAACATCTTTAACGTATTGAAAAAAAACTAAAATTGTATACCTAGTAAAAACATCTTTCAAAAAAACAACTGAAATGAAGATTTTTTTTTTACAAAATGCAAATGCTGAAAGAATTTATTTCAAGCAGACCCATATTACACAAAATATGAAGACCTTCAAGCAAAAGGGAAAGTGTACCAGATGGAAATATGGATCTACATAAAGATGAAAAGCATCAAAAATGGTAACTGCATAATTATGTATATAAGATTTTTAAATTAATGCTTAATTCTACATAAAAGATAATTTACTTTAAACAAAAATAATTTTAAAATGTAGCATGGGGCTTATAATATTGTAAAAGTAAAATGTATGACAATAGCAAAAAACTTATGAAGGGGAAATGAGAATATACTATAGTATATACTCAGCATTTCTCAACACAGCATTACTGACATTTGGGATGAAGGATTCTTTGTTCTGTGGGAATGGTCCTGTGGTTTAAGCTGTTGGAACCATCCCTGTCCCCTGCCCCCAATAGATGCCAATAACAACACCCAAGATGTAGCAACCAAAAATTTCTGCAGACATTACCAACCAAATGTTTCCCTGAGGCAAAGTTTTTTACGCTTGGCAACTACTACTATAAGTGAATGGGAATTATATCACTTGAATGTAGACTGTGATAAGTTAAAGATATATATTATAAGCCATATCGCAACCACTAAAATAAAGGAACAAAGAGTTATATGTATAAGCCAACAAAAGAAGTAAGATAGAATCATAAAATCTACTCTATTGACCCAAAAGAAGACAGGAAAAAAGGAAAAAGAAAGAAAAGGACAAAAAAAAAATGGTAATACAAGAGAATTAATCTAACCACCTCAATTATCATATTAAATGTAAATGGCTGAAATACCCCAATTAAAGCCAGATATTTCCAAATTGTATAGAAAAGCAAGACTAAACTATTTGCTGCCAACAAGAAACACATTATGTATAAAGATGCACATGGATTAAAAGTAAAAGTGGGAAGAGTTATATCACACTAGCATTTGTCATAAGAAAGCTGGAGGGGTTATTTCAATATCTTAGAGAAATTTTAATATCCTAATCTCAAGAATGAACAGAACAAGGACACAAAAATCATCAAGGATATAAGAGGCTTGAACAACACTGTCAAACTGACCTAACTGACACTGATAGAACATTCCACTAAAGAACAGCAAAATACATTCTTTTAAAATGCACATAGATCATTTACAAAATAAGCCATATTCTGGGCTACAAAACAAATCACAATAAATTTAAAAGGAATCAAGTCATAAAAAGTATGTTACTTAAACACAATAGAATTAAATAAATCATCAAACAATCTGAAAATTTGCCAAATATTTGAAAGCTAAATAAAAAACTTCTAAATAATCTACAGGTCAAAGAATAAATCAAATGAGAAATTAGAAAGTGTCTTGAACTGAATGAAAATTAAAACACAGGTCAAAATTTGTGAGGTTACCATTTATAGCACTAAAAGCGCATATTGAGGAAAAGGTAAAAAATCAATGACCTCAGATTTCACATAAGGAAACTAAAAATAAAATAAATTTTAAAAAGAGCAGATTAAGCCCAAAATAACCAAAGAAATGACAAATAACAGAAGAAAAACCAGTATAATACAAAATAGAAAAACAATAGGAAAAAAATGGAACCAAAAGCTGTTTTTTTGAGAACCATCAATAAAATATATAAACATCTAGCCAGATTGATCTAGAATCAAAGATGTACACAGTTATCTATATCAAGAATATAGGTGAGGAAGGTAACATTATTTGGGATTCTAAGAATATTGAAAGGAAAATAAACGGAAAACTTTAGTCCTATGATTTTAACAAGTTAGATAAAATAGATAAATTCCCTGAAAGATAAAAACTATCAAAATTCACTAAAGAAGAAATAGATAACCTGAATGGCTCCATATTGAAAAGAAAATATATTTGTGATTAAAAGCTTCCCATAAAGAAAATTCCAAGCACAGCTTCACTAGTGAAATTTACCAAACATTGAAGTAAGAAACAATATAAATTCTACTTAATCTCTTGCAAAAATCTGAAGAAGAGAGAACATTTTGAAATTTATGTTATGAGGCTAGTATCATGCTAATATCAACACCAGACTACATTATTACTTAATGGTGAAAGAATGAAACTTTGCCCCTAAGATCAGAAACAAAATTGTCTGCTCTCAATACTTCAACATTTTACTGAAGGTTCTAGCTAGTGTGGTAAAGTAAGAGAAAAAAAAAATTAAAAGCATCTAAATTGTATCTGTGTTGTAAAGGAAGTAAAAAGAAACTGTCTTTATTTACAGATAAAGTGATTATTTGCATAGAAACCCCCTTGGAATCTGCAAAAAAAGATAGTAGATCTAATAAGTGACCTTAGTAAGGCTGCAGGATACAAGTTCAATATGCATAATTGTATTTCGATATACCAGGAATGTACAATCAAAAGTGAAATTAAGAGACAATACCATTTACAATAGCATCCAAATATAAAATACTTAACAATAAATCTGACAAAATATGTCATACCTACACACTGAAAACTACAAGACATTACAGAAAGAAATTAAAACCTAAATAAATGAAACTATGCACCTTGTTCAAGGGATGGAAAACTGAATATTCTTAAGATATTGTGATGGTTAATTTTATGTCAACTCAACTAGGTGCCCAGATATTTGGTAAAATATTATTCTGGGTGTATCTGTGAGGATGTTTTCAGATAAGATGAACACTTGAATTGGGAGACTGAATAAAACAGATTGTCCTCCCTAATATAGGAGCCCCTTGTCAAGTCAGTTGAAGGCCTGAATAGAACAAAAAGACTGACCTTCCCATAAGAGGGAACCCCTGCCTGATTGCTTGAATGGGACATTGGCCTGCTCCCACTTTCAGACTGAAACTCACACAATTGGCTCTCTTGATTCTCAGGCCTCTGGATTTAGATCTTGGACTTGTCAGCCCGCAGAATTACACAAGCCAACTCCTCATTTTTATACACACACACACACACACACACACACACATACACACATATATATACACATGATATATATTATATATACACATATCTGAACATATATGTATGTAATTTATATATTGTGTATATATATAAAATGTGTATATATATAATGTGTATATATATAATGTACGTGTATATATACATATATACACACACAGACATCCTATTGGTTCCATTCTCTGGAGAACCCTAAAACAGATTTCAATTCTCCCCAAAATTAGCTTATAGATTCAATGCATTCCCAATCAAAATCCCAGCAGGTTTTTTTGTAGAAATTGGCAAGATTATTCTAAACTTCAAATGGAAATGCAAAAAAAAATGCTTTGGCTATTTTAGAAAAATAAAAAAATAAAAAGTTGGAGGTCTAACACTACCTGACTTCAAAACTTATAAAGTTACGATAATCAATACACTATGGTGTTGGCATAAAGATAGACACATAGATCAATGAAACATTAAGAGAGATTCTACAAATAAACCCACACCTATAGATACAAGTGATTTTTGCCAAGGTACAAAGGCAATTGGGAAGGGAAAATACAATCTTTCAATAAATGCTGCTGAAACAAATGGATATCTACATGCAACAAAAGGAGCTTTCATTTATACCTCATGCCATGTACAAAAATTAACTGAAAGTGGTTCATGGACCTAAAAGTAAAATGATAAGACTTTCAGAAGAAAATAAACAATAAAACCTTTTTAACTTTGAGTTACACAAAGGTTTCTTAGATACAACATCAAAACAATCATCCATAAAAGAAAACAACAGACTTTAGCAAAATTAAAAACTACCACACTTTAAAAGACACTGTTAAGGTAATAGCAAAGGCAAGCCATAGTCTGAGAGGAAATATTTTCAAATCACATATCTGATAAAATTATTTTATATAGTCTATATTTAGTACTCTCGAAACCTAATAATAAAAAAGGCAAATAAAAATTTAAAATGACAAAAGATGTGAGATACACTTCATCAAAGCTATACCAATGGTAAATAGGTACATGAAAAGATGTTCAACATCAATAGTCATTAGGGAATGCAAATTAAAACCACAATGAGACACTACTACACATCCATTGGAATGTTTAAAATTAAAGACTGTCCATACAACATGTTGTCACAGATGTAGAGCAACTGGAATTCTTGCACACTGCTAGTGGGAATGTAAAATGGCACAATCACTTTGGAAAGCAGACTGGCGGTTTCTTAAGAAACTAAACATATGATCCAGCCATTCCACTTTTAGATACTTACCAAAGAAAATTAAAGCATATATCCATATATTTGTACACAGATGTTCATAGCTGCTTTATTTGTAATAGTCAAAAACTGGAAACAATCTAAATATCCATCTGCAGATGAATAAATAAACAAATCATGTTTTACCATACTACTGCTTAACCACAGAAAGGGATTAGTTATTAATATACACAGTACCATGAATGAATCTAAAAAAATGCTAAGTAGAAGAAGCCAGACAACAAAGAGCACATACTATAAGATTCCATTTATAGGCCAGGAGTGGTGGCTCACACCTATAATCTCAACACTTTGGGAGGCTGAGACGGGCAGATCACCTGAGGTCAGGAGTTCAAGACCAGCCTAGTCAATGTGGTAAAACCCTGTCTCTACTAAAAATACAAAAATTAGCCAAGTGTGGTGGCACGTGCCTATAGTCCCAGCTACTCGGGAAACTGAGGCAGGAGAATCACTTGAACCCGGGAAGTGGAGGTTGCAGTGAGCCGAGGTCGATCGTACCACTGCACTCCAGCCTGGGCAACAGAGCGGATGCCATATCAAAAAAAAAGGTTCCATTTATATAAAATTCTAGGAAATGCAAATTTATCTACAGTGACAGAAAGCAGTTCATGACTGCCTGAGAACAGGGTGGCCTTGGGAGCAGGGGGCTGGGGCTACAAGGGCAAATGAGAAAACATGAGGGTAAAGAATGTGTTAATTATCTTCATTGTGGTGATGGTTTCGTGAATGCATACATATGCAAAACTTACCAATTTGTAACTTTAAACATGTGTAATTTGTTGTATGTCAATTACACCTCGATTTTAAAAGGAAGAACAGAATATACAGTCACTATGCCTGTTTCCATAAAGCTAAGAAGAGTAGTTAGCAACACAAAGATTTCTTATTCATAGTTTGTGGTGAAATAGCACTAACACTCACATTAAGCACATGATGATGACAAACAGATCTTTCAGAATTTCTCAGATGTTCTGCCTCTTATTTTTGGATGGTCTTTATTGCAGACAGGGGTCATATCTGCTCTTCCACTGATATTTCCCTGACCCCTATCGGTCCTGTCCTACTCACTATAGGCAGCAATGCTCACAGCTCACCACCCAGTACCTGCTTTAATGTGAAGTATCTGCAATGAGATGGAAAGTACTGAAGGAGATGATCCCCTGGGCATTATAGATTATTCCAGAAGGATGACATTGCTCATATGGCATGTTAACTGCTAGTTGTCCACCCTAAGTTAGTAAGAGGATTAACACCATCCTGGAAGTATGGCCCTAAGAATATACTAGAAAACAGCTGTTGGAACATGTACTATGACCCAGCGATAAGAGGTCAGCAAATTCTGGCCAATATACCACAGCATCTGCCATTTGATAAACTTAGCACGACAAGGGCTGTGCTGACTCATGTTGGTATTCTGGCCCATAAAAACATCCTAGGAATCTGGGCAGAGCTGTCTGTAGATTTAAACCCTGATGAATCGGAATGTGAGAGGAATGAGGGGCCCACACAGGCTTACCATCTACAGCCAGGAAGCCTTGCTGATTTACAGTGGCTGCCATACCTCTGAACCTTCAGCATTCATCCTCTATTCCAGTGGTCACACAATACACCAGGCTTTGTGTGGTGCCTGGTATTGCGGTCTATTGTGACAACCTGGCTCTTGCAGTGAAACTCAACCTTTCATATTCGTTCATTCGTATAATAAATATCCATTAGGTACATGCAGTGGCAGAGTACTTCGTTGTATACTCAGGTTACCAGGATGACTAAGACAAGCACTACCCTCATGGAGGTGAAGTTCATGAAGGAGAGATGGACGTTAAATAACTGGTTACATGATAAGTGATCTAGTGATAATGGTGGTGAGAGCTAAATGTACAGCTGGAAACAAGAGCCTGAAACAGAACAACCTGCATGGTCTGCAGGATTGGGGAAGGCTTTCTGGAGAAAAGGACATCAGAGATGACACCTAAGGGATGAATAAGAGTTCTTCAGGGTAATCAGAGGAGGGAATTTCAGGCTCTAGGAGAGGAGAGGAGAGCACTGCTTGAGGAATTAGAAGCAAGCCAGTGGGGCTGGAGCACAGAGAGGGAAGCGGGGCAGGGGGTGAGGCAGAAGACAGATAACAAGGCTCTGCAGACTGTGTTAAGGGTTTGGGGAGAATGGAAAGCCATTGAGGGGGTCACATTTTACCATCTTTATTACACTGTAAATTCCCTAGAGCACAGGGATTATATCAAACTAACAGAAAATAGCCTATCACCCACAACATTCCACCTGCAAGTAATAATTCTAAAACTTTGCCCAAGGTTATCTAGGATGCCTGACTGGGGTTCTCTATTTATAAATATTTTCTAAAATGCCTGATCCCACTTTGCAATTTTGTTCAGGACAATAGATCAAATTCCACCAAACCTCTTATTTGCAGATGAAGGAGCTTACAGGGGAACTCTGAGTCAGTTAGGGTCTAGAAGTTAGAGAGAGGGAAGAGCAGAACTGGAGGGGAGAGGAGAGATCATCCAGGCCCACACATTAGAAGACGCTTGCCCGGGGTCACTCGGGGCAAAGGAGGTGGCCCGGGGAAGACCCAGGCATTCCAAGCCCTAACCCAAGTTCTTACGACTCTAGGATGTTCCTTAAAGATTGTCATCCAGTTTTGCCTTTTCCTTATCGCCCTCCTAAAAGTCAAACACAAAAAACACAGTAACTACAGGGTTCGAGATTGTTGGATTCCAGCTAATGCAGGTCATTTTTTGAGGCAGAAGAGCTGAAGTGGAATTGGGAGCAAGTGAAGCATTAAGGGGACAGAAATTTCCTGGACACCTGCTGGGGCCAAGCGACATGCCAGACACTCAGGACCCCCAGTGTTGCTCTCAATAGCCCTGTGACATCAGCATTATTAGCCCCATCTTACAGATGAGGAAACTCAGCCTTGTTATACCTTGCCCGAGACCACAAAGATAGTAAGTGGTTATAAGAAAGAAATGTGGAATTTCAATGTAGGTCAGTATGGCTCAAAAGCCATGTTTTTCCTAGTCAGCTCCAAGGCTAATTAGGTTGGGTCCCCACACAATGATGAAATCAGCTTATCTTTTGGAGAATTTGTCTGCTTGCTGCTTATTACTTTCAAATGCAGGACTCTGAAAAGCTTGCCACATTCCCAGAAGATACTCATCTCCAAGGGGTTGTTTGGGACCTTCCTCCCCAGGGAATTTAGCACCTGGAGTAAAATGGCCTACAGTGGGTTAGGCCCAAAGCATGACAAGACAAAGACACAAGAAATCCCCAAACCAATCTTTTCCTCTTATCTCACTGGAGCCTTTTACCGTGTTGGAAGATTATCTCTGCCCTGTCCAAAGAGCCACTAAAAGTGAATTCTCTACACTGGCTTCCTGTGTCCTCAGGCAATGAGGGCTCTCTCGGGCTCTCTCCTGCTCGCTGGCGCTGGCGCTCTCTCTCTCTCTCTCTCTCTCTCTCTCTCTCTGTGTGTGTCTCTCTCGCTCTCGCTCTCTCCCTCTCGTTCTCTCTCTCCCTCCCTCCTTCCTTCCTTCTTTTTGTCATCTTCAGTTTCCCCAGAGGGAGCAGCAATCCTGCTGCCCAGCAGTACCCAGTACTTTGATGTTGTTTCTTGAGAAGAAGGAGGGAGGAAACAGATATGCGTCATTCCCAGAGAGAAAATGAATCACAACTCCTCTAGTTACTTGGCAATCTCTTATGGGCTCCCCTCACCCCATCTCCTCACCCTTTCCAAGAGAAAGGGTTCCAGTTCAGTGTTCCTTGGGGGCTCAGAAAGAAACAAAATGTCTTTTTTCTTCTTTATCCAGAAAATATTTCTCAATATTCACTCCATCCGGCGGATAAGGTTATTTTAACACTGTTCACCTTTCCAGATGTTTAAGGCAGCCTAGGACCCATACCTGTGGTATCTTATATCAGAAATGAAACTTGGCTTTGGAAGTAAGCTCCAAACTTGATCACCTTGGTGATCAAGACTCTCATCCTTCAATTTCTCCTATTCTCTCCTACTTCAGGATTGGGATGCAGGTAGAAGCTGAAGAAGGCCAAGACAGAAGTTTGAGCAAAAAGCAATGATTAGAATTCCTATTTCCGAAAGCAAAAGGAAAAGAGAAGAAACGTGCTGTTATAAAAAGAGCATTGATTAGGGAGTAACAGTTGCAGATTTTATTTGTAGCTTTGGCATCTACTACCTGGAGTAAGTTGGCAAGACACTCCACCCTGCCGACCTCGGATTCTTCTCCTGTGACATGAGAGTCTCTGGCTTGACCTTGAAAGTAACTCTGATACAGGCTGAATATCCCTTATCTCAAACACTCCAGATCAGGAGTGTTTCAGGTTTTAGATTCTTTCAGATTTTGGAATATCTGCGTATACATAATATGCAAAGATAGGACCCAAGTATAAATACAAAATTCACTTAGGTTTCATATATACCCTATACACATAGCATGAAGGTAATGTTAAACAGTGTTTTTAATAATTTTATGCATGAAACAAAGTTTGTGTTAAAGTCCGTATGTGTGGAATTTTCTACTTATGGTACCATATTGGCGCTCAAAAATTTTGAATTTTGAAGCATTTTGGATTTTAGATTTTCATATTGGGAATGCTCAACCTCCAATAACATTCTACTATTCCTGTAGTCCTGTGAGATGGAGAGATTGTAAGGAAGGGAAGAGATGGGCAGGAAGGAGAACATAGGGAGGGAGGTGGGGCTTCAGAATAAATAGAGTAATTGACAGACAGCACAAAGAACACTTGAAAAAGAGAGGCCAGAGGAGCATTCAAAGGAGAAAGTAGTTCAGAATCAGAGAAACAGTTAGTGTTAGTTGAACTTGCATCTAGATAAGACCAGAGCCAATCTCAGAGGGAGCCTAGTGCTGGCAGAAGAAGAGAGAGTAGAAAGAGAAGACAGGGCTGCCTTTCTGTCCTCCCACCTGCTCTGGGCCCCAGAACTCCTCCCATCTCTCCGCAAGGCAGGCAGGCAGGCTGAGACCCCGGGCCAGTTGTGGAGGAATGATTTACCCAAGTCTCTTGGCTTTCTAAGAAGACAAGCTTTGATCTATAAATGTCAAGTACTGTGATTTGAGTGAGGCATGCGCCAAGCCTTCTGAACCAGTGACTAGAAAGAGCTTGCATTTAATGTAAATTTAGAATAACAAAGCAGGTTGGAATGCTGGGTGGGGTGGGGACAGGGAGAGAGAATGAAAATAAATTATCTCTGGAGGTAAGAGTTGATTGTGGGAAAGCTGAGACTCTAAGTTCAGAGGGCAGGAAGGACGAGGAGACAGAAACTCCCAAGGGTGCAGAGTGACCTCTTGATGTCCATGGGCTGGCCCATCAGTGACTCCTGCCTGCCCCAGGCCTGGCAGGACTGGCTATGACTTGCTGCTGGAGGGAAGCTTGGTGGGATTTATGAGATTAGCTAGTGAGATGTTCTTGGCAAGCCGAAACTATAAATGTACAATACTTTATCTCCTGCAGGAATGTTTTATGAAAAGGAAAGATGGGAAATGTCTACATAAAATAGAGCTCCAGCCACTGGTCAAGGAGAGTTGCCTCTCTCTGGAGCCACATCAAAGGCACAGCTCTGTCTGCACCCTGTGGCCTCTGCAGAGCCTTCTCTGGGAGCTCAGAAGTTTACTGAGAGCCAAGGAGAGAAGGGAGCACACCCACTGCCAGTGCTCTCCTAGGACTGTCAAGAGGAAGAGGAGCAGGGTCTGCTGGGGAAACTGCTGTTGCTCCTTCCAGCTCCTTGGAAATTTCTTCACCATCCAGAGTGCTTCAGTGGGGCTGAAGCCTGATAGAGCTTTGTAGTAGGGGCTCTGAACAAGGAGTCCGGCAATTGACCTAGAGTCTGTAACTAGATAGCCACAGGGCTTGGAGAATGTCACTTTCCTCCCCCAGTTCATTAAAGACGAATGAATGGTATTCTAACAGTCTTCTCCAGGAACCATGAAAAGGCAGAACTGGCTTTTGAATTTCAAGGGAAGAAAAAGTAATCTCTTGAGCAGGAGGATAATATTTAGAATTAGATGTGAGTCCCATCCCTACTAAGTTACCCCAACTGCCCACACTCCAATAAATAAGACCAGCCAAGATGAAACAAGAAACACAAGCAAAACACTTTGGGGCTAATAAAGGAGGTTTGTTTCACCTTCAGTGCCATCTTCTTGGAGTCTATGAGAAGGTGCAACCTAATCTTAACTTTCCTGAAGATGCTGCAGCTTCATCCCAGGCATTTTGGTTTTTCTATCTGCTTTTCCTTGGGGACACATCACTGAAAATAAAGTGCCCACAGCAGGGCTGGTGAGCTCAGGCAGAAACTTTGTGTAAACTAGAAAAAACGTAACCCCATGCCAGGGCAAACAGCTTCGGCAGTGTTGTGCAGAATGGGTTTCAGCCCTCATTTGATTTATTTAGCTAGATGCTCCCATACAACCTGCACAAACTACACAACTGTAGCTGAAGTGCAAGGCTGGGCATAGGGTAGTTGCTCAAAATCTGCATGTCAGTAATAGTAGTGCATTACTACATGCGCTATTATTGCATGTAAGCAGACTCAGAGTTGAACATGTGAATTGAGAGAAACACTCCCAGCATCAACACCTAGAGAAGAGGAAAGGAAGCAACACTGAACAGAGGGAGAAGCTGGACCACAATGCAGCTGCAGCGGAGGCCTCAATCCACCCTGTAGGGAGCTCTACAAGCAAGACGGCCTTCTGAGTTGTTCAGAATTTGATAAGGCTGGGCTTTTATACATACTGTGTAGGCCAGTTGCAGATGTGGACTGTAGTTAATTCTTACCATTTTATGTCGCCTTGGCATATGTTTTGAATATACGTTTAACTTTCTCATGCCAGAAACAGGACTTTGTCACCCTTGACTCGGTTTCTAGTTCTCCACCTCCACTCAGTTTGTTCTTCAGTGTAATCGAAACAGACATCTGCCTTACACAACTGCCTCCTGGTGACCACTGCCCCACAGGACAGCTAGATACAACCTACTTGACTCACCCCCACATTGCGTATGGAATGCGCAGATATGCCACAGTGACCTTCTCTCAGTCACAGTGTGAATCCACAGAACTCATGCCTGCTTGCTATAAACTCAGTAATTAGAGCTTACCCCTGGAAATCTACGTGGGTAACACCCTGCACCCCAGTGAAAGCTTTGACCTACAGATCCTTTTTTCCCTCTTGCTCCCCACCTACTGGTTAAGTGCAGGTGTCCTGGATGCCTCCAATATCCTGTTGGCTTTGTCGCATGCTGTCTTCTTCTCTCTGGGATCTATGAGTAATTAACTGCTTCTGCTATGCCATGGGTTTTGTTGTGCTGCCTCCTCTGTGTCTCACATGGACCTAACTCTCCTCCTGGGCAAGGCTCTCCTAGAGAGGGGCTGTCTTTGTAGAAATAAACTGGACATAGGTCAGACAAGAGCCACAGGGCATCTGCCAGTATAAACAAGTTTCCTGGGAGAGGAAACTTCAGGGTTAGACATTTAGGCATTAGGCTGTCATCCAGGATGAAAAAGTATTCCATGAAAGGCACATTGTCAACATCCACAGCCACCTCCTTTGGAGCTCCATCAAAGCAGGACTAGAAGTTACAGTCACTCTCCAGAGAGAGACCTCAAGTCCAAAATAAGGAAAATAAAACATGGGCTGTCCTTGGGAGGGAGGCATGGCTTTCGGGGGAAAATGCCTAAAAGGCAAGGGCAAGTGCTGAAGAGTAGTCAGCAAACATTTGTAGCATCTGGGGGAACACAAGCTTTGATTAAGGTGGCTTTGATGGCACAGGACAGCATCCACTGCACTGTGTTAATTACTTCACAGTTTAACAAGCAGGCTCTGTGCAGATATCTTTCATTTGCCCTTCCAGATACACTCTCTGCCTTTCTCCACTCTGCTTCCTGCTCTGGGAGGATGACTTGCGTGGATTATATCAACAGGCTCTCATGTCCTTCAACTCCCACTTGTGTTTGGCCAATAGAGCCTTGGGAGAAGATGAGAGGGAGAGAAGAAGAGTGAGGTCAGGGTGCTTGATTCCTTCACTCCCTCTCTGCAAAGTCACCTTGGTTTGGATGCCTCCTCCAGTTGAAGGTCAAGGGCGTTTGCCCAACATTCTCTCTGCAGACCACTGACTCTCTTCTTCCAAGTACTGATGATTGCTCCCTCTCCTCACCCTTCTAGCCTCGGCACTGTAACAGGCATCCCTTGCCTCCACCCCTCCACGTTACTAATACTGGGCTGCTGCTTTATCTGTGTGATTTCTCCAAACTCTGCCCACACTTTTGTAAAGAGTCCTTTAGTAAGCTCCCTTCAAGTTATCCTAATTTGGTTTCTCTCAGTACCCAGAGAAATACTTTCAGATGTACTTTCTCTCATGTTTTCCTCTCTACCACCCTGTGAATCAGATATTCTTATCCCCACTTTAGAGATAAAGAAACAGAGGCTCAGAGATGTTATGTGACTTGCCCAAGGTCCTCGTTGGGGAGATGGGTCTCGTCAGCTGACTCAGGTCCATCGTCTACCTCACTGTAACACCCGAGTGTTTCCCTCAGATTATTCCCTTTTCCCACCACAGCTCAGAGAGGGGCCAGCAGAAGAAGGGACGTTGTGGTATTCAAGACCACAGAACATCCCAAAATTTCCCATGAGGATGAAGGTGGTACATAGAGGGGACACACAGGAGTATGTATTTCATTTCAGTCCTGGAGCTAGGAGAAAAGGTTGGGAGAGTCCACTTTCTGATTCTCACCCTATTCAGTCTTCTGGAAAACTTAAGTTTCTTTTCTAAATTCCCTTTCTCAATTAGAAAATTAAGCTATTTCAGAATCCAGGTCTGTCCCAATCTGCTGCCTGACCCTAAGGAGGTCACATGACCTTTAGGTCTTTGGTTTCTTTGTCTACATAAAGTAAGATGAATTAACTATATGAACCCCAAGCCTCCTTCCATTCTGTGTGTCTATGAGCTCCTTTTTCTCTTTACTTCCTTTATCCTAAAAACAGACAACAGTCATGTGGTTAAATCTTCATACCAATGATTGTTAGTCTCATCTCCGGGAAAAAGAGGAAGGAGCTCAGATAATGCTGTACACGAAGACTCACTTGTTAGTTGTAAAGAGCCCTTCTCAAGGTCTTGTTCAGCCCTTGCTTTTAACCAGGGTAGCATTTAAGTCCAATGAGAATGTAAAGGCCAGGCTTTAATACCTAGGTGAAGGGTTGCTAGGTGATGGGTTGATAGGTGCAGCAAGCCACCATGGTACACGTTTACCTAAGTAACAAACCTGCACATCCTGCACGTGGACCCCAGAACTTTAAAATAAAATAAAATATAATAATAATAAGACTTTTTAAAATGAGAAAGTAAAGATACTTGTTTAGTTTGCATTGTTCCTGAAGCCCCTATGTATGGCAAATTCCTAGACACGCAATCCCATTTGGGGTGGAGTCTCTATTTTCTTGGTCAAACGCAGATAGATCCTCCTTGTCTGAAATATCTTTTGTCCTGGTTTGCTTATATTTCCCTACATTATTGACAAATCATGGGGCCCAGGAACCAGCTAAGAATGAGACGTTCCACTCTGGTGCTGCCACCAATCTAAAGAGTTTTCACATAGGGAAATACCTGCACAAGACAGGAAGAAGAAAACGCTTCTACATCCCTTTCTATGCTCCTACTTCTCAACTTTGGATTAAGAATTAGGGACCCTGAATTCTAGTCCTAATACACCCACTAAATTTGGGCAAATCACTTCCATTCTCTAGACCTCTTTTCATTATCCATTAACATGAGCAATTGAATAGCATTATCCTTTCTAGTTCTAAGTACCTATGAACCTATAAGGATGAGTATGTTTGGGGTAGATTGATTTGGACAGATGGCATCTTTACGTGGGTTCCCCAGAAAACAGTATCTGAGGAGAGACTTAAGTGTTAATAGTTTACTTATAGGTGCAATCCTAGGGCAGCAAGAGTAAGGGATAAAGGACATAGGACAAGAACAACTGAGAAGCAGAAGTGGCGTCTTATCAAGCTGACCACAGCTTTACAGACTTCAAAGAAGCCCAAAGCATCACTCAGTCTCGCTGGACATCTTTGCACAAGTTGTACAGAAAAAAAAAATAGACCATTGGAGAGAAGAAAAATCAGGAATTTATTTGCAAATACCTTCCCATTTCCTCTCTCTCATTGGTCAAAGTTTGATCATTGGGGAGTTATTTTTTCTGTTCTTCTGGGCTGTATCATCTGAATCCTTCAAAAGTAACTGGGGAAGTGAGATCCTTCAACCAGAAATGTAAGGCTATGTAAATCAAAAATAAAATTCTAAGGCCCCCCCACCATCTGAATGGACTTCCTCATCAGCCAGGGTACTCTTAAAATGTAACCTGAAAGACAGGTGCAGGTCATGATGGGAAGAAGGTGTCACACATGTCTCCTTATACCTCTCCAGCATTAATATCAACACAGATTTTAAGTCTGATAAGAAACATTTACAATCTATTCTCTCTGAAGCCTGCTACCTGAAGGCTTCCTCTGCCCAGTAAGAGCCTCAGTCTCCACAATCCTTTATCTTAACCCAGACATTTCCTTTCTATTGATCCCAAGTCTTCAGATAAACTTAACCATTTGTCAATCAGAACATTTTTAAATCTACCTATAACCTGAAAGCTCCCCTACCCTCCCACTCACCGCTCCCCCCCCCCTTCAAGTTGTCTTGCCCTTCTGGACCAAACCAATGTATTTTTCAAATGTATTTGATTGAACTCTCATGTCTTCCTAAATGTATAAAACCAAGCTGCACCCCAACCACCTCGGGTACATGTTCTCAGGATCTCCTGAGGGCTGTGGCTGCGTCATGGGCCACGGTCACTCATATCTGGCTCAGAATAAATCTCTTCAAATATTTTACAGAGTTTGACTCTTTTTGTCAAAAGTTACATCCAACCTGGAAAGGTGGGAAGAGCCAGGGAGCTCAGCAATTGGTTGATCTGCCTCCTAGAGTGGAATTGTGCCAAATCACCCAGAGCCTGTCCCCCTAGCAGAGGGAGCCCATTAAGTGTTGGGGAGATGCTGAAGCTGAACAAAGCTAAGGAGACACAGACATTGTGCACAGCTAGACCTGGATAGAATGGAAACGTGTACCAGAGGACAGCTCAGGCTCCTTCATTCAACAAATGTCTTCTGAGAAATCTGGATACAGAGATCCAACAATTTTTCCTGCCCTCAGGCAGCACACCCTCTACTAGGGAGACAGGCTTAGAAAAAGGCAATTACAGCAAGATAATCATGACATAGATCATTGTGGATGATTCTACTTACCTCCCTGATTTACTTATAGGAAAATGAAACTCAGACTTGACCAGTTTCATTCAGGAGATCTATGGGGAACAAGACCTAGAAAACCCAGGCTGTTAATTTGCAAGTCAAGGCTTCCTTTACTGCCCCTCTCCTAAAGGCACAAAAGTGCTTTAGAGCCAGCTGTTCTAAAACAAGGGTAGATTTAAAAGATCCAACAGCAACAGGCCACATTGCTCAGCTCTGCATAAATTTGCCTGCAGATCAAAATGATGCAACATTATCTGGAAGGGTAGGGTGGTGGTGGGGGTGGTTAAGATGGAGAGAGGGGTGTCAGGGAACTCTTTCTGAAGACAACCAATTTGCTAAATGGAGCCAAGAGGGATCAGTTTAATTGAAGTTAAAGATATTTTAAGGAAGGTAAGAGCCTAGCTGGGGGTTCAGCCAAGGGGCTTCCTTCTGCCTTTGAAAATGAGAAGAGTTGAACAAGATCTGTATGGATGAGCTGATAAAAAGCCCTTTGAAGTGGACAGGGATCTTTTTATAGCCTCAGAATAACTTAGCCTCGGGTGAGGGAAGAGAGCTGCTCTCATTTACAGGCATGGAGGGTGGTGAGCTGTCTCCCTCCAATTGGATTTCTTCTGGCTTGGCCACGAAGAGAGTGAGATTGGCCTGGTGTCCTGGTCTATCAGAGAGAAGATAAATCTGGCAGTCCTTCACACAAGAAATAACCCAGGGGAAGGCCCTAGAATGCTGGTTAACAGACATTAAGAAGAAAGGCACAGAACATAGACTCACAGCCCCCACACACCACCCCCAGCTCATGCGCCATCAAGCCCACTAAATGAGTCATGGGTTAATCCTTAAAAAAAAAAAATTAAGGAGAGTTCTCACAGACTTGTTGTCAAGAAACAAGTGCAATAAAAATTATTCTTGTAGATTGTTTGCTGTATGTGTCAGATGCTGTGCAGGCAATAGTTCATTTATTCCTCTTAACAACCCTAGGATATAGGTATTATTTTTATTTTCATTCTACATTCCAGAAGGCTGCAATTTATTTGTGTGTGAGCAAGTTGAAGCAACTTGTTCAAACTGAGTACATCACAGGCCAGAAGCTAGATAGATAAAACTGTTAGATAAATGTTGAGGTAGCATGAAGTTACCTTCGGTTACAAACCTCACAAAGTAAAGTCCCACTCGCGCATTGTCAGTGTTCACTTCTTTTGGCTGAACAACTAAACAACATGTTCTAACCTCCCACTCACCAAACAGTTAAGCATCTCCTTTTGGACATGGGAACATTTGGCCATAGTTTAAGACTCAGCTTTCCTCAGACTCTTGTACAAGAGCTCTGTGCAAGACCCTGATTTGCCTTACATTTGAAGAGAAAGGGAAAACTTAAAGAAAAGGAACCGGCCTGACACACTGGCTCACACCTATAATCCTAGCATTTTGGGAGGCTGAGGCAGGTGGATCCCCTGAGGCCAGGAGTTCGAGACCAGCCTGACCAACAAGGTGAAACCCCCTACTCTACTAAAAATACAAAAATTATCTGGGTGTGGTGGCGGACGCCTGTAGTCCCAGCTACTTGGGAGACTGACACAGGAGAATTGCTTGAACCCAGGAGGCAGAGGTTGCAGTGAGCCAAGATCGTGCCACTGCCCTCAAGCCTAGGCAATGGAGCAAGACTCTGTCCCAAAAGAAAAAAAAAAAAAAAAAAGAACGAACCATAGTGAAAAATATGCCCCTGAAGAAGAGATGCCTCAGGTTGTAGCCTAACTGAGAAGTTGCTCACCACCACTCTTCATTTCTGTAGATGATACAAATAGGGAATTGGGACCCAAATTATGGTAGAATTTACATTAGCCTTTAATTTAGTGCTTTGTCATGATCACAGGCTTTATAACCCCCCGAATCTGCCCATATTCCTGTGAATACATCAAAATCTTGATATCCGAATCTAAGAAAAAGAAAAGGCAAAAATTCAGTATACTTTGAGTTTAATCTCAATTCAATTCCACCAAAAACTACCTGTATAACCTTTTACAGGTACTCTACCTACTCTCTGAACTGCAGTTTTTCCATCTGTCAAATTAAAGGGTTGGACACAGCTGATCTCTCACATGTCTTCTGCTACTCTCATTCTGAGTCTTTGATGACAATCCTTGCTTTACATTCCTCATAGAAGTTTCGGTTATAAAACAAACAAAAACAAATTGGTAAAAGAACAAGAAAAGAAATGGACAAAAACATGGGCACTAAAATGATCTCTGAAAGGGAAAATCAATGAAGTTTTATGCTATACAGATACAGGAGACTGTGTGTCATCAGTAAGCTATTCTTCCGAGCATCCTTGAGACATGATAAAGGCAAATGAAACACTAAAATTCCATGATAAAGAAACTTCTTCCATTCTCTTTGAGGATGGAGGCTTGACTCTCAGGGCCTACAAAGATTTCCTCCTGTCTGCTAGACAGACAAGAGTTCAAAGCACCCTAGACCCCCAAGCTTCTGCCTGCAGGGTCTCTACCTCTAATTCCTCCCACCTGACCCTTTCCCTACTATGGAAACCCCAAACAAAGAGCATTGGAAGAAAAAACCTTGGTAATGGAATTTCAGGACACATTAGAGCTGAACAAGACTTTAGAGATCTTTTTTACAAATAAAGTTCTGGGCATAGGTCATTACTAATTGGCCTGGCTCTAGCTAGGAAATAAATTGCTATCATCATTTTATTCTCTGAAGGAGACAACCCCAGGTTAGTATTTCAAAGAAGAACGAGTCACTGGAGAGGTTTAAAAGTACCTGATAATTATTTCTTTCAAGAAAAACCTTAACGCTGGGAGAAATAAGTTATATGCAGCATCATTAAGATGAAAGGGCCGAGTTACCTGGGCAGCCTCAGGAGGCCCAGGAATAACAAGAGTGCCTCTTGTCTTGCTGAGCAGATATCCCTACCAAGGCTCTTCCACAGACATTATCTCACTGACCCTGAATCCCTGGGAGAGGAGTGGCTGGCTGTTGGCTTCATTGTCCCTTTCTTTCTACCTTGCCACAATGTGAGGAGGAGGCCAAGAGAAGATGGTATATTAGTCCACTCTAGCATTGCTGTAAAGAAATATCCGAGATTGGCTGGGCGCGGTGGCTCACGCCTGTAATCCCATCACTTTGGGAGGCTGAGGCGGGCAGATCATGAGGTCAAGAGATGGAGAACATCCTGGTCAACATGGTGAAACCCCATTTCTACTAAAAAACCCAAAAATACAAAAATTAGCTGGGCGTGATGGCACGCACCTGTTCTCCTAGCTACTCCGAAGGCTGAGGCAGGAGAATCGCTTGAACCCAGGAGGTGGAGGTTGCAGTGAGCCAAGATCACTCGACTGCACTCCAGCCTGGTGACAGAGAGAGACTCCATCTCAAAAAACAAATAATAATAATAATAATAATAATAATAATAATAATAATGGGATATCTGAGATTGGGTAATTTATAAAGAAAAGGGGAGAAAAGAGGTTTAATTGGCTCATAGTTCTGCAGGTTGTACAGGAAGCATGATGATGGCATCTGTTCGGTTTCTGGGGAGGCCTCGGGAAACCTTCAATTATGGCAGAAGGTGAAGGGGAAGCAGGCACATCTTGCACGGCTGGAGTGGGAGGAAGTGGAGGGAGGGGCTATACACTTTTAAACAACCAGATCTCAGGAGAACTCACTCACTAGACAGAATAAAGAGGGTATAAGTACTAAACTATCCATGAGAACTTCACCCCCATGATCCAATCACCTCCCACCGGGTCCTACTTCCAACATTGGCGATTACAATTCAGCATGAGATTTGGGTGGGGACACAGATCCAAACCATATCAATAAGTTTGTGTTAAGAAGGGATGTGGGTCTTTTCGTTGTTTGCGAAGTCAACGTGTGGAGAGCTGCTTCGAATCCTAGAATTAGAGTTGTCCAAGCTGGGAGCTATCAGCCAGTCACCTTCTCCAGTCTCTGTGTTTGTAAGTTTGGGGTGGGGCTAAAAAGTTTCCTGTGTGTTTCACGATGAAGAAGAGAATGAAAGAGGAGTAGGAAGAGATGGAGGAAAGAGATGGAAGAAACAAGAGGAAGAGTTGATAGAGGAGGTGGAGGAGGAGGTATGAGGAGAAAGCAGAAAAGGAGGAGGAACAGGAGAAAGAAAACAGAAGTTTTCAGATTTCTGAAAGTCATCCAAAACAGATTTTGTTTTTGAAGGTCCAGGTTAACTGAAACATTTCCAGACTATTTGTGGAAGAGGAGGAGATGGGATCAGCTGTCCAGGAGGAAGAGAACACTGGCCCAGTTACGGAGAGGAAACAATGGGATTTTCCATAACTGGGATAACAAATGAGGGGTGAGTTCCAGGAGGGCATGAACCTGTGCCTTTACTCAAAGGCTGCATCCCAAATGAACCTCGGATAGGGCTCCTGCATGATTGGCCAGGGAACAAGTATTACATATTGTGTCTTTGGTAGCTGGGACAAGGTCCTACAGCCAAGCTTGGTATCTGAAAAATTAAATTTTAATTTACCATGCAGACCTATCTAGGGGGTATCTTCAGAATAATTCCTAAAAGATGGTTGATCAGATAACTTTCCCATATTTTCTGGTATAACCTAAGAGAAAATTCAACCTTTAAAAAAAAAAAAAAAGGAAAGACAGGCACCAAAAAAAAAAATGGACTTTTTATCTATCCTGGAAGCTGAGATGTGGATTTTGTTGGAGGTACAAGAATTTTATTATAAGAATAAATTTAGTACAAGAATAAAGGCAATTCCCACTCCATATCTCAAGTACTGTAGAACAACTCACACCTGTTATGTCAGCATCCTCTGTCTCGGGTGCCTCCTTCACTCCAAGTTCAGTCCCTTTCCTCTGAACTCATCTTTCCTCCTTCTGGGTTTGCATCCATTGTCTTCTCTTCTAAGTCTTACTGTCTCCCAAACACTTTGCTTCCTGACAAAGGACACACTGGACAGAGAGTTGGTTCATTGGCAGTGGTATTTGTTCAGCGTCAGTGCTGAGCACTTGCTGGGTGGCAGATGATTTTCACTGGGAGCTTGCCATTTTGAGGATGCCTTAACCCCACTTTAATAACCACTGGCTTCTCAGCTGATTGGTAAGGCTAGCCCAGACTGATTGGCCACTTTTATTTTCATGATTCCAGTCTCTTCAACCAAGCCATGAGTTCCCCTGGAACACAGGCTGTGCCTTTGGCTTGTTTTGCACCTGGAGGAGCTTAGGCAGGTGATGCCGACTGGCCCAAGGAAGCCGTGACCCTGGATGCTGCCCAAACCCAAAGGAGGAACAGCTTTCTTCCTAGGGTCCCCTCCTTCCTTTCCGTTTGTAAGAACACAGGCTACTAGTGAATCTGTGAGTAGTCCAGAATATCTGAATGGGAGCCATTGGTTTAAATTATCTGCTAAAGGGCTAATGTCCTAAAGTCTTGATCCTGCATATGGTTCTCTTACATTTATTTCCCATCATTTTATCCTTGTCTGGTTATACCCCTGGTGGTGGTGGGGGGGGAAACACCATGCCAGGGTTGGAATGCCTGTATTCTATCTCCGCTGATTAACTGGATGTATGATCCTAAGCCGGCCTCTTAACCAGGGAGGACCTTCCTTTCCTCTCCTCTAAGCCAAAGAAACTGGACCCAAGCTATCTACACATCACCTCGCTTCTGGGATGTTCTGAGGCCCTCACTCGGGTGCACAGGAATCAGAAGAGTCTGGATGCACACAGCCATCAATTGGCCCTGGAGGGACGCAAAAGGAGAAGCCAAAAGAAACAAGTGGAACTTTCAGCTGAGCTTCAAATAGGAAGAGACTGTTGCAGGGTTCACACTCCCCAAGGGTTCTAAGCAATGACGAAGAGGCACTGAGAAGACAGAGAGACCCCCATTCCAGGTCAGGCCCAAAATCTGGCCTGGTAGGAGCTGGAGACAAATGGGAGGAGGAAGTGCTTCCCCTTGAAGAACATGACCAAGAGGGCAAGCCACCCAGGCCTCCTCTTATCAGGAGAGAGAATGAATGCAGGATGCGGTGAGGAACAAGGCTGACCTCTGGAATAAATCTTGAGATGCCTAGAAACTGAAATCCCACCCTGACTTCTACAGTTAGTAAAGTCTGAGCGTAATCAAGGTCTGCATAGCAACAGCAAGTGGTTCTCTCATTAACATACTTTCCCTCTAGCACACACACTGCCACCACCTCCACCACCACAACTAACTCTACAAATGTTTCGACTCCCTCCTGCTTGCAAACTCAGCTGAGAAATTTGGAGTAGAAAGCAAGAAAACAGATGTGGCATCTAAGCCGAGTTTCTCATGAGTAAATAGATTCCATATGGTAGAGAAACGTCAAGGAGAAAGAAATTTTTATTTGGACCAAAGAGAAAGGAATAGGTGTGGAGTGCCTCTCATCTTACCAAGATGCGGTATTCTGGCTCTGAAGTGGAGCTCCGGGCCTGGTCCTGAGGAGGTGAAAAATCCCAGGTCATGGCTAAAGTGACCACAGCCCTCCACGAAGAGCAAGGAGTCCCAGATTTGGTCCTGCCAGTATGGCTGCCTTACTGTGGAAAAGTCTTTCCTTTGATTCTGAGTCTCAGCATTTTCATCTGTACGGTGGAAATAAGAATTATCTGATGAAAATAAGACTCAGTAAAAAATAGACGCTGTATTTGAAGGTGTTTTATAGATCTGGGAAGGCAGGAATTACAATGTCTGGACCAAGGTCAGAGATGTGGGAGTCTTCAGTGTGGAGATGCAAATGGAAGCCATAGGAGTCAACAGAGAAGCAAGAAGAGCAAGTCCTGGGAACACCATTGGTCCAGTGGTGGGCAGAGAAAGAGGTGCTGGAAATGAAGGCCAAGAAGAAAGGAATGAGAAATGAGAGAGCAGTTGAAAACTGAAGGAAGATGATTTGAGAAAGTAATTACTGTGTCAAGTAGATTTCTTAAGAAGTCAAGGTGTGGTCTTCTTGCTTCCTATGTCTCCCCAAAAGCAGAGTGTGGGTCAGGCAGAGGAGAGAAAATGACCATTAAAGAAGGGAAAAGGTAGGATTTGGAAAATCATTGTTTATTTTTTGACACTTGCTGTGAGTCTGGAGTGAACCAAGGGGCTTGTTCATTCCTCCCTGGTGATGTGCTTTGTGATACTAGGCATCTTGTACAACTTCTCTGTGCTGTCTATCAGCCAATATTCAACCAAGTCCTTAGTGGCTTCAGTTCAGCAGATGTGGCCTGTGGATATAGTTAGTCCTGGGCAACTGACTCCAGAGGGGAATATGAGCCTGATGTGAGGGTGGCACACAACACAATTAACTGGAGATAGGATCTCCTTTTCCCAAAGCTTGGCCTGCCTTGGAACCAGATGAAGATCTAGAAGTTCTTTTCAGAAGAACCACACCTGCCACCCAAAAATCTTTCAGTCCAATGCCACCCAACACAAATTCACTTCAACAGCAAACATTTGTAGAAAATTATCTGTATGTACATTACTGGGCTGAGCCCTGAGTGAATGAGGAGGATAAGGACTCAAAGACAACTAAGGCACTGAGACATGGAACCCTGCTCTTCACCTTGTAGAGGTGACTAAGTTTTACACAGTAACCACCAGCCAGACTGTGCTAAGTGTCACAACAGAAATATAAGCAAAACACAGTAAGAACCCAGGTGGAAGTCATCAATCCTGCACCTAGGTGATCAGGAAAGGTTTTACAGAGAAGGTGTCATCTGAATTGGGTCCTGACCGCTAAGAAGGATTTGATATTCAGAGGAGGGGAAAATGTATTCCAAGCTCTGTGAACAGCACGAGCAAAGTTTTGGCACCAGGAAAATGGCATTTTGTTCAAAGATGAAATTGATGGTTTAGGCCTCCAGTCTGTATACTATGCAGAGTCAGGAAATGTTTTTGAGAAAGGGAGTGGTACAATTGGTTCTTCTCTTTAGATAGAGCTTTCTGGCCAGGACGTGGAGGAACTGGGGGAGAAGACTTCTTGGAAAACTATTATCTGAGTCCAGAAGAGAAATCCCCAGGGTCCTAAAGAGTAAAGAAGCATTGAGATTGAAAAGATCCAAAGATGACTGTGATTTTTTTCAGAATGTGCCAATAAAGGACACAGAAAACACAGGATTGAGAGAGTGACATGGAGATAAAATTAGTTTTAGACAAGTTGAGTCTGTCACAGCCGGTGTAAGGGTCTGGAGCCTAGGAGAAAAGACTCACCAAGGAAGAGTCAGAAATCCATGTTGATTGGTGCAGCACAACTCGTCTTGGGCTTAGGCTCCAAAGGCAGTGCCTAGGGTCAATGTTAGGCAGAGTCAAAGTGATCCCTGAAAGTCTCTTCAAGAGGGGCGACATTTGAAACTGAGATCCGTTGCGCCATAAGTTCAGTAAGGCCTATGATTCCTGCAGAGGTAGAGGGGCCACCTGAGCACCAAAAGAAGTAGTAGGCTTGTGTTTGGGGCCTGTTGTAAGAGTAACACTAGAAGTCCATTTCCCATTACCTGTTCACTGGGTAGGATGGGAGATAGAACCACTTGTATCATCTAAATTGTGTTTCTCTCTCTGAGTATCTCTCTGTCTGTCTCTATCTCTCTGCCTCTCTCTCTCACACACACACAAACATACACACACACATATACACTAACTAATCTGTTAAACATTCAATCAATACTGCACAGAGTTGGGCACCATGGGTCTATCTGTGCAGTGACCCTTGCTTCAGGTGCTGGGTGTGAAATACCCACAGAGAGAGAAGGGATTAAGAAGTGCAGAAGGCGCCGGGCACGGTGGCTTAAGCCTGTAATCCCAGCACTTTGGGAGGCCGAGACGGGCAGATCACGAGGTCAGGAGTTCGAGACCATCCTGGCTAACACGGTGAAACCCCGTCTCTACTAAAAAATACAGAAAACTAGCCGGGCGAGGTGGCGGGCGCCTGTAGTCCCGGCTACTCGGGAGGCTGAGGCAGGAGAATGGCGTAAAAACCCGGGAGGCAGAGCTTGCAGTGAGCTGAGATCCGGCCACTGCACTCCAGCCTGGGCGACACAGCGAGACTCCGTCTCAAAAAAAAAAAAAAAAAAAAAAAAAAGAAGTGCAGAAGGCTAAAAGCAGCCCCCTGGGATGCTCCAAGAGCTGACTGGAGGAATTCAGTCAAAGGAGAAGAAGCCAACAAAGAATCAAATAATGAGAAAGGGGGAAATATTAAGAATCCTGTAACTTGAGGAATGACAAGGGAAGGGAGAATATCAATAAAGGAAAGCCATCCACAATGCCCAATTCTTTAACTGGAGAGAGGCCTGAGGAAAGGCCTCTGATGAATTTGAGACTGGAATGTTATCAAATACGTTAAAATATAAAGCCTTCATGAATGATAAAAATGGAAGCCCAGTTATAAAGGTAAGGATTCGGGGATAAGAAAATGGAGGCATTGAGGTTCACACTCCCAAAAGTGTTGTCATGAAGAAGAGGAAGAAAATTGAGCGACAGTCTGAGGCAGAAACAGAGATAAGGAAATACTTTTAAGGGCATACACTTGTTTATAGAGTAAGAAAAGTTACTCAGTAATTGTAATTATAGTTAACATTTATTGAACATTTATTGTGTGCACTATGTAGTTAAGATTAGTTAACCTTTGAGATAAATACTATTATCATTCAGAAGAAACTGAGGCTTAGAGAGATCAAGTAAATATCCCCAAATCCCACTGCTGTTAAGTGGCAGAGATATTATTGGAAAATAATCAATCTGACTACAAGGCCCCACTCTCCTGTGTAGAGGAAGATTCCAGATGTCACATGTTAGAGAAGAGAGAGAGCACTGGTCTTGGTTCAGAGCCTTCCTACAGCCTGCCCCGCTTTTATTCCCGAGAAGTTCACACATCGCATCTACATAAAATATTATGTAGATGAACTCTACATAGTGAATGACTCACAAATCAACATCCCCATACCCTTCTGCCCAGCCACCACTGGATTTCAGAGACTCTTCTGGGATATCCAAGCTATTATACCCTGACTTCTTCCAATCACACTAAATACTAGAAACTGCATGTGCGAGACAACTCCCAAGCATCTGAACTCACAGCAGGTAGAAGGTGAAGAAGCAGAATGAGGAGGAGGAGAAAGCATCTCCCCTCAAGTATGCCTGAGATGAGCTAAGGGTCTGGAGGGCGCAAGGGAGGCAGTTAGAGATGAACACCAAAGAACTTCCCTGTCTACAGCAGAGTGGGAAATTGCCTATCAGAATAGGAAAATCATTTCATAAAGAGCCTGTGCCAAATCTTGTGGAAGAAGTCAGAGCCCTATAGGTTTGTGATTGCATTCCAATCAACACATTTTTATTGAGCAAGTGCTATACGTCTAGCATGGTGTTGGCAATTGGACCACATAGTTCTGTTGGAGAGATAATGCTAATATGTGATCAATAGAAGACAACAGCATGGAACAGGGGTTGCATTCCAGAGGAGAGGGATTCATTAAGGATTGAAATGGTCATGGCTATGTTCAAGGTGAGATGTGGGCTCTGAAACAAGAGTAGGGTTGTTCTGGGGGAAAGCCAAGGGGGCAGAGCTTTCCAAGGGAGAGGGTACAGGAACATCCTAGTGGGGTTGGTAAAAAGACAGCTTCCCTGGGGTGGCGTGAGGTATGAATGAGTTCTGGGGAGAAGTAGCTGATGAGATGGAATTAAGAAGGAGATGAAGCTGGAGGATTAGTTCTAAAAACAGAGATAATTCTAAAGGTTGTGGTAGAGGAAGGGTGTGGGAGTGACTTGTACCATGAACAGTGAATAAGGAAGACCACTGAGAGCAATTACATAGGAACAAGCACAGAACATGTGAGAGAAAGTAGAACAATATTATCTACAATTTAATTTCCAGTCTAACCAATTCTATAACATGTTGGCCTAACAGCTCACAGTTTACAAAATGCTTTCATGGTCATTTTATTATTTATTTATTTATTTTTTTGCACAAATCCTTTGAACTCCAATTTTTTAAGAAAAAGAAAAAATCAAAAAGGATGTATGACTTTCCCAAGATCCTTGATCCAGGTGAATGGCTAACCTGTCTTCCAAGCCCAAGTTCTCTCCCACCTACGGTAGCCATCTTGACCTTTGGAAAGTAAGATCACAATGCCCTCTCACACCTGTGAAGTATCAGCTGTTTATAGTTTTTCCTTCACCTCTCCCACATTCAAGAGCACAATGCAGCATACAGAGGAGAGGTAATTCACCAATTCATATAGGCAAAAATAAGTTCTTCTTACTTTATATTTGGATTGCATAGCTGAAAGTGATTTGAAGAGAACCTGAAATTACTCAGATAGTTGCTGAGTCTCCATATGGTTTTCTTTGTAGACATAAACTTTCACCACTAGGAAATGAATTGGCAGACAGTTTCAAGGTATCCCAGGACCTAGTAACTCTTCCCTCCTCTGGGTGACTCAGCTATGAGATAGGGTCTAGCCAGAGCATCTAATTACACAGGCCAGGTCAGGCTCTGGAATCAAAGCTCCACTCACTGCCAAGCAGGCTACCGCACTCAGAGGTGTCAGAGAAGACAGCTGCAGGCAAGGGATTGGAGACCCATGTTGGAACCTCCTTCAGCAGTCCTTGATTCAAGGCAAGCCTGCACCACAGATGGGTAATGCAATAAAAGTTTTTAATGGAGGTTTTATTGTGGGCTGGGAGGATGATCCTTGGTTATCCAATTGGCAATCTTTTCTGAGAAACAAGCAGTTTTCTTTCATGTGGCAACTCCAACATGCTTAGATCATGCCGAAGGTGGGGGAGAGCTGACTTACTTGCAACTCAGCACAGCCTTTGTAGGAGATGTCCAGGCAGCTCAAAGCTGGAGCCGCCAAGCCAAGCTTGCAGAAGGGCTAGGCTGGTGATGAGGAGCAAGGCTTGGTTGAGTCCTCAGGCCAGCCTATGGAGAAGTTCATACTTCTCATCATCATCCAGATGGGACAATCAGCACTGCTGGCAGGTCCCAGAGGACCCCTGCACCTGCCATGATTCTGGAAATGCAGCTGCATATCCCAGATCCCAGGATCTCCCAGCTGCATACTTTATTTTCTTAAAAGAAAAACTCAATTAGTATAGTCAGTGGCTGCCAATCCCCTGGAAAATCTGTTAAAACTACAGATTCTTCATTCATACTACAAAGATTTTGACTTTGATAATCAGCCAGGTTTAGAAATGAATTCATTGGGGTATCTGCAGGAAGGTGAAACAATAATTTTTATTGTGATAAAATATAGATAATATGAAATTGGCCATTTTAATTATTTTTTAAGTGTATCATTTACTGTCATTAAGTATATAACACTATTGTTAAGAAAAAGCAATTAGAAGTCTAACATTGGGTGAAACAGTTATTAGGGGAGAAAAAAACCTTTTTGATGGATTAAAGACCTAACTATAAAACTACTAGAAGAAAACATAGGGGGAATACTTCAGGACATTGGTCTGGGAAAGATTTTATGAATAAGACCGCAAAAGCATAAGTAACAAAAGCAAAAATAAACAAATGAGATTATATCAAACTAAAAAGCTTCTGCAGAGCCAAGAAAACAATCAACAGAGTGAAAAAACAATCTACAGGATGAGACAAAATATTTGCAAGTTATTCATCCAACAGGGGATCAATATCCAGGCTATACAAGGAACTTAAACATCTCAATAGCAAATAAAAAATCTAATTAAATATATATGGCTGATAAATATATTTTTAAATGCTCAACATTACTAGTCATCAGGAAAATGCAAATCAAACCACAATGAGGTACCATCTCATCCCAGTTAGGATGGCTATTATCCAAAAGATAAAAAATAACATAGGTTTAGTGAAAATGTGGAGAAAAGGGAACTCTTAAACACTTTTGGTGGGGATGCAAACTAGTACAGCCACTATGAAGAACAGTATGAAGGCTCCTCAAAAAAACTAAAAATAGAACTAGTATATGATCCCACTACTGGGCATTTATCCAAAGGAAAGGAAATCAATGTACAAACAGATGTCCGCACCTGCATGCTTATTGCAACACTACTCACAATAGCCAAGATATGGCATCAAAGTAAGTGTCCAATAGCAGATGAATAAAGAAAATGTGGTATATATTCACAATGGAGTACTATTCAACCATAAAGAAGGATAAAATCTTGTCATTCACAACAACATAGATAAAACTGGAGGATACTGAGTGAAGAAAAATAAGCCAGGAAAAGAAACTACATGGTCTCACTCATATGTGGAAGCTAAAACAAAGTTCTCATGTAAGTAAAAAGTAAAACAGAAGATACTATAGGCTGGGAAGGGGAGGGGAAAGGGAGGGACGCAGAGAGATTTGTTAAAGGACACAAAATTACAGCTAGATAGCAGGAATAAGTTCTAGTGTTCTATGGCACTGTAGGATGATTATAGTGAACAATAATATATTATATAGTTTTAAATAGCTAGAAGGAGGATATTGAATGTTCCCAAAACAAAGAAATGATAAGTGTTTGAGATAATGGATATATTAATTACCGTAATGTGATCACTATATATTATATGTATTGCAACATCACTATATACCCCAGCAATATTTAAAATTATTATGTCTATTAATTTTCTTAATTAAAAAAATTATAAAACATCAAAAAATTTGCAGACATTAAAATATATAGTACGTATAATACAACTGCACATAAGCACTGTACTATACTCTAGGTGGTAAACTTGTTTCTCATGGGTTAAGAATTCAGTATGGGTTAAGAATTTTGAAATTGTGTATATTGAGATTGAACAAGTAAGTAACTGGATGGAGGGTGGTGGAGCCAGGTTTCTCACCATTGCAGATAAGGAATGGAATAAGGCTAAAATGAACCATATGGTACTTAGATTAGAGTCAGAGATTATCAATGGGAACTTAAGTTTTGCTTAATATAGACACTGATGGCTACATATGAAAATAATCATATATATGTTTGTATATATGAGCTAGTATATACATGTATATTTCCTTGCTCGCAGCACTAAAAAGGCCTAGAAGCAATGACACTCTAGGAGCAAAAAGCACACCCAACCCCCAGACCTTGATTTCTAATACTATTATCCAACAAAAGAAACCAGGGCCCCTTGGAGAAATAGCTGATTCCCCAGGGCTGGAGCAGGGCAAATGTAAGATAAGCCTGGAGCATGTAATACAAGAAAATAAGGAAGTTCTCAAAACACAAAACAGTAGAGAGATGTCCAAACAAAACCAAACAAAAACAACAACAAAAAAAAAAAACAAGGAAGCCAACAGAACTCCCAATAGCCCAAAGTGGAACAATGTGAGCAACAAAACAAATAGCATAGTATTGGATTATATAGCCCAAAGTATAAAATAAATATCGATGAATTTACACTGATTCAAATGAATTACTGAATAAATAAATGGAAGAGAGTAGATAAATCTCCCTTGTGGAAGAATGCCAAGTAATTTATGTATTAATAGTACTTCCCTCTCAAAGAGTGGCACATAACTCCCCACGCCTTAAGAGTGGGCTTTGCTAAGTGACTTGTTTGATTACGATATGGAAAGGGGGAAATTTAAAAACTAACTTTTCAGTGGAAAAGCCTGGAAAACACTACCTGAGCCAGATGAGGTGAGCAAGGTCAACATTATTAGTGATAAGTCAAGTTGGCAGCACATGATCTTTACACAACATTTTGAGAATGGCACTTCTCTGTAGTCCTCTCAAAAATCCATTACTCTAGTCTAACCATGACAAAAACAAAAGCCAAACTCCTGGCCACTATTCCTTAATATTGTCAAGGTCATCGAAACCAAGCAGAGACAAAGGCTGAGAAATTGGCACATCCAAGGGGAGCCTAAGGAGACCTAATGACTGAACGTAATATGGCACAGATGGGATTAGAACAGAAAAAAGATACTAGGGAAAAAACATAAAATCTCAATTAAGTGTGGAGTTTAATTAATAATAATGTATCAATATTGATTCATTAGTGGGGACAGATTGACAGATGTACCATAGTACTATGTATGCTGTCAACCACAGAGGAAACTATGGGGGATATACAGGAACTATCTGTACTATTGGCTACTTCTTCTGTACATCTAAAACTATATTAAAATAAGAAGTTTATTTTAAACTACATGTGATACACACATTAATTAATTAATTTTATTTCTTTAGCCATCAAATATGAGCCAGAGACCATCCCTGGTTTCATAAAGCACACTCCAGTAGGAAAAACAAGATATCCCCAAATAGTAGCATACAAGGCAAAGGAGGATGAATACATAGCAGAGATACAAAGCAGATGCTCTGCCAGTTCAAGACAATGATCACATTCTGCTGAGAAAGGACTGGTGCCAAGTTTATTTCCTCTGTGTGCCCCAGTGCCTCAACCATGCCCAAACCTCTAAGGGCAAAGAATCACTTCATTACCTCTGTCCCCGGGCCTATATTTGAATAAATTTGGTGGCATCTGTAGGGCATATGGTGGTATCAAAAATCCCCCATCCCAGATTACAGATACACACAGATGCTTCTCTGCAGGCCTATGGGCAGTGAGGGCATCTACAGGGTCCCTGCTTCTTACACTTGTCACAGCCAAATATAGGTGCTTGGGGTCATCTTTCTGAGCCTGGGCCTGGGTCCTGATTAGTTTGACAGAACAGAGTCCAGGACCCTGGACACCCCATTTAAAGACCTGAGTCCCTGGATGAGCCACTTAGCTTCATTCCACTCTCCAATTTATTTAAGCAAATACTAAACCTCCACACAATTGCCAGTGCTGTGCCAGGCTCTCTAGCACAGTAGCTTGAGCTCAAGCTCTCTACTCAAAGTTCCTGAGTTCAAATCTGACCCTGCCACCTACCAGGTACACAATCTAGAGTAGGTAACAACCCATGTAAGCCTCAGGCTCCTCACCTAAATGGTGGAATTAAAAATTGAACACACCTTACAGAGTTGTGGAGGGGATTAAGTAAAATAACACATTTGAAGTGTTTAGCAAGGGACCCAGAATATACTATGTACTCAATAAAAATTAGCTGTTATCATTGTCAGATGGTGGGGATACAGAAAGCAACAAAGCAGCCATACGTGCTTGCTTCACTGGAAAATAAAATCTAGTGAATTCCATCTGTTAACCATAAATCATTCTCCTAGCCTCACAGACAATGGGAGATTGGCAGAGAAAATCCAATCTGACAACGGAATAACATTCTTGATGAACAATTTTGATGATATGTCGAGTGTATCATTATATAGTATGTTCTTTGGCCATCTTCTCCCACCAAAATCAAAATTAAGATGTGAAATGACAAAGGACTTGATATAACATATTTTCATTATAATGCTTAAGTAAAACATGCAGTCAGTTACATTTAACAAGATAACAATTTCTGCACTAGCTTGATAATGTAGAGGTATTCAGGATAGAATACTGAAAATTAGTCCTGTTACAAAAAATTTCAACATGCACTTCTACTTTATACAGGTGTTATTTTAAAAAAAAATACTATCTTTTATAGGTAGTTAAAAGGCCTTTTCAGTTTGGCTCCCAAATGACAGAAAGACTGTCCTTTGATTTCCAATTCTAGCTAGTAAACCCACAATCTCCTGATACCCCACCCGACCCCATCCAACACTGGCCCTGGTGAGATTAGGGAGTACGGGACTTTGCTCATGGAGTAGCCTAGGCTTCTAGAGTTGGATCCTCCCCACTGCTAGAGGCTGAGTTTCAGTGAGTCCAGCTCCACTGTGTATCCTGAGAACGCTCCCCACCTCTTGCTGGCAACAATTTATCACCGGGTTAGGAAGCAGCTTCTTGTTAATTAGACTAGGTTCTTGAGAAAAAACTGCAAATGTCACTGAAGTCTTTAGTCCTATAACATCTAGCTTATATTTTTAGACGGCAGACTCTTCAAAGATACAGTCCATCCCTTCTGTGTTCTGTATATAGCACTTTGGAATGTAATAAAGGAAGAAATTGTGTCTGTCTTTTCCCCTGGTATATTACAGTCACTAGGAACAGTGTCTTGTGCCTAGTAGATGCTTAACAAATATAAATAAATTGGTTATTTATTTAGAAGCAGCAACTCAATTGTATTATTTGGTTGTTGATTTTTATTCCATTAATAATTCTGGGTATTACCTATACACGCAGTACCATACACGCAGTATTACCACACACTTCTGGGCATTAACATACCCAGAAGGTACTTACTATGTACCCAGAATATTTTATGTGCTTTACAAATATTAACTCTTTGAACCCTTATAATAATTCTGTGAGGTACTATTGTTATCTCCATTTTACAGATGAGGAAACAAACACAGAAAAATTAAATAACTTGCTAAAGATCACTCAGTAAGAGGCAGAGCTGGGATTTGAACCCAGGTGATCTAGGTTCAAGCTTGTGCTCCTAACCCTAGGCTATGCTAACTCTGTCTTACCTACCTTCCTCCTGGCCTCAGGGGTGGGTAATGGTTTGGACACTGTCAATCATAGGACACCTCTCTGGCCAAAGTGATGGTTCCAGTTGTGGATATGTGACTCAAGTAAGTCAAATGAAATATATTCTTCCAGCTTCAAATGACAATCCACTTGTCATTTGACAAGTAGATAAATTGTTGCCAGCAAGAGGTGGGAAGCATTCCCAGGATACACAGTGGAGCTGGGCTCACTGAAACTCAGCCTCTAGCAGTGGAGAGGATCCGACTCTAGAAGCCTAGGCTACTCCATGAGCAACCTGGAAGAGTTCTTTACCTTTGGAGGAAAGGAATAGGAGGGATGTGAATCCTGGAAGAACTGAAGAAGGAGAAACCTTTCTCTTGCAAGAGAGAATAAAGGTCAATCAATGCAAGAGAAGTGGCATTAAGAAATGCATAAAATGAAAGGAGAGATGACAACTTTGCTTCAATCCCTGGATGCAGATGTGGCTGAAACCCCTCCCAACCATAGACTTTGATACCCTCCAGATATGCCCTCACTTTTAAAAACTTTAAACGAGTTAGGTTTATGTTTCTAATAAAACTACCATTCCTTTGTTGGGGGGATGAATTAATTAATAAGAAATAAATTAATGATGGCCATGATTAATGCAACCCATTCATTCCTTAAGTAAATACTATATTAGCCTGTTCTCACGCTGCTGAGACTAGGTAATTTATAAAGGAAATTACTGAGACTGGGTAATTTATAAAGGAAAGAGGTTTAATTGACTCACAGTTTAACATGGCTGGGGAAGCCTCAGGAAACTTACAATCATGGTAGAATGTGAGGAGGAAGCAAGTCACCCTCCTCACAAGGTGGCAGAAAGGAGAAGCGCCGAGCAAAGGGGGAAAAGCCCCTCATAAACCATCAGATCTCATGAGATCTCACTCACTATCAGGAGAACAGCATGAGGGATAACTGCCCCCATGATTTAATTACCTCCCACTGGGTTCCTCCCGCAACATGTAGGGATTATGGGGACTCCAATTCAAGATGAGATTTGGGTGGGGACACAACCAAACCATGTCAAATACTAATTGTGACATGTGCTATGATAAACATGGGAAATACGGCAGTGAGCACAAGACATCCTGTCCTATGGGGAAGATAGGAGTTTAAAACAATGAATTACAATAGGCAAGCACAGTCTATCAGGAACTAAAACAATTTTAGAATGGCTGAAACACAGATTGTGAAGTTTGGAGAGGCCTAAGATGAGGCAAGGAAGATAGACGGGGCCATGTCATGCGGAGCATGGAAGGTTGTGTTAGACATTTAAATTGCACCCTAAGGTTATGACAGGGGTGAGGTCTGGGTATTGAAAGGTTTTAAGTGGGAGTGACATGCTCAGATTTGTGTTTTCAACAATTCTCGCTGCAGTGGGGAGAATGTAAGGCCTTAGTAGTCCTGTAGAAAATAATGACACCCTGACCTAAGGTGATAGAGGGCGGTCTAGCAATACCCAGGAGGTTGAAGTTTAGGTCATAAAACCTTAGGGTACCAACAATGGATGAGAAATTAGGGATTATCTTGAGGCCAGTTCCCTTATTCTACAGATAAGTATGTTGAAACTCCAGAGAGGATGTGTCCTTTCAAAGTCACCAGCTAGCTGATGACGGAGTGCAAACTGGAACCCGGGTCTTCTGACCCCTGCCCCCAAACAGTTTCCATTCCACCAAGCCATATTCTTGCCTCTTTTTCTGCATCACACAACTCTTAGTCAAAAGGAATTGACCCAACCTGGTTCCCTTCTGTTGTGGGTTCAGCTCATAGACAAACATTTATAATGTATAAAATAACCATGTCATATCTTAGGACATAACTAACTATGACCTAGTTATGTGGTACAGAGCAGACGAGAGGACCAAAAACTGGAAATTAGACTCTTCCATGGATAAGCAAAGGGTCAGCCAGAACTGTGTGTGAATTAAGTCCAATTTGGCAGGAAGAATTTGGTCTGCAATGGACACAGCACCAGAAAAGAGGTGATAGTTTAGGAAGGCATGAAGAATGAAGGCTGAGCACCAATCAGCAGGCTGGGCAATGGAGACCAGGAAGTTAGAAGCAGGCAAGACTGAGGCAGGCAGGCTAGTAGGCAGGCTTGCTGGGACCAGAGTGCTCTCAGCATCCCTCAAGGCTGGGGATAGAATCAGGACTCTAAACTGATAAAGAATAGCACAAGCACAACCCTAGAGATACTCGGACACACAAAAAAACAGCTACACTGTGACCAGACACTAGAAACCTGCTTATCAAGAATGGAGTTCAGCATGAGTCCTGGCTTGCACTGAAGACAAAATATATTATCGGAACTAGGGCACAAAATCCAGGTGAGGTGGACAGAATAAGGGACAGTCTTCTGAATTCCGTGCTTCTAGGCTAGATTGAAATCACTTCTGTTTCAGCTGGGGATTGGTTCTAAAGCCTGGGATAGGCTTGCAATAGACTAAATGCTTATCTTCCCCCCAAATTCATAGGTTAAAATCCTAACCCCCAAGATGATTGTATTAGGAGGTGGGGCTTTGGCAGTGATTAGATCATGACAGCAGAGCCCTCATGAATGGAACTGTGCCCTTATAAAAGCGGCACCATAAAGCTAGCTAGTCCCTTCCACCCGTGAGGACACAGCAAGTAGATGTTGTCTGTAAACTCAAAAGCAGGTCCTCACCAGACACTGAATGTTCTGGAGCCTTGATCCTGGACTTTCCAGCCTCCAGAACTGTGAGGAATAAAATTCTATTGTGTATAAGCCACCCAGTTTATAGTATTTTATTGGAGGGGCCTCAATGAACTAAGACAGGCTAATCCTGTGGGTGGAGTCAGGGATCCCAGACAGGGGAAGAGAAAGGAGCAAAAACTAAAGTCCAGGTCAAACCTAAAATCCCCTTCCTGAAAGAACTAATGGTTTTCTAACTTGTAGACACTGCTCTGAAAACCTTACCAAACAACACACATGACACAGCCACTGTTGCAAGGAAACAATTCATTTTTGTCTACTACTGAGTTACAAGCACATCACGGTTCCCCAATAAATGTGTTGAGTGAATGTCTGTTTGTTTAAAGTTGGTAGGTAGACACTTTATTTTCTAAGATGGTTATTTATATATTTTTTGCTCACATGAAAAAAAATTTTAAAAAGCAACTAAAATACAGATAAATCAAAAGATTATATATTTTATGATTCCACTTATACAACATTTTCAAAAAACAAAATTGTAGAGATGCATAACAGATCAGTGGTTTCCAGGAGTTATTGAACAGAAGGGAGAATGTGACTAGTGAAGGGTGTGACTAGCATGAGAGAATTCCTTCGAGGTGACAGTAGTCCTGTATCTTGTCTGGGATGATGGTTATATGAGCTATATATAGGAGAGAACATCATAGAATTATACACAAAGACATACAAGAAAAATGAGTGCATGTAAAAACTGGTAAAATTGGAATAAGTTCTGCAGTCTAATTAATTATATTATGTCAATATCAATTTTTTGGTTTTGATCACATAAGATGTCACCATTGGATGAAGAAGGGTGATGGGTACACGGGACCTCTCTGTGCTATTATTGCAAGTTTTTGTGAGTGTATAATTGTTTCACATTTAAAAGTCAGGGATAAAAGCTCTATGCACAATCAATTTCAATGTGTAAACTTAATTGGGCTCTGATTAAAAGAAAATGTATTCATGAGACCATTGAAGATTTGAACACTGAATATTTGATGATATGAAGAACTTAATTTTAGTTTTTATATAATAATAGTATTGAGGGTTTTCTGAGGCATCCTTAAATGTTTTTAGTTACATATGAAATATTTATGGCTGAAATGATATGATGTCTGAGGTTGATGCAGTTGATATGGGGAGGGAGAAGAAGTGACATGCAAGAAACAACAGTGGCTATGAATTGGTAACTATGGGAACTAGGTATATGAAAGCTCTTTGAACTATTCTTTCTATTTTTTTCTTTTTTCTCGAGATGGAGTCTCACCCTATTGCCCAGGCTGGAGTGCAATGGCATGATCTTGGCTTACTGCAACCTCCGCCTCCAGAGTTCAAATGATTCTCCTGCCTCAGTCTCCCAAGTAGCTGGGATTACAGGTTTCCGCCACCATGCCCAGCTAATTTTTGTATTTTTAGTAAAGATGGTGTTTCACCATGTTGGCCAGATTAGTCTCAAACTCCTGACCTTGTGATCTGCCCGCCTCTGCATCCCGAAGTGTTGGGATTACAGGTGTGAGCCATTGCACCCAGCCTGAACTATTCTTTCTACTTCAACATACGTTTGGAAAATTCTAGAGTAAAAAATTTTAAGTAATAAAACTTTAGTCCAAACAAATTTAAAAATAGAGAACTCCATTGAGACTCTTATAAGCTGCCTCTCTTCTTTCTTACTAGCAGTTTCCTAACACAGGATTTACTGTGGGTATTGGTATATACCTCTTATTATCATATCACATTTGGGAAAATCTGGGCAACTTCTCCACAATTGTTCATGAAAGAAAAGTCATTAAGCAAAATGGTTCATTTGAAATAAAAATCCTCTCGGTCACAGTGTTTTTGGAGGTGTAAAAGCCACAGTTAACTTTCTTGTCACTCTTCCTCCCTTGCTGCAGTGAATGTGGTGACTGGTTTTCTCTAGCAGATCTTTCATCCTTCTTTCTAGTCATTTTCATCCCCTTTCACTTTAGCCTTGACCTCTAATTCACCGTTTCAAAAGAAAAAAACTTAGAAGTGTGAGTTTGTTCCAAAAAGCTTGCTTATTTCCTCCCTTACATTTTCCCATGCCCATCTCCCCAGAAAGATTCTGGCACAGGACCCAATTCCCATATCTTCTTGTTTTATAAACACTTATTAAGGACCCTCTGTTGCCATTTTCTCATTTACTCCTCATAACCACGCAGTGTGGTAATACTATTAGGTCTACTTTACAGATAAGGCATCTGAAATTTAGAGATTTCCACTGAAGATTGCAAAGCTGGTACTGGATAAAGTGACATAGAAATTTCTTGTTCAGGAATAAATAAATGAACTCAGAACTTACTGTCCTCATTTTGTGGTTCTAAAATTTATTTTGAGAACCCTAAATCATCAATTAAGGGACCTATGGCTGAATGTGGGATTTTTTTACAGACCTGCCATCAGTTTCTCACCCCCATATACATCCTTCCTCTCTTGTAGAAAGTTGCAAGAATAAATAAAGACGGGCTCTTTCTACCCTTTCTTGACACACACCACCAGCTCAACTCATCAAACCCCAGCAGATAATTTCTGTTTCAGAATATTCTAAACCATTCCCATGGGATTATTACAAAGAGGCTTTCCAAATGGAACTAACATTGAAAGGGTTAAACCAATATTATCTTTCAATTTTATAAATGTTTAAAAAGTAAAAGAGGGTTAGCCGTTTCCATGGGTATTACTGTGTTGACAGCAAAACTGCCTACACAGAACCCTAAAATTCTCAATTAGCTATCTATGAACGCCATGATCCACTTTCCCTCACAAGGAGGCCACCTGTTTGCTTTCCTTCTTGAGGCTGGAGAAGTCTTGGAGAGTGCACCATTCCATCTTTTTCCTTTTTCTGCTCTCTCTCTCGTTCCTGTGATCACTTCACTCATTCCCCTGCAACCAAACAGTGCAGACCTCATGAACCATGGAGATTCCCTTCCCTCCATGACCATTCCAGCCCACTGGGCACCAGACCTGGAGGGAGGTGGGCTGTGGGAGATCTGTGGGCTGAGCTAGCTGTCCCAGGATGAGCTCCGGAGTCACAGGATCCCTGGAAACCTGCCAGAGTGTCCCTCCAGAGAACCTGAGCCAGCACTAAGGAAGTCTCTCCTTCATCTGCAGCACTACCTTTTGAGGAGATGCTGTATTTGGAGGAAATGTCAGGCAAAATCTGGATTGGGAATTGGACTGCTCAGGGAGTCACCAGCTCTCTGGGTGGTTGAGGACTTCTGCAAGGCAGCCCTTCCATGCTTCTACCTTGGAGTAGAACTGCCCATTGCCTCTAAAATCTCATTTTTAAGAGCTCCCATCCTCACAATCAAGCTTGTCTAAATTTAAGAATAAATCCCAAGCTATCCCTTGAACTGAACTGAACTATATTCTTCTCAAAGAGCCTTGTAGGAAAGCAACTTGGGCAGAAGAAAAAAATATGCGTAATTCTTAAGAGGGAAAATGAGAACTGGGGGAAGATGGACGGAACCCAATGCTGCAACTCAGTTTCCATAGCCAGACAGGAAGCACAGGAGGGACAGGAGCCTTGTTGACCATACAAATAGTCACCTCACCTTCACAGACCAAAGCACTCAGCCTCCTCTGCAGAGTCCACTTGCCTAGATTGTTCATGGAAACACGTAAAAGGATTGACTTTCAGGTGCATGATCTGGCTTGGCAGTCTGAATCAATGCCTCTAAACTAAAAGTTACTGGTTCTTTCTCCTTATACCAAGTAGTCATTCTTCCTCTTGTTCTCAGTGCTAGGCAATCCCTGATCACTCTCATCCCATCCCCCAGATTCATTTTCTGCCCCTCTTCCCAGCCCTGTGCTCTGGTCTTTGAGGATGGCATTTCTAGTTGGCCTGTGGTTGGGTTCAGCCAGCTGGAAGGCACTGGTAGGAGGAGAGAAAGAGCCGGCTGTGCTCCCCGGCCTGGTTCTGGCAGTGGTGGCACCCCTCCCCTGCTGCAGTTCATACCAAGAAGTCCCTCCTTCCTGACTCAGCTTTCACAGGGTGCCCATGGCCCTTTCCCCAAGTCCTTGCCCCCTCAGCCCTGGGAAAGGTGACAGTGTCCTCCTGCCCCTCTCTGAGTGTCTCAACACTCCTTCTTTGTTCCATTGACCCTGCCCTCACTTTCTGAGGTGGTGCCTTCATTAGAGTCTCTCTTTGAACCTTCTAAGATAAGTTCCTTGCCTTCCTGGAGCTTGCCTATCCTGTCATACTCAGCTCCTTGTAGAGACATAAGCACTCCAGGCAGGACCCTGCCTCAGGGTCTGGTCTTTCCACATCCTTTTCCATTTCCCTGTAACTCTCATTGCCTTGATTTCTGTCCAGTCTGTCTCTCACTTCCTTCAGTTCTCTGTCCACATGTCACCTAATCACAGATATATCTCCTGACCCCTGCCTCATCCTCTTGCTCCTGTCACTCTGTCTCCCATAGCCTGCTCTAGTTTTCTTCATTTTTATCGTTTGACATATTATCTAGTTATTGATTTGTTTATTGTCTTTCTTCTCTGGCTAGAATGGAACCTCCTTTATAGTTTATTGCTAAACTTCAACAAGGCCAGAAGTATAGTAGTACTCCATAATGTTTATTGAATGAGTAAATGTACTGTGTAGACACTGCTGGACTCTTTCCTTCATGGCTTCAGGCTTTGAACTCTGCATGAAGTTTTTCCCCATGATGCCCTATAGACCTATTAGATAGCCTATTAGATAGTAATTAATAAGTATTCAAAAATACTTGGAATTGCACTCAGAGATACTGGATGCATATAAAGATAAATCAAAACAGAAAAAAATCCCCAAAGTCCAAATTCTTACTACCGCCAAGATTTGGAATCTATACATAAGCCTCCAGAATTGGGGGTAAGAGGTAGGCATGAGTCTAGGCATCCAAACTAGGAATGGATGCCTTTAGGGGGCAGATCAGAGGTAGGGAGTGCTGGGCGAAAAAGGAAAGGAGGAAAGGCTAAGGCCATAAGAGCTATGAGGTGTGGCCAAGTCTTTGTCCTCAGAGAAGGGAGAAGAAAATTCAGAGCCTCATATTTTTTCAGATTGAGCATCCTCTTTTCGAGAGCTTCCAACTTCCCTCATGTCACTTGGGTAATGTCCTAAAGCAAAGCTTTCATCTTCTGAAGCAAGAGTGCCAGGGCTTTGTGTCTTCTTCTCAAGAGTCTAGGGAATGTCTAAAAGAAGAAAGTGGGAATCTCAAAATTGGGTTCTTTTGTCCTGGAGGAAAATACAAGATTTCATAGATCAGAGTCTGGCCCACCTCCAGCAAAACCATGGAACTACTCAGAGAATGTGAGAACTAGAATCTCGGGTCCACCATAACCTGATCACACCCACACCATATTCCCCTGCAACCTCCCTGCACACTTTCCACCAGGGGCCACGCGGAGCCCTGCCTGGGTCAGCTTTCACTAATGTTAACCATTCTAATAGGAGTATAGTGATATCTATTGTGGTTTTAATTTGTATTACCCTAATTACTAATAATGCTGAGCATCTTTTCATGAGCTTATTTCTACCTGTTTATCTTCTTTAGTTAGGTGTCTTCTAAAAATGTTTGCACATTTTAACTATATTACTATTGATTTTTGAGAGTTCTTTATATATTCTGTACACAAGTCCTTTATTGGATAAGTGGTTTGCAAATATTTTCTTCTAGCCTGTGGCTTGACTTTTCATTTACTCAATTATGTCTCTCAAAAAAACCCAGGTTTTAGATTTTTATGAAGTCTCACCCATTTGTTCCTTTATGGACCATGCTTTGGTATTTATCTAAGAAATCTTCTCATAACCCAAAGTCACAAAGGTTTTCTTTTTTTCTTCTGTATTTTGGAAATCTTTCTGGTATCTAGTTTAATTCTGTTACAGTCAGATAACATACTTTGTATACTTTCAATTCTTTCAAATCTGTTAAGGTTTGTTTTATGACCCAAGATATGATCCGCCTTGGTGAACGTTCTATGAGTATTTGAAAAGAATGTGTATTCCACTATTACTGAGTGAAGTGTTCTTTAAATAGCAATATGTCCAGTTGGTTGATAGCGTTGTTCAATCCTTCCATATCCTGGCTGATTTTCTGTCTTCTGGTGCTATTAACTACTGAGGAAGACTTTTAAGTCTCCAACCATAATTGTGGATTTGTCTATTTCTTCTTTCAGTTGTGTCAGATTTTCCTTCACGTATTTTGGAACTCTGTTCTTAAAGGCAAACTATTTAGATTAATGTTTTCTTTGTGAACTGATTATTTTATCATTATATAATATACAATATCCCTTTCTATTCCTAATTGTTTTTTGGCTGTGGATTCTACTTTGTCTCATATCAATGTAGCCACTCCAGCGTTCCTTTGCATAATGTCTAGTGAGTAATCTTTCATTCTTTTTAATTAATTAATTAATTATTGAAACAGAGTCTCGCTCTATTGCCCAGGCTGGAGTGCAGTGGTGCAATCTCGGCGCACTGCAAGCTCTGCCTCCCGGGTTCATGCCATTCTCCTGCTTCAGCCTCCCGAGCAGCTGGGACAACTGCTTCTTTCTTCATTCCTGATGTTTCAGTTTTCCTTCTGGTATCATTTTCTCTCTGTCTGAAGACTTCCTTTTCACCATTCTTTTAGAGCAGGTCTACTGCTAACAAATTCTTTATTATTTCCTTCTGAGAATTTTTTCACCTTCATTCCTACAGAATATTGCCACTGGATATAGAATTCTAGACGTACAGTTCTTTTCTGTCAGCACTTGAATAATGTTTCTATTTCTTCTGGCTCCATGGTTTCTGATAAGAAATCTGAGAAATCCACAGTCATAAGAATGAATGTTTCCAATAGGTAATACATCTCTGGCTGTTTTCAAGAAATTTCTGTCTTCAGTTTTCAGTAGTGTGATTATAATATATCTGGGTGTGGATTATCTAGTTTATCCGGTTTGGCGTTCACTGAGCTTCTTAAATTGGTAGGTTTCTGTCTTTCACCAAATTGGGAAAGTTTTCAGGAAATTTTGTTTGGTGTTTTTTTGTTTTTTAGCCTCATATTCTCTCATTTCCTCTGGTGCTCTGATTACCCACAGATCCCTGAAGTCTGTTCTCTTTTTTCAATCTTTTTCTCTCTGCTGTTCAGATTAGATTACTTCTATTGATCTATTTTCATGTTCTAACTCTCTCTCGTTTTCTCTATTCTGCTATTAAGGCCATCTAGCAATGTTTTGAGTTTGTTTTTGTGTTAGTTTTTCCCCTAAATTTCCATTTCTTAGTTTTTTTTGGGGGGAGAGAGAGTTGTTATTTTTTTCTATCCTTTCTATTTTTTTGCTGATAATTTCTATCTTTTCATTAATTTCAAGACTGTTCTCCCTTATTGAGTGAAGCATTTTTACAAGAGCTGCTTTAAATATTTTGTCATGTTAGCTAGACATTGAATTCCATTAATTGTCTTTTTCTGGGTGACTTGAGATTTGTTCGTTCTATGTATGCTATGTAATTTTGGACTGTACCCTGGACATTTTCAGTATTATTTTAAAACACTCTGGTTGTATTTAAGTCCTTATTGCTTATTCTATGTTTTTATTTTAATAAGTATATAGCCCAGTTGGTTTCAGTCCACAAGTTTGAATTAGCTTTATGAGGGTTATGGTTCTAATATCAGTTCAATTTTCAAAACCTCTGTAGTGCTGTTTGGGCCTGTCCCAGATGTATACCACCTAGTAGCCAGTTTAGTACTTAGGTAGTGGTATAGCCCATAGTTCAGTTCTCAAAGTCTATATAAAATATTTTAGCCAAGTTCACTCATGCACAGTTCATGGGGGTGTAGCCTAGGAGTTCATAAGCCACTTTAAAAGGTCCTCTTCCTAAATGCCTCTCTGTCTATAATTTCCCACATACTTTCTGGTTCCCTTTCTGGCACCTTTATTTTTTATTTTTTAATTTTGTTTTTTGCAGTTGCAAGATTTAATAGAGTGAAAACAGAGTTCCCATACAAAGGGAGGGGACCCAAAGAGGGTAGCTATTGCCGGCTCAAATGCCTGGGTTTATATCCTGATCATTGTCCCTCCCGCTGTGCTCTCAGATGATAGATGATTGGCTATTTCTTTACCTCCTGTTTTTGCCTAATTAGCATTTTAATGAGCTCTCTTTACTAACTGATTGGTCAGGTGTGAGCTAAGTTGCAAGCCCCGTATTTAAAGGTGGATGCGGTCACCTTCCCAGCTAGGCTTAGGGATTCTTAGCCTAGGAAATCCAGCTAGTCCTGTCTCTCAGTGCAACCGCTTAACAGGAAAACCCAAGTGCTGTTGGGGAGGTTGGCAGACAACCGCTCTAACTGCTTCCTGCTGAATTGGGGTGTAGCAGGGGTCGTACAGTTGAGATTTCCTCAGAAGGGGTGCCTTCGATGTCATTAACATCAGAGCATGGGCTAGCAGGCTGGTCCAGGGGTCCGCAGTAGATCTTAGTCATGGACTGCATCTGGGGCTCCATTTGAAGAACGATTTGTAGTTTTACAGCTTTGATTCTTGAAGAGACAAATTTAACAAGGAGGTTAAAGATACAGGGACTGAAATGTATGGTCTGTAGTATAGGGAATTATTTCTTTGGCACACTTCACAGGCCCTGACTATCTGCTTGATAGTTTTGAAAAGGCTGGTCTAGTAAATAATAATTTGGCCATCTGATGGGTGCTATCAATGCCTACGTGAAAGGTTTGGTGAAGGGTTTTAAGTAATTTCTATTGGTTAGCTGCAGGCAAAAGTATTTTTCCTTCTTCAGTGGCTAACCAACCTGAGGGGAGGAAACTATGTTCTCATGAGGTTCCCCATTCGATTTCTCCTGCTGAGTACTGGGGCTTGGTTTCCTGGAGGGGATTACCCCACACTAGGGGTCCTTCTATAAGCATTTCTAATGGAGGGTCCTGCCTTGCGGCTCTTTTTGCTTTAATATCCACTTGGCGGTTTTCTTTTATTTCCCTTTTCTCTCCTTATTGATGACCCCGGCAGAGTAAGATTGCCACGTCTTTAGGTTTCTGTACCGTCAATAATAATCTCTTAATGGCCTCCTGATGTTTGATAGGTGTTCCCTCAGAAGTTAGGAATTCCCTTTCTCTCCATATTGCTGCATGGCATGGAGGACTAGGTAAGCATACTTAGAGTCTGTATATATATTTACCCTTTTTCCTTCTCCTAATTCTAGTGCCCAAGTGAGGGCTATTAGTTCTGCCAGCTAAGCGCTAGTTGTTGGAGTGAGGGGATTACTTTCAAGTATTCCATTATCACTGACCACTGCATAGCCCGCTTTTCAAAGTCCTTTTTCTACAAAGGAACTTCCATCAGTATACAAGTTGAGGTCGGGATCAGTCAAGGGAACCTCTAGAAGGTCCCCTCAAGCGGTGTAGGTTTGAGCAATTACTTGTTGACAGTTATGTTCTATCTTTTCTTCATTGTCTGGAGGAAATGTGGCTGGGTTAAGAGTTGCACAAGTGCACAGTCGCAGCACTGGCCCTTCAAGTAACAGAGCCTAATATTTAAGTAAACAGTTGTCTGACAGCCACAAGTCTCCTTTAGCAGTGAGGATGCCGTTCACATCGTGAGATGTTCACACAGTAAGATCTCTTCCCTGTATCATTTTAATTGCTTCAGACTGCTACTGCTGCCACTACCCATAAACAATGAGGCCAACCCTTTGCCACTACATCGATTTTTTACTCAGGTAGCCCACGGGTTGCAAGCTCGTCCCTCGGACCTTTGTAAGGACTCCTAGAACTATTCCTGGGTTTTTTGTGTGTGTGTGACATATAAAGAAAAGTCCTGCCCCGTTGGCAAGCTTAACACTGGGGCTTGGGTTAGGGTCTTCTTTAGGACCTGGAAAGCCTCTTCTGCTTCAGGTGTCTATCTTACTAAACGGGTATTGGCTTTTGAGTTCTCTTCATTAGTGTATATAATGGCCTGGCTATTTCGCCATACCTGGGAATCCATATTTGGCAGAAGCCTGTTATGCCAAGGAACACTCTTAGTTGCTTTAGGGCTTTGGGATGAGGATAAGCCAGTATAGGCTGGATACATTCCTCACTGAGGATGCCGTTCTGGCACTTCTTTTTTTTTTTCAATTCTCTAGACAGAAAGTTGAGGTCTGGAAATACCGGAGTGCAAAAAATGATAACCTCATTCCTAGTTCCACGGTAATTTCAATTCTAACCTTTTCCCTTAATCTTCCTTCTACCATTTACTTTTCAGAGCCCTCAAACAGCTTCCTCATGCATTCTGTCTAGGCTTTGCCTTCAGTGGGGGAGACAGAATCGAGGGTGCCTACTCCATCTTACCCAGATCCAGAACCTTCTTCTGTCATGTTTTTTAAGTGCTTGTATTTTATTTCTTTACCTGTTTTTCTATTTAAAAAATAATAGTAATAAAACAAAATGACCAAAGCAGTTGCCTAACCTGGATTTATTCTTCAGAGGGACAGATAGTTTTACTGTTTCCATCTCCATGTGGCATGACTCAAGATCATTTGATAAGGCTCTAGAGAAGGTCTAATGAGAACTTCAAGGATCTAACTAAAAATGCCATCCCTTCTTGTGCTGTGTAAGTTTTTATAAGTTGAACAAACTATGGTGAATATATATATCTGGGATCCAATATTCAAGAGTCAATGCCATCTGGTCCTTGGAAAACCAAAACCAGCTTTAACTAACTACTAATGGTGCTATCTGCATCTGGATGGTTAGGAAGGAGTTATTGGGATTGTCACAATTGTTGAATACTTGTAAGTGCAGACAGTGTACTAGATACATTTTATACATTCTCTAATTTAGTCTTCATCACCACCAGAAGGTATTTAATGAGAAATCTGAGGCTCTGTGAAATTAAGGCACTTCTCATGTTTCAGGGCTACTAAGTAGTGAATCCAATTTGAAACTTGTTCCAGTGCTTTTACTCTTCCCACACATTATGCTGCCCCTGGAGGGCAATATTTATGTTTGATTACTCTTTGTATATCTGGGCTTTTCATCCAGTAGGACTCTACACATGCATTCATTAATTCAGTAATCAACATTGGTCTATATCTTGTTGGGTCTTGTTTTTTCTCTTTTCTTATTTTTATTGTTAACTTGCTCCCCACTCTGTCCTCCAAAAAGATTCCGAACTTTAAAAACTCTGGCATCCAACATCTGGTCATTTAGAAACACTGGGGTGACTGACTAGATTTCTCAGTTTCTGTGCAGATGCTGAACATGGTGGGGACACTGCAAGCCCTATCAACTCCTTCTCAGTGTCTTCCCACCAAAGCCAGTCTTGGGCTCCCATCACAACCAGCATCCCACAAATACTGCCAGTTGTGCCAGGCCTTGGCTAAACCTCTGTCTTCCTATTTCTCTAATTTTAGGTTCTTTTATCTCACCTCCTCCAATCCCCTAGAAAAACCACTCTTGACGTTTCCATAAAAGAAATTCTTATTTCTGGTGAGAGACTGGGTGAAATAACCTGTGAGGTTGTTTCAAATGCTAATATTCTGTGACCCTTGGATTCCAGAAAGATGAGCACCAACTGACTGCTGGTTCTTAGAAAGAACAAAGCGGGCAGCTCATACCTGTAATCTCAGCACTTTGGGAGACCGACGTGGGCAGATCACCTGAAGTCAGGAGATTGTGACCAGCCTGGCCAACATGATGAAACCCTGTCTTTACTAAAAATACAAAAATTAGCCATGTATGGTTAATCCCATAATCACAACTCAGGAGGCTGAGGCAGGAGAATTGCTTGAACCCGGGAGGTGGAGGTTGCAGTAAGCCAAGATGGTGCCACTGCACCCCAGCCTGGGCAACAGAGCCAGACCTCCATCTAGGAAAGAAGGAAAGAAGGAAAGAAAAGAAAAGAAAAAGAGAGAGTGAGAGAGAGAGAGAGAGGGAGAGGGGGAGAGGGAGAGAGAGAGAAAAGAGAGAGAGAGAAGAAAGAAAGGAAAGAAAGAAAGAAGAGAGAGAGAAAAAAGAAAGAAGGAAGGAAGGAAAGAAAGAAAGAGAAAGAAAAAGAAAGAAAGAAAGAAAGAAAGAAAGAAAGAAAGAAAGAAAGAAAGAGAAAGAAAGAAAGAAAAAAGAGAAAGAAAGAAAGAAGAGAGAGAAAGAGAGAGAGAGAGGGAGGGAGGGGAAGGAAGGAAGGGAGGGAAAGGAAGGAAAGGAAGGGAAGGAGAAAAGGAAGGAAAGAAAGGAAAGAAAAGAAAGAGAGAGAGAGAGAAGAGAAAGAGAAGAAGGGACATTTGGCAAAGCTCCTGCCCTGTGCACCAGAAAGTACTAAGTGGCACGTCTCTTTGACCTACGGGCAACCTGATCTCACTAACGTACTCTAAAAACTAGCTCCCAAACTTCAGATAAGAATTTTGGCTAGGAGTTCAAGACCAGCCTGGCCAATATGGTGAAACCCCGTCTCTACTAAAAATACAAAAAAAATTAGCCAGGCGTGGTGGCACACGCCTGTAATCCCAGCTACTCAGGAGCTGAGGCAGGAAAATTGCTTGAGCCCGGGAGGCGAAGGGTGCAGTGAGCCGAGATGGTGCCACTTTACTCCAGTCTGGCCAACAGAGCAAAACTCTTGTCTCAAAAAAGAAAAAAAAAAAAAAAGAAGAAGAATTTTGGGGGGTATTTGATAGAAGACTGATTCTCTGCCAGCCAATAGATTCTGAATCAGAATGACCTGATGCGAGTGAACCACAGCATACCTTTAAACACCCTGGACTAAAGAAAAGGTATCCATGGGTTGCATAGATAGGCAGATGGTACTTAATGGTGGACATCTTTTTTTTTTTTTTTTTGTCTGAATTAAGAAACAGGCTATCCATGATAACAACAATAATAACTATGACTTACTGGGGGCTTACCCTGAGCCCAGCAACAGTGCTAGATATGCATACACACTATCTATTTAGTCTGCAAAACTCTTCTCCATAGGTGCTACTCTCCAAATTTTAAAGAGGATGAAATTGAGACATAAAGTTAAGGCAGGTCATAGCTGTATGGGGCTAGAACTGGATTTGAACACAGGTTTGTGTGATCCCAAAGACAGTGCTCATTCCACACCACCATACCTCCTTACCTCTGAATAATCACCCTGGGGAAAAAGGAAGCATAATGATTGCGTATAAGCGCTGCATGGTATTATACTACTTCCCTTAAAATTAGAAAGAAATATGGTTGGTCATAAAGAGAAACCACTGACAGTGAGCCCAAGGGAAGTTGTGGACTCTTCCATTTGATGTCTTTAAAGCATAAAGAATTCAGTTGTTTAGCTTCATGCTTCCTGAAGGTAGAGAAATGGAAATGATAATCCCCTCCCTCCATGTCTTTCTCAGGCCAAAAATTCCATTTAACATTGCCCCCAACTAAATACCTGTCTCCCTTCTGAAGGACTTGCTGCAGTCAACTTTGCCGGCCTGTAGGTGCAAACATCTGGAAGGCAGGTGTTTGATTTTGTGGGTGCCAGAGGACACACAGCTGAGCGGCACAGCTGAGGGGCAGGGAGGAAATGTCTTACATTGATGTAGCACCTTCTGACTCTCCCCAGGCCCCCTTCAACAGGGAAGTGGTAGGGGGAGGTGACTGGAAAGCCACCAGCTGTGGAGCAGCTGCACAGGGGAGCACTTAAGAGGAGGACAGGAAGTGAAACACAGAAGGGCAGGCAGTCCCGGGGAGAGGTCTGAGGGAAGTGGAGGGAAATGGGGCTAAATCTTCCTGCCTGACTGCTGCTCTAGGGAGGTCCTGGTTAAACTCAGAGGCCAAGGACTCAGCTTCTATTTCTCCTAGGGGATAAGAAGGGAGGAAGGGGAAACAGCAGTTTTCTTTAATTAAAAACAGAGTCTTCCAGACATTTGTGTGCTCCTCCCTTCCTTGCTCTGACCTGAAATGGACTATGCCCACTCATCCACATGTGCAAGAAAGAAGTGACCTAAGTTTTCACTTTCTTAAACCCATTTGAATCTCATTCCCAGTCCCTAGCCCACCAGAGGAAGAAGGTGGGGAGTCCATTTCCATTGTCACAAGAGGCTTCTGCCAATAATTATGCCAATATTACAGATACTCCCCTGATCCTGGATAATGAGTCCACCCAGTACCTGCTAGGATGTCCCTTGTGCTGCCTGATATAGTCCTTTCAGGTCTAGTGGTCACTGTTCCCTGAGTCCTATCTCCTGAGACCTTCACACCACCATTCCCTCTAAGACTAGCCTCATCTGCAGGGCCTCACCAGGATAGCCCCCAACCTATCCCTGGGAATGTCTTCACTATGCCTCACTCTAAGGCACTTGCCTCCTTTTCCCCTCCTGTTCTAGGACACCTGGAAAATCTGATAGGTTTAGGCTTTTACAAAAGACAGAGAAAGCCTCTGATGTCAACGTAGTTTCTATAACCCATCCTGTAAAGCAAGGAATTAATGTAATTGAAAATTTATATAGCTCTTCTATGTGCTAAGCACGTTCTAAACACTTTACATTGTTAGCTCATTTAATTACCACAAAACTTTTTTAGGTAGGTGTTATTGTTATTCCACTTTACAGACAAGGAAAGTGAGGCACAAAGAGGCTAAGTAACTTAACCAAGGTTGAATAGCTGGGCAATGGCAGAACAGGGATTTGAGCCCAGGCAGTCTGTCTCTATAGTTATCCATGATAAAAGTTCTATTTCTTGTCACCTACAGACGACCTCCTTAAACCTGGAGGAGAAAAAAATACAATTTAAAACACCATAAATTAACATTTCAAAACGTACGTTCCTATACCAGGAGATAAGTGAATTAATTTCCTAGGCATTTCTAGATGGTCTCTCTCTCACCATGGTACTATATCCACTTACCTCTTCCCAGAAGCCAGTAACTGGGTGTGGGGGGAAGGACAAGAAAAAACAAAAGGAAAAAGCAAATGGAAAACTCAGTTCTGCTTCAAAAAGATTAACTTGGAATCAACAAAGTTTTGAACCAGAAGTGGCTAAGTCACTTTAAAGCACAGAGATCATGGTTTAAATTGTCAGCTAAAACTGATAGTTGAGTTCAATTTGGAAAAAAATGAAACTGCATTTCTAAACATTTGAGCTGAGTAACATTTTCACCCGGTAGATAAGTTCTTTATCAGCTAGCAGGGTACAGGTATGTCTTTTAAAAACATTTTAAAAACATTTCTCCAGTTGAGGGTGGGGCGGGATAAGAGTATGAGTCCACAAAAATTTCAAGTAAAACCATCAGAGAGCAAAAGAATTTTCCATAACAAAAAGCAAATCTTATTTATATATCACCATCTCTGATATTCTTATGTTCCCTATTCACATTTCTTCATCCTTTAAATGCAACATGCCTCAGCTTAAATCCTTTCTTTTTATCCTAAACCATCCCCAATTCTATTCTCTACCTTAACGTTAGCATTGCTACCTTTTAGTCTTCTAAGCCTGAAACTCAAGAGTCAGCCTTTTCTCTCCATCAGCCCCCAGTATCAAATCGGTCTCCAAGAACTACCAATCCATCTTCCCAGTGTTTCTCAATTTTATGTCTTCTCCATCTTCAGCCCCGCTACAATGAGTTCAGGTCCTCATTATTCTTACCTAGGATTTTTAGTTTTTGTTTTTGTTTGACCACACCTTAAAGCTGGTCTTCTGGATTCCATTTTTCCCCCTCTAATCTCAACTCTTTCCCACTGCTGCCAATCATCTTGTGACAATGCCCCCCGTGCCATGGTTTCCCAGTACCTGCAGAACAAGCTCATATGCCCTACTCAGCTCTCAAGGTTGTCATGATTTGACCTCAAGCCTACAGTCATAATCTCACTGATCACCCCCTCAACACCACAGTTTCTGTGTTATAACAGCTGCAGTTCATGTAAAATACCCCATTCTTTTCCCTGTTCTGTTTTTTTACCCCTGTAGTTTCCTCTCCCTGGAATTTGCTTCTCCTTCTCTCCCTCTCTGCCCAAAGCACTCTTACATGTCTTGCAAGAATTAGCTGCAATGTCACCACTATAATGACACCTCCCCCACTCACCTGAGCAAATTTAGCTTTCTTCGTTGGCTTCCCAAAGCATCTTGCACAGCTTGAGTATTCCTTATCCAAAATGCTTGGGACCAGAAGATTTTCAAGTCTGAGATTTTTTCAAATTTTGGGATATTTGCATTATGCTTGCTGGTTAAGCATCCCAAATCCAAAAATCCAAAACTTGAAATGCTTCAGTGAGCCTTTCCTTTGAGCTTCATGTTGGTGCTCAAAAAGGTGTGAATTTTGGAACATTTCAGATTTTGGATTTTTGGGTTTCAGATGCTCAACCTGTATAGAATCCCAAAAGCTGCATTTAAACATAAACAAATACATGCAATTGAGTTGCATGTTTTCTGACTCCAGACCCTGAGTTCCTCAAGATCAAGAACCAAGTCTCATCTGCATATTCTTAATGAGTACCCAGTATACAGGAGGCAACTGGGAGTTTCTTGAATTAGTACTTGATGTAACAGTACAAAAACACTAACAAACACATCCTTGTTTTTATCACATGAGAAGCTGGCATAGAGTATGTTCAGGAGGGCAGAATGCTGGCTTTGAATCCTAGGTCCATTGACAACTTTCTTATCTTCAGCAATTTATGTAACTTCTCTGTGTGCCTCAGTTTCCTCATCTGCAGAATGGGATACTAGTAGTACAGACTTCTAGGGGTTGTAGTGAGCACTAAATGTGCTTTAGGCATGTAAGACACTTCAAAGAATGTCCAGCCAATAGCACACATTCAATAAGCAATGGTTACTACTATCAGCTTTACAAATATTACATACAAGATTTTATATGAAGAGTCTAAAACCAAGCAAAACCAAGCACTGCTTTCTAACTCATGTTATATTGCATTTATTAGTGTCTTAAAACAAATGTAGGCAGTATTTCCTCACCAAACATTTCTTACTGGGTTCTCTCCACAAGCCTGCCTATCAGATTCCGAGAACAGACATCATGCTGATACCCTGCCTGTTTTCTCATTTTTCCTTTCCACTCGATGGGTTTCCCAGAGCAGGATTCCTTTAAAAATTGCCAGACCTAAGAACCTCCTGAGGAACTAATTAAACTACAGAGCACCAAGGCACATTCAGATTATAATTCTGTAGGTCAGGAGTGGAGTCCTAGAATCCGCATTTTTATACCTCTCAAACTGATTCTGTTGTAAGTGGTTCACACTCTTCCCTTTGGGAAATACTGCCCTGTTAACTCCCATCCAAGACCCAGTAGGGGAGGTAGCAGTCTTTCAGAATCTTCCAGAACAAATCAAGGAGGTGGTGGCAGTCTCAACAGCCACAAAACATATACAGCAGCATCTCTTTATCTGCCATGTTGCCAAACCCTCTGTCATACTCCACAAATAACAATCACCACGATAAAAGCAGCTGGAATATGTGTACTGAAGTTAAACTAAGGAAAAGGGAGTGGAGAAAGAGTTGGCACATGCAGTGGTGGAATGACATGGTGGGGGTTCAAAGGAGTCCTGGCTCTCATTGAGGAGTGCTCCTGAGAGACCCGCTGCCTGACCAACCACAGTCAAAGAGCAAGCATCCCTCTCAAAAGTGAGGCAGATGCAAGAAGTCCTCTGCAGAGCCATCTCCACGTGGTATTCTTGACTCCTTGGGTGGCTTGCCAAGCCCAGATGGAACTGATATTTCTGGGGACTACTTCAAACCACACTCCTTGGCTCAGGCATCAAAGACCACTACCCCCAGCCCAGGAGTCACCTACTTCTCTTCAACAGCCCTCAGGTTTCATTACTCCAGTCAATCACCCAATATTTAGGTATCTAAAATGTGGAAGTCACTTTGCTAGAAACAAGATCACAAAATGAGGCATAGCCCCAGACTTCTGGGACTTTACAATGTCTTTGTGGAGATGAGAGTAAAGACATGATCAGTGAAATCTGGCAAGAGATAACTCCCTTCTTGCTCTCCCAGATCCCATCTCAACCTTTACCCTACTCTGTACCCCTAGAGGGTGATGTCTCAGGGATGCATGAACAAACCGAACTCCCTTCTCTCTACTTTCCTTTGGTTCTATAATATTATCAGGAGGCAACAGTAGGAAATTGGTGGTCAGGAAGACCAAGAGGTCTGGAGATTTATTCTCCAGTTCCTGCCCTTCCTGTCCAAGTATTTTGCAACCTGAGGACATAGCTGCTCTCTGGAGGCCCTTCTCCGATAGCTACCATCTCTCTGAATCCAGGCAATTGGCCTCTCTTCTGGTATCTTCAGGATTAGGGGTGGTAGCTGCTTCTTACCTGTAGCCCCAAGGTGTTCCAGCATCCTTTTTCGGTTTCCTTTAACCTGTCCACACCAATGTAAATAGGCTCTTCATTAAACTCCCCTTTCACTCTTTTGGAGTATGCCATCTGGAGCAGGTGTTGCTGGTTCTCTGTGAGCAGACCCTAGGCATGCATCATCCCTGCTGGTCTTCTTGCAGCAAGCACCTGTGGCTCTGTCTGTGCACTCTCTCCAACCCCAGGGGCATGCTTGAACTGCACAAGGGTCTCCCAAGAGCAGCCTTCAAAGAATGATAAGTGGCAGTTGATGGATAAATGAATAGCTCGGCTTCCTAGGCCTTTAGGACAACTCAGAAGTATGTTCCACATCATCTCCCAGAGGTGCCCAGCAGGGTTGAGCCCTGGTTGCCCATAGTGGGAACTTTCCCATTGACATACCCCATTTCAGTTGCCTTCTCTTCCTGCCTCACTTCCCCAGTCCCCTCTTAGTGTTCCCTGAGATCACCTCCTAAATAAACTACTTGTACCCAAATCTGTTCTCAGGACCTGCTTCTGGAAGGGCCAACCTAAGACACTATGTTTCCTGCGGGAAGCCTGACTGATGCAGGATCTAATATTTTTTAAACAACTACTACATAATAGGACTGTGCTAGGCACTTTATATACATTTTCTTATTTTTACTCATAAAAATCATGTCAGGAAGTTACCGTAGGCAACTACAGGTGATAAAACTGAGGCTCAAAGAAGTTAAGTCAGTCGTCCAAAGTGACTAAATTAGTAAGCAGATGGCAGAGGTGGAAAATGAAGCCAGCATTAGTTAGCCTTAAGAGGTTTCTTACACCCTTGTCTTTTCACAGTTTAAATGTGCAGTTAAAAGAAAGGTTGAATGCAAAGCTACAAGAGCTCTGGGAACCAGGATGGTCAGAGAAGCTGATAGGAAGAGATGTAAAATCCCGACAGTCCCTGCCAAGCCTCTGATCCTGACTTAGCACCATCATGTGACCTCGCTCAGAGCATGCTGCTCCTCCCCACCGAGTCCATGGCACAGCTCAGCACCCAGACTCCTTCCATCACCATCCCCATCACCTGCTGTCTTCGTAAGCCTCCCTGGAAATGGCTTTCCAGGGAACGGAAGGGATGTGTTGGCTGGGGGACAGGCAGGTGGAAGAATGAAGAGAACGTTCCCCTTCACTCTGCTCCTCTCGCCTCTCCCTGCCTGTGCTCATGCTGACATTGCTGCTTCATCAGCCCCCAGGACTCCACGCTTTCCTCTCACGTGGAAGCTTCTAGAAACAGTGCTGCTGACAGGGACTCTGGTAGGCTTTGCTCTCCAGTGAATCTGGGTGGGTCTCCATGAAGCAGAGCTGTGTGAGAACAGGATGAGAGAGGCTTCTCCTTCTCTGCCCATTCAACTGCTGAACAAATCCATGGAAAAAGCAACAGTGGGGAAACACAGCCTCCACTGAGCCAGACCAGGAAGGAATGTGGCCTCAGAGGGCCTGCACTTCTGAAGGCTGAGAAAGTCTGGAGATCATCTTGTGCATTCCCTAGCCGCCACACTGCAGCTTCCCTTTTCTCTAAGGAGACCCCCGCAGCCTCACACAGATGCCCTCTAGGTCTCAGTGAGTCACTCCACATATCCAGCCTAGCTTTTCCCCATAGAACTCAGAAAAGACAAAGGCTGAGGGAGTCTGTGAAACTTCATGATGACAGGAGTCTCTAAACCTTCTGCCAAGAGGCAATGATACAAGAGCTCCGGGTCTAAAAGGTCCCTGTGGGAAGAGCCCCAACTTCCACCAGGGAAGATCTGAGCCTTTCCTTAGGTGATGCTAGGATTTGTAATTCCAGTGGTCACCTTCCATGGGGCAAGAACCGTCTATTGTTCATCTCATGCCTACCACATAGCCTCACACACTCCCTGGTGCACAATAAATGTTCAACAAATCACTGTGTAATTCCTTTGAGTTGAAGTCCTCTGGCCACATGAGTTGTCCATCTGTGTAGTGAAGGGTTGGAATAAACTTGCAATGCAGCAACAACCCTCAGGGAAGCAAGTCTCCTTGGTCATTGGGGTGGAGACTGAAGAAACCCACCTTTCTTCCCCCTCTTTCTTTGCACTATGCTCCACAGCAGAAAATAACATTACAAACTCCCCAAGTAGAGCAAAATGTCCAAAGTCTTTGGTTCTTGGGCCGTAGATCCCTACAGTCCTAGTGGAGAACAGGAAGGAGCTGATGCAATCCAACCAAAAAATCATGCTGTGAAGACAGGGTGCAGAGAACACTGGTAATTCTTCTAGCAGGAATCAGTTTTATTCCACAAGTTGAGTATAAAATAGTGCCACATTCCTCATTGTTTCCTTCAGTCTCTATCATGTTTGGGGGTGCTGCCTAGATGGTACTCAGATATAGGCAAAGGACATGGTCTCTGAGGGTACTCATCATCCTTAAAGTTGCTTCACCCAAAGGCAGGAAGCTCCATCACTCAGTGCCTGTGGAGGTATGGGAGTCTTTGAGGTTCCCAAGGCTCCTCTTCAGTGTTCCAACCCTGGTACCTTGTGCTGCCCATCAGAGGACCTCACTTATTCATCTCTACTGAGAAACAAGGCACAGTTCTCCAGCTGATTCCCAGGTGGGGCACTGCTAGAAGACTGGATATAGAGGGGAGAAGCCAAGCCTTGCGCTCTCTCTCTCTCTCTCTCTCTCTCTCTCTGTCTCTCTCTCTCTCTCTGCTTCTGAATATAGCATCTCCAGCAGCTGCCACTTCTTCTCTGTGCCCTCAGCTCCTATTGCACAGGTCAGCCCTGGTTTCAGCTGCCCTTAGGCTCTCCTCCCTTTGTCCTTCCAGCTTAGGGCAACCAGACTCCCTACTCTTACTAATCTCAGGGTTGCCTTTTCATCTGCTGTTTGGCTTCTCAGCAATTCTATCACCTACTAACCAATTCCCCTCGTCACATTCTCTTCGTTAGAAATATTTCATGTTTCCCTGGTTGGACCCTGGTGGATACAATTCCTTTCCTCTCTTTCCAAAAAGTCACTCCTCAGCTCCAAACTCATGTGCTTCCCCACTCTCTGAGCACCCTTTGCTTTCACCAACCAGCTCCTTTGGAAAACAAAATCCTCATTCTCCACCTGATTCACAGCCCTGTTTGCTCTTCTAGGCAAAATGGAACAGATCCAGATCTAACACGCGGTGATTTCCTGTGGTTGGCAAAGGAGTCATTATAGCATGAGGCAGGAGAGTGGCTGCTGGCACCTGAGAAAGGCCCCACACACTTCATATTTGTCTCAGCCCCCAAAGGCTGAGCAGGTTGAGGAGGGAGCCTTTTAAAAGTTAAAAAAAACAAAAAACAAAAAAAAAAAAACTCTGATTTATTCAGATTCTTCTGCAATGGCAAGAAAAATACAAATTAATATTTCAACAAACGATCCTGCCAAGCTTAGGACTCTCGAAAAACACACAGAGCCTCTGAGAATCCTGATCTTGCCAGTGGAGTCTCACGTTATGGCTATTTGGTTCGTGCAGATGAGCAGAAAAAGGAAACATCCTTGCAGAGGAACTCTCAGTCCCTGCCAAAAGCATTTTAGGGGTCCCCTCCCTCCTCAACCTGCTCAGCCTTTGGGGGCTGAACAAGTAAGGAGTGTGTGGGGCCTTGCTCAGGTCCCACTGGCCACTTTTCTACCTCGGGAGATCATGGCCCCTCTGCTGGCCACTGGGAGTTACCACGTATTAGACCTGGAGCTGGAGAGGATATGAGAAACCACCTATCTCACTCTGTCATCTTAGGATGAGTAGAACGAAATCCAAGAGAGGGGGATGACACCCAGGTTGATTAGGCAATGAGTGGCAGACCAAAAACCAGAACTCAAGTATCCAAATTCCACTGCCCCCTGCAATTTGCCAATGTCCCTTTTAAAGAGCTCTTGGTCAAAAAGGCAGGTCATTGCTTGGGAATTGAATCCGGCTCTGCCCTCAACTGGCTATGGGACCCAGGGGCCTTTACATGACACTCTGCTTCATTCATTCCTTCAATAAACATTATCACGTTCTCACTATATTCCAGACACTGTTTCAGGCACAGAGAATGTGCAGGTGAATGAGAATCCTCATTGTTACAGAGACTTCACTCCAGGGGAAGAGAACAAATAAATAAATAAAAGTTATTAGAACAAAAATTGCCAAGTGTATCTGTTGGTGATACAAGACATTGGAAAAAAAGAAATAAAGGGAGGTAAAGTGAGTCACAGAGTGGAGAGCTTGCACATTTTAAATAGAATGGTCAGGGAAACCTCAGTGTCTGTCCCTATCTGCAAACGGGAATAATAATAGCATAAACCTTACAGAATCACTATGAGGATCAGGCAGGTTAAGCCACATAAAAGGCCAAGGACAGTGAATACCACAAAATTAGTATTAAATAAATGTTAGCTTTCACTGCCATCATATTGCTAGCTCTTGTTTACTAATCAAAGTATTTTGACATTTATTCTTTGAATTTTGGTTCTGTCATTTCCCAGCATGGGAAATAACTCAATCTAATCTCCCTGAATCACATTCTCATCTTTCACATGGTGACAACAGTCTCTACCTCATAGAGTTGTTGTAAAGACCTCGTGAGTTAATCCTTATAAAGCACTTGAAACAGTCTCTGCCACATAAGTGCTCAATAAATATCAGTCAAGACACTACTAGAAGTAATGCTCTAGAAGGACAGGAATCTTTGTTTTGCTCATCATCAAACCTCCACTAGATAGCACAGTCCCTGAGACATAGTGGACACTTGATTAATATTTGTCAAATGAATAAATTTATTATTATGTGGCAGTCACTATGTGACAGTCCAGGTCCCAATGAGAAACAAATGAATGACCAAATTGGAATCATTTGAGTTGAGCTTAATAAAAAGACCGTTGAAAAAGATGTGAGCAAAGTGTAGGGAAATTGCAAGGGGCAGTGTGATATTCCAAGGCTGTTGACAATGAGGCTCCATTATGACCCCTGGGGCTTGAAGGAGTAAGGCAAGCTAGTGGTTATTAGTCCCCAGAGAGAACATGGGAGAGGATCCTCTACCAGGAGCTTTGACCTTGAGTCTAGGAACATAGTTGATTCCTGGAAACCCCTTGGAGAGGTCATTGGGAGAATAAATACCCAGATCACTCTCCTACTACCTTCTGATCTCCTGCTGGGCTCCCATTAGCTAGGCCAATGGGAAACCAGAAGACATGAGAACTCACTGATGTGGTCCATAGAGGTGAGACTCCAGGATGCAAAGCAGAGTGGAGAAGGGTGGAGAATGGACCTGCAGAGCTGAACACGAGCTATCCAGCACAACTTCATATGTACTATCTCACTCAATCTTCACAATTACTTATGAAGTAGACATTTTCATCATTTCTATTTTCAGTGAAGAAATGAGGGCTTAGAGAGGTTAAGTAACAGGCTTAGGGATGCACAGCTACTGAGTGAGTAGGGCAGCGTTCAAGCCCAGGAAGCCTTACTCCAAAGCCTATATCTTTAGTCATGACCCATCTCTACTGTCCTTTTTCCAGACACAGTTTCCCAACCTCTGTTGCTCTGCCTAAGTGATGAGAAACTCTTTCCTCCTAGTGTTCCATTCACTCTGGGCCACCCTGACAAGGAACACATTCTCCCACAGGATAGCACAAGCATTCACACATCTGGTCTCTTCTCCACTTGACCCCACTACTTGGGTATATTGCCCCTCTTAAAACGTGTCTTGCTGGACTGAACATACTGACTCTGGAATCATGTCCCTTCCTTGTTATAGATCTGGAAGGTTAGACACAAAGAGGTGCAGCAAGACTTCCTGAAAGTCACATGCACAGGCCACAAACAGATCTCATCTATTCCTTGGAGCAGCCACGGGGTACCCCCAGGGGTCCCACCTCAACTCTACTCCTCTACCCCTCTAGCAGCTTCCACACCTCATCTGCCTCCTCTTTGTGGATGGCATTGGGAGGAGGGGGCAGGAGAGATGTTTTGTGGGCCCCCACGAGGGGCGGCCACGCTGGGAAAATTCTATTTACAGCCGTCTCATTTGCACCAGTGGAGATCTGGACAGCCCGCTGGACTCTCCAGGATGTGAAGCTCTGGGACATGCCAGATTGTTATCATTGTTAGATACAATTTCCTCCCACTGCCGCCGCCCCTGTGCCAGGCCGTGGTGTCCATCTGTTTATGGAAACAGCAAGGTCTTGGCCGGGTATTTTTAGACAGAGCCTTTGCTGTGCAGGATCTACTTCCCACCAGAACTGTCAGCACCGTCCAGCTTCTCCTCTTCATCTGTTTGTTGTAAATTCTCTAATAATATATAAAACCACAAAGCAGGGGCCAAAGTTTCCTTGGAATGTGGTGGGTGCTGTCCTTCCTCCCCGGCTCATCCCACAAGGGTGGACTTTCCTATTTTGATTGCTTCAGGGTTTTTGTTGTTGTTGTTGTTGTTGTTCTTTTCCTTCTCCTGTCATTATTTTGAAAGAGAATTATGTGCAGCTCCTCCCACCTCCATTGAAAAATAAGTTTTATTTGAAGACTTCCTGGGGAATGGAAAATCGCACTGCCTGCTTGTGACAGCTGAGTCTGGGGAGGAGAGGAAATCAAATGAGGGTCAAGTGGAATAAACAATATTTCAATGTTAACACCATTGGGTCAATAACAGGTTATTAGTGACCGTCAGATCTGATCGACATTTTGCAGAGAAGGAAACTGAAGCACAGCAAAAGGAAGGGAGATCACGGCTCAGAAAGCATTGCCAGAGCATAAAACACCAACAAGAAAGAAAGAATGGATGAAACTAAGGGATTATGAACCCTTACTCTCTGCCATTTGGGGCATAGGATGAGGCTGTAGGTATATCAAGGGCTTGATATGAACCTGAGATGGAAGTTCCTGGAGGAGAGGGGATGAGTTCAGGACAAAAGGAGCCATAAGTGGCAGCCTGGTAGCCTCTGCTGCAGGGCATGAGTGTAGCCGGGCAAGAGAAAGAAGGGAATGATGGGTAAATGGGGGCAGCCTCTTCGGGGAGAAGAGCCCTTGGGAAGGAGACGTGATGGACAGAAGGAAACGATGGTGATACTTAAAGATAACTACCTACCATAGTGCCTTATCACTCAACTATGTCTTGACTGAGACATTTAATGATGGTTTAAATGGTCCTTCAGCAGATCTTGAACTGCGTTGTGGGCCAAGTGGCCTTGAGAAATTGATTTTAAGTTTTTTTCGTGAAAAACACACCATATTTAGCGCCTGACTACAAACTATTTGTGTGAAGTTTAAATGATCTAGACTATGAAACATGACTTCAATCAAATCCATGCTTTCTGAATATTCGAGAAGAAAGCAATGGACACGAAGCTGGTGTCAGGAGAAGGATTCTAGCATCAGCTTGTCCACTAACTCACAGCAGGACATTGGAGAAGTGATCTTGGCTCTCAAGGCATCAATTTTCTCACACAGAAAGCACAAGACCTACATTAAAATTGTTTCAAGCTCCACTCCTATTAGAAATTGTCTTTGCCTTAGCCGTTGTGGTTGGCATCCATTATCTTCCAACCAGCATTGAATGTTTTGCATTGTTTTCATACACACATTGAAATGAAGATCTAACTGAAGTACAGATCATGCACAGGCTCTGGACTCATAGAGCCTGGATTCTAGACCTGCTGCCACCACACGCCAGCCCCATGGCCTTTGAGCAAGTCACTGAACCTCACTGTGCCTCAGTTTCCTTATTATAAAATGGAAATAAAACAGTACCTACCTTCATGAAATAGTTGTGAGAACGAAATGAGTTAATACATCTAGAGTCCTCAGAACCTGGCATACAGTAAGCAATATACATTAACTAGTAAAATATTTGCCTACTGCCATCTAAAGCTACGTCCTATACCACCAAGCTATAGGAAACAATAAAGTCAAAGAGAAACTCTAATCCATTAACGGGAAGCAGAGGAGGGAGGGTAACATTAGAAAGTGTTGAGTATAGAGGCAGTGGGTGGGACTAGCTGTCACTCTTGATGTATTGGTGGGCATTACCCCTGCTGCATATTGAGGACTTGGGAAATGAGGGTGTAAGCTCCCAGAGGGCTTCAGTGCCAGGGCCCACAAGTGTCCCTATGCATTTTCAAAGAAAGTTGGCAGGTCTGCTGGGCCAGGCTGTACAGCCAAGAGCTGAGCATGAGACCAGCACATGTCTGTGGGTTCAAAAAGAAGTGGGGAGTGAGGGCTGATGTGGGAATCAGGAAACCTGGGCTTGATAACTGACTCGGGCTATTGGCTGTATGACCGCAAACCATTCCCTCCACCCTCCAGCCCATATTCCAACCAAGGGAATGAGATGAACAGATCTCTGACGTTTCCACCACCTAACATAGTACATCTCTTGGACAGGGTTGAGATCTGCATAAGCTCACCCAACTTTCTCTAAGATTACAGAAGTGTTTATAAGCAACAGAGGAAGCTTGACCACATAAAGGACATGCATGATGCCCCCCACACACATCTCCCGCCCAGACCTCCAAAATTCATTCTGCTTTGATCCAAGTCCTTGTTCTATGACTGGAGCTATGGAGGGTCATCTGGGCATTTCCCAGGGGCCGGTAGAGCCACTGCTCCTTGGGCCTTTTTCCTGAGGACAAGAGGAAGAACAGCGACTATTTCCCCTAGGAATGCCACCACATGCACCAACCTGATGGTCACCCACCTAGCTGTATGTTCTCACAGACCAATGCTCCTTAAATGCAGATTCTTGGGCATACTTTGAACCTACTAAATCAGAATTTTCCATGGCAGGACCTGGGAATCTACATTTAACAACCTCCTTTAGGTAATACTAATAGAGTTTTATGAAGCTCCAAAGAGTACCAAAGCATATGGCCAGCCTCTCACCTAGAAGGTACAGACAGTTGGATGAATGTGGCTTGACCATTCATTACCCAGTTTGAAAGCCTGCTTGCAGCAGGGCCCCTTATATATGCTATAGGTCAAGCAGAAATGAATTGAGTCCACCTGTTCCTGTCAGGGGCATGTAGTACAGGGACAAGGGATGAGGGTTTGGGGGAGACAGACCCTCAGACAAATAATTACCTGGCTTTGAATCCCCACTCTACTACTTAACCAACTGTGGGGGCCTCACATCAGTTTCCTGTTTTTGTAAAAATAGAATTAAACACTCAGATACTCAAGAAAATAAAATAAGTTATTTCCCTCAGCACAGAGCCTGGCACACTGTAGACACTTGGTTAGCAGTGAAACTCCATCTGCCAGGATACCACAGAGATAAGAACGATCTCTTATCAGGAGCTATTGTTAACTCTGGTTTTCAGGGAGAATAACACATTCATCTAGTTGTCTGAGAAAGATTTTGTTTTATATCCTATTGTTGAGCTGAAAATAAGATTCTATCCTCTTGGGACTTTGGGGGCTGTTTGTTTCAGCTGTTCAGAGAGTTCTAAGTCCCTGGGAGCGGCATGCCCTGGAAACAGATTACCTCACTTTCCCAAGGTTGGAGTGGTCATCCCAATTGCTCCTCCCCAGAAGAGAGGTCTGACATGGCATGGGATAGAGGCCAGCGGCTCCTCTCTCAGTGACATGTCAATCCAAGATGCCAGGACGAATAGACTTCTTGTTTGTTCTCCAGCAGCTAAGTCTATGCCGTTACAAAGTGCTTTCCCATGCATGAATCAACGCCACCCTCTCAACTGTCCTGTAAGGCTGGCAGTGTGACGATGTCAACAATGATGGCAATGGCATCTGTGTGACTCTCTCCCTTGCCTCCTCCAAATCTTTGCTCAAATATCATCTCAGTGAGACTATCCTGCCTACCCTATTAAAATTTTGATCTGTCCACATCAGGGCAATGCCTATCCTCCTTACCCTGCTCCATTCTTTATGATTTTCTTTTCTCATGTGTGCCAACCATGAGAATGCACTGCACAGACCTCCAACTCCAGGTCATATAGTTGATCAAGGTCCTCAGCTGCTACGCTGTGAAAGCCATCACTGCATCAGAGCTGCTACCCCACCTCCCCAGGGCTGTTCCAGGCCAAAGACTGAGGCCATCATGGAGACATGGAACTCCTGGTATCCAGCTTTTGCTTGAGGACCGACTCCCTGATGGCTTCGCCAAGCCAGGGTTCCTCCACCCAATCTTCTCTCTCTCTCCTCACTCAAGGTCACATTTGCATGGTGGACTGGGGGCTCCCTGGAGCCTTTTCTGGCAGCCTCCTTTCTCCCTCCCACAGGCATGTCCTTTAAAGAACTCCTTGAATGTTATTTCCTGACATATGTAATCCTACAGTCAACCCAAACTAACACTCTATAGCACTTATGTTCTAATACACAAAATCCTTTACTTAGTGCATTTACTTTTATTTCTACCTCACCCACAGAAAAGCAAGATTTTTTTTTAAACTATTCTGTTCACTGATATATCCTAGGCACCTAAAAAATGACACTTAATGAATATTTACTAAATAAACAATGCCTATTTTCCAGATGGGAAAATGAGGCCCAGAGAGGTTAAGTGACTCTCCCAAGTGGCTCCGCCAGTAAGTATCAAAGCAGGGTTTAGGTACCTATCATCTCTTCCACTATGCGCACCTATCTCTCTTCCAGTCTCCATCTTCCTGTGTGTCTCTACTTACGGGTCTTTCTCTCATCCTTCTCTTCCTCAGGATGTTGTTTGCCTTTTGTGTGTTCAGTCTGTGTGTGTGTCCCTCGATGGCTGAAGTGGACCACTGTGTCAATAGTGCTTAGGGAGGTGGGACTCAGGAAGGGAAGAGACGTGGGTGGGAACTAAAGGCAGCCATGAAGGTGGAGGACTGGACAAGAATTCAAGGGGAAGGAGGAAGGCTGCATGGGGCAGCAAGAAAAGATACAAGAGGGCAAGTGCCCCTGGTGGGAGTTAAATGACCAGAACCCCGCCCTGCTTCCCACTGGCTTTGTGACATGGGCTCAGTCCCTTAACCTCTGCGAGTATCTATTCTTTACTGGATTGTTCCTCTCCACTGTATAAAGCCCATCTCAACACTCTTCACAGACAAAACCCCAAGTGAGCTGTGGCTGGCAAAGAGCTTTGTAGGTAGAAACCAAGGTGAGCTTCCTAATGAGCAAAGACAGGCAGCATGAGAACTATGGCCAGGTCCAGTGTCTCACCCACTCTGCTCTGGAGCCACATGCTGCTGCTTATCTGAGTGGTGAGGAAAGGGGGCTGGGGGAGAAAGAAATACTCGCCTTCAGCCGGTGGGATTCAGGCAGCAACAGAGAGTTTCTGGACAGTGAGTGTGGGAGAAGTGATGGAGCAGGTGCAGGGGAAGGTGGGCACTGCCTTCCTGGAGTGTGGGCCAGATCTCCCTGTATCCGGAATGATTTACACAAGGTCCTGCATTCACACCTGGGCGGGGAATGCATAGGCTCAGGAGGACAGCAGGTGGTGAATGTAGCCCTGGAGAGCTGTGGGCTCTTCCTGTGGGCTGCAGGAAGAGGTTGCAGGTGCTGCCTGCAGGAAGAGGCTGGGCCTCAACATGTGGCATCGTTAGAGCCCTGGCTGTGCAGAACTGTGCCAGGACCAGGAAGGAGAGGAGATGCATTGGTCCTGCCTCTGCCCAGAGCCCTCCCAGCCCTGAGACTCTTTAACTCTTGGACACTAAGGAGGGACAAGCGGGAGAATGTGGCAACCTGGTGTCCTGGTTGCTCCTTTACAATCAATCATAGAGGGTGACAAAATGCACAGTGCAGGCAATGGCTTCACCTGCCTGCTCCATCCCACCCAGCCCAACACCTGCCAAAGGTTGCAGCACACATTCTAAAAGGCTGACAACTGCCTGGTAGCAGAAACCTCCTGACGCTGCAGAAAGCACCTCTCTGGGCCTGCGGGAAGTCTCACTCATTTACAATGTCACTCAGGGGCCCCCACCTGCTCTGACACCAGGAAGCCGTCATCAGGGACAAGGATTGAAGACTGTCCATGACTTGCTGAGTGACACAGATGACAGACAAGTGACCAACCTGTCTCCATGACACCCCAAGCCACTGAGGAGGTGACCCTCATGCTTACCAGGTGTGCAAACACACCCAGTGCCTGGCACGGAGCGGGCCTCACAGCCTGTGCGTGGATGGTGTCTTACAAGAACGGAAACCCTTAAGCCCTGTTGTTAGGAGCTTTCGCTTGCTGGGAGGACTGAGGTGAGAAGGAAATGAGATTGCACTGTGGAAGCACTTTGAGAAAACGGAAAAGGACTGTGGAAAGTTTGGTTTGGTTGTTTTTAGCCTTTCATGAGTCTGGTGCCATGGGACTCTAAGGAAAGCTGTCTTACCAGTTTGGGATGACAGGGAAGTTGGAGCAGGTGACCCGAACCTACCCTTAACGCCATGTGTATGTGGAGCAAGTCACTTCATCTTTCTGAGCATTTTGTTTCTCTGAGTCTCAATTTCCTCACCTGCACAATGGGAGAAGGGCCAGAGAATCAGGGGTGTCCTTTGCAGTCAGATGTTTTAGGATCCTGTTCACACAGCCCAGGGAACAGCTGGGACATCTTGCCAGCCTCTCATGGTAGAAGGAGCATGAAGTCACAGGGCACACAGGTGCTCAGGCTCTGCCACCAGCTCCCTGTGGGACTCTCCAGGCCTCATTTCTGTCCTCTAACTGAGAAGATCCAGAGGCTCATGGCCCTCCAAATTCACCGCCAGCCCCAACAGTGCTGCATTCAACCACACTGCCCATCCTAGAGGCAGAGATAGACACAGGCCCTGGGGGAAGGCCCAGGTGGAGCCTCAGGGAGCTCACTTCACACATGCCCTCTTAGCTAGTGGCCTCAGGGAGCTGTGCAAGGTGGAGATGACTTTGCCCATTCCTAGCTCCACTGTGGATTGGGGTGCATATCCAGACATGAGACAGGTCTGTCTGCCCTTCCCTGCTCACTCTCACTCTTGCCCTGTCCAGCGTTCAATCCAATGGGTCTCATACCAGGAAACAGATGACATACTCCCTTCCCCAACTTTACCATTCGAAAGCAGGCTCTGTGTAGGGTCTTGGGGAGAATGTTAAAGCCTCTTTCCTCCAATATGTGTCTTTTCTGAGGGTAAAAATGCAATCAGTAGCTTTGTGGACTTGGGCGTGGTGATGGAGGAAGTAGCACAAAAAGCTAGGTGGATGTCACCATCTGGAGATTCATCCAGGCAGTGGCTGATGGAGACCTGGGCAGAAGTCTTGGCGGGTGTACACACTCTGCAAGGCACTGCAGGGACTGGCCTGGGGCCTGCACTTCCTGGGCCTCAGCTGCAGCATCTGAGCCAGGCCAGGACCATGGAGAAAGGACAGCTTCTGAGCCCAGTGGATCTTGGGCCTGGGGGAATCTCATTCTGCTGAGTCATGGACCCTTACGCAAAAGCGAGCCTGTCTGCTGGTGCTTCAGCCTCTGCTTGATCACCTCCACCAACAGGGTGCTCACTACCTCACTAAGCAACATGTTTCACAGTGGAACAACTCTGGATTATAAACATTCCTCCATGGACGGAATCAAAATTGCCTCCCCTGAGCCCGAGAATTGCCTCTGGAGTTTTCTAGAAGAAAATATCTGTGTGACCCCTACCTCTCTCCCACCTCCTTTAGCCATGACATGCTTGTGACCTGGGATACCTCTTCTCTGTAATTCAGTTCAGCTGCCCTCCAGGAGAAAAGTACAAAGAGAAACAACCAAGAAGACCAATGTGACCTGTGGCTCTAGCATTTCCAACTCTGCAATGATCAAGAAACACCAGGAGAAAAGCATATAAAACCTAAAAATGGGCACAGCTCCCAGCCCCATGCTCTTTTTGCTGTCCCCGCCTTTGAATTGTTTTACACTCTCACTTCATTTGGAGAAAGTCAACGGGGAGGTGGAATAAGCAAGGAATACAGTGACTGAGACTTTAAAAGTTCTGGGTTCTGGTCCCCTCAGTCTGCAAACAATTTAACAAAAGAACTGAATAACCAAATGCCCCTCATACAGTTAAGGTTTCCCTGACACTGGAATCCATGCATGGCTCTAGGCTCAGGATCATGGTGTCTGATGTATTCTCTTTCCTTCTACCCGGGAGGCGATAAGAGTCACTAAGTTGCCCCGTGGAAATTAAGAGCAGGGTTCATCTCCACTGTCCCATCTAGATGAAACCTTGGGTAAGAGGTGGTCTCAGATCTTTTTGAGGAAGTCTCCGTGAATCCCACAGAACAAAGCTGAATTTTGGCAACATCCCACTGTCCCTGCACTGCAAAACAAGTAGCAAAGGGGACAGGCGGCCATGCTACCAGGAGGGCTCAGAAGGAGGACAGCCTCTATAGGTATCTTGGAGACCTGCTGGGGTGCATTGTCAGCCTGTGTGAGCCAACATATGCCATGGTAAAGCTGACAGCAGGGGCTGGCAAATCTAGAGCCCTATAATGACCCGGAGGCCAGCTGACAACAGCGCCACACTCCCTCATTAAGATGCCACTAGGACATGGTGCACCTGATGGCGGCTTTATTTGCAGATCCTGGCTCCTGCTGGGCACGCTTCCACCTTTCTGAGCTGTAGATGCAAAGATGACTCAGACTGCAGTGGATATTTCCATCTACACAGCCCAAACTAAATTCAACACAGTTACCGCTTCCCCAGCTCCATTCCCGAGGCCTTCCTGCCACACTGCCGTGTACACTGAGGGACACTCACCATTTCTGAGGCCCCATCTTAAAAGGAAGAAGAGCAGGCTGGTCCCACATGAGCATGTGGCTGCCCTCCTGGGCTCACACCCCAAGTTCTGAAAGGCTTTCCTGGTAGGAGCTATCTTCCCACTAGCCTGTCACATTAGGATAAAGTCACCTCCTCCCTTTGTTGATGAGCTTTGAAGAACCACTTGGGCCTCACATGCTCAGTCCTTTGGTTGGATGTGCCTAACTCCACTGCTCTTACCTCCTGACTTGAGCCTGGCCAGTCAAAGTCACAGTGATGGGCACTGACTCAAGACAAGCCAAAGAGACCCAGGACAAGAGTTTTGGGGTAAAATTCCTGCAAAACAAAACAAACACTGGGGAATGCTCCACTGGGGATGCTAGGCTACCCTTACTTATATCTTCCTATATACGTTCCTTTATGTCTAGAGGCTTTAAAATTTAAATTAGCCAGGTGCAGTGGTGGGTACCTATAATCCCAGCTACTCCAGAGGCTGAGGCAGGAGAATGGCATAAACCCAGGAGGTGGAGCTTGCAGTGAACCGAGATAGTGCCACTGCACTCCAGCCTGGGTGACAGAGCAAGAATCCGTCTCAAAAGAGTAAAATAAAATAAAATAAAATTTCCTATGAATACTCCAGGACACGTAACACTCTAAACTTCAACTAGTTAAGTAGGAATTAGTGAGCCATAAGCTGAGAACTTGACAGTGATGTGGTATGGGGCTGATAACAAAGACACCAAGAAAAGAAGGGAGAGGAAAGAAGAACACAAGCAAATTTCTTTGGTTTTTCATGCATTTCATTTTCCACCCCCCGCCCCAACAAAAAGCACATTTTTTCCAGCAGAGCTCTAGTGTTTGTTAGAGTCTGTTATTTCCAATTCTTGGAAAGGCGGTCACCCACATAGGGAATCCCTGACAACACTCCATTAGGCAGAGTGTCCAAGCAACCAGAAGGCCCCATGGATGTTCAGTTGAGAAACATAATGATGATGAATCCTGTCCATATTGTTTATGATTTAACAACTGGTTTATTACGTAGGATGTTCTGGGTCACTCCTGGGAAACTATTTAAACAAATAATCTGTAGCTAAATGATCTAATAGAACAAGTGTTGTCAGGTTCTTGGAAGAGGCCCATGATATAAAGCTATTCATAGATTCTTAGAATTGGAAGGTACTTTTAACATCTTCTAATAAGATTCCTTTACTATATTAGTGCGTAGACTGGGGCCTAGAGAAATTAGGGAATTTGCCCAAGGTCAAAATTTGCATTCTTTACTCATAATCTTACCCTCAAAGGACTGACATCATTTCTACCACACTGACATCTTCCTGGTGTAATGGAAAGACCTGTCTCTAGTGCAGGTGCTGACCATCAGCAGTGCATGACCTTGGATAAGAGGCTGAACCTTTCAATACCCAGTCCACTAGAAAGCCCCTGGGAGCCTATCAGTTACGTAGTTCCCTTTGGAAGAAAATCACTTTATGAAGTCATTTCCTGCAAAAATTATAGCAGTGTATGCCTCAGGTGTTGAGAAAAACCAACCCTGCCACCCTGTCACAACTTTTTGGGCCAGGAAGAAGGGAGCAGCCATATCAGCTGGCTGAGGGTAGGAAAGACCAAAAACCTCAGAGATGGGACAGTATGACATCTTCCCAGCAAGCACACAGGTCCTGACAGCTCTCCTTGGGATGCTTAAATGCTAGGTGTGGTGGACTCTCTTGGGTATCTGTTGAGCAAATCTTACCCCTTTCTCCTTCCTAGGAGACCTCAATTTTATTCAAGTGTCTACCCTCCCCCTCTTACCCTGTGTGCCTTCAGATTTAGGTTCTGGTAATCTCATCTTCCTGACCAGTGTTTACTTCAAGGACTCAGGTTTAGGCCAATCAACACAGGGCATTCCCCTGGCGATGTTAGCTGTCCAGAAGTGAGTGCATGACCTAAGTTGGTCAATTCAGGTAGATAGGAAGGATTTTTATTCCATGCTTTCCCTATGTGCCTATATGTGAAATAAGAAAGCACATTACCCCAGCTGCTGCTGGCAGCCCTCTTGAAACCATGAAGGAAGACAGCCTGAGCCAAGACCAAACCTTCCAGGGGAAAAGAGAAGAGCAAATCACACACAAAAAAACCAATCCAGAAATTTGGCAGAGAGTCTGTCCTACCTCTAGACTTTCTCTATGTGAGATTTAAATGTCTCCATCATTTAAATAAGCATGAGCCTCTTTTTTGTTTTTTGAAGTTGGAAACATCCTAACCCGTGGACTAGGTCAATTAAAATTCATATAGAAGAAGGTAAGTTTCTGGAAATCATGGTGAATCCTAAATGAGGTGAAGGGTTTGCTCAGTGTTGTACCCCCACAGTTCTGGAAGCACAGGCTCCCCTGTGCTGCTCTGCTGTAGCGACCACATTCCATGCTATTCCACGTTCCTTTGTACATCTGAAACAAACCCCAGGAAATGATATTTGAATTTGACTTAGTGTGTCTCTTCTTATAACTGTTAAGAAGCGTGGCCAACACATTCTCTAATCTTCACAGTTTCCATCTGTGAAATAGGATTGATGATACTTACCAGCTAACCTTCATAGTCCACCTAATAAATGCATTGGTCATTTCCAAAACCTCATCTGTTTCTCTTCTACTCATCCCGTCTGTTCCCCTGACCATCTCAACAAAGAGTAGGGCCAGGTTTGGTGGGAAGGAGAGGATGAAAGTGGATGTGCTAGAGCCACGCCCTCAACAGGCACAGTATGCTCTATGGACAGGCCAGAGGCTCTGAGACACTAGAAATTCACTAAGACGGAAGTGCATCATCCTCTGCCTCCAGCCACTGCCTGAAACACCTTGCAGAATGGCTGAAGAGTTCCACTTCTCACAGGGTGTTGTCTGTCAGTCCTTTTTGCCTTTGGAAATCCATGCATTCCGTTCTAGGGCACAAGACAGTGCTGAAACTCTGCTCTTCTGACAGAACTTCTGGCAGATAGAGACTGGGCCACGTTCTGAGAGTGGAACCATCCCTGTGTGGGACAGGGACATCAAACCTCATTGTACGAGCCTTCTTCTTCCCAACACCACCACATCACCACTACATTTCAGCCAGGACCCCTGGTTAGCAGTGAACATGCGGGGCAAGCAGGTAGAGAAAAATAAACAAAACAAAATAGCATGATGTTGCCTAGAAGGCACATATGAGTCTCTTCCTTTTCACCCAAGGATAAGGGAGGCAATCAGTCTTCTTTGACCACCAAGATTCTAACCCCAAAATAATTTTCCATTCCTTTGTGTCTTAGTCTATTTTGTGCTGTTATTTTTTCCAAGTGCCACAGACTGGATAATTTTTTTTTTTTTTTTTTTTTTTTTTTGAGACGGAGTCTCGCTCTGTTGCCCAGGCTGGAGTGCAATGGCCGGATCTCAGCTCACTGCAAGCCCCGCCTCCCGGGTTCACGCCATTCTCCTGCCTCAGCCTCCCAAGTAGCTGGGAGTACAGGCGCCCGCCACCTCGCCCGGCTAATTTTTTTTTTTTTTTGTATTTTAGTAGAGACGGGGTTTCACCGTGTTAGCCAGGATGGTCTCGATCTCCTGAACTTGTGATCCGCCCGTCTCGGCCTCCCAAAGTGCTGGGATTACAGGCTTGAGCCACCGCGCCCGGCCTGGATAATTTATAAAGAACAGAAATTTATTTTCTTACAGTTCTGGAGGCTGGGAAGTCTAAGATCAAGGGGCCAGCATATGGCAAGGGACTTCTTGCTATGTTATCCCATGGTAGAAGGTGGGAGGGTGAAAGAGATAGAGATAGAGATAGAGATGAGAGACAGAGAGAGAGAGAGAGACACCAAACAGCTAAACTCGCACGTCCATAAGGAAACCACTCCTGTAATAACAAGCCCTCTCCCATGATAACTGCACTAATCCATTCACCCCACCTTCTTGGTCTAATCACCTCTCATTAGGCCCCATGTCCCAAAACTGTAGCATTGGAAATTAAATTTCCAACATATGATTTTTTGAGAGTCACATTCAAACCATAGCACTTTGGAACCACATATGAAGCATTTAGATGCTCTATTTGAAAAACAAGGAGATTAGAGCAGAGAATCATCGAAGTCACTTCAGATCACGTATTCTTAGTTACACATCTCCTGGAGAGGAATTCACGAGATGCCTGGAATCTCAGTTTTGAGCCAAGGAGCTTCTCTCTGGCCTCAATGTCCCAGCTGCACTGCGGAGCTCTACCTACTTTCAGAGTTTACCTAGAATCAGAGAGGAATGAATATGGGAAAATGAAGCATAATTACTTCATTTTCATATACGTGAATAGTATCAAAGTATTTCCTGGTGTTCTCTTCTTTAATATCTCTCTCTCTCTTTTTTTTTTTTTTTTTTATGACGGAGTCTGGCTCTGTCGCCCAGGCTGGAGTGCAGTGGCTGGATCTCAGCTCACTGCAAGCTCTGCCTCCCGGGTTCACACCATTCTCCTGCCTCAGCCTCCCAAGTAGCTGGGACTACAATTGCCTGCCACCTCGCCTGGCTAGTTTTTTTGTATTTTTTTTTTAGTAGAGATGGGGTTTCACCGTGTTAGCCAGGATGGTCTCAATCTCCTGACCTCGTGATCTGCCCGTCTCGTAATATCTCTCTCTCTCTCTCTCTCTCTCTCTTTCTCTCTCTCTCAGCATAGAGAAGGGGATGACTTCCCATCTTTGGTCTTCCTGCACATTTTTGTCTCTCTCATCTCAGCATTTTTGGAGATGTGTGGGACCTCTTTCCACAGGTCTACCCAGTTGGGACAGGCAACCCAACCTTTCATAAATGATTCCAGTGTGCAAACAGCAGTCTACACTGTGGCACTCTGGAGCTGCGCCTTAGCATGGTCTTTCCTCCCCCCAGACCTCCTGCCTCAGGAGCAGCTGCATGGGTATTAAGACCAGACTGGGCCTCAGCAGTTCAACCACAGGTCACAGCATGGCCCGTGCACACCCGATAGGCCGCGGAGGTTCCCGGCCAGGCCTTCCTGCCCGCCTGTCAGGGAAGGGGGTGCACAGCAGCCAGTTCCACCTGGCTCCTGATCTGTCTTGGAATGCATGGGCAAGGGGGGTGGGATAGCCCGTGAGGCAAAAAAAAAAAAAGGTCTGCTCCTCTTCCCATTTTACATCTTTCTCTCTTTTCAGCTTAGCAAACTAAAGTTCAAATCAGGGTCAGGGAAAGGGGGTTGCTAATGGAGTTCAGATTTCAGACATAGGAGGAGCTGGGAGGCAACTGCTGGGCCTCTGTTTACGGAATCATGTAGGACGTTTTCTCATTCCCCAGCATCAGCTGCTGAGCACCTACTATATGCCAGACTCTGTGAACTAGGGCTGGGGATACCAATATGGTTCTTCGGACCCCACAATGAAGGCACAGACGTCTCAGTGGTGACAAAAGTGCTAATGGTGGTTTGTGGAATGTGCAAAGGGCTGTGAGAGCTCCGTGAGAGGCTATGCAACGCTACTTTTTCATTCGAAAGACGGAAAAGGGCTGTGCACTATTCGAAGGCAGAAAAGTTAGAAAATGGTTCTTCCATCTAGAAACAGAACCAGCTTATGTCTCAGACATGATTTCTAAAGTAATCCTCGCCTTGTCCTGACTAGGGTCAGACTTCACATCTTGTCTCTGTAAATGAACTCCCTGACTGTGCATGACACGTGGCCTGTGGCACCCAACATAGCAGGAAGGTTGGCCTGGAGCAATACTTGTCTTTATTATTTTATTCAGTCACTCAATCAATCAATAAATGTCGATTAAATGCCTACTATGGATTATTAAATGCCAAAAATCAGATATATGATGAACATGAATAGGAAAAAATGGGATAGAATAGTTTTAATTGGAACATTCCTGAAAAACAACCTAAGACATATAATTATTATACTTAATCCTCTTCTATATTCTTGGCTTCTTCTACCTCTGTGCCTAGCCTAGCCTAGAGCTCATTTTCACCAATTCTTGACAAATGATAAAAAGTTTGGTGAAGCATGTACAGGTAAGGACTTAAGAGATAATATTACTAAGGAGGTATCTGTACCTCAGTAGAATGCCCTGAAATTCAACAGTTCAGCCAACCTTCAGTGAAAATCCAGTTGCTAAAGGACATTACACTAGGCATCAGAAAATCAAAGACAAATAAAACATCTTTCCAAGGATAAAATAAATTACACAACACAAAAATACAAAGCTGAATGTTCAAAGTCTAAGAAACCTTCAGAGGAATGTGGGGGATTTAGAGGAGGGAAAGCTGGGAAATCCAGGAAGGTCTCATGGAGCAAGCAGCATGGAGACACATCTTGCTGGGTTTTTTTGCAGGCAAAGATGAGAATAGGCAAGGCATTTTAAGTGGAGGAAAGGACATGAACAACGATGGAGAAATGCATGGTGAGTCTCTGCTTTCAGCTGGAGCCAGAGTTCAGAGTACACATAGGGCACCCAGGTAAAATGTCAATAATAACAACATTGAGCTCTTAATATATGACAAGTGGTCTTTGTTTAATCCTCATAACTCAGTTAAGTAAGTAAGGTGATGCTTCTACTCCCATTTTACAGGTGGAAAAAACTGAATTTGGCATTTCGGCTAAGAACATGCTTGCTTCCTGGCCCCTTGCTCCCAGCCCAGTCTACTAAATCTCTCTTGGGCATGGAGAAGTTAAATAACTTGCCCAAGCTCATATCCCTATTAAGTAGTGAAGCTAGGATTTGAATTCAGACGATCTGAACCACCACATCATAATTGCAGGGCCAAAAAGTGAAGGGCTATAGAGTCTACATGTCAGTCTGGAGAACCTGAGTTTAATTTTACACACCTTGGATTGTGACATGATCAAAGATCTGCCGAGATTAACAGTAGTGACTAGAATGACTTGGAGGGAAGAGAGACCCGAGGCAAGCCTTCGATTAGCAGGGTAGGAGGAAGGGACTACTTACTGCTCAACACCTGTCTCTGACACAATTCTACTGAAGCTTGAGACCTTGGCACATCTTAGAGATAAAGTGGACTTAAATGGCCCAGTCAAAATGCCTTTTTATTCAATTCCCTATAATTATTCTGATATGGATATGGATGTGGATGTGATATGGATGTGAATAATTGTCTGTACATCTATAATTCCCTGTGCCCTCTTAGCTAGGAATATAATGCCGTGCTTCTCTAAGGCCTCAAGACATCTTTGTGTAAAAAGCTCTTATAGCCAATGTGACTATTGATTAGAGCTGTGTTTCTCAAACTATGTTCCAGGGAATACTTGGTCTCATGAAATGCCACCCCCATCCGGCACTCCTCAAAAAAGGATTCTGTGCTGGTCAAATAAATTTAGGAAATCCTCTATACTATACTGTCTACCCCCTGGGAGAATTACCATGCACACCTATATATTAAAAGTTCTGATAACTCCTATGGTAAAGAAACATGCTTAACTTTGTTTAACCCAGTGTTTTCCAAGTGTGTTTAATCAGAAAACACTGCATTCATGTAGCACATATTAAAAACCCAAGACATAGGGGTCTGCAGAAAGCTCTTGGGAAACACCACCTTAGGAAATTATTTCTCTCATTTTCTTCCTTTATTGTCAATATAATTCTTAGGAGGAATAATAATAGCTGCTATTCATTTAACTCTAGGGTTCGTCCAAGTGCTTTTACCAATATCATCTCATCTTTTAATGTTTGAAGCTTCAGCCCGACCTATCTTTCAAATTCCTTCTTTTTCCTTCCTTGAAGCAGAATCCCAAGGGATTACAATTATGTGGGTATATCTCAGAAAGTTAACACCCATATCTATCTCTTTTTCAGATCAGAAGGGTACAATTTTCTACTACTTAAAAAAGAGAGAGAGAAATCCCTTGCTCCTAACAGATTTTATCAGTTTCTAGGAATTACTTAAAATGCACTTACAATAGTAAATGTCAAAGATTAACACTTCTCAACTCCCTTAAGAGGTCACCCCCAACCATTTTTTCTGATACAAACTACTTTCTCTTTAGTATTACCTTACAAGGAATACAATTAATTGAAAGTAAAACATTTTAAAAGAAAATGAGGATTTTTAAATAAAGCATTTTAATTGCCAAATGACTTTCTCTCTAAAAATATTTACATTCAAAAACACAGCAAAATCAGAGGGCAATGCTTAACTCAAAGGAATGACTGTAATAGATTTTAGGCTGTAAGAGGAATATTTGGGAAGGTGAGGGATGTTATTTTTATCCCTCAAACCACCTCACACAGGCAATTGCCACCTTTGTCTGGTTTATTGTGTTCATTGCTACCTCTTCAATCTCCTTCTGAATTCCTGGAATGCATAGACATTAAAATTCAAAGTGGTATGAATCCTGGCTTCATCACTGACAATTGAATAGTGTTTCTGAAACCACCTTTCTCGATTTCTTCATTGTTAATTATAAAATAGCACTACCTAATAACACTGTGTTGTTGCAAGGATAAAATTGGAACAGATGCAAAGCATCTAGTTCCCTGCCCAACACACAGCAGGTAGTCAGTAAGTGTCAGTTATAGATCTACATTTTAGTTGGCAACTTGTAGGTAAGAGAGATAACCAGTAGCCCAATGGTATGTCTCTATGATTTCTACTTAGCATGAAAACGTGGGTGAAGGCTTGTCCTCTCTCCCCATGGAAACCCAAGAGGAGACTTCAGAAGACTATTTGCTCCCCACTCACTCCCACCTTTCTGGCACTGAATCCCATTCATCCCACAATGACAGCTGTCCTGGGCCCCATCTAAGGTGCCTGACCCTTGGAAAGGGAGGCCCAGAGAGCACTCATTACTTCTTTGCAGCTGTGGTCACAAAACCACGTAAGAAAGTGGGGCACAGAGAGAGATTTAGTAGACTGGGCTGGGGGCAAGGGGCCAGGAAGCAAGCATGTTCTCAGCCAAAATGCCAAGTTCAGTAGCTTGAATAAAAACCATCCTAACCTCCAAGGCCCCGAGGTCACCATCTGGACATGGAAAATCACCATCAATAAATTACTATGGGCCACAGTACTGTGGGATTTCAAAAGAAACTGGACTGCATGAGTTCAAGCTTGGGTTCTCCCTTTAGCCGCCCCTGCATTCTACTGTTTGAAAGGATAAAAGGTTTTTCATCCCAAACGGTGACTGTAAATGCACTGGAAGCTGGGGCAAGTTGCTGTGATGAGGGTGGGGTTGCCCCTAATGCCCCATTCAATAGAGCTTGACACTAACTAGAGGGCCAATGCCCACCGTTGCTATTTTCTTCCCCCTTGGCTTCCCAGTAGGCAAAGTTGGCAGATCAGAGAGCACCTGTATCTACTGTGAATCCCTGCTATCCCTCCAACCTCCACCCTGCATTACCCAAGCCCGGAAAAGAGACGCCCTCCTCCTGTCTCTGCAGTCCCCTAGGAATCTTCCACAGGTTGTCTCAAGTATCACCTGCAACCAGAGTGATGATGAACTTCTGTCTGCCCTGCTGGGCTTTGCACAGTCCCTGAGTCTGGTCACTCCAGGCCCAAGCAGAAAGCTAAAAACCTGGTGTTGCAGACATGAAGACAAAGGGCCTGCTGGGCTGAAAGCATTCCAGTCTCCCACGTTCAGTAGGAAGGGGTGTTTGGCAGGGAGGAAAGGTCATTAATGCAGACAGTTTATGTTTTCCCAAGCCAGCATTCCTCACAAACAGCTGTGTTTATACAGAACTAGAGGAGAGGGAGAGAGAGACAAGAGAAAGGACAGTGTCCTAGGGATGACATCATTCTGTCCTGTCTGCTTCGACTCCCACCACTGGTGGTGGGGGCTGGGGGAATGGCAGCAGGCTGGTGAACGTGCTTGGTGTAAATACATGCAGAGTGTTTATACATGAGTGTGTTTATTAGATATATATTTTTCCTACCCTCCACTCTGCTCCTTCCCCACTCGCTCCCAGAGCATCCTAATACATTTTGCAGAACACTGTTTTTCCTGTAACAGCAACCTCAGAGGAAGGAGAGATTCAGGGGCTCATGTTCACTCCTCCTAATCTCTTTAACAAACCCCCCTCACAGAAGAAAAGCCTGACAGGAGGCAGAGTCATTAAAGTGAATTAAAATGCATCCAAGGAGAGATTAGCCCTAAAAGCCATTCCCATATCAGACAAAGGCCCCTTTCATGCAGACTCCAGCCGCTTGGAGTCCTGTAAGCAGAGATTAGGGAACAAATTCTCAGAACCTAGAAGCACTGGCTCTTCGGGAAACGGGCCAACACTTAACCTCCCCTGGATAGATCTCAAGAACTCAGCTTCTGCTTAAACTATACTTGGGCTTCCTAAGGCCCTCATCGTAAGGGAAAGGGGCTCCACTCAGGCACACGGATTCTCCCCAATCCCTCTTTGTTGAGCCAGGTCTATCCCTAACACAATCTGGATAACCAAGGCCCTCACCTGTTCTGAAACTCAGCCAGAGGACATAGTGTGCTCATTCCCCAGCCTTCTACATCAGGGTATCAGGTAGGAGGTCCTTCCACGAATGGTCCGAGTATAGTCCCTTCTGCACTGCATCTGCAAATATCCTCCTGAGCACCTTTTGGTTCAAGCTGAGACTTCCGTGATGTGCATGTGAAGAGATGACTGGATATGATTTCTGCTTTCAAGGTAACCAGTAGAGGCTGAGATCTGATGGAAAAAAATGTTTCCCCCACCCAGCCTCGAATCAGCCAGTTTCCCATGACCAACCTTAGAATTCCTCTTTGTTTTGGATCTCCCCACTTCCTTGTTTCATGCTCTTTTCCCCTCACTTCTCCTGGGGATCACTTTCCCACATAAGCTATTCACATATATGAAGGTTAATATTATGTGTCAACTTGGCTGGGTCATGGTGCCCAGACATGTGGTCAAACATTATCCTGGATATTTCTGTGAGGGTATTTCTTAAATAAGGTTCACAGTAAAGCCAGTGGATTTGGGTAACGCAGATTGCCCTCCATAACATGGGTGGGCCTCATCTAACTGGTTGAAGGACTAAATATAACAAAAGACTGCCCTTCCCCAAGCAAAAGGGAATTCGACAGCAGATGGCAGTCAGACTTAAGCTGCTTGGGCTTTCAGCTCTGCTTGGGCCTTCAGCCTGCTGACCCATCCTACAGATTCTGGACTTGCCAGTCTCCATAACTGCATGCACCCATTCCTTACAATAAATTTTGTATATATTTATACACACACACACACACACAATCTTTTTGGTTCTGTTCTCTGGAGAACTGTGACTAAGACAATACATAAGTCTTTGTCTCAGGCTCCACTTTCTGGAAAACTCAGCCCAAGACAAAAAAAATGATGTTGAGTTTGAGATTACTGTGGGAGAGGGAGGTGAAGATGGCAATCCAACCAGTGGTACCCACAAGAGGAACGTGGACTCAGGACTAACACACATGCCAGTGGTGCTTGAAGCCAAGAGAATGCATAGAGTGAAAAGAAACATGACATGGCCCTTCAAAGGCTCAAAAAATATTATGCTGGATTCCTTGTCCTCACTCAAAATAAATTAACCCTACTTCTTTATACAAACTTACTCAAATGTTTTGAGAGAAGGAAAAAAAAGAAAATCTCATTAAAATAAATAAAAGTATCATTGTACCCATAAAGTATGAGTACATATATGGTTCTCACCAGGGTCATAATTTCAACTTGAGATGTTGGAAAACAATTGCCTCATTCACCCCATCCTCCATCTGATCTCCTGCTGTAACAAGGCTACAGCAGTCACACTGGGCTGTGTATTTCCAGTCCTCATCTCTTTTCTACATTAGCCACGTCACTCTAGCCTCAAAGCAGGTGGAAGATAGGGCTTTCTGTTCTGGAACCAATTTTTTTTTTTTTTTTTTTGAGGCAGGGTCTCACTCTGTCACCCAGGCTGGAGCGCAGTGGCATAATCTGGGCTCACTGCAACCTCTGCCTCCTGAGTTCAAGTGATTCTTGTGCCTCAGCCTCCCGAGGAGCTGTATTACAGATGTGCACCACCATGTCTGTCTAATTTTTGTATTCTTTTTTTTTTTTTTAGTAGAGATGGGTTTCACCACGTTGGCCAGGCTGGTCCCAGACTCCTGGCCTCATGTGATCTGCCCACCTCAGCCTCCCAAAGTGTGGGGATTACAGGTGTGAGCCACTACACTCGGCCCAAATTCTTTTTTCAATTTTAGACTAACCCCTACTCCCATGCTTGCTCCTCATTGAAGGTTCATAGAGTCTTGGAGCAGGTCTAGGGTGGAAATGAGGGCACTGAGGTTTAGTCTTGGCTCCAATCACTGTCTCACTGTGCATGCCTGAGCACATCATTTTCTCTCACTGGCCTTAGTCTTCTTGCATAGAAAACAAGGAGGGGATTGAACCCATAGATGCTCTTTAAGATCCTTTTCTCATCTAGCACCCTGTCATTCTAAGATATCATGTGATCCCTCCCAGCATATCATGCCCTTTCTGAAAAGCTTGTGAGGACACCCATCATGATCTCCTGGACACGCAGTCCAACATACACACCACATACACACTTCCATCTATGCCCACTGCTCCATGGTCTGTGTCCATCTCAGTACCCACCACCTGCATAGTCTTGCCTCATCTGTCTTCATAGAAAGATTCCAGAACAGGTTGCTGATACAAAAACTCAGAGAGAAGGCAAAGGCAGCAAGTATGCCAAAGAATATTTAATAAAATTTTTTCACAACCTCCTCCTTTAAGAAAATGGAAAAGCTATTTGTCTTTGATATTTCACTTAGCTACTTCATCAGCCATCAGGGAAAACCCTTTCCTTATTTAGTTCTTGGAGGAAGCCTGACTCACTTTCATCTTTTAATTATTTGTACTTATTTCAACATCTGTGCACATTCTGCAACCTCCGACAGTTTTATGTTGCTTATGCCACAAAAACACTGAGGACCTACATTCTCAGGCCAAGAATCTCACTGGTAATGTTCAGAGGGGAAAGATGCCATTCCTTCCAGGACCGTGGCTTATTCACACAGCCAAGCCTGGAATGTGTCCAGAACCAAGCCAAGGACTTCATTGGCTCCTAATCTCTTCATCTGAAGGAGGGCACCTCACCTAGTTTTTCTCTATTTCATCCCTTTCTTATTTCCTTCATAGCACCTATTTGCAAATATATACATTTCTATTTTTGTTCCATGATGTATTATCTGGCTCCTCTGCTGGACTGCAAGATCCTTCTGGAAAGATGCCTATTGCATCACTGCATCATCAGCTCCCAGCATCATGTGTGGCATATAATAAATGCTCAATAAGTGTTTGTTGAATACTGATTCATGAAGCAGCTGGACCAAAAATGCGAGACATTAAATCTTATGACAGATTTAACAACCCTTACACTTCAGCTGTTCTCTCCCTTAAAGATTGAGAAAATGAAAATGGGCTGAAAAATATCTGAGTTATGAGGGCCATGAAGGCCTGGAACAAGTTGAAATGGAAGAAAAAGCACTGACCTAAGAGCCTGGAAGTCTGAATTCAAATACCAGCTGTTTCGTTATCAATGTACGACCATGGGCAAGTATCCTATTCTCTCTGTGCCTCAATTTCTTATAAAATAAGGAAATTGCACTTGATTGGTGGTTTTATTTTCAAGGTTTTTTAGCAGTAGAACTTCATAATTTACAGAGCATATTAAAAGTAGCCTTTCATGAGCCTAAAACATTTCTTAGGTTCAAATGTATATAATTTACTTGATATTTACATGAACAATGAGATAAATGAGGCTGTTTTCATGAATACAAATATAACAGGTCCAGAATTATGAACATAAGCTGACACCCTTTATTAATCTGACATCTTAATCACACAGTCTCAAAATTCAGATTCACACAGATAAATGGTTTAAGAATGATTATTTGGGCTGGGCACAGTAGCTCACGCCGGTAATCCCAACACATCAGGAGGCCAAGATGAGAAGATCACTTGAGGCCGGGAGTTTAAGACCAGCCTAGGCAACATAGTGAGACCCTACCTCTACAAAAAAATTTAAACATTAGCCGGACACAGTGGCTCACACCTCTGGTCACAGCTACTCGGGAGGCTGCACTGAGAGGATTGCTTGAGCCCAGAAGGTTGAGGCTGCAGTGAGCCATGATCATGTCACTGCACTCCAGACTGGACAACAGAGCAAGACCCTGTCTCAAAAAATAGGTTATTCCTAAGATCAACAGGTCTGATTTCCAACTATGTAAGTATGTGCCTAGGAGAGATAACCTGGTAAAGCAGAGACAGGTTAGCTGTTTACCAAGCCCAGTTCTTCTTCTTCTTCTTCCCAGACAGGTGGACTACATTTCCAAGAGTTCCTTACAGTTAGACGTGGCCACGTGACAGATTTGTAGACAGATTTGTAGCATGTGAAAGGAAGGATGTGCACTGCATCCAAAGAGCCTCGGACACCCTATCTCTCATGTTCTTTTCCCTTGTGTTGGCTCAATGCAGAGAAACACAGGGAACCTGAAAGTCTTGAGTAAAAGATGGTGGGGCTGCAAGATGGAAGAAGTCGGGGACCCCACATCTCTGCTTGAAGGAGAGTTGCCCAGAATTCAAGAACACCAATTTTAGGCTTTATTCTATTATTTTACTGGAACCACTATGTAATTTTTTTTTTTACAGTAACTAACATTGCCTAACAACCTGGCAACGTAAATTAACTTTTTGGAGTTCTCAAATACATGAAAGTATGGTATCTCATACATGTTGCTTTTATTAGAACTTTTAAAGTGGTTTACATATTTTTTAGAATGTAATGAGAATAAAATAAATGTTTGCAGTATCCCTGAAACTCCTTCATGAGGCCCCAGGTTTTCGTGAAATATATTTGAAAATCACTGGCCTGCCTGCTCTCAAAGATCCTTCCCAGATTTAACATTTTATTAGTGAATATATTTCTAATTATCCAAAGAGAGTTGTATTGGTCTTTATAAAGTAGCAGTAGGCCCCTTCTGCCTTTGAAATAAAACAGCACCTAAGAAGTGCCAAGGGACACATATATTTCTAGCATAACCCTTGTATATTTAGGCAATTTGGGCCTTCCTAGGGAACTTTGGTTCTAGAATCTTATTTCTCTGAGATGTAATAACAATTATGCTAACAAATGACCCTGTCTGTTAAGTGATGACATAAGTTCTCTGGAAGGTTCTTCTACGCAAAGTCAAAATTAAAGCAACTTTTTCATATGTTGTACTTATAACCAAATGCATTAATAAAAGACACTTTGATGAATCTCAAAATTACAAACTAGAGCAAAAACAGGCAAGACCCTTTTCTTCTACTGTGGACTTCCTTTAGGAATCCCAGTGCTCAGAAGCTGGGGGATGGCCACAATGACCTTTGCCATAGGCAGTCAAAGCAGTAAACAGGAGCCACACCCAGGAACAAATCAGAAATTTAACCAAGCCAAAAGGAAACCCAGCCCTAACCCAGAGGCAGGACTGCCACAAGGATTTTTTTCTAGCAGCAGAGGAGAGCCAGTCCCTGAAGGGGATAAGAAGAGGATGTCAATGTGGGAAGCCTTGACAGATGTCCAAGTTTCCCAGGTTCTAAATTTATCTTAATTTAATCATGTTCACCTCTGACAATAGTACTATGTGATTGCTCTGCAGGGAATTGAAGGCCCTCAAGAAGCCTTAGATCATCATTACCTGCCAGGCCTAGGAGCCTTGAAAGGAGGCATTACCCCATGGGATAAGGAAGAGATTCAAACAGATTTTGGACTCAGGCATGCCTGAGTTACAGCCAATGTCTTGTGTGCTGCCATGTGACCTTAGGAAAGTTATGTAACCACCCTGACCCCACTACAGCTTACAGTGTAAAAATGGCAACTTGAGATGAACTCGGTGTTCAAATCAGCCCAACCCCTAAACCTCATGCCCAGACACAGACCTCTGATTCCCACTCAGCCTTGCTTTGCCCCATGGTTCTAAAACATCCTGCTAAGTGCTCTACCTCCCAGAAGGAGAGTTTGCTCTGTTCTTGTAGACCAGAAACTCAGAAGCCACCCTAGGTCCTTGCCCAAGTTATGTGGTGGAAGGGGAGGGGCTGTTTTGTTTTTTTCTTTTCTTTTTTTTCCCCCTTTTGTTTTTCATTTGCAAAACATTTGAGAAGCTTGAGGAAAACAATCTTTCTGAGCCCCTATGAAGATGTAACTCTAGATGGCCTTCCAGCTGGGCCAGGCCTACCAAGTGTCCGTCTGGAGACCACAAAGTGAAGGAGGGTTTCCACACAAAGGAGGCATTGGTCTCTAGGAGTAGATGAGCCAAGGTTCAACCAAAATAAACTTGCCATAGTCTGGATGCAAGAACTGGCAAAACTAACCCCTAAAACATAAGGACCCCATCTTCTGGACCAGGCTGGAGATAGCCCCCGGATGGAGTTGCTACTTGGGGAGAGTATAGAAAAGTGGTTCAAGGGCATCCTCCACTGCATATATGTGGCTTCTGCCAAATATCAGAAGACAATGTGGGATTGTTAACAGGTTGACTTTCTGACTCCCTGACCCTATCTTGTCCATCCTCTATCATCATGCCTAGGTCCCAAAATCTGACATTGGAAAAAAGTAACTTACTGCATTCTCCCTCCAAAGGGATTATGTCTACGTCTATTTCTATTTCTCAAGATAGTCCTTATACTAGACTCCATTTATTTTCTCTCCAGATTTGCTTGGCCCCACCTGCCCTTGGACCTCATTTGCTTGCTCACTGGCATCTCAGATGTTACCACTACCATCACCTTATCCTCTAACAATGCCGGCCATCTCAGCCACCCTGCAGAGCAGGAGCTGGCCTTTGGCATGGCCTCTAGCATGCCTACTGTGGTATGACGCTCAGCAGCTCTATTGCCCATGTCTAACCCAGCTGGATGCATGGAGGGTCTGACTTTCCCAGCAGCTGCCTCAAAGGGTAGCCCCTGAATGATAAGAGGCAAGAGATAAGAAGGATTCAGCAGGTAAGTTCTTCTTCCTCTCTATTTTTCCAAAGGACTGTTCCAAGATCTTCCGACACTGTTCCTTATATTTCCTCCAAAGATTTCCCATGGGACCACACAGCTCACTGTGTGTCTTCTTATAAGGCTGTGGCAAACTCAGTAACACACAAGTTTGTATTTCCTTTCCCTCCTTTCCTGCTTCATCTTTTGTAGCCCTCCTTCTTGCCACCTTAGGACTATACTTTTCAGTAAGATGTTAGCATGTTAGCCTCAGGTTCTCTGTTCTAAGAACACAGCCTAAGACAGCCTTCACTGTGGTTTCTCTCTCTCCAGATGGAGACATTAATTTAGGCAAACTGCCCACCTCTAACCACTCGCTACTGTATTTCCTCCCTCTTCAACTTACGTGTGTCCCCAGTGGGAGATTTGAAAGTGGGCTGGTATACCTTGCCAGCTGTTACACCTCTGATTATAGTCACTTGTTTTTATTTATTTTTGGTTTATACCTTGAGTTTGGAGTTTTAGGATGCCCTTGGTTGATTTATCAAAAATCAAATATAAATCCATGTACATGTCTTTCCCGGGATCTAGATAGCAATAAAATCCCACTCACACAGACCCTGATCAGGCACTGCAACTATGCAGCAAAGCATCCCCAAACCAACCGTTTCCACTGGCAGAGTTCACCAAGGGGTAGCATTTCCCAAAGTCAGAGCCACAGAATGCCAGTTGTGTGGGATTAGTAGATGTTGTTTTCAAAATTTAAATGACTCTGTTCTCAAATACACTTGAGTGCCTCAAGGTTAAAAAAAATTAAATAGTTTCCCTCACCCTATAGGATTTCAGAGACATTGCTATAGTACTGTATAATGTTCTCATCGAGAGAGAGAGTTTGCAGAATTTTCAGAATTTATTGGGACACATCTTTGTTTCCTAAACATCTCATAGGATGGATGCTAAACAAATACTTAGTTCCCGTGGCAGAAATTCCAGAAGTAGCAGCTCCTGGGAAGAAGTCTCCCTACACTTCAGACTTCAAGTTCCAAAGTCTTTGGGTCCCTGTTGAAAACACCACAGCTGAGTAAAGTCAACCTGTTCTTCTGACTCTTTGAGAAAATACTAGAAGTCTACATCTGCAAGCCTATCAAATAAATAAAAGCTGAGCTTAACCATCAAGAACCAACTCTAGGCAATGCTCCTTTCCTTCTTCCTATTCTTCTCCATCTATGGGATTATTTTTTTTTCATGATTCTCCCAGTTGCTTTCCACATAATGTTACAGCTACTCCTCCTACCCTTACTAATACCCATTATTAATCTAAGTATGCATGTCCCAGCATAAGGAAGAACGACAAATCACCTTCCTGGCCTGTGTATTCTTACACATGCCCCTGTCCCTACCCAACTCAACTGAGATCAGCAGTTACTGAAAGTTCAAGGCATTCTGTTCTCCTCACCCACCAATGCTCCCTGAACTCCCTTTTCAGTTCTAGGATTAATAAAGTGCAACTGAAATTTTGTTTCTGTGAGCCCAAGGGGTTAAAGCTGCCACCACTACATAAAATCTCGAGAGTGAAGGCTTCAGTAAGCAAACCAGGCTAATGACTTCTGTCCCTCTGGTAATGAGCTGCGGAAATGGGCTGCTGGGGAAGCCAGTGGCCCACATAAATCCACGTGTTAGCGAGTCTGCCTGCTGGAGCAGCAGCAGCATGCTCGGAGGAGGTCGGAAGGCTGGGAATGTCAGAAATAAAAGCGTCTTTGGAGACCACCTAAATCAGCCCCCTCATTTTGCATGGGGAGAGACTGAGGTTCAAAGAAGAAAAACTTGTGTGCCCAAGACTACAGCATGAATTCAGAGTGGAGCCACAGACTAATCTCCCCAGAGCAAAATCTAGAGCAGCTCCACCAAGATATTTTGGACAAACCTCTTTCTGGGTCTACTGGACATTACTGTGTACCATCGAACCAGGAAGCCAGTGGTGTCAGCGATGGAGTGAAAATCACAGATGGACATTTTTGTTTTTATTTCTGTGCCTCTGTTGTCCCCTCTGTAAAGGCAGGAGGTAGACAGTACTGAAGTGGGAAAACTCATGCTAACATTCTTAGCAGGAAATCTGGAAAACAATCCATGTTCTGGATTCTCCCAGCACAGCCAGATAACTAAGCCTGATTTAACAGTTTAATTCAAGGGAATAACTATGGGAATGTAGAACAAAGAAGGGAGGGAAAAAAAGGAGGAATTTTGAGCTCAATTTTTCCCTGTTCTAACCAAGCAGAGCATGCCTCCTTTCAACACTCAGGGACCTATAGGTTCCCTTGGAAACCAGACCAGAGTCTGAGGACCTAGGACCCTAACCCATAAAGAGGGAAGGGCATGTATTTTGTGGCCTGTATGTTTTAATATAAATTCTCACTAAGCTATACAGGGCATGGGGAAGACATCAGCACCATGAGTAAAACCCAAATCCCAGCTAAGACAGTTTTGCAGGGTCCAAAGGAGTCCCTCGGATCTCTGCAGTCTGGAAAGCCTGCACTGTCTTCTGAGGGATTTCAAAGCCCAGATACACAGACTCAGCACACGGTGTTCTGAGAACAAGCCAAGCATCGGGGGAGCTTCCCAGCTGGTGTAAGCGATAGCTCACAGTAAAGGAATATTCCGGGAGAGAGCCATTCCCAGTGTCAGTTCTGATTTCCTTCCCTCCTGCAGGACTGGTATTCAGATGAGCCTCTCATCTCAGAGTTTTGGGAAAACACAGCCAGAAAAAAATGCTTTCTGCGAAGCCAGCATCCTCTCAACACAGTCCCCTAAAACTCACAAATGCCACTTTGAGGGAGTACTATTGTTCGGGGTCTCACACAGTTTAGCCAGGAGAGAGCAAGGTGATCTCTATTTGCAGTGCCTTCTACCTCTATGTTTTGGGGATTGCTGGCAAACAACACAACACAGACCAATAGGGCATTTCATCCACATATATACACACACACACACATATACACGTGTGTGTGTATATGTGTGTGTATATATATATGTGTGTATATCTATCTACACATATATACTGGACCTATACGTATGTATATACATATACATATGTGTGTGTATATGTGTATACGTGTGTGTATATATACATATATACTGGACATGTACATATATGTGTATATACACATACATATATGTGTGTGTATATGTGTGTACATATATACGTGTGTATATATACATATATATATACTGGACATGTATGTGTATATATATACATGTGCTGGAGACCTCTGACTGACTCCAATAGTGATGCCCAGCCCTGGAGCCTCTCAGGACAGCACATCCACACAGGCTTATTCCCAGGAGGAAAAGTTACAAACGGAGTTTCTTAGGTCTGGAGACATCTCAGACACTATACAGATTCTCTCCTAGGGCCCCTGACCAGGACCACGCCTTATGCCTTAAAAGATCCCAGGAAGCTTATTTATAACACACACACACACACACACACACACACACACACACATATATATATACACACACACATATACACACACACATATATACAGTGTGTATATACAGTCATATGCCACACAATGATGTCTTGCTCAGTGATGGACCACATATACAACAGTGGTTCCCATAAGATGATAATATCATTATTTCCACTGTACCTTTTCTTCTTTAGATATATTTAGATATACAAATACTATTGTGTTACAAGTGCCTACAGTATCTAGCACAGTAACATGCTGTATAGGTTTGTAGCCTAGGAGCAACAGACTATATCACACAGTAGCATAGGTGTTTAGTAGGCTCTACGGTTGAGGTTTATGTAAATACACTCTACGATGTTCACACAATGATAAAATCACCTAATGACACATCTCGGGAATGTATCATTGTTGGTAAGTAATGCGTGACTCGTGTGTGTGTGTGAGTGTGTTTTAAATTCAGGAAATGTGAGCTCTGCAAACCTGGTGGACAAATTCCTATAAAGGAGGCCCACCAGGCATACTGTGCCACTTTGCCCCCTGTGCCCTGGATCCAAGCAAAGTCCACAAGAGCAAGTCTCTCCTCACCACTGCAACCCCAACTCCTTGGCAAATGCTTGATTGTCAGGGTTTTCCAAACCCACATCAGCTCTTGGAAGAAGGAAGCTTAAGGCAGGTGGGGGAAATCTGGGGGATGCCGGAAGCCCTCCAGACTAGGCACAGACTCTGCTGCCTCACTTTTTAATGGTGAGCAGGAACAGGTGACCCCAACCTTCAGCTCTCCTCTTTAATGTCCTGAAAATTCCTCTTGGCCTTCCTGAACTCTCCAGTGCTCTACTCTGGCCATGAACCAGCAGACTGTCTCTCCATCAAGCCCTCACCAGCAACCCCTGGGCTTCGTTTGTTCCAGCCAGAGATGGAGGAAGGATAAGGTCCTTTCCTCCTCTGCATGACATGAGGTCTGGGTTACCAGCCCAAACTACACCAGGAATTTAAGAAAAAGACTCAGATGTGGAATTGTGATCTAGATTCCAGGGATAAAAATGCCCCTTCTTCCAGGGAACAATGGTGATTGAAGGAAAGAAAATCCAGAAGTGTTCAATTTGCTCTTCATACTTCCTGGCAGCCTTCTAGAACATATTGTGAATTACTCTTAGGTAACATCATGAAGGACACAGAGCTTTCACCCTTGAACCAAATGGTAACGAACTACACACACCTCAAGTGCAATTCATCACCCCTTGGGCTGAAAAGGCCACGTGGGGATGGTTTTAATTAATGTCCCCTGAAGGCCTGGAGACCTCTGGCTGCTTCTAATAGTGATGCCCGGCCCTGGAGCCTCTCAGGACAGCACATCCACACAGGCTTATTCCCAGGAGGAAAAGTTACAAATGGGGTTTCTTAGGTCTGGAGACATCTCAGACACTATATAGATTCTCTCCTAGGGCCATTGACCAGGACCACGCCTTATGCCTTACAAGATCCCAGGAAGCTTATTTATAATCATTTCAAATGCCTGGGAGATTGATAAGGGCCATTAACCTTGGGAAAACCCTCCAAAATGTCTAAACTAAATCCCTACAACTACTACCAAAATCTACTTTCTCATATCCTTCAAACACTTCCTTGGCTCCTGACCCTTTGGCTGGAGGACTAATTCCAAGCTGCCCCTGACACTTCACTGAAAGTCAGTCATGATCTGTACCCAATCTACAATCTTAAACTCAATTCTCATCACACCTATTTATGTCCTCTGTGCCACAGCCACACCAAGCTGATCATTAGTCTCCAACCACATGCTGCACCCTGGACCCACACTAATCTTCCCCTCACCTTCTGCATGGCTACCACACCCAACTCTACTCTACTCCCTTCTAAGGAACTAGCTCAGTTGCCACATGGGTCCATGAAGCATTCCACTCTAAGTCAGAATTAACAGCTACTACTTCTGTCTTGCCATGGAAGGAAATATGAACTTAGAGAGCAAGCCAGGACAAAACCTCATTCATTAGTTTATTCATAATCATCTACTGAGCTGCTAGAGTATTCCAAGCCCCCAGTACTTGGCTAAGAACTGTCACTCTAAAAAATTGAATAAGACATGGTTGGACCTTCCAGCTGCCCGCAGTCTAACAGGACAGTCAGGTAAAATAACACAAGCCACAGTAAAACATGATGCTTGTTCTAGTGGACATGTAAATATCATGCTGAGACAGAGGGAGCACCAGGACAGAGGATACATGTGCCCAACAAGTAAGCTAATTCAGACTTAAGCTAATTCTTGCTGCTGAAGAAACATCGGTGACCAAGGGAAAGGGCCTTGGGAATTATGTGACTGATACGTGGAAAACATCAGCCTCGTTGGAGATAAACTTAGCAGTTATGTGGACTCCACTGTCTCAGAAAGCTCTTAGGGTACTCCTAGCACTATGAACAAAAAATTCTCAGATGAAATCAGACCAGGCCTTCTTCAGTGGGTAGGAAACTATAAAACAGAATTTAAAAGTCCGCTTCCAAGTTCTAGTCAACTCAATTGAATTCAACAAACAATTCCTGGGCCCCACTGAGTGGACCTGTGGGGTCATCCCCCTATATCAACCAAGCTCAACCCTTGAAGACAAGGCCCTAATTCCAGAAAGCCAAAGTTATTCACAGGAGGGCTGCTCCTAGAGAACTTCCTCTAGCGCCCTGCATGGGACTTTCTGAATTCTCAACTTTCCCCACTGGACTGTCAGCTCTTAAGAAGACAGGGACTGCATGGACCTGGTTCATTGACTTTCAGATTTCCAGCCCTGGAACTCCACGTTAGTGAAATCTTACTTGGAATCACAAATGCTTGAAACTGAGCAAAACAAAGCTTGCTTTGAGAAGACCAGAACCTGTATTAGTTTCTCATTGCTGCTGTAACAAATCACTGCAATGTTAGTAGCTTAAAACAAGTCACTAACCTCTGGAAGTTAGAAGTCCAATGCAGGTCTCCTTGGGCCAAAATCAAGATGCCAACAGGGCTGTATTTCTTTCTGGGAGCCCCAGGGGAGAATTCATTTTCTTGTCTTTGGCTTGTGTCCATGTGTCTTGGCTTTTGCCTCTTCTTCGTGTTCAAAGCCTGCAACATTGTCTCTCCCTGACCATTCTTCCATAGGCACATCTTCCTCTCTGAATTTCCTCTTCTGCCTCTCTCTTCTACTTTTAAGGATCCTTGTGATTATTTCGGACCCACCTCATCCAAGTTAATCTCCCTATTTTCAGGTCAGCTGATTCATGACCTTAATTCCTTCTTTGCCCTATAACCCAACATAGTCACAGGTTCCAAGGATTAGGGCATAAATAAGACATCTTTGGGGGCCATTATTCTGCCTAGTCACAAAATCCAATCTTTGGTGCACAGATTATAAAGCAACTGGGACTGTGACCACAAAATACAATCCCTATGTGTGCACCCTACAGAGAGCTCGAACCTGGTTCTTCTGCTCATCAAACTCAGCAAGATACCAGTTGCCTCCTGCTGCTATGTATCTACTGCCACATCCTTCCCTTTGAAGCTGGCATTACCAGGACATAGAGAGGTATGGGCAGAAGAACCTATTCTGGACTGGAATGGAGCTTCCTAGTGGACAGAGAACTGCAGGGAATAAGGAGGCATGTTCTGGGTAGGACCTCCTCACCTCTAAGACTCCCTCCTCCTTACATCCAGACTAAGAGGCAGGGTCTGATTGGCATTCATTTCTGGATTCCCTTCCTTTTCTTTCTCCAGCCACTGAAGCATGCTCAATTTAGAGCAGGACAGACCAGAACTGTCAGAGAATTAACACCTTTGGGAGCAGCTCTCAGCCAATGACAGACAGAAGTCAATGGCTTCCAGCCTCTTTGCCCCTCAGTGGGACAATTCTAATGGAAGTGGTTGAACCTGGTTCCCCGCAGCAGTAATCTTAGTCATTCACACAACAAGGGTCACCAGTTTGTCCCAGTCTGTACACGACTTTTCCCATTTAGCACTGGAAGTCCCATGTCCCAGGGAACTTCTCAGTCCCCAACTGAGGGGTAGTTGGTCATCCTAAATACAATCTTTCTTCCTTCCCTTCCCCATCTCATTTTCCCACTCCCCACTAGTGCTTCCTGGTGTCACCCTCAAATAAACAACTGTGCCCAAACCCTTATCTCAGAGTTTACTTCTGGGAACAGCCAAACTCAAATAAGCCCTGTGGTCCAGTTTGTGTCCAATTGGCAGGGCTGGTGCACTGTAGCCACGCATGCTGTGTACCCCAAACACTAGGGTGTGCCATTCACATCATCTATGATGAGAACAATCGCCCTAGTGGAGTGCACTGCAGGCCCTCGCAACAGCTGGTATCTCTGGCTGGGCCCTCTGTCAGTTTATTCTAGGATGAAATTCTCCTTTCCTCACCTCCCACCACATAGAAAAAGAAAAGGCACACATTATCAAAGAAAAATCTTCCCATAAAGATGGAGCAGGCTTAATCCTCTCCTGCCCTTCTTCTCGTCGCCCTCGCCCTGCCTTGCCCTTTTCCAGATGTCTCCATTTAGTCATGGTGAGAGCTGAGCAGCGGACGAACAGCAGGGCTGCCTCAACACCCTTCACAATCGATTGAGCTGTGGCAGCTGGGCTTGCCCCCAGATGAGGGGAGCTCTATGCAGATGGCGATTATGCATGGGAAACCAGAGAGCCTTAGGGACCAGGCAGGAATGACAGTGTCTCTGTGACTCTCACATCACTGCAATTAGCAGCCCTGAAAATTAGGAAGGGCTCTCTGAGCTTTAACCTGCCTCCCACAGACACTGGCTCAGCCTCACCTGGGGAGACAGCCCACCCGAGGGATGGGAGGCAGTGCTAGCAGTGGACATCTGGACACCCCTAATGAGGCCAACCCAGGATGGGAGCTCAGCTAATTGCTCAAATCAGCCGTGATGTCTGGCTTCCAGCTGCCTTGTCTGGCAGCACCATTTGGATGTCTTGAGTTTACTGTGAGGTTGGGACTGAGAGACCCTGAGGAATGGGGAATGTCAGCTGGGGTTCATGCTGAAGCAATTAAGAGGACATTTGTTGCAGGTGAAGAATGGCGGGACAGTAAAATAAAAATATCACAGCTTGCTGTCATCTTACCAGGAAATCCACAGTCCCCAGCCACGACAGGCCATTCCAGGAATACCGAGCATGTGATGTGTGGCTGCAGGAGCAGCACAGGAAGGCTAGAAAATGTCCTGGGACCTGGAACGACCAGATCAGTGCCCTTCTAGCATTCCTTATCTCACCCTTCCTGAAAAACAGGACAACTCTTCCTTCCTACCTACTCCCAGACTCAATTCACCCTGAAGTTAAGGAAGTGCAGCCTTCAGGGCCCCTCACTTGCATAGGCCAGTTTCAAGACCCTGGAAAAAGCCCTAGCAATGTTTTACCGGGTGGACTATTTTTTTTTTTTTTTTTGGCAAATTTGTAAAAAAAAAAAAAAAAAAAAAACTATTTTAACCAGAATCAGTTAAGATTACTGTCTTTTTTCACTCTGAATTCTCTTCTGTCCCTTATTATCAAGTAATGTTGGTATTTGTGTGATTTAGCTAAAAAAGTGTTGAATCCAGCGTATATTTAGTTTGGGCTTAGTGGGATATATTTATAGGGTTCAGTTTCTTCTATTTATAGTTCAAGCTGCCCCAGTGTAAGAATGACTTCTAGAAATAGTCCTGCTACCCATTGTACTGATTCATCCAGTGTCTGGCATAAAGATGCCAGGCCAGAGGGCCTATTGTGACATAAATGTGTCCTACTGCATGAGACTGGAAGCGTCTGCACTATGTAGAATAACAAAACTTTGAAATATAAGGAGCCAGATGCTAGTATGGCAAAAACTGTTCAGTTTCAGAAGTACAGAATTTTAAGTGGAGGATTTGGTTCTGATCAACTCTTAGGCAAAATGGAAGGTTCTTATACCAAGAATATACTTGATAACTCAATGCATGCAATTATAAACATGCTGTACAATGAAATTTTTATAAGTTTCTACATGAAATCAAGAGATTACTCAGACACCAACAAGTAAGCTGTAAAAAAAAAAAAAATTGATCATTCTAAAAGCAGTAATTCATTAAAAGAGATACAGGCACAGTACTTCACACCTGCAATACCAACACTTTGGGGCACTGACAACTGATGCAGAAGGATCACTAGAAGCGAGAAGTTTGAGATTGCAGTGAGTGACGATTACACCACTGCACTCCAGCCTGGGCAACAAAGCAAAAGCTCACCTCTTAAAAACTTTTTTTAAAAAAAGAGATACATTTTAAATAGGAGTAGTGAATAGACTCTTGAATTCTTTGGTAATTCAATTTTAAATGAGAAGAAAATAATACAAACGTTGGAAAAAATAGTCTAATTTCTTGCTGACAGTACTGTCACTGGAAAATAAACTCACAAGATACAAGACCATGAAGGACAAATTGGAAATGAGTGCAATCAATTCAAGGGGTGTTTACAATTAGTCACTGCCCAAGAAAGCTTAATCAACAACAACAAAAATCAAACAACTTGATTAAAAAATGGGCAAAGGTCATTATCCTAAGTGAACTAACACAGGAACAGAAAACCAAATACCACATGTTATCACTTATAAGTGGAGACTGAAGATTGAGTACATTTGCACACAAAGAAGGAAACAACAAACACCAGGGCCTACTTGAGGGTGCGGGGAGGAAGGAGAGAGAATCGAAAAACTGCCCATTGGATACTATGATTACTATCTAGGTTACGAACTCACCTGTATACCAAATCCCTGTGACATGCAACTTACCCATATACTAAACCTGTACATTCACCCCACACCTAAAATAAAAGTTAAAAATACATAAATGAATAAACAAATGGGCAAATGACTTGAATAGGCATTTCTCCAAAGAAGATATACATATATAAATGGCCAATAAGCACATGAAATTATGCTTAACATCATTAATTATTAGGGAAATACAAATCAAATAACAATGAAATACCACCTATACCCATTCAGATGGCTACTATCAAAAAAAGAAAGAGAGAAAGAAGAAAAGAAGGGAGGGAGGGGGGAGGGGAGAAAGGAGGGAGGGGGGAAGGAAGGAAGGAAGGAAATAAGGGAGAGAGAGAGGAAAGGAGAAAGAAGGGAAGGAGGAAGGAAAGGAGGAAGGAAGGAAGGAAGGAAGGAAGGAAGGAAGGAAGGAAGGAAGGAAGGAAGGAAGGAAGGAAGGAAGGAAGGAAAAAGGAAGAAAAAAGCAAAAGAGAAAATAAAAGAACAAGTATTGGCAATGATGTGGAGAAATTGGAACCCTTGTGCACTGTTGGGAATGCAGAATGGTGCAGCTGCTATAAAAAAACAGTAAAGTGATTTCTCAAAAAATTAAATACAGAATCACCATATGATCCAGCCATTCCATTTCTGGGTATATACCCCCCAAAATTAAAAGCAGGGTCTCGAACAGTTATTTGTACACCTATGTTCATAGCATCATTATTCACCATAGCCAGAAAGTGGAAGTAACCCAAGTGACCATCAATGGAGGAATGCATAAGCAGATTGTGGTACATACATTCAATGGAATATTAGCATTAAAAATGAAGGGAATTCTGACACATGCTACAACATGAATAAACCTTAAGAACAGTATGCTAAATGAAATAAGCAAAGAGACAAATCCTGTATGATTCCACTTACATATTCTGTCCAGGGTAGTCAAATTCATAGAGGCCTAAAGTAAAATGATGGTTACCAGGGGCTGGTGGGGAGGGGAATGGAAAGTTGTTTAATGAGTATAGAGTTTTCAGTTGGACAAGATGAAAAGAGTTCTGGAGATTGTACTGAATGCCACTAAATTGTATGCAAAAATAGTTAAGATGGTAAGTCTTATGTGTATTTTACAGTTAAAAATTCTTTAAAAAGAAAAAACTTGAAATGCCTTAAATCTTACAATTCAGATAAGAGAGAAAAGTGATCGAGATGTTCCCAAATGTAGGATTTGACAATCAAAAGTTCATGACACTGTCAATAACAAGTTACAAAACTGACAGGAAATATACTAAGCTATCAGTCATTTTTTTTTAAAAAAAGCAAATTTCAATCAGCATAAAGACTGAATTATCTTTGTTCTCACTATAGAAAATCTTAACAAATTATTAATATATGAAAAAGCGATAAAAAAGTATGCACCCAAAAATGTAGAGAAAAAGCATTATAGAAGTAGTCCATTAATTAATTAAAGCATAAATGTTACTTTCTGGATTCTGTGATGCTTATGGTATTTTGTCATTTTTGTTGTGATTTCTTTTTCCCTTCTAGTTTAAATGCTCCTTTTTGTATAAAATTCCATATTCTTTTTCTTAACAAAGGCTCCTAATTGTATGAGCATAAGGCCCCTAGAACCTGGGTGTGTACCTTCTTATGCCCAACTTTCCACACAGCAATGCTCTTGGGGACACTTGAGCTTTAATCTGAATCTATTCCCAACAGAAACTGAGGCCAAAGGAACCACATGGCTGTGTCACTGCCTGTATGGTCTTGAGCTTTTGCAGTCACAAGCTGGGCCTCAGTTTCTCGATCTTAAAATGGGGAACATTTTCTTGAAAATCCCTGCTTCCCGTAGGTGACAATGGGATACACAGGAACACCATGCAACCAAAAGCAACCTAGAAATTCAAAGTCAGAAAAGAAAGAATAAACCAATTTTTTTTTTTTTTTCTTGAGACAGTCTCACTGTGTTGCCCAGGCTGGAGCGCAGTGACACAATCTTGGCTCACTGCAACCATGGTCTCCCGGATTCAAGCAATTCTCATGCCTCAGCCTCCTGAGTAGCTGGGATTACAGGTACCCCTCACCACGCCCAGCTAATTTTTGTATTTTTAGTAGAGATGGGTTTCGCCATGTTGGCCAGACTGGTGGCAAACTCCTGAGCTCCAGCAATCTGCCTGCCTCGCCTCCCAAAGTGCTGGGATTACAGGCATGAGCAACCATGCCTGGTCTGAATAAACCAATTCTTATTGAAGAATTTACCTCACACATCCAAATTTTTTCAAGGTGCCATATCCCACTGAACTACCCATGTATGCTTGGTAGTCGGAGCTGTCATGGCAAAGACCACAGGACAACAACTAAATATCAGGAAAACGTGAAGGGAGCCCAGGTTAACCTGGATCCATTGAACAAGAGACACCCATTTGGGATCTGTCAGACAGGGAGAACATGAGGGGGTTCTTGGGGGCTTATTGGTCTGGAGAATGGTCAGAAGAAATTTGAATCAGGAGTCACTAAGCTGATATCCCTCTCCTAGATCTTTCTCCTTGATAGGGCAAAGCAGTAGATTATAAACCCAACAGACTGTTGCAGAGCTTGAGTATAATATAAGACAATGACTCTCAGGAGATAAAAGGAAAGAGTAGAGAGAATTTCACTCATTTAAGACTGAAAGACTGGGTGTGGAGATAAGTACAAAAGTTGAATCAAGAATGATTCCTAGATTTCGGGCTCAGGCAACTGGATGAAAGGAAATGCTATTTACTGAGATAAGGAGGGCTGAGGGAGAAACAGGGCAGAAGGCACAGGGAACATCAAGTTCCTTTTCAGACAAGTTCACAAGTCGAGAAACTTGTGAGACATCCAGATACAGATGTCAAGTAGACTGTTGGTTATATAAGCCTGGAGCTCAAACAAGAGGTCCGGTTTCAAGTTATAAAAGTGAGAGTCATCAGAAAAAAAATGGTGAAGTTAAGCCCATGAGAATAAATCAAATCACTCAGAGAGAAGGAAAAGAAGGGAAGGGGAAGAAAGGAGATTCGGGGACGTAGAGGGTAGAGGAAACTAGCTCTAGAGAACCCAAGCATTTAGTGAGTAAGTGAAAATGTTTGCAAAGCAGAAGTGGCCAAAGCAGGAGGAGGAGAACCAGGAGAGAGTGTTACCTTGGAATCTAGGGGAAGAAAATGACTTTAAAAAGGAAGAAAATGGTCCTCTACGCCAAGTGCTGCTGAGATATAAATCCAAGTTTTTGCCTCTATGTTATATCGATGACTTATGTGGACAAAGATTCACTGGTCAGGGTCAAAGGGAGTTGCCCAAGAATCAGCAGGGAAATTGGTCAGAAAGGTTGTTCCAACCCCCACTGAAAAGGAGGCCACTGAGCTGTCCAGAGAGTGGACACGCACTCATGCATCTATCCTCAGGTAGACAAGAGGCCAGTAAAGCTGTAGCAAAGTCAAGACAGATCTGCCCTAAAGCAGCTCTTATTATCAGTTCAGAGGGCTGGGAAACTTTGTCAGAGAATCCAACATCCATCATAAGCTGGCCTCAGGAAAAGTCCACTTGAATCACTGATTAGAGAAGTGAACAAGGATTCCCCAAACCAGGAATTTCCTATCATATTCCATTCTTGTTTCACTGTGGAGTTCAACACCAGTCATATCCATTGGCTTTTTTTCACTTCCTCATTGTCAGTAGAAAGAGGGTTATCGCATCAAAGAGCAGCATTCTCTCAATGGCGTTTCACAGTAGGGTGCTGAACCACCTCCAGCCAGCTAGCACCAGCTTCCCTCAGCTCACATCAGCTCAGAGATCTGACCATGTGCCTGTCTTCCCAACTTCATGCTCAGTGACTTCATGTTAATAGCTTAAAATTGACCATAGTGGGAGTATTTACACCATGGAAATCAGCAAACACTATGAATCAGGGCTCCCTACCTCCCAGAGAACCAGTTGTTAAATATTTCCAGCACACTACTGGATAGTGACCTGCAGAATATAGCATGTTAGGGCAAAAGAAGAAAAAAAAAAAGTTAAGATCAAATACTTTGGGGAAACATAACTTACCTCTCTTGGAAATTCCCTGTGCACATTAGTATATTAAAAACTCAGAGAAGTCTTTCTATCAAGAAATCTATTTATCTTTTGTTTATAATAAAGAGTTTCCCAAACTTACCTGGCCACAGAACCCTCTTTTGTGCAATATCTATCTATCATCTGAAGTTCATGTTGCTTTGGATTTTTCTTTTTTAAATAAAACTAAGCTGTTAGCATTGAAATAGAGATAGAAATTGGCCATAATAGTTCTGCTGTTCATTCCCATGGCTATTTCAAGAGGTGTATAGATGATGAATGTTTGCAGCCATTCTTGTGACTGCTAAAAGACCCTTATTATTTATGACTTGAGTTCTGGGTGGTGATTGCTGTCATTAATAATGACGGCTCAGCCCCAAGGCTGGGGAGATGGCGGATCTGGAGTCTCTCTCACTTAGCCTGACATTCCTGTGATACAGGAGTTGGGACCGTAAAGCTCAGAGCACTTAGTACCAGCACAGGGAGTGCTTGATTTCAAATTCTTTCCTCATTCAAGAGCAGGCGCTTGGGGGCCCAGGGCAGGGGTCTCACTCATGCTAACTGTGGAAACCACTGCTGGCTAATAGAGTGAATGGAGGAGTCCTGGGGACCTGGTGGAACAGAACAACTGTGTTCATTAAGAGAGCCAGGAAGCAGCAATGGAGGTCTTGTCCATCGACAACTTGGCAGGACACAAAGTATTTTACCAAAAGGAATCTCACAGCTGGAAGGAGCAGGTGCGGGCAGAGCAGAGGCTGTGCAAAACTGGAGAGAGATTAAGGCAGGAAGGAAATTGGATTTTCCCAAGTTCCAAAGGGGAGGGGTGCACTAGGAGGAGAAAGGGGGAAGAGAGAGAGAGAGGCTGAAATTGATTTAGGACTTGAAATAAATATCCTTACCCAGCAAAGGGGCTGTAGTTCTGCATTTTAACAATTTAACAGGCAAAAAGCCCCAGCATTAACTGAACCCATGCCTTCAACAGAGGGAGAGATTATCAGTTGCTGAACAGGAAAAACTAAACAGTTTTAACATCCTTCATTCCCCCAGAAGCAAGACTTGATGTCGGGAAAAAGGCTTCCTGCTGCTAACCCTCTACCTGCCCCTCTTCTCCCTGTTCTCTGGACAACAGGACAGGCTCCCAGCCCTGGCCCTGGTGGTGACCCCATCCTGCAGCTCTGGGATGATTCTCAGCAAATGGCAGGTTCCCTGAGGAGAAACAAGAAGGGCTGTACCAGAAACTCACAAACAGCAAGGCTTTCCTTCCAGAGCAGGGTAAAGTGAGAGGTGGCCACCACATCTCCAGAAAGCTATGGAGTCTGCCCCTAATCTCGGCAGGTTCAACCTGGGCCCATGTTTCCTCACCCTCTATGTCTAATTTCAGCCATTTGGAATTAGTGTTTTACTTTTCTAAGTGTGATTTTAAAAGAAAAAAAATAGGCCGGGCGCGGTGGCTCAAGCCTGTAATCCCAGCACTTTGGGAGGCCGAGACGGGCGGATCACGAGTTCAGGAGATCGAGACCATCCTGGCTAACACGGTGAAACCCCGTCTCTACTAAAATACAAAAAAAATTAGCCGGGCGAGGTGGCGGGCGCCTGTACTCCCAGCTACTCGGGAGGCTGAGGCAGGAGAATGGCGTGAACCCGGGAGGCGGGGCTTGCAGTGAGCTGAGATCCGGCCACTGCACTCCAGCCTGGGCAACAGAGCTAGACTCCGTCTCAAAAAAAAAAAAAAAAAAAGAAAAAAAAATATGAGACGTTCGACTAGATATGCTAGTGCAGTACATTACATTTTAAAAAACCAATACAGAGTCATGAAATCTGAAAACAGAACATACATACATCCCCAGAAAGGCAGGGTGCTTCATCCATATGCTCACGGATTTACGGGCTGAGAACACACCCCTCACTTGTAATTACTGGGAAGCTCAGGTCAACCTTTCTCTCCCAGGCATGAGTCCCTCCAGATGGAACACCACAGTGGATTCTGGAAAAGGGTTAATGTACTGGCATTCTAAGACAATGGAAATTACATTGGAAAAATTCTTGTTATTATTCATATTCAATCTTGAAACAGTGATTGACATTCTACAAAGTAATTCTCACATGCATTATTGTATTTAGTCCTCAAAATAATCCCATGAGTCAGGTGACATTATTATCCTCATTTTCCAGTTGAAGAAACTGAGGCTCAGAGAGCTTCAGGAGTGCAGGACCCGGGTCACACAGCTGGTAAGCAGATCTGTGTGACTCTAAATCTCTTGCTCCTTCCCCTACCCCTTGCCATAATCCTCTGGAAGGAGGGACCCTAGCAATGTACTCTGCAGGGCCCCAACACAGAGAACAAATGGGCAACTGTGTAATTAAAGATGGAGGAGGAGGGTCTCTTTTCCCACTGTCCCTAATGGAGACTCTTGGTGCTTACGCTCCAACAGATCACCACCATCTGCTCTATATTCTTGTCTCTCCATACACAATGTACCTTCCTCAACCCTAATGCCCAATCCCCAGGGAAGATTGCTGAATTTGCTGGGGTGGCTAGAAATGTGCAAATTGGGTAGTCCCAGTAGCCATCCCCAGCCCCTTCCTTTTCCTTTCTAACAGTCCTAGCAGAAAGCACAGGGCCCCTCTGGGTTGGAAGGTAGAAGAAAAATGATAGTGAAAATTAAGGAGCATGTACCCAGCAAATAGTCGTTGAACTGATTATTCTCCAGACAAGTCCAGTGAACACATCACATCAAATATCTTGTTCTCTCAGGCTTTCAGGCAATCCTTAACTCCTTCTCATTTTTGTCTAATCCCTTTTCAGGTAAGGCCAGAAGCTGGTTCAGTACAACAAACGAAAAAAAGATACATTCAAATTCCTATGAAAAGACCATATCGAGCCTTTGCCCCTCAGATCTATCTGTAAGCTGCCTCACTCTCCCAGAATCACTTCCTGCATTTTGTTACCCCCTCAACCAAGAACCTTCAATGTTTCCTCACTAACTCTTGGATTAACTCCAAATTTTTCATCATGGTGTGTCACAATTCCATACCATTCAGGCACTAGGCATGCAGTGCATGCATGCATGCATGGATGGATGAAAGGAAGGAAGGAAGGAAGGAAGGAAGGAAGGAAGGAAGGAAGGAAGGAAGGAAGGAAGGAAGGAAGGAAGGAAGGAAGGCAGGCAGGCAGGCAGGCAGGCAGGCAGGCAGGCAGGCAGGCAGGCAGGCTGGATGCATGCCTGGATGGATAGATGGATGGATGGATGGATGGATGGATGGATGGATGGATGGATGGATGGAGAGATAGATGGACAAATGAATAAATGAATAAAAGGCAAAATAGATCCAACAGGCAATTTCCCATTCGAATATTTTCTCTGTGTGCATGGAGGTGTGGCAGTCCTTTATTTGCCTCAGAAAAATGAAGGACCTCACCCCCTTTTCCTGCACATCCCCTTCCCCATCCCATACACACCCTTTATCATGATTGCCATATAGGTCTCTATTATTTCTATGGCTCATAATAAAATACATCTGCCTAGAAGGGCCAGGGGAAGGGTTGTACCCTACAATGTGAATGATCCTGGAGCCCCAGCACTAAGACTTCTAGGATTAATGAACAATGTTGCTCAAGTGAGGGTACCTCCTTCTCAGGGCTCCATTTCCTGGTTTGTGAAATTAAGGCCTTCAGATATGGAACAGAGATGGGAGCCCAAAAACCCCTTCTTGTTTGGAAATGAGTAATAATCCCCAATTTCCTAGATACTCACCATCTAGAAAGTGCAGCTGCTGAAAGAGATTTGGAAAATCCTCCGAAGCATTTGTGAATGCAGCGTCTTTGCAGGTAGGCAAAGGATAATGACTCCCACCCAAATCTGCATGAAAGGCTGGGAGAGTCAAAACTGGGCAGCTAATGAGGGGGTCCCCATGTTGTCCAGGTAGACAGTCAAGGTCAACTCATGCCTGCTATTTCCTGCTGCTCCTACAACTGGGGCCGTGTAAAGGAATGATTTGAGCAACCTGACAGACATCTTTCCTTCCTCTCTTTGCATTCCTTAACCCTTTATGTCTCTGGGCCATAGACATATTCTCTTCCACGGTCAAATTAGCCTAATGTCTCTCTTGTATCATTCTGAATCTTTTTAGTCATCCTAATGCAGAGCCTTGGGGACTATTTTCTGCTCCTCAGTGAGTAGGAGTTGGATTTTATCTATTGTGAATTGTGAACAAGAGTGCTATTTGTTATTTTTTATGAGTGTACCCTTCTTTCCTGATGATAGTTGTTTAATCATCCAGGATTAAGAAATAAATGATTCTACAGATGCTCCCTCGCTTGCTTCCCAAAATTACCCCTTACCTACCCTCTACCTTATGATACCTCCATCAGTGAAATAAGAGTGGCCCCTATGTGACCTCTCAACCATCCCAAGGCCTGATCCAGTACTGCTCTAGCGGACACATGAGCGTTGAGCTGAAACAGAACATCACATTGTGGACCTAACGGAATCTGGCCAAGAATCTCCACGTGGCCAAGGGTAGAGCACAGGGGTTAGAAATCACAGCCCTGTATTCCGCTTAGAGCCTGCTCCATGATTCTGTGTGGTCTCAAAGAAGTCTCTCTCCCTCTCTGGGCCTCTACTTTCCCGTTGTAAAGAGGAAGAATTATCCTATTTGCAACATCAACAAAAATTAGAAAGTGCCTGGGAAAAAAACTTACCAGGAAATAAAAAAGAACATTATGAACAAGGGTATACAGAAATGCTAGCTGACTAAATGGGAAAGTATGTGTTCATGTAAAGGTAAATCCCAGATCAATGTATAAACGTATTGCAATCACAATTTTTAGGAAACTTGACAAGATGATTCTAAAATTGATATGGAAGAATAAATGCATAGAAAAATCAAGAAAATATTAGGTGAATGAAAACAACAAGCAAAAGAGGAAGTTCACCCCACCAAACAAAATAACACCCTAGTAATTGTAGAAACATGGTATTGGCTCAAGGATAAATGAGTAGATCAAAGCAACAGAATAGAAATCCTACAAATCAACTGATGTGTCACAGGCAGAACAATAGCTTCCCAAAGATGGCGTTCCTGGAACCTGCGATTATGTTATGCTACAAGGTATATTAGCTTGCCAGGGCTGCCATAGCAAAATACCACAGACCAGGTAGCTTAAACAACAGCAATTTTGTCTCACAGTACTGGGGCTGAAAGTCCAAGGTCAAGGAACAAACAGGGCTGCTTTTTCTCTGAGGCCTCTCTTACTAGCTTGCAGATGGATGCCCTATTGCTGCTTTTTCACATGGTCTTTTCCTCTGTACATGCACATCCCTGGTGTCTCTTCATGTGTCCAAATTTCCTCTTCTTATAAGGACATCAGTCAGATTGGATTAAGGCGCATCCATACGACCTCATTTTACCTTAATTACCTCTTTAAAAGCTCTATCCTTCCATACAGTCACATTCTGAGATATCAGAGATTAGGGCTTCAACATATGAACTGGAGGGGACAAGGGAATACAGTTCAGTCCATAACACATGGCAAGGAGGAATCAAGGTCGCAGATTCAATCAATCTGCTGACCTTGATTAAGACAGGAAGATTGCTGTGGTTTGAATGCTTGTCCCCTCCAAATCGCGTATTGGAATTTAAACCCCAATGTGGCAGTCAATTGAGAAGCAGAGTCTTTAAGAAGTGTTTGGGCCAGGCACGGTGGCTCATAACTGTAATCCCAGCACTTTCGGAGGCCGAGGCGGGTGGATCATGAGGTCAGGAGATTGAGACCATCCTGGCTAACACGGTGAAACTCCGTCTCTACTAAAAAATACAAAAAATTTGCCAGGCGTGGTGGTGGGCGCCTGTAACCCCAGCTACTCAGGAGGCTGAGGCGGAAGAATTGCTTGAACCCGGGAGGTGGAGCTTGCAGCGAGCCGAGATCGCGCCACTGCATTCCAGCCTGGGCGACAGAGTGAGACTCCATCTCAAAAAGGGAGAGGAGAGGAGGGGAGGAGAGGAGAGGAGAGGAGGGGAGGGGAGGGGAGGGGAGGGGGAGGGGAGGGGAGGGGAGGGGAGGGGAGGGGAGGGGAGGGGAGGGGGAGGGGAGGGGAGGGGAGGAAAGGAAAGGAAAGGAAAGGAAAGGAAAGGAAAGGAAAGGAAAGGAAGAGGGAAGGAAGGAAGGAAAGAAAGACAGACAGACAGACAGACAGACAGACAGAAAGAAAGAAAGAAAGAAAGAAAGAAAGAAAGAAAGAAAAAAGAAAGAAAGAAAGAAAGAAAGAAAGAAAGAAAGAAAGAAAGAAAGAAAGAAAGAAAGAAAGAAAGAAAGAAAGAAAGAAAGAAAGAGAAAGAAAGGAAGGAAGGAAGGAGGAAGGAAAGAGAGAGAGAGAAAGAAAGGAAGAAAGAAAGAAAGAGAAAGAAAGGAAGGAAGGAAGGAAGGAAGGAAGGAAGGAAGGAAGGAAGGAAGGAAGGAAGGAAGGAAGGAAGGAAGGAAAGAAAGAAGTGTTTGGGTAATTCCTTCATGGAATAATGAGGTATGGGTTACTAAGGAATCACAGGAGTGGGACGGGTGACGTTATAAGGACAGGAAGAGAGACCTGAGCTACCATGCTTAGCTCCCTCAACATGTGATGTCCTGTGCTGTCTCAGGACTCTGCAGAGAGTCCCCACCAGCAAGAAGGCCCTCACCAGATGTGGCTGCCCAACCTTGGACTTCATAGCCTCCATAACTGTAAGACATAAAGTTTCTTTCTTTATAAATTATCCAGTTTTAGGTATTCTCTCATAAGCCACAGAAAACAGACAGAGATTATCATGGATCATCCACATGGGCCCAGTGTAATCACAAAGGTTCATAATTGGAAGAGGTCATCATGAGAGTCAGCTTCAGAGTGATACAGCCTAAGACAGACAACCAACCACTGATGTATTGAAGGTGGAGGGGGGCCCTAATCAAAGGAATGTGGCCAGCTGGAGACAGCAAAGACATGGATTCTCCCCTGGAGCCCCGACGGCTGCTTCCACACAGCCCTGCCAACACCTTGATTTTAGCCCGGTGAGACCATTTTAGACTCTGACCTCCATAACTGTAAATAATAAATTTGTGTTGTTTGAAGCTGCTAAGTTTGTGTAACTGTTTACAACAGCAATAGAAACTAATACATCATGCACATAAAGGAATTAAGATATGATAAAAGTAGCATTTCAAATAACTGGAAAAGGGTATAGTATTTGGTAACAGATAGACAATCAACTAGTTATCCGGCTAAAACACTAAACAAAATCAAATTTCTATGCCATGCCATTCACAAAAATAAAGTCCAGATGGATTAAAAATCTAAACAATATACATGCAAAAATACTGGAAGAAAATATGGGAGAATGTGTTTATGACCTTGGAATAGGGAAGGGGAAAGACATAACCAAAAAATGAATAAATTTTACAACAGTACAATATAAAACACTTCTATACAAAGACACCATAAGCAAAATCAAAAGGCAAGCAAAAATGGCAGAAATATGTTTTAATCATATGTATATTATTTGAATTTTGTTGTTTTATTTTTCTCGACAGTGAATGTGAATTAGTTCATTAATTAAAAACAAAAAAGGCAAAAAGAGTTGGAAAGAGTCTCCTCTACCACCCTCTTTTCTTCCCAGGAATGAACTGGAATGAAAGGAAAAACTTTTTAAAACCAAAATCACTATGAGAACACAAGCCCGTGTTTTATTGAAGCAAAGAACAAATTATGATTTTGGAGGGCATTTCCTCATGCAATCTTTCCCACATCCTCAAGCTCCTCTTTCTTGAAGACACCTGTGGAATGAGCTAAGGTCAGCCTGTGTTCATAGGAAAGTACTGCTGAAAAGCTAACCTATGTAGGGTCAGCTGAACATGTGGCAGAAGTGGCCAATTATCTCTCCCTTTCCCTCATCTTTCTGGGCACACAGCTAGACTACATTTCCCAGCATCCCTTTGCAGTTAGCTATGTGCACATGCCTGAGGTCTGGCCAATGGAATGTGGGCAAAGGTGCCACCTCTAGGCCTGACACATGAAAACCTCATGTACTTCATGGTCTGTTTTGCTGTCTTAATACAGATGAATATGCAAACTTGGAAGCTTTGAAGTTACAAAGCCATAAAATCGAAAGAACTTGGATCCTTGAATCACTGCCTCGAGAGTCACCCACTGATCAGAAACACCCCTATTGGGCTTTATAAAAGCTAGAAGAAATGTTGTATTCGAGCTCATATACATTTTTGAGCTTGCATCTGTTTTAGTAGCTAGTATTCCCTTAACTAACTCAGAAGCCAACCTGGCTTCTTTTGACAAATTCCTTGGTCTGACACCTCCCCCAGCAGCTCAACTGAGGTAATCATTAAGCTAATGACTTCAACTGCAAATCCATCCTTCTCTTCTTGACTTTATGAGTCCCCGAGCTGGGACCCAGCAAACCACATTTCTGCTGTGCCTACTTGTTTCCTGCTAAGGTCTGCCAATAGAGGGCAGTAGAGAGAAACTGCAAGGCTGGAAGAAGGAAGAAGGTGCCTGCTCCCTTCTGTCTGCTTCATGTTCCAGTTCCTTGCCTCTCATTTCTGGAGGTGTCACCGGGCCACGTTCACCCTGGCAGCTGCATTTCATTCCAGTAGCAGCCATTTTTTTTTCCATCACCCAAAGTACCACACTCATTATCTTCCTCTGGGAGACCAGCATCAACTGGTAATAATTCCAACCCATTTCTTTCTTTCCCTGGCCCTAAGGATGGGACTACTTCCTTGCAGTTGCTACTCTGTGATGTCTTTTTTTTCTTTTCTTTTCTTTTCTTTTCTCTTTTTGAGATGGAGTATCGGTCTTATCACCCAGGCTGAAGTGCAGTGGCACTATCTTGGGTCACTGCAACCTCCACCTCCTGGGTTCAAGCGATTCTCCCACCTGAGCCTCCTAAGTAGCTGGGATTACAGGCATGCGCCACCATGCCTGGCTAGTTTTTTGCATTTTTGTAGAGGCAGGGTTTCACCATGTTGGCCAGGCTGGTCTCAAACTCCTGACCTCAAGTGATTCGCCCACCTCGGCCTCCCAAAGTGCTGGGATTACAGGCATGAGCCACCACACCTGGCCAACTCTGATGTCTTAGGGTTCCCTTTGCACATTCAATCCCTAGTTAACAAATCTTTCAGTTAAATTACCTCTGTTGGAAACCACACCAGATATTTTATCTCATAACTGGGTGCTGATTTATACACCAAAACCTCTGGAGCTAACTGGGGTTTCTCCATCATCTCAATGGTACTGATACCACAGTATGATTTCTGTCTTCCTCCGTCCAGCACCTGAGGCTTGCCTACCTTTTGCCACACTCAGACAAGAAGCAAATCACAAAACATGTCTCCCTGCCTCCTGCTGGCATTCAACAGACCTCACCTAGGGCTGCAAACGGGAGCTATGAAGATCCAGCAAAGTATGTTTTGTCCCCCATGCCCACAGTAGCATCACTGGGACAACCACACGTTGGAGTACCGCCTCCACTCCAAGGAAGAGCAGAGAAGCCACAGAAACAAATTATCCACTGCTGCCCTTTGAAACCCTGCTTCGAAATGGACACCCAATTTACCCCCTTTCTGATCTAAATTCTACACCAGAGTAGGGAACACACTAGAAGCCCTAGAAGGAAGGGCTGCTGCGAGATTGGAAGCTCCTTAAAGACCAGGTTATGTGTCCCCCAACCCAAGGCACAAATATGAACTTGCATCTGAAGCTGAATACCTCTTTAGACAACGCATGCTTGCATTTATTCTCTTTGCCTTTTGCATAGTAGATATTCAGTGAGCCTATCAGGACTGGTGTGGGATGGAATTAGACTGGGAGGAAGCTGCCAGTTGAAAAGTCGCTTTTTCTAAAAAGCCTTCCCCTATTCCCCTGGAGAGAGAGACAGATGCTTTTTATTACCTTCTCTGTGTTTCCACAGCCCTTGGTGCTTCTATTTCATCCCCTGCCATGCCGAGCTGCAATTTATTTGTTTCCTTTCTGCCTTCCCAATATACCAAGAACCTGCCATATACAAAGTCACCATGTCTTTTTCATTGTTGTATCTCCAGGCCTGGTATCTGTAGGTATTCAAAGGACAAGTAAATTAATAAACAAATCCTAGCCTAATGGAGCAACCTTTCAACCAGAATGAATTATAGCTCTAAGTACATTAACCTTTAGAGACAAATAGATGAATAAGAAGTGTGGTATCTTAGCACTGTAAAGGGCATCAACTTCATCCTTCCAATGTAGGAAAAAACCTTCCAAAGGATTCCAGATTTGAATCCTTGATTTAAATACTCGCTGAATTCAGAAGTTTATTGCCTTAGTAAAACAGTCCATTTCACTGTTAGACAGCTTTAATTACTCAAATGTTTTTCCCTCTAGCCAGCTTAAACCTTCCTTCTAATAATCTCTTTGTGGGCTCTAGTTGCAGCCTCCAGAGAAGACATTGCTAAAATACTTCTAATCCATAGCAGAGATTCTAGAAGATGCCATGGTCCTCCACCCCGAACTATTTCTGATCTGTTGCTTATGGCAAGTATCTTGTACATCACACATCCAGGGCATTTTGCTGCCTTTAGCTAGGATTATCAAATATCTATTCTAGTCCATTCTGAAGAATATCCACAAAAAAGAAATCCAACCTATTTCTCTATTTTTGGTCCTAGTGCTGAAACATCTTAGATCTCAGTTCTAACTTAAAGTCTTTCCTTTATTTTTTTTTTAAGTCTCTCTCTTCTTTCAGTGAAGAAAGAGAACTTTTTGGCTCCTATCCACTCTGTAAAGAATAACTAATTCCTCTCTTTTTCTCCTCCCCCAAAACATGCCCTTGGCAACCCAGCCTTCTCTTTTATGAGCTGACTCATAGGTTCTGAGTGAAAAAAGCCCTTCCTTAAACACCCTGTACTGCCACGTGTGGATGAGGCTGCAGTATCCCAGTGATCAATAAAGTCAGGAAGCTGTGGCTCTGTGCACTATGCCAGCATGACCCAGGACACTTCATAAGTCCCTTGTGCCCAAAACGTCACCACTTGGACAACCACGTGTGGAAGCACCACCTCCACTAGGGGCTGGAAGGACGTGAGAACCAGCAGGTCTCTCCTGGCAGACTTATTGTGGGCTCCAACCCTCCCACGCTGGCCAGCCCTGAAGAGCACCAGCCCCCATGCCATGAACTTAATTACTTTGCAAGAGGACAGTTTGTAGCTGGACTTCCTCTTTGTTCTCACAGAAAGCTGAGAGTGGGCACCAGAACAAAGGCGGGTTTTTGCAAAACACAGGCAGGAGAGAACCCATGCTGCAAATCTGGGTCTGGGTCCGTGTGTGGAAGGGATTGGGGAAGCACAAGGATGGGGCTCAGAAGGAACTGAATCCCTACCTGAGTGCTCCTGCAGCACCCTACCTGAGCTCCCATTAGACTCAGGCATAGCTGAACTGATTTATGCAAGCTTAGAGAAAAAAGTTTCCTGAGGGCTTCTGTCTTCCATCCCCCTGATTTTAGAAGGTCATTTAAAAAATAAAAAATAAAAGTATCTTCTTTTCTATTTTTTGAAAATGTAGTAAGTTGAAAGGGGTGTGAAATTTGCATTGCTCACCCGATCAAGGGCTTTAACCCTCATTATTAGAATGTTCTTCATATCTAGCCTAAATTCCGCAAGCTACTTCATAAGTCTATGGAGACTCACAAATGGTTATTGGGACATCCTTTAATGTGACAGATCAGGATTGATGGTCTTCTCACTCCTTTGGCTCCGCCTCCTTACCTATCTGAGAAGAAATTCCTTTGGCATATGAACTCTATGAGGTAATGTTGAAAGGTCACCAGTATCAGCAAGGGAAAGGCTTACATGTGGAATCTGTGCGCCACACTGAGAAACCTGAACTAGCACTGCCTGCTTCTACAGAGGACTGGAGGGCTCCTCTGACTCACAGTGGCCAGGACAGGTGGGGAGAGGGTCAGAGAGAGGGCCCCAGAGTATGGAAGAGAAGAGAAAAGGAGACAAGTACAAGGAGGGACTGCTCAGTGCCTATCCAAGCCTGGCAATCTCCGGACTGAAAGATAATTCTGCAGGTAATATAATCTTTGTCACTACCCTCCCACACCTTGGCTCTGTGTGTTTGCAGTTACATACAATTCTTTACTTCCTGTAATGGCCCCAGCTGCTCTCTCTTCTTCAGGGCATGATGTGCATACGTGTGGGTCATGTGTAGAACAATGACCTTTCCTGTATGTCAAGGTCACATCCAAATCATCCTTTGGTTTTCTTTCTCCAGAATGGTTCTCTATTCTTTGCCTTTCCTCCCAAAAGTTTTAAAGAAGGAGAAGGAGAGGAAACTCATGAATTGAATGTCTAGCTTGAACTAGGAAATGAGAGAAAGCCTTACGTAAATGTTTTTGTTTTGTCCTCTTAGCTGCTCTCAAAAGTAGATGAAATTTTATCACCAGAAAGTTAACAACTTTTCTCAAATGAGGAAAGTGAGGAAAGTGAGGCTGGGAAAATAAAACGAATGGCCCAGGGTCACAGAGCTGGCAAGTGGTCATTGTCAGATTAATCCCCGGATCTGTCAGACTCCAAAGACACGGCCTTCCTGGTGCCTCCACTAGCTTTGAGTCTCCTCTACCAATCCTGACCTGCTCCTATGTCCCTCATAGTGCTTTAGCTCCACCATGGATCTCAGTACCTCACTTGGATCAGAGCATACAGAGAAAACAGCTTCATGTAGCCAACATGGCTCAAGATAACCCCTAGCTCTGGGACCAGACTTATGCACGAGACTGAAGGAAGATGCCAGGAGAAGATAAGGCATCTCAATAGGAACTTTAGCCATAGCCCCTGAGGCTCAAGGATGAGGAAGGGGCAGCACCTCCTGTGATAGTTGATCTTCTCTGGAAATCACTGTGTGTGGTGCCCATGGCCCAACCTCCATGATTACCGTAGTGCATCAGGAAGATACATTTCCCAAATGTAGTGCATTCCCAAATCTCTGTTTTCCTCTTTAAAGCATAACTGTGACTCCTAGAGAAATCTCTGGCTATATGTAATGCTATGAAGACAATAACCAGGCCATAGAATCACAGACTATCAAAGCTGGACAGGATCTCAGAGTTCATCCGGCCAAACCTCCTTATTTCAGCCCTGAGAATTAATAACTCAGAGAGAAAAAGTCTCCCACAACTTAGACCGTGGCAGAAAGTGAGCTCAATCCCAAGCGTCCCAGATCAAGCGACCTAGTTAGGTTTCCTTCCAGCTCTTGGGTGCCTTGGTGGCAGTAGACATAGTGGTCACAGGAAAGCAGGACCAAACTCAAGCGCTTTCTACTATCTGGGAAAGAAGTCCTGGCTTTCTCCAAACATTGCCAGGCTTCCTCCCATGCCAGTGTCATCTCTCCCCTGGGACCCAGCCAGAGAAGATTTCTGCTCCCTTCCTGATCTCCAATGTCACAAAAACACAGCCTCAGCTTGTATTCTTCCCCACTGTTACTACACTGTGTGGGTCAAAAAAAAGCAGAAAGAAGACTGCACTGGGGTAAGGTACTCAAAATGGTAGGGTGGTGAGCTCAAGGACAGAGTTAGAGCTCACAGAGTGAGATGCAGGAGGCCAAGGTCTCTATGCAGAGCTTTGGGAAGTTTAATAACCATGGAGGGAACTCCACCAAACTACAGGGAGTCTATTCCTCTATTATCACAGAGTTCTTTGACCCCAATTCATGGGTCCCCTTTTTCAAGACACAGGACTCCCTTGACAGACTCTGACTTCAGATTGGTGTTTGTCTGTTGTTAGTATTAAGAAGAAAAGAACTGGAAGCTGAGCTGAAAAGAGGGTTTTGTTTTTATTAAAAAAAACAAAAAAAACAAAAAAACTCACCTGGGGAGGGCCCAGGCCACTTTATCAGGCCACAGTTTGCCTAGGAGACCCTCCTGGGATCCTGACACACAAGAGTCCCCTCCTAGCCCACAGAGCAGGCTGGTCCTCCGTGTCCTGGGGTGTGTGAGCTTCCTCCAAGTTTGCCTGCCGCCCACTGATTTCCATGTCAGGTTACAAAACAGCAGCCAGCTCACGGTTTCCCTAAACATGCTCAAATATTATCTTACCATGGAGGGGGTTATCTGACACAAAGATCTTGCCACATAGCTCAGAAAAATAGCCTGACAGCCACAAAAAGGTAAATAGAGACATCAAACTCACGCCAGCAGGGCCAGCAGCAACACAGCCCTTGGCCTGGAAGTTCTAGGATAGTTCTCAACAGTTCTCAAATGTAAACACTTCTCTTCCTCCTGTTTCCCCCTCTTCTCCCTCTCTGTCTTCTTTCCTAAGGATTGAGAGATTTCATTTTCATTGTTCCATAGATGCAAAGGGAGGTCTTTCTGAGCCAATGCCAAGTACTGCGTGTTCCTTACGGTTTGGAAATCACAAGAAACACTGTGTCCCCTCCCTGCCAACCATCCCACGCTGTACCCCAACCTTTGGAGTCCTCCTATCAGAGTCCCCTGAAGGCTGCTGCAGAAGCAGAGTCTTTTTCCAGCCCGCCGACCATCTGGAAGCCAGAGCAGGCCAGTGGATATGTTCCCTTTCTATTTGAGATAAGGGATGAGCGCTTATGAGTTGGGTGATAGAGGGAATGAACAGACAGGGTTTCCTCTAAGACCTCTTTCAAAGCCCCCATGTCTCCACATGCCCTTGAGGCAGGGTTGGGATCTTGACTACCTGAGTGGGGGCTAAGGGTGACCCCAGGCATTATGCAGCCTCTCTTCTCTCTTGGGCTGGCTGGCCCCTACTAAGTAAGCTTCTGGAGGAAGCAAAGGTAGATGTCAAGAGCTCGGGCATAGCCAGGAAGAGAGAGCAGGGTCTTACGGAGGTCTGGTTATTCTCCATTTGCCCCAGAGTTCGTTCCAGATACATTTTCTCCTCTGTTCTATGCCCTAGGAGGATGATCCCTGGAAACTACTTCTCCCATTGCCTTCTGGCTCCAGCTGGATTCAACCAATGGGACTCTCCAGGAGGTGACTGGAGAGCAGCAGAAGAGAGAAGTCCCTTCTTGTTGTGCTGCATTTTTGGCAGCAGCCATGTGTATCCACAGCACCGACTCCCCCAGACAGCCCATCCTCCACAAGCCCAGCTCTCGCCAAGCCCACAGAACACTGATTCCTCCACTTGCCTCTGCAGCCGTAGAGGCGATCACTGCTTCTTGCTGCTGCTAGTCTCTGGTGCCTCAACTTCCCCTGTGTGCTCTTTTAACATCCTGCCCACGCATCTGTAGCAGCTCTTCATTTAAGTCTTTTTGTTTGAACCATCTTGGTGCACCCAGTATGTTCAATGCAAGTGTGGAGGTTAAAACAAGGGGCTGGGGAGAGAATGTTAACCCCACAGAGGTCATACTGTCATCAGGACAGAGCAGAAAGTTTAGCCAGGTGGATACTTTCATCCCAGACGACTACTGGAGATGGTTCCTAGAACAGTGGTTCTCAAAGTGTGATAACCAAATTAGCAGCATCAGCATCACCTGGAAACTTGTTGAAACTGTAAACCATGGGGCAATACCCCAGACCTGCTGAATCAGTAAGTCTGGGAGTGGGGTCCAACAATCTTAGTTTTAACAAGATTTAGTTTTACACCTGTAATCCCAGCATTTTGGGGGGCCAAGGCGGAGGGATCACTTAAGCCCAGGAGTTCAAGATCAGCCTGGGCAACAGGCAGAAACCTCATCTCTACAAGAAATACAGAAAAAAAATAGCTGGGCATAATGGAAAACACCTATAGACCCAGCTACTCAGGAGGCTGAGGTGGGAGGATGGCTTGAGCCTAGGAGGCCGAGGTTGTAGTAAGCCGAGATTACACTGCTACACTCCAGCCTGGGTGACAGAGCAAGACCCTGTCAAAAAAAAAATTAGTTTTAACAATCTATTTTAACAATTTAATTTTAACCATCACCTTCTGGTGATTCTGATACACAATAAAGTTTGAGAAACACTACTCTGGAACCTGAAGAGTGGTGGGCACTATTGGGAAGCACCTCTCTATCTCTGCTTTCCCTGCCTATTTTCTTTCCCATCCTGAAGGAAGGCAGATAAGAAAACAGAATAACCAGATTTTCCCCCAAAGAATCACAGAAATTGGGGTCCTGCCTTTGGTCATCCAAAGATGACCCTGCAGATGGCATTTACCACCTGGGTGGTAGCTTAGGCTGAAGAGGCCACTGTGAGTGGACAGCCCTTTGCCATACTGTAGAAAGGGAACAGATGCTTCCGACGTGGTCAGTAGCTAGTGCTCCCCATGTCTGCTGTTCTCTCAGATTTATGGCATATAAACACTTTAGATCAGTCCAGACTCTTTGTTCTCAAATGCATGAGTCAATAGCACCTTGGCTGCAGATTCTGCCTAACTACTGTCTTCCAGCTGTGCCCAGCTGTGTCCCACAGACTGAAATGCTGTGCTTTGTAATGGTTAGGAAAGTTTTGCACCCTCTCTCTGCTCACATGTGGCCTATTCTCACCATCCCTATACCAGCTGCTTGGGAGCCAGTTCACATTTGTAATGGAAACATTGGACTCTGAGGAAAAGACAGGCTGCAGTTTAAATCCATTGTACCAAATGTGTCCATAACCAGCAACTTTACTTTGCACCTGTTTCCTTCATTCATAAAATGGGGTAATATCTATCTTTGAGGGTAGGCTAAGAGTTAATTGAGGTGATATACATACAATGCCTTAGCACAGGAAGTGGCACATCCTAGGTGTCAATAAAAACTTTCCCTTTCTTTCCACTCCTGCTCCTTGCAGACCAGGACCTTGCATTTTCTATGACGAAGTGTGGAGTGTAGTAAATAGGGCAGAACCTAGAGTTAGAATGCTTGTGCTTGTCCCAGCACTGCCACTTACTATCTGTGACTCTGTGGGCAATTTATTTAACTTTTATCTGCCTCAATTTTCTCATCTATAAAATGGGGATGATAACAGTCCCGACCTTGTTGGAGGACTGTCATGTTTAAATCCTAACATATGTAGACCTAGTGTATCTAGTTAACACTCTGTAGCTGTCAGCTATTATTATTCATTATTAATAATTATTTATTATTAAGATGAATGTAATTATTCATCATCAATAATATTATTACTATATATTCCAAGTGAAAAACTGAGACACACCACCTACCAGTATGAGCCAACAAACAGTGACAGTGGGACAGAATATTTGAAACTGGGACTGCATGAATGTGCCTCTTTGTATCTTGCTCATCCCTGTGTTTGAAAAAAAAATTACTATGTATCCTGAGTGAGAGTTTAGGAAGATGGAGGGAAGAAGACCAGCAAAGGAGGCATGAAGAACGTGGATGGACCTGAAGGACATTATGCTAAGTAAAATAAGCCAGGCACAGAAAGACAAATACAGTATGATCTCACTCATGTGTGGTATCTAACAAATTCGATCTCATAGAAACAGAGACTAGGAAGGTGGTTATCAGAGGCTGAGGGGGAGGAGGAGGAATAGGAAAGAAGATGTTGGTCAATGGGTACAAAGTTTCACTTACACAGGAAAAATAAGATCTTCTAGTGATCCATTGCACTGCGTGATGACCACAGTTCCTAATGTATTGTATAGTTCAAAAATGCTAAAGGAATAGATGTTTAATGTCCTCACCATGAAAAACATTGCTAAGTTGCCAAGGTGATAGATATGTTAATTAGATTAACCCTTTTTATAATATATACATAGATCAAAACATCACATTGTACTCTCTTAAATAAACACAATTATTATTTGTTAATTAAAATAATTTTTAAATTTTAATTTTAAAAAAGAATCTGGAAATGAGGAAAAGAGCGCCCAGATTTGGCTGGTGGTTAGAGAAATGGTGAAGCCGAGTCAGATCCAAGAATGGGGACTTTGAAAAGTTTTTGCCAACAAGTATTTCTCAGCAGAGAGTTTTTTCACTGTCTGAAGAAGAACCGGTCTGTTTTCCATCCCTCAGTCTCTGCAGAGACATTGTCACCACCACCCACTTTGCTCATGTCCTTCTTTACCCTTAAAAGCCTTTCCTTCTTTCTTCTCCTTCCAAATCCTTCAGAATCCAGCTCTATTCCCACTTCCTCTGGGACACTCCCTGGTGGGCCTGTCCCTCTCCTGTACCCTCCTACATAGACCCTCTTGTGGCTTGTGGTCAACTCCACGCCACTTAGCACAAATTTGTCTTCATTCCTAGACAGTTTGTTGTGGTTTCACACATGCAAATCTTCTTCCCCAAACCAATCAGCTTCTTTCCAAGGGCAAAGACCATATCTTCTATTAGCTTCTGGGCCCAGTGGTCTGAAAGAAACCAGATTAAGCCCCAAAGGAAACAAAAAGAGTACATACAAAAGCTTTGAATGCCAGTTGGATCCTTTGCAGTAGGTCTTTCCATCAAGATCTGTGTCCTTAGCTACTGGATTCACTCTTCTTCTCAGATCTTGGATGCAAGGGAAAACAGAAAAGGAAAATGCAGCATCGTCTTCTTTTTCCATTTTAGGAACTCGCTTCTTGCATATTGGCCTGGATCCTAATCCTACCCCTTAAAAGCCTGGGATTCTCCACTCCCCAATATAGGACCAGTATTCTGCAGTTCTCCTTCCTCCTGCAGAAGAACACCATCAGACAAAGGTGTGGAGGAGAGGTCTTTCTCTTCAATGTTCCTCCCTATTTTCCCTTAGCCACAAATCAGTAGAGAGACATTAGATGACAGAGTCAAATTGTAATATGAGTTATAACTAACAAACAAAAGAATTAATATTCAATTCTGAATAAATAGGAATTGATTAAACTAAATTCTGAACTTCCAATTAAAAAAAATCAAGTGCAGAAGCATAGCAGGGTGAAACATAATTTAAGTCAACTGTAGGTGTAAGACAAGACAATAATAAATAATTTCTCTTAAGAAAGTTAATGCAGCTGGGTTGCATCAACAAATACCTAATGTTCAAGAGTTTAGAGGTGATATTTCTACTTTATTAGTGCATTGGTCAGACTGGAAGTAGAACATTTGGGATTTTAAAAGGAGGGCATAGACCATAGCCAGGAGAAGACAAGGCCAAAAATGGGTCTATAAACCACATCACAAAAAGAATGCCAGAAGAAACTGAAAGTATTTTGCTTAGAAAAGAAAAATCTCATGGGGGAAATGATCCCAGTTTTCAAATATTTCAAAGGTTTTCCTGTAAGAAAGAGATAATTTATTCTGTTACTCTAGACTAAGAGGAAGCAGATCTCAATAGGAAAGGAACGTTACTTTAGTGCTGTAAAAATAAAATGGGTTACTTTGTGAGGTTCCCACCACTGCAAATATTAAGCAAACACGGTCCTTTCAGAAGCCTGCTACTTCCTTCAAGAGCTCAGTGTCTTTTTGCTGTTCTTGGGCTATTCAGGTTACTCCAGTGGCGGCGAAGGAGACCAGGCCACAGACAGATCAAGCCTGCTCCTGCTAAGCTTATGTATCAAGCTCTCCATCCCTTGGCCCAGTGAGGATGCAGTGTCCCTAGATAAATCAGACAGGCTGAGGCTTGCTGATTAAGCCTAATAGCTAGCTGACAGAAGACACACACAACCCGTCTGCCCTCAGAAAACATAAGACCATAGGGCAAAATGTTTAATGGTGCCCCCCAAATACTTTGCTTCTTGGGGTAACTTGAGGCATCTAGGAAGGTATGGTAGAGACATTCAGAGATCTAAGATATCCACTTTGGTTTGCTAGAGCAACTTAGGAGTGATTTAGTGATTTGCATTAACTTTCTTAAGAGCAGTGATTTGGCTGGGCACGGTGGCTCATGCCTGTAATCCCAGCACTTTGGGAGGCCGAGGTTGTTGGATCACCTGAGATCAGGTGTTCGAGACCAGCCTGACCAACATGGTGAAACCCCGTCTCTACTATACACAAATCATTAGCCAGGAGGGGTGGCATGCACCTGTAATCCCGGCTACTTGGGAGGCTGAGGCAGGAGAATCGCTTGAACCCAGGAGGCGGAGGTTGCAGTGAGCCAAGATTGCACCATTGCACTCTAGCCTGGGCAACAAGAGTGAAACTCCGCCCCCAAAAAATAAATAAATAAAAAGGAGCAATGATTTATGATTGCCTTGCTTTGCAACTGCAGTTGACTCTCACCATGCTGTGCTTCTGCACTTGATTTTGTTTGAAGTTCATAGTTTAATATTAATCCTATTTATTCAGAATCACAGCAAGAGTGATTTACTATCTTCTTCCCTTTCCATGAGGCAGATAGTTATCAAAGGCCAAAGCTTAGGAAGGTCAGGCAGTGGCTCCATAAGCTGAAACCCCAGCTCTGCTGCCTACTAGCCATGTCACCTTGGGCACTTTACTCCACCTATCTGTGCCTCCCTTCCTCCTCTACAAAACAAGAAAGTTGTTCTTCAGAGTACCTATGATGATTGATTTCATGTGTCAACTTGACTGGGCCACACATTTGGGCAAACATTATTCTGAGTGTTTCTGTGACGGTGTCTGCATGAAGTCAACATTTAAATTAGTAGACTAAGTAAAGCAAGTTGCCTTCCGTAATGTGGGTGGGCCTTATCCAGTTGAAGGCCTGAATAGAACAGGAGCCTGACTCTCCCATGAGTAGGAAAAAATTCTCCCACCCAATAGTCTTCATAGAGCATTGGCTTTGCAGATCTTGCCAGTCTCCATCATCACTGGGGCCAAATCTGTCTTTATTTGTTCTGTTTCTCTGGAAAATTGACTCATATAGTAACTATCACAAGAATTTATGTTAAGATCCATTAAGACAATGCAACTGAAGCCCTTTTTCTATATATCAGGTCTAGAGTAAGTGCTCAATAAACACAAGCCTTTTTTTTTTTTTTTTTTTTTTTTTTTTTAATAAGGTTATTGTTTGAGGAGGAAAATCATCTCATTGGTTTTATTTGGAGGGGAAGAGAAACACTTGTAAACAGGGCTGGAATGATTGTGGCCAGATACGTTCACACCCCTAGGTGGGGAAGGACTGCAGCCTGGACATCAGCTGTGTCCTCAGAGGCTCTTAAAGTTTCCCATCCAAGTACTTTCCTCGATGACAGATGTACCTGCCAGATCTCTGAGTAGTTGCAACCACACACCCTGGACTCGAACAGGCCCCTCTTTGGGAAAGATAATGGCACAGCCCTGAGATAAGGAGGGGAAGAGAGGTCCCCTGCAATACAATTCCACTGAATTTCCCAAAAGGTTCCTTGCTATGCCCATCCTTCCTGAATCCAAGACCAAAGCCTTTGTCCAAATCCTGGATATCGCACAACTGCACCCCATGACCTTCTCCTCGTTTGTCTCCCTGACTTTACAGACCTGAAGCCTTTCCCTGAATCTACCCTACCCAGTGACATCATACCCATTGTTCCAGGAAGGGCTCACATCCACCTCACCCCTTCCCTGAGGTTCTCTGTCCACCCTAGTCACTTCAATCACCAATCTGACACTTGCCAGGCCCTCTTGTATTGTTTGCACAGTCAATTCTCCTTGGATTTGCACCTGCTGCCTTTTCTGAACCACTTTATATGCTCTTTAAAAATTGTCACTCCATGTCTTGCACCTTTCCCATTACCTAACACGGTCCCACATCTGTTCGATTGTTTGACTGATGACCCATGCCCTTGCAACCCCTTAGCCATCAGCAACTCCTCAGTTAGTTTTCTCTATCTGAAGCACTGACAACCAAACCTGAATGAGTGTCAAAAATCACCTGGAGAACTTTTATAAATTAAAGATTCCTGGGCCTCACCCCAAACCCACACAATCAGACCCTCCAAGGATGGGACTTTGGAATCCAAATATTTTAAAAGGTGCTCAGGTGATTTTAATGAGCTGCTGGTTTGGGGGATCACTACTCTTAGAGATATAGAAGCACTTTCTTGTGCTTTTGAACTACACCCACCTCCAATGAAACTGAGTCAACTCATCCAAGACCATGTTTAAAACCCATCCTCCAGCCAGGCGCAGTGGCTCAAGCCTGTAATCCCAGCACTTTGGGAGGCCGAGGCAGGCAGATCACGAGGTCAGGAGATCAAGACCATCCTGGCTAACATGATGAAACCCCGGCTCTACTAAAAAATACAAAAAAAAAAAAAAAATTAGCCGGGCGTGGTGGTGGGTGCCTGTAATCCCAGCTACTCGTTGGGGGGCGGGGGGGTGGGGGAGGCTGAGGCAGGAGAATGGTGTGAACTCAGGAGGTGGAGCTTGCAGGGAACCATGATTGCGCCACTGCACTCCAAGCTGGGCGACAGAGCAAGACTCCATCTAAAAAAAAAAAAAATACCATCTCCCACTCTTATCAGGCCAGCCTTCTTGTGGAACCCCACTCGGTCCTCCTGTCCCATGCCTTTCTCTAGACTTCACTGTCCGCCACACAACCTCTTTGTATTCCTCCTTCCTACTACCTCTTCCTCCCATGAATGTAAACAACCCTCCCCTCCTTAGCATCCCAGCTCCAGCCCCCTCCTGAGTGGACCCACATGTTGGCACTGTCTCTGCCTGAGTCTTTCCAACCAGCACGCTTTGCCAACAATGACTTGGGTTGAACTAAAGAAAATTTCTTAGCATTTATGCTGACTATTTAAGGAGAATTTGTTGATGTACTCTTTCCAAGATAAACACTTAAGAATATGGTTGATTACTAGAATATGCCCAAAATTCTACTAGTGGTCTGCATTTTATCTTGCAACAAGTTCTCAAAGGGGGAAAAAATTCTTCATTTAAAGAACTTTAGTACCTTTGAGAGCATGGGAAGTTTCCAAAAAATGAGATCTTCCTGAATGAGGTCTCCAGTTCAAAGAGCCAGCAGCCTTTATCTTTGCCTGCTCATGACAGGTTCGGTGTGCACTGAATTCTAGAATACCAAGGTTGGAAGGAACCTTCAATATCATTTTCTCCAGGAGCTGACAGATTCACAAAAAGTTCTTAGGACACAAACCAAGTGTCTGGAACATTCTTAAAATTTCTTTTGTTGTTTTGTACCACTGTACTCAAAGGCCATACTCCCTGGCTTATCCACCGGGATATGAAAACAATGCCTTTCTAAGACTATGTTAACCCTTGATGTACTTGTGCCAGCAATTTGAGAAATTCAATCAAGAATTATTGATTCTCTACAGTAAACTGATGTCTTGGACCTGACAATTATTTGTTGTGGGCAGGGGGGTGGGTGGGTGTGTCCCATGCATTATAGACGGTTTAGTAGTATCTCTGAACTCTGCCTCCCAAATGTCATTAACAACACCACCACTCCTAGGGGGACAAACTAATCCCCAATGAGAATCACTGCCCTATAGTGTGCTATACAGCCCCCATCCTCCAGGAGTTCTCAGTACAGATAGGACATCGACATCTGTGCCAATCCTCACCGAACCTTGTGATAAACTCTGTATCAGGCACATGCAGAGGAAGAAGGGAGCCCCCAATTCTGCCTTGGAGAGTCAGAAAAGGCTTCACAGAAAGGGCAGCTTTTGGAACAAGTCTTAGAAAGAAGAAGGCATTCCCGGGAAAGAGTATTCCAGGCAAAGGGAGCAGCTTGTACCAAAAGTGTAGAATAATGTGGTGCCTTCAACAAATGGAAAACTGATGAGAGTAACTGGAATTTAGAGCCCATAGTGAGAAGTGACAAAGCCAGAAAGAATTAACCAAATCATTCCTCTTGACCCTTATGCCCACTCCTCACTTGATTGAATCTGAATTCATTTCGGAGCATGAGTTATAGGTATAGGAAGTGCAGGTAGATGGGTGCTGCATCATATACTATCAACCTCAGTCTTAAAGTTTTCATTAATTGGACCCCTAAACTGAAGACATTTGAGCCAGTACATTGCAGATTAGAATGCTGACCATAAACAAGATCACCATGAGCACCTGTCTCATGAAAGCCAGCACCACTCAAACACCTTTCTAGGATTGTCAGTTCCCAGAAGAGGGTAGTGGAAGTCTGGTACAGGCAGCCATTGCTGTTGCCTCATATAAACGAGGAGACCTAAGGAGGCAGCATGGCCTAGGAGGAAAGACGGTAATGTACAAAAGAAGCCCCTGAACTGAGGGCCGGGACAACAGCTTTAGCCTGGCTTTTCTGCTAACTTTCTGAGTCACCGAAATTCCCCAGACCAGTTTCATCATTTGTAAATGGAAAGCATTACAATAATCCTCTACAAGGCCTTAGTGCAGCCACATCACCTTGCTGGTCCTCAGTTTCCCCAGATATTCAATGTGGGGACTGAACTATTCCAGGGGTTTGAAGTCTTTTTTAATCCCAGTGTCCTCCAGGAATAGCCTACAGGAAAGCTATGCCTTCCCTTCATGCCCTGGGATGATGGGTACCTACGCAATTTCGTTGTTCATTTCAGGGCATTCTTAGAATTCTCTGGAGCTCCAGGTTAAAACTCTTGGACTAGGCGGTTTCTAAGGTCTCTGCCAACTCTGGAATTCTATGAACATGATAGCTATGGCTCTTACCCAAAGAGCTTGCATCCAGGTGTGCCTGGTGGGGAGATTTAGAGAAGGAAGTTACTTGACAACAAAAGAATGAATCTACCCTGTCAGAAGGGATACAGTTCTTGCCAAAAAAGAGAAGCTCTCTGACATTAGCCATTGCTTCTGGCCTTCCCAAACATTCCAGCACTCCCATCAAGCAAATTGCCTCTGCCTCCTTCATAGCTTCTTCTATCCAGCTTGCCAGCTGGTCTCTGTATCTCCTCACTCATCACCCATTCACTCCTGTGTCCCCCTGTACATGAACAGAATTACACTGAAATTACTACATCTCGGTATCTGTGCATGTTTTCATGTCTGACTTCTCCCCTTTTCTTTGCATCATCCCTAACAGTTCACTCAGACCCTGCCCAATTCAGACCCCTTGTCAATGTGGGGCTAGAGAGGATGACCTCTGGAAAACCCCAGCCAACTGACATTCATCTGATTCTATGTCACTGAGGAATCCAAAGGAAAGAAAATGTTTATTAAAGTCAGTGAAGTCTAACAAGAAGGTGGGGACAAAGGGAGCATCTAAATTCCAGCACTCTCCCTTGGAGAGAGGGTGGAAAACCCAGGCCTTCCTGCTGGACATCATCAGATCCCAGCCTCTCCAGTGCCAGAAATCAGTGGAAATGTATATATTTTTTAATATACTCACATTGCAAATAAAAACAGTTTTACATCAATACAGGGGTTGGTTGAAATGTGTTCCAACTCTGCTAAGCAAGGAATGAATTGAAACGCCTATAATAATATCAAGCAAGGCAGTCCCTCTGCCAAACTTGGGCAGAGGGGAATTTGCACTGCCAGAGAAAATCTGTTCTTCATCAGTGTTTCAATATTCGAGGAAGCCGGGGACATTTTTCTGTGACGGAAGCAATATGCCAGCAGCCAATCCTATGATTTAATTCCCTCTATTTTTCCCCTTTCATTGGAAATAATTGTCACAAGAATTTGGTGGGCCATAAAGGCCTTGTATATAAGAAAGATTATACTGAAATGGAGGGAAGAGAAATGTGGAGAGGGATAAGGAAGAGAAAGAAATGTAAAGTGGGAAAAAAGGAAGGTGGGAGTTAAAAAGAGGCGGACGAAGAGAGGAATGGGGTGAGAGGAGCAATGGTGGAGAAACAGAAGGAGAAAGTTCAAGAAAAGCAGAAAAATAACAGTGGAAAGGAGAGAGAAAAATGAGAAGAATGTGAGAATGAGAAGGGTGAGTAGAATAAAAATCACAAACAGAGGAGGGAAAATGCAAAAGTCAGAGGTGAAAGAAATCTTAAAGAGTGGCGGGTCAGTCCTCCTCTTAAGTGTCAGGTAGGAGGCCAAAGGGTGAAGTTATTTGCCTGAGACCAGAAAGCATGCCCAAGGTCACTGAGCTCAGAACAGAGGACCAGGACCTCCTCACTGCTGTCTAACGCTCTTCACTCTTGAGCAGGTGGCAAGCAAAGCAAAGAGACAGGGGAATTAAGAAGAAAAAGATGAGAACTTGCATGTGTGTACACATGGATACATCACTTGGCTTCTTTAATCACCTGTATTGTGTAATCTAATCCAATCTAAAATCTAGCATAATCTAATAGTCAAAGTTGCTTGATTCTTAGACCCCATGAGTTTTTCATGAAACGTATCTAAGACCTGGAGAACACTATTTTCTCTGTCATCAAATTGTAAATGGTGGAATCAGGGAGCTGAAGAGAATATCAGGATGTCACTGGGCTAATGTCAGGCCACTAAGTGGACATCTAAGGCCCCCTCTGGGTGGGGAGGGGCTTCTGGCTTCCCAGGATCATAGGTTTACAGACAAGAGTCACTTCTGTGTGCCTAGAAATCCCAAACTCCAGGACCCCAGTTCTAGCTGTGGAAGTCATCTCCTTCAAGATGAGGGCCTTTCTGGCTTAGGCGTTAGTTACTAATTTTCAATCTATCATTTATTTAATAGTATCATACTAGTGTTCATTTATTTCTATAATGGTACCATGACTGTATAAGATGTCAAAATTAGGGAAATCTGGGTAAAGGATACGCAAGACCTTTCTGTACTATTTTAGCATCTCCTCAAAAAAACAAAAAAAAAACTTCACAGTGATCTCAAAGGCTAGATTTGAATTGAGAAATGTCTATCATTGCCCACATCCCCAGTCCCTGCCCCCTGGCCAATGATTTACCTCTCTTTTTCCCCCTTCCTTAGTTCCTTACACACATACACGTGATTACCATGGGCTGTTCACCCAAGCTCTGTCCACAACCCCCAGACCCCACAAATAGCCTCTTCTTGGCCATCTCTGGGGTCTAGGGATCTGTACACTGGCAGTGTAGTCCACCCTGAGAGGACAGACCCAGGGAAGGCTCAGGGCCATTTGAGCAAGGATTTCAAGAAGTTGGATACCAGAAACATGGTCTAGAAGCTGGTGCAAATCATAGGCTCCAGGGAGGCAAATCCCTTGATGTTGCCCCCTGAGAAGGATGTGAGAAGGAAACAGCCAGTGTAGGGCCTTCTTAAGTGTGAGACCTAGGGTAGGGGTGGCGTTCGCCCAGGTCTAAGGCTAGGACTGTCTCTACCTTACTACCCACCTGCTGGCTAGCCCAGGCTCAGTGGCAGTGTAGGCAAGAAGAAAGGAAAAATCCATTCTGGTCATACAGTTACTCTTATGTAATTTGGACAGAATCTTAATGATGGTGTTTGCCATATCTTGCTGAAGGGTGTCTTAGTTCATTCTGTACTGCTATAACAGAATACCTACAACTGGGTTTTTAAAAAGAACAGAAATTTATTGGTTCATGGTTCTGAAAGCCAGGAAGTCCAAATGCATGGCACCAGCATCTGGTGGTGGCCTTCTTACTGTGTCATCTCAAGTGGAAGTCACAAGAGCAAGAGAGAGTAAGAGTAACGAGGTGGCTGAACTAATTTTTTTATGAGCTGCCTGCTTCCATAATAATGGCATTAATTTATTCATGAGGGCAGAGCCCTCATGACCTAATCAACCTCTTGATGGTACCACCCCTCAACACTGTAGCACTGGGGATCAAGTTTCCAACACATCAACTTTAGAAGGAAATGTTCAAACCACAGCAAGGAGGAATCAATATTTTCTGTTCTACACTCTTAAAAGCCTCTTGGGTCATGATTCATTGACTTGGAATCACTGAAGCTAGCAAAGTGCTTGGCATGTAATTTATAGTGAATAAGTGAAGGAACACTGAACAGCTATTTTCACTGTAATGATATAAGTATCTTCATCAAGATAAACAGTAGATATGATTCTATAGAAGTACAAAGAATAGTAGGCACATAGCCTGGACTGGAGGGGTAAGGATGGTATTCTGAATCATCTTAAAGAATGGATTGGGATTAGTCATGAAGTGAAGAAGGGTATTCCAAGCAGAGGGAAGAATTGTCATGGTATATTGGAATAACTGTGGTAGAACAGAATGTAAGTGTCATGAAGGAAGCCAGTCACTGCACGTATCCCCAGCACCTTGCACAAGCAGGCATCGAGTAGATTGAATATATGTATTAGGTAAATGATGAATATATGTATTAGGTAAATGATGAATATATGTATTCTGTAAATGATGAATATATGTATTAGGTAAATGATGAACATATGTATTAGGTAAATGAGAGAATGTGGGTCATCTCTTTTCAAAACCATAGAAAGCTTAACAATATCCTAGTCTAGGTATTGGCAAACATTTTCTGCAAAGCACTAGATAGTAAATATTTCAGCCTTTAAAGGCTCTATAGTGTCTGTCACAACTACTCAACTCTGTTGTGTCCCCTGAAAGCCACCATGGATGACAGGTAAATGGCATGAGTGAGTTCTAATAAAACTATATTTCTAAAAATGGGCAATGGGCCAGGAACCATAGCTTGTTGACCACGGCTCTAGTCCAACACCTAGAGCACAGCTGGATGGTGGCAGCACTTAAACTAAATATTAATGTCCCAATATAAGTGTTTGGACAGACAGTAGCATAGATGTTTCAAGAAAAGAGAGATAACTCTAGGCCTCAGAAACCAGGAACATATTCACAGAGGAAACAGGATTCCAATTAGACCTAGAACCTCAGTGCAGTCCAAAAAATGAGAAGACAAGATGTTGAAAAAAGAACACTCACCTGGTAAGTTGCCTGTCTTCTCACCAATGTATTTAGGTTCTAGCTGTGCTTCCCTGAACCTAAGGTAGAGGGGGAGACGGAACAAGGATAAAAGCAAAACCACATTCTAGGACAGCATGTCAGGCCACAGAACAGACATGACATTGTGTCTCCTAAACGGGGATTTGGGGAGTTGAAAGGCCTTAGTCTCCGGGCGAACAACACAGCTACACAGAAGCAGCCAGTCTGGCAGATGGAAGAGCACAGCCTGATGTACTGCCCAAGAGGGGAACCAGTCCCTGGTCAGAATCTCCCTCTGCATTTCAACTCAGAGAGAATGCACAGTCTCTTAGGATCCCAGATGTGAAAAGCCATTGTAAGTTCATTCTGGCACAGTCATTTTACAAATTGAGAAACTAAGTTCTAGACAGAAGAAACATCTTTCCCAAGGTCACAAAGCCAGTGAGTGGCCAGGGTGGTTTTGACTCTTAAACCTGGCCTCCCAATTCTCTGTAGATCCTTCTCTGATATCCTGCTGAAGCTCCCCACCCCCACCCCCACCCCCACCCCAGTGCAGGCATTCTAATTATCTTTTATGTATAGACATACAGGCGTCTAGGCTTTGGAGGTAAAAATCTGTAAGACATTTCATCAGCATTGACTCTATCTCCTATTTGATCACAGTCCCTTGAGGTGATGGGTGGCTTACCTGCTTTCTCTGGCTCTGTGAAGACAGGGTCTCTGCACTTACTGTAAGGAGGTAAGTCCTGCAGTTCTCAGACCTGCTCAGAGAACCCTGCTCTTCAGGAACCATCCCCAGGTTCACTCCATCCCTAAACACAGGAGACTAAGCCCTTCTCAATTCCACATCAACTACCTGAGCTCCTATTAATGCTCTGATTAGAATTATTTGTGTTCAAGAGTATCTGTCTTGCCCACTAGATTGAGAACTCCTCAAAGGCAAGAATTGTGTCTCAGTTATCTCTGTACTTCTGGCCATGAGTCTGACACATAGATAGGTGGTATTAACTGAGGGTTAAGTGGTTATAGCCTCCAGAGTGCCAGGAGAGCATAACCAAGAGATTAAGAGATTGTGTCAACTGGAAAAAAGGCAATCCTGAGTTCAAATTCTGACTCACATGCTATTTAATCTCTCTGAGACTTAGCTTTCTCATCGGAGTCATTGTCAGAGTTAAATGAGACAATGCTGCTGGTATTGGTGGCAATGAGGGCTGGTTCCCTTCTTGGACAGCAAATCAGGCTGTGCTCTTCCATCTGCCAGAATGGCTGCTACTGTGCCCTTGTGTTGTTCACCCAGAGACTAAGGTGGTATTAACAGATGGTTAAATGGTTATAGTCTCCAGAGAGCCAGAAGAGCATAGCCAAGAGATTAGGAGATTGTGTCGACTGAAAAAAAAAAAAAGGCAATCCTGAGTTCAAATTCTGACTCACATGCAGAAGGTACTTAATCTCTCAGAGACTTAGCTTCCTCACTAGAGTCATTGTCAGAATTAAATGAGACAATGCTGCTGAAGCCTTTGGCAGAACACCTGGCATTCAGTAAACACTCGATCAATGTGCTGGAAGACCAAGGTCAGGCTGCCAGTATCATGGGTTGGGCTGTGGATGAGCTGGTTAATTCACACTGGGCTGTCTCACAGTTATCTTTATTTAGGTACAGGGAGAGCCTGAGCAGAAGATGGATGAGGTAAATCTACCCATGTGACCAGAAAAACTAGAAAATCAGGCCCCACCCAACTCCTGAAGGAAATAACCCAGGGTCGCCCAGTCCCAACAACCAGGCCAGCGGCCTCTCTAAACCAGGCCAGCGCAATGCTGCAGGCCCTCCAAGCCTCCTGCTGATTGACAGAGCCCCACACGCTTTCCAGAGAGCCGGCCCTCTATATTCTCCAGCTAAGGCCTTTATATCTCGGGTTGGCTGGTGACAATGGTGAGATACTTTGGGTAACTGACAAAGCAAAATAGACTTTTTCTTTAAGAAATCAACACATCAACACCTGTTAGTCAAAGCTAACTGAATTCCAGCAGCCTGTGAATGCCAAAAAAGGGGATAAAAAGGCATGAAGGATGGATCGTGGAAGGCAATGACAGAGACTGAGGTCTTGGAGCAGATGGCCATGTGTGGTCATGGAGTGAGTGGGAGGTAAAGGTAGCAGTTCACCTGGGGAGTCCAGTAACAAGGTCAAAGCAGAAGGTTGCGGCAGTTAAAAGTTGGACCAAATATCTCCCAACTGCATTAAGATTACAAAAAGCAGAAGGAATAGGTAACTAAAGGATAAACTAAAATCAGATTCAAGCTCTCAAACAAAACAAGTGCAACAACAACAAAAAACCTTTTAAGAGAATAAAATCTAAGGAAATTAAATTTACATGCAAGAATTTAACTGGATAAAGCACACCTCTGAAATACAAAGTCAAAAGGCTAAATGTAACTAAGCATAGACCTTCAGGGTCTAGCTCTGTGGAAGTAAAGCAGTGGTGTGCTGGAAAAGTTGGTCTCACCCATCCTCTCCCCACCCAAAATGTCCTCCTGATTTGCAGTATTTGCTAATCTCCATGGTGTGAACATTCCCACCATAGCCAGTTTTAAGCCACAAACATGAATATCATTGAGCTCAGAGTTAGGAAGAAATTTAACATTCGGCTCTTGCAAAACCAGTACAAACTGCCCCCAGTATGCCAGTGGAAGTAAGCTGAATTTGGGAAGCATAAAGAGAAGCAAGAGCATAGTAGGTATGCAGCCCCCAAGGACTCAACAAGAAGCAAAGGAAGGAGTAATGAGATCAAAGACCTTTCAAGCTCTCCCCCAAAATAAACAGTCAAATCTAGGATCAGATCCAGACTCTGCTACCCACTGGCAACAAGACCTTGGAAAATTCCTTAATCTCCCTTAGCTTCAGTTTCCTCAAGTGCAAAATGAGGCAAATAACACTGAGGAAGGGATGTTGTCAGGATTGAGAGAGATCGTGACTATAAAGGACAGTGCTAGGCACTTGGGAGACGCTGAGCAATGATCACACATTCTATTCCAGCAATGCATCCCATCCTCCTTCTTCTGGAGCCCACTAGAGCTTTGTAAATGTGCTAGTCTACTGTGACAATATGTTTCCTGGAACAAGTTCTCATTTCAAATATTCTGTCCCTTTGTGCCCATTCATTTCATAGAGTCTTGATTTGAGAGTTCATAAAATATGTTCAATTCAACATAATATAAAATATATTCAACAAGAAGACGACACATTTATATATGAATCTGTCTTTTTCTACAGGCTGTGAGCCTCTTGTAGGCAAGTATATGTGTTACTTTTTTGTCTTTATCCTCAGTTATTAGCCCATCATCCAACATACAGCAGGTTCTTAGTAGATAATAATTGAGGGAGAAAGGAGGGAGGGAGGGAGGCAGGGAAGGAAGTAAGGAAGGAAGGAAGAAAGGAAGGAAGGAAGGAAGGAACGAACGAACTAGTTTGTCTCTGTCACATGATACTAGTGCAAAGAGAAGACATTTTGCCATCAGCTAAACCTGGGTTTGAACCCTTGTTTTGTCTGATAATGGCCAAGTTAATAATACCTTGAATAAAATATCTATAAAATAAGATAATTTCTGACTCATAGCATTGCTGTGAAAATGACAGTTAAGAATGTTATGCATTCTACAGATTTTTTAAATTGCAATATAATTTACATAAAGTACACAAATCTTAAGTATGACTCTCAATAATTTTATATACAATTTATGTAGCCAAATCAAAATACGGAATATTTTCATCAGCCCCACAAAGTTCCTAGGGAAGTTTTAAAACATGGCTGCAAAGTCTTTGACACTCCTTTCATTGAGAGGTGGGTACTATGTCCCCTCTCTCTGAATCTGAGCAGGATCGTGACTACCTTGACCAATAGAATACAGCAGGAGCGACACTGTGTGACTGCCAAGGCTAAACCAGTAAAGGCCATGCAGGTTCTACCTTATTCTCTGGGACACTCCCTCTTGGTATCCTGAATACCAAGTAAGAAACCTGATCATCCAAGGTTGCCATGTTGAAGAGGCCTCATGTAGGCACTCCAGTCAAGAGTCCCAGTTGAACCCAGCCTTCCAACCAGTCTACCAAGATGTCAGCCATAAGGGAAGCCATAGTGGACCCTCAAGACCAGTCTATCTATCAGTGACACATTAAAAAAAAAAAAGAAGAAGACTTACTTAATCAAGCCGTGCCTCATCTCCTGACTCACAAAATTGAGGGTAGAATGTGCTGGTTGTTGTTTTAGCCACTAAATTTTAGGGTAGTTTGTCATATAACAATAGATAAATGGAACAGTTCATACTTTTCCTTTCTCAGTCAACAGTATCCCAACCCCTCCCCTGAAATTATCGTATTTCTAATGTTTACCACCATAGACTAATTTTGCCTGCTCTCAAACTTCATATAACAGAATCACCCAATATGACTTGTTGTGACTGCTGTCTTTCACACAATAGAGTGTTTTTGAGAGTCACTATGTTGTATCAGTAACTTTTTATTGCTGGATAGGATAGTATTCCATGTTATTAATATACTATAACTTATTTATCTGATCTCCTGTTGAGGGACATTTGGGATGTTTCCAGTTTGGAGCTTTTACTAATAAACCTGCTTTCCTGGAAGTCTTTTTTCTACATATATTTTCATGTCTCTTGGGTATATGTCTGGGAGTAAAATTGTTGCATCATAGACTAAGTATATTTGATATTAATTTGAAAATGTCAAACAGTTTTCCAAACTGGCTACAGTATTTTAGGCTCTGACAAGCAGCATATGAGAGTTCCAGACGCTCCACACCCCATCAACACTTCTTATTGTTAGTCATTTTAATTTTAGCCATTCTATTGTGTGTGCAATAATATCTCTATTAGTTTAATTTTCATTTCCCTGAGATTTAATAATATTGAGCATCTTACTGGCCACTTAGATATCTTTGTGAATTTCCTATTCAGTCTTAGACAGATTTTTTTAAACTGAGTTTTAAAACCCAGTTGTTTGACTTGTTATAATTGAGTCATAAGAGTTATTTGTATATTCTTGATGCTAGTCCTTTGGCAAATATTTTCTCCCATACTGAAGCTTAGTTTTACTTTTCACTTTCTTAATTGTGTCTCACGATGAACAGAAACTAATTTGTGTTTAGTTTTTTATGAAATCCAACTTATCAATTTTTTGTAGTTAGTAACTTTGTGTTCTACCTAAGAATCCTTTGCCTACTCTGAGGTTTCAAGAGATTCTCCTATGTTTTCTATGAGTTTTCTTGTTTTAGCATCCACATTTAAGCTTATAATTTATTTCAAATTAATTTATATGTATAATGCGGAGTAGAAACCAAGAGTTTATTTTTTTATCCCCCTTACAGATATTCAGTTGCTCCAGTACCATTCATTGAAAAGAGCCTTCTTTTTCCATTGAACTGCATTGGTGTCTTTGTTGAAAATCAAGTGACCATGTATAGGTGGGTCTACATTCTACATCTTTCCAAAAGTGGCCTAGCTGTCCGGGTGCCTGAAATTTCATCATTAGAGACAACTGTCTTTATTATTTGTATGATTTTGGTCTTTAAAATCCCAAATATCTATCTACAATATAACAAATTAAGCCCTGTTCTCTATTTATACCTTTGGGTCTTAGAATTCATTGAGTCCCAGATAACAGAAATGACCTGTGCTGGAAGTCAGAGGACCTGAGTTACGGATCATTCTAATTCAACACACCATTCACTGAGGACCTTCTGTTTGCCAGGCATGATGCATGGGGTGGGTCAGCGGGAGGTGAGAGGCCAAGGAATGAGACACATTCCCTGCCCTTAAGGACTTCACAGTTGGGTTGCAGGTCTAATGACCTGAGAACACTTTTGCTGATCCTAGTCCCCACAAAGAAGCCTGGAATTCAGAGTGTAGAATTTGGAGAATGTTTTCTCCTCTAGTAGTTACAAGAATTTTAAGACATTCTAGTCAATTATCTAACAGGTGACCTACATCAATATGTGCCTTAAATTTCTCCATTGTTAAAGAATGGCCTCAATCCTTGGATAATTCATATAAAATACTTAACTCTGAACTTAATATCTAGTGAATGCTTAATATGTTACCTGTTATTATAACGATGATGATGATTCCTCCCAGGGCGGCGGTGAGGATAAAATTAAATCACAGGATCACAGAATCTCATGACTGGAAGTAAACTTCCAACTGGAGTTCAGCAGCTATCAGAATTGCCTGGAGACCTTGCTGAAAAATACTAATTCCCCAGTCGAGGATTCTGTTCCTTTTTTTCCAAGGTGAGGCCTGAGATTTTACAATTGGAACAAAAATCTCCAGGTATTCTATGATCAGCCAAGGTTAGAGACCACTAAATTCTGGCACAAACTGAAGAGGGGAGGGGTAGGAAGATGCCTAAAATTGTCCTAGAAATGCTATTACTATACAAATACAATTGGTCAATTAGATACAAGTATTGTCATTGACAAATACTTCCTAGGAGAAACAGCTAGCACAGGGCAAACCCAGAGAAGAAAGTGCATGAGATAGGAGGGAGCTGAAGAGGAAGGTCATTGGGTGCCAGAGACTCATTTCAACAATCCCACAGTTTCACCTGGGGCCAGACCCTGCTTAAGACCCAGAACCAGTTTCTATCAGGTTGATGATAGGTTAAACTAACACATCTGTTAGCCAATTCAAACTAATTTTTAAAAAATCAGTACCAAAAACTAATTGAGCTCAAGATAAGGCATGCAGATATGGCAAACTCCCAGAGAAATGAGTTTAAGGAACAGTAGCAAATTTCAAAATCTAACTGAGGCATGGTGACCCAGCAGGACTACAGATGATCAGGGTACCTCCAAAGTTGTGAAAATCCTGCAGACAACAGGCTAAAGAAAGCTGATTTCAAGATTGCTAATGGAACCAAGCAGGGAGGGGTTGAGACTGCTTTTGTCTGCAATAAAATTTTCCACTGATCACACAGATTTCTTTTTTCTTTTCTGAGTTTCAGGGTGGGTGAGCAGATGGCTGGAGCATTGGCAAAGACTGAGTTCAGGAATCTCACTAAGAAGAGTAAAGTAAGATGAAAGCTTTCTGGGTCAGGATTGAGACCAGGAGCCAGAGTGACCCCAACCCCAAATCTCCAGAAAGGATACCTCAGAACGGCACAGCCTTGTAGTACAGGAGGAGAAGCCCTCAACTGGGAAGCAGGAGGTCTTTCCTCAGCCACTAACAACCTGAGTGGCCTGGGTAAGCCACTTCCATCTTCAAGCCTCAGTGTACACATCACTGCTGTTCACTAGTTACCAGATCCTACCGTCATGACCTCTAAGGTCCCTCGCACACTGAGTGGCATTTTCTGGTCTTATGAAGAGATTACGAAGCCCACTGGAGTCACTAAAATGCTTTGCCCACAAAGCTTCACCCACTTTTACTCATATCCAAATGTGCCTCTCAGAATGGAGGCTGGGGCAGGATTCTAAAGTGGGCTCAGTGGCACGGAACTGGCAAGAAGGGGGAAGAGGATGGAGCCCCCAACGTTCTCCCCACCAGCAGCAGACCCTTTCTATACCTGAGCAGCACAGACCTTTAGAAGAACCAGTGGGGTCCCTGCTAACCCCTCCTCTGCCCCAACCCTATCTCCACTTCCCATTGTCACCTCCTTATCTGGGCTGGGGAAATGGAAACTTGTTCACCAAGAGTCCCTCTGCTCTCAAAAGAGAGGAAGTCAAGAAAAGCCAAGGAAAGCACTGCCCAGCATGTCCAATAAGCCAGTAGTATAAAGTGAATTTCATCTTACAATCTGAAAATGCTCAGGTAGATTCTGGAATGGCCAGTCCACAGTTCAGGAAACTAGAATATTTGGAAGAGAGCCCCCAATCCCATTCTTCTGGGATTCACAATAAGAAGGATAGTTATCTTTAAGAGACAGACATGATATTAATGTTCTCTCTCTTGCTCTCTCATCTAAGTGCATTTATCCCTTTCTTAAAGATAAAGTCAGATTTTTCCTTGTTTCTAATTTAAATCTTCTGGCCATCATATAAGCCCAATTCCTCCTTTTGAGGGAGAGGGGAGGACTCCCTAGTAAACAAAACAGCCCACCAAACTTCCTGACATGAAAGCAATTCATAGCCTGTCTACAAAATTTCTCAGATTATATTGCCTACAACCTGAAAAATGTCTGTAGGCCCAATTTTCTAAGACTGCTTCTTTCTTTTCTCATATTTTGAGAGATGAGGCCCCTAATCCCTTTTAATGGTCACAGCTGTGTCCAATGTGTTTCTGAGGCCTCAACATCTCAAATCCACTATTGGTAATGATCCCAGAAGCTTGTTTTACCTCTACCATGAGAGGGGACAGAAAAATCAGTTCCACAAAATAGGCATTCTTGTTCAGGAAGGTTAGGATGCAATGCACACCAAGTGTGAGCACTGCGTGTTTAAAACCTTTACCCTTTTTCAGACAAGATTCAACCAGCTAATTTCATTCCGCAGCCAATTCTCTTTGTGCAATAACAGCCAAATGGCTATCTGGGAATCTAAATTGCTAGAGCTTGGTGCCAGATTCACCACCCATGTGGAACACATGTTAAATGACTTTTGAATTTGTGTGTGTGTGTGTGTGTGTGTGTGTGTGTGTGCATTCATGGTTGTGGGGGTGAGTGGGAAAATTCTGCCATCCATGACTTTCTGGAAATGCCAAGATCTGTTTTGTCCTCATCTTAAGTAAAAGATTTACAAGCTGTAAATATGTCAGTTCCTTAAAAAAGGAGGCATAAAAGGTACATTCCATCCCCAGATCAAATTAAACAATTTACTCCGAAGGGATCTACTGTCACTCAGACCAAGGCTCCTGTGAGCTTCTCTGCATTAACCAAGGACTTTGCTCCACGGCAACAGCCACCTTTTCCAAAGGCCCAGCCTCTGTTCTTAGTCATGTTCGTGTTCCCAGATGATTTTGCTCATCTTTCCGATTGAGGGGTTCTTAAACTGACGTGTTCCTATATTTCTCTGTTTGCTTTAATTTTTCTTCCCCGCCACCTATTTTCTGAGCTGAAAGAAACAATGTTATTCCCAGAGGCCAAAGAAACTAGGCAGTCTGAGGAAAGTTCTTTGGATTTGGAAGGTATGTCAAGCCCAATGAGAGTTACAGAGAATTTTCACCAGGATAAGACTGACACATGGCTAGAACTAAGTGGCCAGGTTTGCTTCACTTACCTTTTCTCCGAGTTTCCCACATCTGAGCCACTGAGCCACCACAGGAGAACAGGAGACCTCTCCCAGCCTCTTTGGAAACCAGTCCTCCTGAGAGCTGAGTGCCTTGTAGGAATGTTTTAGGGAGCTGAATGGGACATGCTGATTCCCTTGCCACGTTTGATTGGCTCCATCATTTTTGTTCCTTTGGTGGTTTTAAAATCTGCTTTCAAACATCTTTCCAATTTACTTGTTTCTAAAGTCATAAATTTCAAAACTGGAGATTTAATGACATTCAACAAATTGTGTATATATAATTTGATTGCCTAGAGAACCTGAGATCTTCTTCTCTGCTGGACTATGAACAGCCTAAAGACTGAGGGCCTAGCTTTTATGTCTGTATCTCCAGAGCTTAGCCTGGTGACTAGCACAGGCTAAGTGCTTAATAAAGATAGTTTGGTGAATGAAATGATGAATAAAAGCTCAACACAGACCCAGCACTAGCTGGGAAGACCTTGGGTGGATGCAAGACAGGAAGGAAGAAAGAGGAAAAGAAGGAAGGATGGAAGAAAGGAAGACAGGGAGATGGGGGAAGTGGAAGGAAGGAAGGGAAAGAGGAAGAAAAGAAGAAAGGAAAAAGGAAGACAGAAAGGAAGGAAAGGAGGGAAGAAGAAAGGAAAAAAATGAAGAAAGAAAGCTGCAGCATAATATACAGTGCTGATCCCTCAGAAAGATAAGATATTCCTACATGAAACACATGGAGAACAATGAAAATCAATGTATACAGCTCCCTGAGCTGGAAGACAAATAAACGAGATGAGAAAGTAGAGTATTCACAGGCAGAAAGAGAATATGAGTGTGTATGCATGTGTATGTGTACACATATGTGTGTTTGTGTGTGTGTGTTGCGTGTATGCGTGTGGGGGCTGGAGGGTAGAAGAGGGGTGGGCTGGGAAAGGAAGGTAAAGACCACATAGCATCCTGTTAAGTAAAAGGGTTGCAGGCCAGATTTTTCCAGGTCAGCTATCTCTATTCATCAGACTGAGTTAATTTCTATAGTTCCAACTCCCTTTGGCCTGAGTAAACGAAACCTAAGAGATGCTTAGCGTTTATGCCCTTGTTTTCTTAGCCCTTCTGAGTGTGCCGTCACCCAAGGCATTGACCACACCCCTCTCTTTCGACTCCTCCAGGGATTTGCTCTGTTTATCCAGCAAACTTGCATCAGACTGTCTCCAGCCTGGGGAGGCTGCTCCGTTGACTCACTAACCTGTTTGAGAAGCTGACAAAATCAACTTTCTCTGTAGGAATACACAAAAGCAAAAGAGTCTCCTCAAGACTCCCCACTCCTTGCCTTTTTGAATGAATCAATCCATCCCCACCCCGACACATCTAAGGAGAGACCCCGTTTTCCATTTATTTTGTTGGGTTCGGTGCCATTGCCTATATTGTCAATTTAATTCCATCACAAGATCCTGCATGTTTTGTCTACATGTTGACGGCAGCCCCATCCATTTGATTTGTATTTCTTACACTACATGCTGGGCATAAGGGCAAAGCACTTAAACTTACAGAAACTCATCCTATGTCACATAAGTGTGCATGAACACACTAACATGCACATGAACACAACCTGCAAAATCCTATTCAGAGAGAATTCTAAAGTCCTACTTCCCCCAAGAAGCCCTTATATGCTGCACAGAGCTTATGTTTCTGTGCCAGAGGAACTGTCCAGAGAAGCTTCTTGGTTTGCTCAACTGAAGGGAGTTGAGACTATAGGAATTAACTCAGTCTGATCAACAGAGATAGCTGACCTGGAAAAATCTGGCCTGCAACCCTTTTACTTAACATTATGCTATGTGGTCTTTACCTTCTTTCCCAAACCCACCACTCCTCTACCGTCCAGCCACCCCCCCACCACACACACACACACACACACACACACACACACACACACTTATCCTTTGAAAATTGAGCAAACAAAGAAGATGACGGTGGGGAAAGGAGATGCTGAAAGAAAAGCCTTGTTTCAATTAAATATCTACATATTTAGTCACTGTCTAGAATGATGGTGACATTTCACTACACAAGTATATTTTTCTTCGAGTTCTACTCCATGTCTATATAAATCTTACAGATTTGTTCAACATTTACTGCCATAATTTATAACTGTCTGGGAATACTACAGGTATTATGTTGATGCTACCTGTTTTCCACCAAAAATATCTAGATGATAAGGACTTTACCACTGAGCAATGACCCCAGTCACAAAGGTTTTCCAACTCCAAATGCACATCAGATTCATCAGGAAATGTTGACTTCGGTCTCCACTCACAGATTTCCAAATCAAGATCTCAGGGGTTGGGGAGTTCTTGGAATCTTTGCTTTTAACCCCTTCCCAGGTGACCATCAGCAGCTAGCTCAGCCCTGGTGCAGGTGTTAGAGTTAGGACTCACAATCTAGCTTATGCAGCTGGGTTGTTAGCAAGGTCCCCTGGATGGAACAACATCTACCAACCTCCAGATCTTTGTGAAAGCAATATTTCCCATAATACATTTGAGAGCTAGAGGAAGGAAACCCCACATGTCTAGGGAGAGGAAAACATCTCAAAGAAGTCATTTCTTGAGTCAAGACTCCAAAAGATATTCATGCTGGAGATAAGCCCACCCTGTTCCTTTCAACAGTATCAACCTCTTCTCCCACCCACCCTTCCCAAACTGTCCACTGTGGGCTTCCTTAGGACACAAGGGGAAAAAAATGGAATCATGAAAGATCACTCAGGATTTCTCCAGTGACCCACACATGCATGTTCCAAAATTATACCTTCTAACATTTACACCAATTTGGCATTTACCTATACTCTGGTTTTCACCTATGCTCCATCCCTAAAGGAGATGTTAGTTAAGCTAGTGCCATAGCAATGAGGACAATCTCGAACTTAATATGAAACTCCTCTATATTTAATTCTCTGTCATAAAACCCAGGAAATGTGTGAAGGTCAAAATCACTCATCTTCACTCCTATTTCACTCTACTTGCGAACACTGAAAGGGTAGACAAGAGGGTCTCTGAGATGCCTTCTAATTCTCTCTTCTTTATCCTCTACTCCAGCAACTTAGTCTTTTCTTCTCCACCTTGTTTTTTTCCCTTAGTTTGCCCATTTTATGGTGAGCAGACCACCAGCATGTTCTAAATGATTATCGATTACGATGCAGAAAGAGCTCAGCAGTGATGCTCAGTTGGTCTCAAGCTGGTCTTCAAACCCCCTTCTCTTTGAACCTTCTCCAGAATTTGTCACGCCAGGGACACAAACTCCTAAGTTTCTAATTTCTTTATAGCAATAATCTCATCAGTGTCTACAAGAAGGTCACTGACTGCCCTTCCCCATGACCTGCAGCTGTATTTGTTTGCAGTCCTAATATCACTGGCTGCTTCTTCTAAACAATCGCCTCCCTGCCCCATCTCCCTCCCACCCCTTATCCCATCAGCCAGCGGTAAGTTACAGGGCAAGTACAGAACAAATTTGCAACTCTCTCTTCTACCCCAGGTCTCTCTAAGTGCTAATTTTTTCCAGCTTTCACCCTACCGCTCAGATATTTGTACTTGGGATTCCTGTCTTACAGATGTATTTGTTTGTGTGATTCCAGGCTGGAATTAAGTTCCTGTCTCTTCCCACCAGGAAGGGATCTCTAAATCTGGAACGTTCTGTCCCGGACATTTTGTTGCTGTCCACTAGCACATTCTATTCCGAATCCACAAATGGCTTGGAGAGGAGGTTGGGCAGGGTTGAAGCTTTACTTTTCAGTGGTCCAGGCTGCAAATATGCATCCAACTTACCCCCTAATACACACCAATTTTGGTGACCAACACTGGTCGTGCGTAAGTGCCTAAGACCACCAAATGGATAAACATATTTGGCACAAAGCCCCTGCATGGTGGTGAGCATGGAAACCTGGAGGTGCCATTAACTTTCAAGAATGTGGTAAAGATTTGGATCTCTAATCCAAACATGATCCTTTCTACTATAAGTGCCAGAGCACCCATGGAAAATAAAACTGGGATCACAAAGGGGAAAGTGCAAAGGCCTGGTGGGGGAGAAAGGCAGACCCAGCCAATAGACCAGTACTGCAGACAAACCAAAAAGAAAACCACATTGAAACTTAAATGGGGGAACAGAGGATGGGTTGGTATTCTTTTCCACTGTTCTTTTTCCATCCACAGAATTACTTAATATTGGGTGAAGGAGTTCCTTAGATGTTATGGATTTGGAATTTTAAGAAAAAATACGATAGGACTGCTTGTAAATTTCAACCAGAGACGTGCACAGATTATTTTGGAAAGCACCGCAGCCAAGTTCCCTGCTAGAGAACTGGCAGGAGGTCAGAGGGAGGGATGGTGGCAGCCTCCCATGTCAGAGAGTATTATGGGGTGCACTGGCAGGATATTTGCAGCCTGGACCCCTGAAGAGTAGAGCTCCCAGGTCCAAAGCTGCCTGAATTCAGTGACCTGGAACAGGCTGTTTTTGCTGAAGACCCAGGCCACTTTGTAACTTCCTGTAGGCCAGATCAAACTGCTGTTTTCAGAAACCTGCCGACAAAGAATACGCAATTGGGGGAAAAGATCTCCTTTCTTTGTTGTATAATCCCCAAGTTAAAAACTAGAAGCCATAGTTTTAATTATCTGGCCTCTTAACTGAGAAACACCACACACACACACACACACACACACTCAAGTTTTCCATTGTGAAATGTAGTGGGAAAAACAAAAACCTGGGAGTCTAGAAACCTGAGTGTCACTCTGGGCTCTGACACAGCCTTGCTGGGTGATCTTGGGAAAATTACTATGATTTTCACAGCACCACTCTGTCCCTGTGATTGCTAACTTTTTGTGTCAATTTGGAATGTGTTTGGGGATTAGATTAATACTGAAATATGTAGAGGTTGAGTAGAGCACATTTCCTTCCATATTGTGGGTGGGCCTCATACTATCAGTTGAAGGGCTGCATAGAACAAGAAGACTGGTCTCCCTGAGCAACGGGAGATTCTCTAGCAGCCTGCCTTCAGACTTCATCTGCACCATTGGCTCTCCTGGGTCTCTAGTCTGCTGGATCACATTGCTGATTTTGGACTCACCAGCCTCCATAACCACATGAGCCAATTCCTCATAATAAATCTCTTTCTATATACAGATGCTCCTCAACTTATGATGGGGTTACATCCTGATGAACTCATCATAAATTGAAAATATCATAAGTGGAAACTGCATTTTCAACTTACATCATTTTTAACTTATGATGGGTTTATCCAGATGTAACCCCTGTGTAAATCCAGGAGCATGCTGAAGGTGTGTTACTTTCAAGCCATTGTAAAGTTAAAAATTCATAAGTCAAACCATAAGTTGAGGACCATCTTATATATACATCCTATTGGTTCTTTTTTCTCTGGAGAACCCTGACTAATACGGCCCCCAAGAACTGAGTACCTGCCACATACTCAGCCCTGCAGGCATCACTGGGACAAATGATTCTGCAAGCATGGAGCACAAAACCTAGTTGGAAAGACAAGGCTAACTTGGATGAAACACTGCAGAGCAACGTACACTAGTGACAAAGGGTGTGGGCCAGTGGCTGGTGCTACAGGAGTTCACAGGAGGGTTCAGAGGTGAATTTGAAGAGGATGTGGCACTTGTCCTGAGTCTTTATGGCAGCTAGAATTTCCCTAGGGGAAGAGAACAGGAGGGATGGCCCAAAGAAAGGATGTACTTGGTGCCTTTACTCTCCCCAGCTTACCTGTCTCTGTGGATGGCATCATCCTTCACACAGGTGCCCAAGACAAAGGGGCTTCATCCCTATGCCCACCCACCATCACTAAGCATTCCCTGACCTTGACTCTTTTCTTATACTATCAATTACGTCTTCAGACTCCCATCCCCTAACTCTGAGGGTACCATTTCCCTGCTCTCCACCCCCACACCCACCTCCCCAGTCCAGGCCACCATGGTTGCTCTCCTGGACCACCACGGTAACCTCTTACATGGTTACCCTGCCTTTAGCCTTGCTCCTCTAAGTCCTTTCTCTCCACAAAGCAGAATGATCCTTTCAAAAATGAGCATCAGATCATGCCTCTCTCTACTTAAAACTCTTCAGCATCTCTGCATTTTCTACAGAATAAAATCCAAACCTAGTCTGGTTTTAGCATGCTGTGCTCTGGCCCCTGCTGTCTCTCTGTCTTCATCTATTGCTACTTGTCATCTTGTAGTCGACTAAACAGCTTTCAGAAATGCTCTCGTCTCTCCCACCTCCAGGCCTTTGCACATGCTATCCCCTCTGCCTAGAACTAGTTCTCTTTTTCTTTAGCTAATTTCTACTTGATTCAGATCACAGTTCTTAGATCTTCCAGGAGAAAACCTCCTCTGGCTTCTGCAGACCTGTTTAGATTTCCCCTAACAGCACCCTGTTCTTCCTCTCTCAAAGCACTTATTATAAGTGCTAGTGAAAATTTTGCTGTTTTCCCAGCTAGATGTTAAGCTTTAAGAGGCTAGGTCTAACTCACATGCCCAGAAATTCCTAAAGTACTGAAGTACACGTGATAGGAACTCAAATATTTTAAGTTTGCTAGGTCTGTCCTATACTCTGAAAATACACCAAGTACACCAAGTACAAGGCAGGCCAGCCCTCACAGGGTTCACACTCTAAAGATAACAAACCAGTGAATCACTGCAGTTAAGAGTTATGAAGAGGGCCACAGAGGAAAGAAACAGAGGGCTGTCATAGAGCATTGATATTGTTTGGATGTTTTTCCCCTCCAAATCTCATGTTGAAATGTGATTCCTAATGTTGGAAGTAGGGCCTGGTGAGAGGTGACTGGATCATGGGGACGGATCCCTCATTAATGGCTTAGCACCATCCCCTTGGTGATAAGTGAGTTCTCACTCTGGTAGTTCATATGAAAGCTGGTTGTTTAAAAGGGTGTGGCACCTCACCCGTCTCTTGCTTCCTCACTCACCATGTGACATGACTGCTCCTGCTTCGTCTTCCACCTTGAGTAAAAGCTTCCTGAGGCCTCAACAGAAGCCAAGCAGATTCTGGCACCAAGCTTCCTGTACAGCCTGCAGGACCAATAAAACCAATACAATCTTCTTTCTTTATAAATTATCCAGTCTCAGTATTGCTTTATAGCAATGCATTGGACTAACACAAGTATATTGGGGAGGTAGAGAGAGAACGCCTACTTTAGACATCCAGTGGTCAGGGAAGGCTTCTCTGAGAAGCTGACATTGAACAGGAATCTGAAGAATGAAAACCGGCCAGTCACGCATAGGCCAGGGAAGTGAAGGTTCTAGGTAGGAAAAAGCCTACTATATTCTAGGGATGTCAGGAGGTTAATGTGGCTGAGAAAAGAAGAGAAATAACATATTCTTCATTCTATCAAGCCCACATTGCCAGAAGCTTATACCACAATATCTTTATCAGCTGTGGGCTGAGTCACTCTAGTGCAGTGGTTTGTTCCCTCCAGTGGGAAGGGCACATGGTAACAGAGAAGCCCCCACACGGCATTGCCTTTTCTACAAAACATTTCAAAGCCCTAAGGCCCTGCCTTCCAAACCCAAATTCCAACGTAGTGAGGTGAGCCTATTCGTATTAAATATGTTTCATGTGCTAAAACTCATTAACAATCAGAAGAAGAATGAGAATGAGATTATTATCAGTCCCTTTTTGCCTGGATGGAAAAAGGATAGGATGAGAAAATAGGACTTCTACTGTCTTTCCACCCATCAAACCAAGATGTATCTCTTTGAGAACACGGGCTCTGCAGATGTCCCTGGGATGAGTCGTGCCCTTTCCAAAGATTAAGCACTGAGGCCATCCTCGAAGTCATGGCATCCCGGCCCCAACCACTTTATCCCTAGGCCAAGTTTGCACCTCTGTACACTAGATCTGCAATGTGTCTTGTAATCTGCTCCTGGTTGGACTCCACCTTTTCCCTGCCCTAGAACAATACCCAAGATACATTGATTGGGAGTAACTATGGATAACAGCAGGAACGCTTGAGCCAAGGACTGTTTACATGTCCTTTGAACAACCAGTTCTCCTGCTCCACCATCAGAGCCAAAACTCCCTCCCTCCATTCCCCTCTTTCTCCAGCCCTCAGAGGCGGTCCACATTCCTAGTTTAGGCAATGCATTCTTGCTGCCCTGACACATACCACCAGAGTGGGCCAGGCAGGCTCTTGAGACAGCCAAGCTACCCACCCAACACTTGGCTTTGGCTGAGGGCATCAAGCCAGGCCATAGCGTCATAGCAGCTAAGGTCCCTTGATAAGCCACATCAGCTCAACTCTTTAAAATTGATCATGGCATTGCTGATGGAGCTGATGAGAGTTACATCAGACTATCCCTCCAAAGCCCAGATTGAATGACTATTAATTATGATAGGCCTGGCAGTTAACACTCCCCTCACTGTGGAGGCCGCTGCTAGATCCACATCTGGAATGGGTTTCAGGGAGGGAAGGGTTGCTGATTACAGGATGAGCCATAACATAATCAGAACTTCTGGGCATGAAAAGATCTCTAAGGCAGCGTTTGGGTTCAGTTTCATCACTACTAAGTCACCACTGATCCTAGACGATTTTTGAACCAATATCTAATGTCAATGCCTTCTATGAATAGGATTCATTTATTTATTCATCTATTTCTTTAAAAGGTATATTTAGCACCTTGTATGTCATATACTGTGCTAGACATGCAGGATAATGAGATGAATATGACATGTTTCTTGCCTTCAAAGAGCTCTGTAAAGGGTGATGCATAGGATTTTTTCTTGAGAAGACAGGGCTGAAAGACCACTATATGAACCTTCTAAAGTCAGTAACTACCAAAAATGTCATGACTAGCTAAGATAAGCATCCATCTGCAGGGACTGTGATGAGGATGTTGGTGGGTATATTGCTTTTATATTCTGGTTACTTATTATAATCTTAATAACCAAATTTGTGTACTCATGATATACCAGAAATAGTTCTAAATGCTCCACATGCATTATCTAATACTAACAAACCTGAGTGACATATGCTGTCATTCTCCTATTTTCACCCTGACTTTACAAATGCAGAAACTGAGGCTTAGATTGATTTATGTACCTTTTTCCTCAGAAAGACTTCCAGGGGCCCCAGGTGAAAATTGCAGAGCTAGTTTGAGCCTCTTGCTTTATGAAGTTTGTTCATTCATCTCTGTATCTCTTCCATCAGTGGCTACATTTCTCTGCCAAATGGTGAACACAAAACCACAGAACCTAAATTGTGAGGTCATTTATTCATTCAACAAATATCTATTTTTGAATTCCCATGTGGTAAGAATATAATGATGAAACAAACATAGGTTCTGCCCCCAGAATACTTTCAATCTGGTAGGGTAGATAAGAAATGAAAGGAAATAAGATAGAAAACAGATCACAGGTGCTGAACTTAATGGGCTGCAGGATGCCAGCCTGATTTCCAGGCTGACATTGGCCCTTTGGTGTCCCTGTCTGAAGCTCCTGAAGCTAGACCCCTGGGCTGCAGGCCCTTAGTATGACCCACACCTTGGAGGTGCACCCTCATGCAGCCCAACCTCATCCTCCAGTACCCATGTCATCCACTTCATGGACAAGACAACACCAAAAATTTACTTGGTGTAGCTCAGTGGAACTAAAACTGTCGAGAAAAAACAGTCAAAGGGAGAGGCAAGGAAAAGTACAGGCGCCTGAAGAACAACTGCTTGGAACTCAAAAACAATCACCGAGAAGAGAAACACAGGAAAGAACTTAACCTGGATGGCCACAAATTCAGCAATAAGGAATTGAAAAATAAATATGGTGCAAACATACAGGTCTCTCCAACATGAGAGCTTCAGAGCTCCTGGCTTGGGATCACCCTAATTTAGGTCTCTCAAAGAAACATTAAAGATTGTCAAGTTTTGGTGCCAGTGTTCTTCATCCCTCTGTGGCATTCCTCTGCTGGGTTGCATTTAGCACTCAGTACTCCTGTGATAAGTCTGTGTCCCTAGACAATGTGTATGTGAGTTCTGTGCTTACTCTGGTTGCAGGGATCTTTGCTTATTACCAAGAGGTGAAAAACACCAATATCATGGCCACCTATAGTAAAATTATTCTTCAGCAAGCTCTTGTTGTCTGAGATGCAGAGAAGGATGCAACTTCTGCATAATAGTTGGTAATCAGGACATAGTGGAGATTAAAGGATAGGACTAAATTCCTACAGATATCAGGTTGCTGGCTTTTCAGGGAGGTAGGGTAGATAACTCATCTATCAATGGGATGTCCAAGCCCTAGTCCTGCTCGTGTGACTTGTCTCATGACAATCCCCTGGAAAAAAAAAATACTGTCTTCTATTCCACAACCTGTTTAGAAGGCACAGCAACTGGCACAGTTGCCAACACAGGCAATGGCACCATCATTGGACAAATGGCCTCACTGATTTCAGAAGCTGGAAATGAGAAGACACCCATTGCCAGTGAGATCGAGCACCTTGCTTGCATTGTGGCAGGAATTCATAGGCATCCTTTTCTTTATCATCAGTGTCCACGAAGTATCATGCATTAAACCCCTCCATCTTCCTCACTGGCATCACGTGGCCAATGTACCTAAGGGCCTCCTTATCACTGTCACTGTCACTCTGTTACTGACAGAAAATGGATGGCCAAGTAGAAATGCTCGTGAAGAACCTGGAAGTGCTGAAGACCCTCAGTTTCACCTCATCATTTGCACTGACAAGACTGGCACCCTGACTCACAACAGGATCCATCCACGGTGTAACAGATTAATGTGGCTGACACACGTGAAGAACAGTCAACCCAAGTCTTTGTCCAAGGCCCTGGAATCTGGGACTCCTTATTCATGATAATAATATTGCATAACCATGTTGAGTTCAAACCAGGATAGGAAAGTCTTCTCAACATGGAGAAAGTTGTGGTTGAAGATGCCCCAGAAACTGCCTTTGGAAATTCTCAGCAGTCATTTTGGGTGATGTCATGGAAATTAGAAAATGAAACTGCAAAGTAGCCAGGCTGAAATCCCTTTTGACTCTACCAACAAATTTCAGCTCCTCATACACGAGCTGATGATCCCAATAATAAATGCTTTATCATGGTGATGAAGGTTCCCTGGAGACCTCAGAGAAGTGCAGCCGAAGGACTATGTCAGGAATAGCTGAGTGAGCTCTTAACGATCCTCTCAGAAGCCATCTTTGCTCAGACCTCTGCCCAACAGAAATTGGGTGAGCTGTCAGAGACAGGATGCTTTAACAGAGAATGGAGTCAATGCTTTAAAAAAGTAGATATCAGGATTGCCACGAGAAAAGTAGGTCTTGATGTAGCTAAAAATTCAGGATACACAGCCTTAATGAACAACAGTGTGACAACTCTGCATCTACAAGATGGAGGAAGGTTACCTAATCTTTGACAACCTACAGATTACTGCTTACACTTCAAGAACATTGCTGGGTTTTCAAATCTACTTATTGTTGGCCTCACCCTGCCCAGTGACACCATTACCATCTTGGTTCATAACCTGGGCACGGACATAATTCCCTCATTGCCTCAGCTTATAAGAAAGCTGAAAGTGACCTTATGAACCAGTGTGCCACAAGAAGGACAGACTGGTGAACAAGCCACTTGCCACGTACTCCCCTTTCACATTGGCTTCACATGAGGCCTGGGAGCTTTTGTTGTATATCTTGCCATTTATGCCCAGGAAGAGTTTAGACCCAGTGCTCTCGTTAACCTCTGGGTCAAATGGGAAGAGAACAGCATGAATGACTAGGAAGACAGTATGGACAAGAATGGGCAAGATGCCAGAGGAGATACCAAAAAAGGACAGACTATCCAGCCACCCTCAGTGGCATTCTGATGCAGCAAATTGTCTAATTGGGCATCAGAAAAACTCAAGCAATCTCATCTTCCAGCAAGGTCTTTTCAGAAATAAAGCCATCGAGGTAGAGACTGACTTACAGGTTATCATAGCATTAATGCTCTCCCACTGGGAATGTGAAAGCCCTGAATTTCACTATGCTCACAATTGGTTTGTAGAAATGCCACACGACACTCTTATTTGGGTGTATAATGACATGAAAACTTTCCATCAGGCTTTACCGTGGAAGCTGTTGTGATAATGTATCACTAAGACCATCTTTTTTCCCAAGTCCCCCAAATTCACATTGGTAAAGATTTTCATCTTTTGGTTGCTAGCTACAAGATCTCTTGTGCAAAAAGGACATCATCAAAATTCATTCCAGGGGAAGACAAAAACTGTATGAAAGGTACTCAACTGATGTTTTGTACTTTACAGCTGAGGTTTGACTATTTACAACTTTTATGTCTATCTCCATCTCCTGTTTTAAAATATGTGAATTTCAAGTGATGATGTCCATGCATTCATAAGAGTCCATGACACTAAATAGCCTAGCGTAACCCAGTTATCTTCTGGGGTCCTCCTACACCTGAAGGTCTAGATAGGATTACTTAAACCTCCATTCTACATGCTATTGAAGGTACAGTTCCCTCCCCAAGGTTTCTATGAATTCCTGGGGAAATTGTTCACTTTGCTAAAAAATTCAGCTCAAAGTTTGTAGGAAATTAAAGTGGGGGCAGGGTCACATCATAAGAACATGGACAACCGCCACTTTGACTCTCAGATATTGCCATGGCACAATTTCCCTGGCCACATCACCCCTCACCCTAACCTACTGCCATCTCACCAGTCTTTTCTTGCATTTCCTCCTTCCATCTTCTCTTTTCTTCTCCCTCCCATATTGCCCTTCACACCTACCAGTAGAACTCCAACTTGGCTTTCTCCAACTCTTGTTCCAAGACTGAGCTCCAAGTCTACTTTGAGTATCCTAACTAAAGGTGCTCCACTAAACAAAAGGATCTTTGATTTACCACGAAGTCACTGTGGTTTGAAATAGTAACATTTATTTCTTGTAAAATATTTGCAAAGCATTTTTCAGCACAGATTTTATACTGATCATGTTTCATGCTCTTAACTTAGGTTTATTCCTTTGTGGAACACACATCTATGTTGACAGACCCAGGGAAGCCTCATTTTAAAGTAAAAGACATTTTATAAAACAAACAAACAAACCCTAAAGACACAAAATGTTAAATGACATTTAAGGTCCCTTAAATGTCAGAGTTATGGTTAATGCTAAGGTTCAGGGATCAGAATATCTCTAAATGACTTCTAATGCATCTTCTCAATTCTAATTTCCCATCATTCTAGATCATGTACCATGATGCCCAATTAGGAGCACAGAAGAGACATGGAGCAGGTGCACCTAGACCAATCCATCTGAACTAGACTTGCAAAGATAAGGAAGACAAGATTTAAAGAAAAGTTTAATTGATTTCATTTTCCTTTGAATGAATCTGTAGATTACAAGAAATCAATGTTGGGACTTTGCTGTTTCTGAGGCATTCTCAATTACCTTTTATCCTTTATTACTTGCAAAATTAAAAGATTCTACTGCAAAGGTCTATCCTTCTGTCTTTCTTTCCTTTGAACAGTGTTGATTGAGGGCCTTCTCTGTTTTAGGCAGTATATTGCCACTGAAAATACATAAGACAAGTAAGATAGAGCCCCCCAAGGAAGGAGTTCAAGTTCAACAGGAGAAATAAACAAGGAAACAAGCATAACTCATGCTCAGACCTTCTCTTGCAGTTCCTGCAGCCCAGCCACAGGCTCTGGCCTCTCCTATTCTGATGCAGGTACAACACACAGCCCCTTCTCTGGCACGTCCACCCCAAGGCCATGCCCACAAACCATTCGGTTATTTTAATAACATATTAAGCCTTTCAGGAGTCAGGATCACCCCCCTCCCCAACCCTGCCAGTCTCTTCTACCTCTTGGCTGCCCCTCACTTCTTTTTTTCCTCTCCTTACTCCTCTTTCTCAGAAGCAACACAAATTTCCCTACTTATCCTACACATAGCAGTTCTGAGGGCATCTTTTATCACAGCCTTCAGCTGAGCATACCCTTGGGTGTCACCCTCCCCAACAGTGATTCAAAATCTTTTTTCAAAATAAATACAGGACCCTCCCTGAAAAGTTCTGGAGAGGAAGGGAAGTGGGCCTCCATCTGTGCTCAGACCACCGAGCTGCACTCAGAATGGGATGGGTCCTGTCCATTACAAGATAGAAGAGGCAGCCTGGGTGGGAAATAATAAAGAGAATTCTGGTGGCTGAAATGGATTTCTTGTTCTCAGCAAGACCATTCCAGAAATGTAGGGAGTTGGCCTGTGGGCTCGCCAATGTTTGGGTTATGTTTCAACCTTGCTTGAGCACCAGAACTGTGCACGGTTTGGTGCACAGTCCCATGTGCTTTGAGGAGGGCTGGGTACATTATGCTTCTCTGCTTTTGTTTTTGGGTTTTCCCCCCATGTGCCTGGGATGTTTCTTCCATTAAAACCAGGACTTTTCCTCCCTCTGGGCCTCCACACAGAATCCAGCCCAAGCCAATCAATACTCCTAGGACATGCTAAATCTATTTTAGTGCCAAAAATATAAATAATTTATTTGAAAAAATGCTGATAACTCCACAGATAACTTTTTCATGGGCTGTGTCATTTCACTCCAAATTCCTTAATGAGAAGGGGGTCTCTTGCTCAGTGGTGACACGGCAATGCCAGGCTGTTTCTTTAGATACCTCTACCTAGAAAGAGAAGGCAGACCCCGAACATGAGGCAGGTTCTTCCTACAACGTGGTGTGGGAGTCTCCACTTCTCCCCCTCTGACATCCAGCTCTTCCTATGTCCTTCTTATACACAGGATCTGCATCTCAATTCAGAACTCCAGATGTGCTCTCGCCAACAGACAAGCATTCTTGCTAAGGTAACCTAAATAGAACATTCCAGAAAAACAGGATTATTTTCTTCAAAGAGGCCTATCATGTAAAAGACATATGAGATTTACCCAGTACTATGTCAGAAGAGAAGAATGAAAATAATAGAGGCTGCTAGAAGGCAAAAACATCGTCACTGTGTAAAAAAGGTTTTTAAACCAAAATTAGAATTGAGCTATTCTGAACACCTGAAGTTAGGTATTATCTCAGTTTTGGTCTCCTCAATATTGATTCACAGCATTGATTTGCATGGGGTGTTAGAATGTCCTGGAGAAATAACTTGATCCATGGCCAAACTTGGGGTTCAGACACAGAAACAAGCATGATTAATTTGAAGTGTGTAGGTAGAACATGCTAAAAGAAGCTCTATTTCAAGGGCAGCAGAAAAGGAGAATCTGCAGGAAAATACTGGAGTGCAGGACACAGCCCCAGACCTGGGCATCAAGGCTGAGAGCTGAAGTTCTGGGAGAAGCAAGGTGGTGGACTTGCTTTAATCTGCTCCAGTCCCAGGGACCCTAATGGCATGAGCATCCCATTGGAAGGAACAGACCTTGTGTATACATTAAAATAGCCATGATACCTACTCAAGCAATTCCTCAGAGAGGACCACAGAAGAGTAGCCTACCAGGAAAAGGAAACCATTTCTATCCTGGCTGGAAAAAATTGTCATCAAGTAGCTTGGAGCAGCAGGGAGTATGTCAGTTGTCTAGGGTGGAAAGGCCCTGGTACGAGATACAGAACAAGTGCAAGTTAATAGACAGAGCCTGGGACCCAGCCACTGGGACATCAGAACTACTGGCCCAGAAGACAACAGTGGCCCCAGCTCCAGCAGTGGCTTGGCAGATTCAGACATCCATGTGAGGTAGCCCTTACAGATTTTCACAGAGGAAGTGGGGATAGTCCTCTCATAACCATCATGACCATGAGGACCAAAATCCTGAAGCCACACAGAGGAAGGTCACTGATATGGTTTCACTATGTCCCCACTCAGATCTCACCTTGAATTGTAATTCCCATAATCCCCATATGTCAATGGCAGGACCAGGTGGAGGCAACTGAATCACGAGGGTGGTTTCCCCCATGCTATTCTTGCGATAATGAGTGAGTATCACGAGATCTGATGGTTTTATAAGCTTCTAATATTTCCTCTGCTTACTCTCATTCTCTCTTTTGCCACCTGTGAAGAGGTGCCTTCCACCATGATTGTAACTTTCCTGAGGCCTCCCCAGCCATGCAGAACTGTGAGCCAATTTAACCTCTTTTCTTTATAAATTACCAAGTCTTGGGTGTTTCTTCGTAGCAGGGTGAAAATGGACTAATACAGTCACCAAACTATCAAGTTTTGTGTCTGCCTATTTTTAATATTTTCTAAGGTCGTAATTACCACAGAATAATTTCATACAGTAAAATGTACCCTTTTAGATATACAATTTGCTAATTCTCACAAGCTTGTACAGTTGTAAAATAACTCCTACAATCAAGATATAGAACATTTCCATCACCCCAAAAACATCCATTCATACCTCCTTGTATTCAAAAGCTCCCTTCATTCCCAGCCCCTGGCTACCACTAAGCTTCTTTGTAAGTATATGTATATATTTACAAAAATGTATGTGTGTATACACACACACACACACATATATGCATACACATACACACACACACACACATTTTGTCACTTCTTCCAGAATGTCATATAAATTAAATCAAAACCTATGTAGCCTTTTGACCTGAGTCTGGTTTCTTTCACTTTGATAAGGCATGTGAGATTTATCCACACTACTGCACATGTCAGTAGCATGTTCTTTTTCTTGCTGTACTAGTAGTACACAGTATAGACATACCACCATTTGTCCATTCACCAGTTGATGGACGTTTGGATTGTTTCCAATTTTTAATGATTATAAAGGTATTTGTATACAGGTTTTAATATGGACATATGTTGTCACTGGGCAAATATCTAGGAGTGGGACTGCTGGACCATATGGTAAGTATATTTTTAACTTTATAAGAAACAGCCAAACTGTTTTCCAAAGTGGCTAAACCATTTGGCATTCCCACTGTGTCTATTACAGTGGCCTCACTGGCACTCACAGGATCTCCATCTGAGAGTGCTGAAGTTCTATTTCTGTTGCTCCAGCACCCAGGAAGTCAGAAATGTCCAGAGATGGAATTTGAAGCCACTGGGAATAGTGATTTTCCTGTCCCTGTGGTTGTCCTAGGAGGGGCTGGGCAACTGCTAGTCAGGGATGTGATCAAGGACCAGACAGTTTGGCCTTCCAGATCTCTTTCAGATCTGTTTTCTCTGATGCTGTGAACACGAACGTCACCTTAGCTGGCAGTGTAGACCCCACCCTCCCACATTTCTCACCACTTGGCTCACTAGACAAATGTGCATCTCCGTGTTTGACGTCTTTATCAGTTTGACTGAAGTGTTTCAGTAAGTTGATATTTTTCATGCAGTCCATTGGACCTCTTAACAGTTTTTGCAAAGAGGTAGTAAATTAATGACCCGCCCACATTCTGTTGACCTCTACAGGGCTATAAATATTTTGCTCTAATGCTCTCTGCTTTAGCTTCTCCATCTTGGGATAAGAGCACCCAGCCTCTAGAACACTGCAGAGTACCCCAAGAATAGAAATAACTGAGTAGTGAAGCAGGTGATCATGACCAGGAAGATGGCTTAGACTCTGTCCTCTTTGTGCTGAGTTCTGGAGGCCGACAGGTCTGAATTTGGATTCTAACTGTGTTACTAGCTGTGTGACTCTAAACAAGTCATTTAACCTCTTTGAATCTTGGTAAAGTGGGCATTCTCTGCAAAGGATTAGAATTCATAGAGGTAAAGTACCTTCTATACAGTGTACACCCTCTGGGAAGCATTATTTTTGCTTTTACTGTCCTCACTACTACTAGTACTACTACTACTACTACTGCTACTAGTACTACTACTACTGCTGCTGCTGCTGCTGCTCCTACTACTACAAGAGACTTTTATCATCTCTGAATAGTGCTGGGAAGTAGCACTAGACATAGAGCTGAGACCAGGACCCAGAGTCCAGGTTAGGGTAAGAAAAGTGACAGGCAGAGCCAGGTAGGGGAAGGTCTGCCATGGTGACCCAGAGGAAGTGACTCAGCAGCCAGTATGGAGAAGATTGGTAATTCATGGTGAAGCGAGTCTGAGATTCCAGACCTGGAACCGTTCCTGATGTTGTCTCTGAGCTCTGGGCCTAGAACACATTTCTAGCTAAAGGATTCACATGTCTGTCTCCCAGGGCATCTCAACTCCTCTCTGCTATTTTGGGACTCTGGGAAAAGACTTACCCTAAAGTCTTTAAGGACACTAGTACCAACAGCACTGAGTAGAAAGGTAACTGAGCAGTTCTGAGATGATTTACTCTTAAAACCCAGAGACAGTGGGCAGATAGGACTGATCCCTGTTAACCAGTCTTTGCCAGATAAATCAGTAACCGTTAATACCCATAGATTTTGTTTTTAAAGAGATTTCTCTAGACCAGGCCTTCATCATCTCTGAAAAAATGGAAAAAACAAACTGAGTATGCTCTCACCTTGAGAAGTGTCTATAAACAGTTCTCTAAACAAGCACAGCTAATTTCCCACCTCCCATTTTTGCCCCTGGGTCCTCCCATCTCATCTCTCTGTCCAGTCACTCTCACCTTTCCTAGGTTTGGGAGACAAAGCAATTCACTCACTCTCCCAACCATGTAGTAGACCAGGATCACGGCTTCCAGCCCAGAACCGTGCCATGAAGGAGCCAAGAGCTGAGTGAGCAATGGATGTCTCTTCTCCCCAGCCCTGACCTGTTCAGGATCTGGGAATGGATGGGAGAGTGAGCATCTGCTCAGAGCGCCTGGAGGACAGCACACCTGACTTGGATCTCAGCCACATTGTGTCCTGGTCATGGAAACTTGGGCAAGTGGTAACTTCTCCTATACTCAGTGTACAGACCATTCATCTATGAAATGAAGGCAGTAACACTCCCTCAAAAGATTATTTTGGGAATTAGAGATTAGACATAAAAAGCACCTGGCACATACTAGGCAATTAATAAACCATAGCCACTTTTATTATTCTTGTCTTCCTTCTTTTCATAAGGACTAGATAAGAAAATCCACTTGAAATTCTAGCACCCATTTCACCAGATTCTCAGGTGTGTACAACTGGGAAGGAGGAGAAGGGTTGGGCTCATGAGCATGGACTCTCCTCTGTTCCTGTGGTCTGGATAGGGGAATAGACAGGTTCTTTGCTTTTCAACTCTATTCTCGGAGGGCAGCCTCGGAGTGATGGACAAGTTAGAATTGAAATCGTTCAAATGTCACTTTTCAGCAACTTAACTTTAAAAACGTCTTTTAAGGGGGAAGTTAAAGCAGGTGGCTGATTTTCCATAATCATTATTAACATTTGGTTATAGACATCATTTCTCTGGCACTCCCAATGTTCCCTCACCCTCCCACACCCACCCCACGCCATGGAGAACCAGGAGTTGGGCTTGAACACCATGTTCTGCCTCCACCTGCAGTTCACAGGTGATACCTGTTTGTGGGACAAACAGAGGAGTCCAGTTTCCAAGGCTGTCAATCTGGAAACCAATCCATTTTCTAAAAAGATTGGAAACGGCGTCTCAACAACTTGCAGTTAGGCATGAAGGCCTTGGCCTCCAGAGAGGCTCTCACATTACAAAACTTGATAGAAACCACTTGCGTGGGGGCTTAGAGAGACAAGGCCCAGGTCACTTTGTTCCTGCTACGGGAATCTGGATGGGAGGCAGAGCTGTCTCCAGATGCAACCTCAGATACCACCCCAGTCAGCAAGCTGGCCAAGCAGCATGGGCTGTTTCTCCCAAACCAGCCACCTCCCTCTGCCCTAACTCTCCACCCCATCTCTGTTTTCAATCACCACATTAAAAATCAAGCTCAGCTCTTTTGCTGGGTTATTTGGAGTTGATCCAGGTGGAATAGCACACTTTGCATGCAAAAGAAGAGAAGATGGTAGAAAGGAGTTAGGCAGAACTCAGGGGACACCATCTCTCTGTGTCTCAGGGTTCTGGGATCAGGTTCATTGAGACCCAGGTCCTCTGAGATCCTCTGATAGCCTCAAAATGGAAGAAAGGTGACAGCAGAAAGGAAAGTGTAGGAGAACACTTGAAAGAGGTCTCAGTCATGGGAGTCACATAAGTGGACAAGCTCTCAGACCATGCAGGAAGACCTTTTAGACCAAACCACCCAACCAAACAAAACTGAAAGAAGCAGGCTAATGGGAGAATTGAGCCCCTCAAATCAGGAATAGCCAACGCATGCTCTGCGTCATTCCCGGACACGTGATCTGACAAATTCCTTTTGGTGCTAAGTTGCTTTGAGTTGGGATTCTGCTACTTAGAAACACAAAAGCTCCAGCTATACACTAAGTTATCTGCCCAAAGTCACACCGAGTAAGAAGCACATCAGGCCTGTTAACCAAGGCCTGTCTGATTCAAAGGCATGCTTTTTCCCCTTCTCCATGTGGCCCTCCATGTGCCTCTTTCCAGTGCCAAGTTCATTGGCAACTTCATCAAAGCAGGAGGTAAAATAAAGAATTTTGTTCAATAATGAAATGTGCCAAGAGTTGTTCTATAGGCATTGGGATTAGTGATGAGAAAGACAGCAAAAGACGTGGCTGAGTGGGGAGCAGGTTTGTGAACAGACTGGACTGAAGGAGGAGAGGAAGAAGGTAGAAGAAAGCAGGGACTAAAGCCATGCTCTGTGGCATCAGTTATGGATGTCTCTCCTCCCTAGCACCAGGAGACTTGAGGGTACTACCCCCTGAGAGAGTGTGTCTATTTAATTTTTGCCAGGATAAATTTCCTCAGATTTCTAGCTTGGCAGATATAGTGTATGTATGCCCTTGGACTGACCATGTTGAAGTTCTGTAAGACAAAGGACAGAGCTTAAATTCAAGACTTGGCCTCTCACACTTAGTCCCACTATATAGATGAGGCCATTGGGGCTCAGAGAGGTTAATAGTAATGACTATTTCATGCCTACTTGCCCCTACATATTGAATGAGAGAGCAGACTACACAGAGGTCTATAAAGGTAAGAGCACGGCACAAATGTAAGATGGTATGATTCAAAAAGGCGGAAGCTAAGGTATCTCTTTGGTTGAATCACCTGTTTGCTACACTCTGGGTAGAACTCTGATTGACATACAGCAAATTTCTGTAAATTCCTGTTTGGTGAGGGGTCAGTAATAGTGACAAGTCAAGATGAGCTCATTTCCATTATATAAAGACTCTTTCTACCTCAAGGAAAAAAAAAAATGCAGGATTCTAAAATACTCATAACACTTAGCCTGTCTGAAGCCTACCTTAAAATTAGGAAAACAGGATATAATCAGAGCCTCCAATAACAGGTTCGCCCCAGAAGGATATCTAGAAGGATGGAGGCAAGCGGTTAAGATATAGTCTCATTTAGCAAGTCAAGTTTATGAACTTGAAAATATTAAGACCTTTGGGGTGTATTAGTAAGGGTTTGGGGTGGCAAATAATGGAAATGAACTGAAGGTCATTCTGCTCATTTCTTGATCAAAAAAGGAATTTAGTGGAACAACATTGGGTAGCCCACAGAACCAACAGGAAGGATGAAGAATCCCACTCTTCAGGGAGAAGAGCCACAGTCATGCCCTAGAAACCTACTTAGGGTGCCATTCTTGCCACCACTTGACCTGAGACACTGCCTCTTCCAGCACTGCATCACTACCATTAGACCCTGGATTCTGGTTGTTGCCACTGGCAGAACTAGTCCTACAACATCCCTGATTCTTTTTGTCAAACCTCTTGAGACTGAAAGCCCTGTAGTGAAGGCATCTAGTACACTTGTTTTAAGTCACATGACTATGACTTTGCCTCCAAGATTATCAGAGAATAGGAGTCTGACCCTTGGAGCTTACTCTGTAGGGTGGAGTGACCTGCTTCCCACCTGGACTCACACAATGGTGAATTCTCCTAGCATAGAAGAGGTTAAGATAACAGGCAGACAACATGGCAACTAGTGTCCCTGCAATGTATCTGGAGGGGAGGGTAGAGGAGGGGAGGGGAGAGGAGAAGAGAGGAGGGGAGGAGAGGGGAGGGGAAGGGAGGGGAAGGGAGAGGAGGGGAGAGGAGAGGAAGGAAGGGAAAGGAAGGGAAGGGAAGGGAAGGGAAGGGAAGGGAAGGGAAGGGAAGGGAAGGGAAGGGAAGGGAAGAGAAGGGAAATATCTGGTTGAGAAAATTCCACTGGACACTGATTGCATAGTCTCATGACTTTTAGAGAAAGAGAGATTTCTTCTTGGCATCTTACTCTGTTCTCTTCAGCAGATGGATGCTGAAGGTTAGAAACCTCCCCACCACCAGCACCCTTTCACCAGGTCCTATTCAACCTTTGGCAGCTTGGAGAGACTCAGTCTGGTCCGCCCCGCCCCACCTCCAGTTTCATCTTATGCTATCCTGCTCACCTGCCCTAATCCCTTAAGTTCCTTGCCCCAATCTCTCAGGTTGCTGCCCCATCCTGTTTCTCCCCTCCAGCACACATCCAAAACCCAAATGAAATCTAGAATTTTAACAAGTGTCCAATAATGGAGTCACACAATATGAAGAGCAGGGTAGCAGGAGAGCAGGCTCCACTCTCCTTCCAGCATGGAAACTCCACACCAATACACCTTCCTGTTTTTAACTAGATAGCTCTGCCTACTCTGGTTAACATGCCTAGTAGCCAGAAATCAAATGCCAAAATGCCCCATCCTGAGCCTTGTGCCTGGACCCACCAAAACAAGTCTTTCTGGGCTGACCAGAAGATTCCGGATCTTGGAACAAAAGAGCCTCACAGCTCCAGACTCTGCGTGGTGACTCATTCCTCATGGACAAGTTAAACCTCCCTTTGGGAGAAAGAGCTAAGCTACAGGTATCCCAAGCCCAATTCCAAAAGCCCTCCAGGAACAGAGCTCAGAGGGAGCCAAGGAAAGTGGAGACAGGGTGGCAGGGCTGGGAGGGTGCCAGAGGACAGGAAATGAGCTTCTGCCCTTCAGTTAGTTTCCAGGAGCGATTCCTTCCAGCCAGGCTGAATGGGATGCACACAGCTGCCTCCCTGATGGAGTTTCAATGTTTGTGTCCTCTCCAAAGCTGCAGCTGGAGAGGACAGTCATGCAAAAATGAAAACAGAAGAATCTTTCTTCAACTTTCTTTCAGCCCAGTTGAAATAGAAAATGCAGTCACAAGATAGAAAATAACATATTGGCAATATTTGTAATTCAGCACAGAATTAATCAATAATATTGCTTAAGAAATGTTTGTTTGGTTTTTTACATGTCTAGAATCCTGGGAAGAAAATCTAGTTTAAAGAGAGAGAAAGATAGAGACTTTGAGATTCTGATGGAAATGTCTTCTGGGTACTTTTAAAGTTTAAGTTAATGGTCTTGGTTCTATTTAAAATATGTGTGATTTCCTTATTAAAGAAGAAGTATCTGTTTATTGCAGGAAAAAATCAAAATTCAATTAATGGAAAATCTTTTTAAAAATTCCTCCTCCCATTAGATGTGCATACATTCCAGATTGTTTTCTATACATTAATGCTTTGTTTTCATAAAAATGGAATTCTACATATTTTGTAATCATTTTCCTTTTGATTACATCAATAACATCTAATTCAGGTTGTTATTCTAAATGGATATATAGTGTATCATTATATTGGCATTCCATCATCTAGTCAACAAATCTCTATTACTGAATATTTACTGTGTTTCCGATTTTTGGTATTATAAACAACATTCTAATAGGCGCTCTATCTTGCATATGAATTGCCTGGTCATTTCTTTAGGATATATTCCTCAATGTGAAATTACCATATAATATTTATTAAATATTGATATATATACCAAACTGCCTTCCAGTAGGGTCAGATCAAATTGCACTTCCCTAAACTAAGAATGCCTTTTCTCTGCTTCACTCACTATTATGGGTGTTGTCATTCTTTTCTGTATTTCCTAACTGTATCCAAGTTTACTTGATAACTGTTTGTATTTGCTTTAATAAAAATATCATGAGAATTCTTTTTCTTTTGATTGCATATGTGAGACAAGGTCAAACTTAATCATCATCAGTTAATGGAAAAAAGAGTAGAAAGAGTGGGAAGGAGATAAGGTAGAGTCCAGAGTCCACTGAGGCAAGTAAACAAGAATTAGAAGTAACTGTCTAAAAATATCAACATGCCCCAACTCCAGGGAGAAAGGAGGCATTAGAAACTGACTTTGGGTCAATTTGCCATGCTATTGGACCAAGAACTCTTTCAGTGCTACTCCAAATAGTGCAAGGACCTGGGCCGCTGGCTTACACACCTATTTTTAAGTTGGAGGCTTCCAATTCAGGTGCTGTCAGATGACATGTGTATATAACATACAGATGGTATACATTTGAGCAGAATTGGATTTGGTTTGGTCTGCAGAAAACCACCCAAGAAAAATTTTGGAGATTCTCAGAGGGATGAGACTGAGCTTAGCCCTCACCTGGTGTGGGACCCCAAGCCTTTCCACTGATGAGCGACTGTTAACATAACTAGAACTCCCAACCCCAAATATTAGAGACTGGTTGGGGCCGAGGTGAAATAAATGATTACTCTTTTGAAGTGCTCTTCACATGCTGTTGGTTTCCTTTCTTTTATATTTACATGTGTAATCTCTTTTAATTATCACAGCAAACGTTTGAGGTAGATTTTATTATTTTTCCCACTCTACAGATGGATGAGCTGGAGCTGAGACCACTACTGCAAAGCCAGAACGTGAATCCATGTCCTCTAACTCATGCCCTTTACACTATTACCACCTGGCAGAGTTTGCAGTAACTCAAACTCACTTCTAGTACAGTTGGAGCAGAGGCTCCAACAAGAGCCCAGCGGTGGCCAGATTTCTTCCTGCTTTACCAGATAAGAAAGAAAACAGTAATAGGGTGATGACAATACCCAAATTCACTCTGGGGTTCTGGGCATAAGAGAAGAGTTACATGTGCCTTCCTTCATAGGGTAACAGACTCCAATGCTTACAGGACTTCTGAGAGATGTTAAGAAATCAATCCCCATTAGACAAATTAAATCTAAATAAGTAACACCCACTCTGCATCTTCCTGGAAAATCCCATCCCAGGCCCATATGGCTTCAGGCGAGTTGCTTAGAAATCATGAAGATCATGCAGGGACACAGGAAGCAAATGCAAGACACCGATCATTTGGTCTCCTCCTTTCCATGGCAGCTTTCCACCAGGAGGCTATGGGAAGGTCATGGCCACCAGATGTGGCTGAGGACAAGAAAGCTGGTTCCTGGCTGGGCTTTGCCAGAAGCCTCCCTCCACCCTGCTGTACCCATGGTGTTCTGACAGCCCTGTGATGCTCACATCCACAGCGGCCTCTCCAGTGCTTCCGGTGGCCCATCTGTCTGGGCAGCAGGAATCAGAGGGGCGTGACATGGAGACACAGACCATCTAGTGCTAAATGTTTGTTAAGGCTGAGTAGAGTCTGGAATGTTGGTTTGAGGGCTGCTGTCTGAAACATCAAAGCAATGAAAAACTTAAACGAATATGCCATTTGAGATGTTCTCCAAGGTGGGTGAGCTCTTACAAGCAAAAACTGGAAGAACTACTCTGGTAGAGAAAATCCCTTTGGACACTGATTCAAGTTCTGGCTGTGCCACAGTGGTGTCATCTCACATACCTCCCCACTAACCCGCTCCCCCCATACTATGTTGAATTTTCTGTCTTTAGCCAAAGCCTCTTCAGCCTAAATGAGACCTTCTACTGGTGGAACTTCAAAGCACTCCATCTCCCAGCATCCCCCACTTTCTTGAATTTCATTTAAAAGACAGTAAAACACCACCTCTACTCCCACAAAGACAAATGCCATGCAATCCATTCTCCAGCCTAGCAGGCCCTTCTCAGGCCATCTCACACCACACACCCACCCTCCAGCTTCCTGCTGCCTAAGGTGCTTGAATCACTCCGGATCCCTGATTCCGGGGAAGCTTGTCAGATAGCTCCTTTTATCCCACACATTTACACCAACTGCCATCATCATCATGCATTCAAACTCACATTCCAGGACAGGCATGGACCACAGATGTCCCAAAGCCACATCTGCTAATCCACAGATTCACACATCACATTACAGGAACTCAATTACTTGGTGACTAAAGTCGAGCTCAGAAACCTCCTCTTCATCTTCAGTAGATTCACTCTTCCTCACTCAACTTCCTCATTCCAACAAATTCGGAGACCCTCTACTTTTCTAAGAACTTGTAGGTCCCCCTTAGACCTCCATAACACCTAGGAGAGTTAGATGTCATTACTCCCATTTTATAGAACAATAAATCAAGGTTCAGAAAGATTGAATGATTTGGCCAAGTTCACACATTAGGCTGGAGACTGCCTGCTGGGATTCAAACTCAGATCTGTTGACAATCTATGCTCCATCTAGCAACTATAAGACAAAGGATTTACACAAGATTACACAATTGTTCAATAGGATTAGGAAAATAGAAACAAGAGGAAGGACAGGGCCAGAGGAAGAGAGTAGCAGAGATGAGCTAAGAAGGTAACCTTATTGTCAAGGTAAAGAGTTGAAGTTTTACCTTACAGGCATTTAACCATGCCAGTTTTGTAAGCAGAAAAGCAAAACTAGGGGGAGGAAGAAATAACCTAAGTAGAAAAAATTCTCTAAAAATCATGTGTCAAGGTCCCTGCCTCCAGCAAAGGCTTCCCTTAAGCCATCCAGACAGGGTGGAATGGTTTCTCAGAAATCTAAGCCACTCCATGCCTGTGTGATATGAAACCCCATGCAAATGCCAATAAGCCTTCGCCAGAGGCTCCCTGACATGGGCTGTCCCTGTATCCAGCTGCCCCAGGACAGCAGGGCTGCAGCAATGGCTTGGTGAGCAGCTCTGGTTTGCAGCACAAAGCTTTGCACTCCCCCTGGACTGTTAGCCCTGACAGTGCATAGCTGTGGTTTCTATGGGAAAGCCCCTGGCTACCCATGCCAGGCCTTAAATGTAGGATGGATCCCACAAAATCTCCCATCTGAACCTGCATTAGGACTCAAATCCTGGGCTGATCCTGGCAGGGCTGGGCCTCCGGGCACAGATTAGCACAGAAACCCCAAGAACTCAAAGCACCCACAGGCCAGGATCACTATGGCTGGGAAGCCAGCATTCCCAGGTCTCCCTGACCAAGTCAGATCTCTCTTCCCAGAAGCCTTTTCATGGTGAATAGGACACTATGACCAGGAGTCAGGAAACCTGGGTTCTTGTTCTAGGCCAGTCACCAACCAGCTCTGAGGCCTTGAGCAAATCACTAGCCTTTGCCAGGTCTCTATTTTCTCATCTCAGGAATACAGCACCAGCCCTTGCTACTCTGCAGAACTTCTTAGAAGAACATGTAAGAGCATGGATGTGGAAGTCATAGCCAACTTCCTTCTTGGTGGGATACCTGGAGAAGACACAGAGATGGCAGGTCGATAGATAGATAGATAGATAGATAGATAGATAGATAGATAGATAGATAGACAGACAGACAGACAGATAGATAGAGATAGATAAAACAGATCATCTCCCAGATTTCTGGGAACAGTTCAGATAGCAGATGTTCTTCCTCAGTTTACTCATAAGCATAGTCATTCTTTTAAGGTGGTGTGTCCTAATTTCTTGTGAGATAATAGAGACGATAATACAACCCCAGGGAGATGGATAGAGCCTAGAGGAGGGACTGAGGGTGTGCACTTAGCCATCACTACTCTACCTCTGCTGAGCTGTTCCATCTTGGACTAGTTACACATTTTCTCTGGGCCTCAATGTCATCATCTGTAAAATGAGATTATTAAGAGTTGTACCCACTTGTGGGTACATAGTACCAAGCACATGCTCAGCCCTCTATGAATGGTGGTTGATGATGTCAGAAAGAATTCTGACTTTCAGGCTTTATCTATGTTGCTCTGTCCTTCCACTCCTCCCCATCCCACACATCCAAAGTATATCTTGTAAGTGTGACCCTGGGTGTGCCTTGAAGGGTTTGGTTCTTTCTTTTTCCTATGCCCTCCTCCTGGAAAAGAGCAGATCTGCTGAGGCAACCAGCACTGAAACAGAGCTCGTGCCGACTCCCAACTGCTGGGGATACAAAGGGCTGCTAGGGAGACGGAACAGGAAGCACAGCCCTGAAGGAGTGCACTGTCTCCCCAGCATCTGACAATGAGCTTCTCAGTGTGGAGCTCTGTGGGGCACAGTTGCCAACTGTCACTCACATCCACTGACACCACTGTCTATGCCGTTTGTCAGCATGCAGGATGCCCTCATGTGGTTTGACCTGACTCTCTCAAGTCCTGGGGAACAAGGTTGCAGCCTTTACATGAAAACAACCAGCTGAATGCACAGTCTGGTCAGATTCACAGCTGGAGTTTGCATCAGTCACCTACCACCCTGCAAGGTTCTATTCTTCAATTTGACCAACTAACTTGTAACTGGGGACACAGCCCAAACATGGAACCAGGAAAGGTCAAGGTTACAAGCTACCTTCAAGATCATCTGATCCAATAACTTCATTGTCCTGGTGGGAAAAGCAAATCCCAGCAAGGGGACTTACCAGAGATCATGCAGTTGGCCAGGGAGTGGCTCAAGGATCTAGGAGTAGCAAAGGCATCTCCTCGCCTGGGAGAAAATAGAACCACAAAGAGCAGGAGGTGGGCTGGTGGCAGGGAGTGACACCGGTTGCATTTCAGGGGCTCCGCAAGGGGTGGAATGAGCACTGGACTGAGGGTTAGAAGACCAGGGTCCCCCAGGTGTCTCTGCCTTGAATCAGCTGGGCCCCCGTGAGCGGTCACTTCCCCTCTCTTTGGGTCTCAATTCTCTCTTATAAAATGGAGCATCCCATCCACCTCTCAGAATGGGTTCAAGGAGCAGATGAAAATGTGTTTTGAAAATCCTAAGGCTCTACATATGTACAATCAAATTCTGCCCATCTACATAGCCACTTTTAGCGGTTGTCCCTGAGGCCTGGAAGCAGGCAGAGGGGAGAGTTAGGTAAGGTCTCTGAGCACATCCAAGGCTGGAGGGCTTCCCTCAGCAAAGGGGGCCCAAAGCACCAGGCTAAATCCATGTCATTCAAGCAACGCTCAGGTTGTGTCTAAGCAGCTTTGATTTTAAAAGATTAGGAGGGCGGCAGGGTGGAAAGAAAAGTTGATGAGGCAGCAAAGTCCTGCCTGCAGTACCACACTGCCCTCTGCAGGGTGTCTGTGAGAAGGCACTTCAGCTGACCTAGGTCAGGTTAATTCCGACTGCCCAGGGTCACAGATCCATTCCTGTGCCTCCACACACTGCAAGCCCTCTCCAGGTAGAAACAGGGATTTGCGGGGCGGGGCTGCAACCACCCTTGGCAATCTGCTCTGTCTTCAAACAGCGCAGGTCTTTCTCGGTGCCTGGCCCGAATCTTCCTCTTGTCCTGACACCCACAACCTTCCAACCTGCCCTCCGAGGAGCCTGCCTTAGCGTCTCTTGCTTCTGACTCCAAAGCCAAGATTTAGAAGGTTCTAGAAAACAGAACAGCCCTGGCTTCTGCTCACCTCATTGTACCCTCTCTTCTCCCGAATAAGGTGGTGTCTCCATACCCTGGACATATTTTGGTCCTTGGAGAAAGCCCCCACACTGAAGGAGACATGTCCTGCCTGAATCAATGGACAAGCCAGCGTCCTGCAGGTCTGAGTGATGAACTGAAAAGTCCGTGACTTTCACAAACATAAGACTCAGTCTCCACAAATGATCTGGGACTGGGGGGACATCCAGGGCCCAGAGCCTGCCCCCATAGCAACAAGGAATGTCCTCCAAGGCCCTCGTGGCACCAGACCTTCCCCCTTCTCCATCCTCTCCCTGGCTGTGCAGTTCAGAGTGGGGCACTCTGCAGCTGGCTGACCAGCCTCCAGGCGTGGGCTCAGGCTGTGCCCCCTATGTGCCCTGTGCAGACCCGAGGAGCTGCTGCAGCCGGCCTGGCCATGTGACACGGGTGATTCACACACGCAGACGTCCAGACCAGCTTCTCTTTTCTTCCTCTCCCAGGCCATTACAAAAGGCACAGTCTCAGCACAGTGCTGCATTGTTCTCAGGGTCAGCAGAGGCTGGAAGCTGAGGGGAATTAGGAAGACAGGGAGCCGAGCATAGGGTGGTTTTCCATGCAGCGTATGTGCCTCGTGCAGGCCAAGCCCACTTCCTGTCTTGGCTCCAGCTCTGGAGCTCAAGTTTACATCTCCCTCCTTTAGAACCAACTTTGGTTTGGGTTGTTGGCTTCTTTAATTTTCCACTCTCTGCACGTGTGCATTTCTTTGAAAAATATACACGTGCTGTTTCTTTTTTCTTCTCCAACACACATCATTCTTTAGAGACTATAATATAAATTCGGAGTCCAGCAGCCTTTGTCTTTCAGAGCTTGCTTTATCCTTTGTCTTCTGCTCTCTACCCTCAACAAGACACTAAGCACAGACAGGCAGGTGGATGTGATCAGAGGTACACGTGGGCAAGGCCAGGACTGGGGGGTGCAACATGGGTGAATGGAAGAGAGAGGAGGCTGGTCAGCAATGGTGGCAGGGGGTGGGGGATGAGGAAATTTGGCCAGGACTGGGGCAGTCAAGGATTTGGGAAATTATTCCAATTTTCCTATTCTCTAATTATGAAAATCTTCAACTCTGGGTAGGTGAAAATAATTTCCTGATAAATAAACACTTGGAATCAGAAGAGCTTTCGGCAGGCTGGTGGTCCCATTCTGATCACTTGAGAGGTAGCCCTTCCTCTACAGCAGACCCATGGCCAGCAAGACAATCTGTCCCATGGCTGAGCAGCTCAACTCATTAGAAAGAGCTTTAAGGCCGGGCGCAGTGGCTCACACCTGTAATCCCAGCACTTTGGGAGGCTGAGACAGGCGGATCATGAGGTCAGGAGATTGAGACCATCCTGGCTAACACAGTGAAACCCTGTCTCTACTAAAAGTACAAAAAAAAATTAGCCGGGCGTGGTGGTGGTCGCCTGTAGTCCCAGCTACACGGGAGGCTGAGGCAGGAGAAAGGCGTGAACCCATGGGGCGGAGCTTGTAGTGAGCCGAGATCGCACCACTGCACTCTAGCCTGGGCGACAGAGTGAGACTCCATCTCGAAAAAAAAAAAGAAAGAGCTTTGAATATCGGGTCAAAATCTGTCCCCCAAGTGGTAGGTTGTAAAAATGGCCACCGTTTTTTCACTCCATGCCCTTAACACGTGACTTTGCAGGACCGATCTATGACTTGCTTTGATCAAATGTAATTTCATGCCATTACTGAACTTAGACTTCAAGGGACCTCACATACTTCCGCTCTCTCACTCTGAACCCTGTCGCTGGCATGAGAACAAGATCAGTATAATGTGCTAGAGGATGAACTAACACATGGAGGAGAACTGTCATCCCAGCTTAGGCCTTCCTAAGCTTAGACCAGACAGCCCACAGCCAACGTGATAGCTGACTGCAGATGCATGTAGGAACCCCAGCTGAGATCAACCAAGCCTGGCCCGGGTCAGCAGAACCACCCAGCTGAGCCCAGCCCAAATTGCTGGCTCTCAGAATTATAAGCTAAATAAATGTTGTTTTAAGTCAATAAGTTTTGTAGAGTTTTGTTATGCAGAAAACTAAACCAGTGCAGCCCATAATAGCCTTCTACAGCTATACAGAATAATCCCATGATTCCTTGTCCCTGAGGACAGCCCTTTAAATAGTGAAATACTTATCGTTGCCTCTAAACACCAGAATGACTCTTGGGGAGGTCATGCTACTAGCTCCTGTTTTAGACGAAAATTACCCACCAAGACATCCTTTGCCATTTCTTTTTCACTTGCTGCCAAACTAGGAGCTGCAAACATCTTGCAGTTGCTGTCAGCATCCTTCTACAACATCTTACCCACTCATCAGGGCACTCTGACAGCCCCATACCCCAATAATCTGATCTTTCCAGCACATTTTATTGAAAATTAAGAGAAATTGTAAGATTGAGATGAGGAGGGCATTAAAGTACAATGAAAGTAGTTAAGTCAATTAGACTTCTTGAAGCCACTTCTGAGCCAAATCTGCCAAAACTGCCAAAAAGCCTCCAAAATAAATGTCCATGGAAGGCTTCACATGGAGCCCCAGCTCCATGGGTCACAGCAGTTGAGGGTGGTCAGGGGCTGCTGCTTCCAGCATTGGCCATGTGAAGCCAGAGGCAAATGCGTTGAACTTGGTCTTGGGGCTGATGGGGAAGGTCATCAACCCCACCACAGGAGACAGATCAGACCTATGGCAGCCTCCATTCAGAACCAGATGTGGAGGGAAGTGGTGTGGGAAATGGCTGCCATCTGTGGATTTTCTGGCTGAAGACGACTGCAAAGTTTGCCAGTTTCAAACAAGCCCTTGCAGCTTGGCTTCCTGTTTTTCGTTTGCGCTCCCCGTGTGTCACGGCACAATTATTCTGGGAGACGTGCTCAAAATGGACATGGTCTCCAATTTTCTTTCCCTAATAACAGTGCGGGAAATAGGGGTGAGGGAGGCAGTGAGAGAGGAAAAACCCCAAACCTCAGAAAAGGATGAAAACACTTCTAAACTCAATTTCAAAAATGAGAAAATCAAAATCACCAAATCGCAATACACAGCGCTTTACTCATTCAATCCAGTCCCCTTATGGCTGGGCGGGCTAGCGAAGAGAAGACACTTCATGGACATGAGGAGTGTGAGTTCTACTTTCATGGGATCAAGAATATTTTGAAATTTTCTTTCCCGAGAGCCTAAAAATCATCCACTTGGGATGACAACAAGGTCAAATGGCCGGTGGTAGGGTCCTGAAAAGATACCCTCCACCAGCAATTATTTTTCAACCACATACATGGCCTTGGCCATGGCTCAAAGCAGAACAAAGAAAGGGCAACTCTCTTCCAGCTCTTTTTTTGTCTTCTACTGGACAAATTAATCAGCCCCAGTGCCCAAATCCATTCTTATTCATGGCCATGAAAGAAGTTGGAAGTCTAGAGTATGCATGTTTTAAAGGTCTTTGGAACTGTCTTGCTTTTGAATTTTAGACAAAAAGATTAGGATGTGTTTGTGTGTGTGTGCCTATGTATATGAGCCTGGATTTATCCAGGCTTTTATCTATGTGCCTGGGTACACACATTTGTGTTTCTGAGAGTGCCAGCTAGTGTGCAAGCATGAGTTTACATAAATATGTCTATAACATGTACACTTGGTACAAATGCCTGTGTGAGCTCATGAATGTGCACACTTGCTGGCCAGCATGTGCATAAAGTTGTGTCTGTGTGTGCATGCACATGAGTGTGTGAATGCCCCACATGTGTTGCACTAACCTGTCTGCAGTCTGTGTTCAACGTGGGGTGGCATGAGTGTGCATGCAAGTGCACACCTGCCTGTGAGAAGGTGTGTCTGTGTGTGCATGTGTCTGTCCGTGCAAGCAGGGCTCCTGGTCTGTCCCCATCTCCATCTTCACCTCCCCCTCCATGAGCCCACAGCAGCCTTTGTTTGCCTCCCTTTGGGATCTGCCAGCTAATGGCAGGAGTTCTTCTCCCAGGGAAACAACACTCCTCCCTGCTCATTTGTGTCTCATCAGAGGGCTAACTGGCCTGGAGGGGCTCCAGGCTCCAACCCGTAAATGGCAGCCCACGATGGCAATGGACGACTTTCTTAATTGCCCGTGATGCTTGCGGGTGCAGTGCAAACACAACGGTAGCTATTAGGCTGCGAGGCCTGAAGCAGGGTTACATTTTGCGCCTGTGTGAATTTAGTGTTCCTGGGAGTTGAGAGGCCAGAGTGGGTTGGAGCCACCGAGAGGCTGTTATTATGGCCTGGCATGAGTCTGCTGTTAGCTTCTTGAGACCCTGAGGCCATTTCGCCACACTCCAGAATTGCAGCACCCCTTGAATTTCCAAACCAGGGACCCTGGGCAGCAATCCTCCACCCCACCACCACACACACACACACACACACACACACACACACACACACACACACACACACACACAGAGTCATGCTTCTTTCTCTATTCTCTCTGTCTCTGATTTATTTTTCTATCTCTTTCTCCCCACTCTGGTTTTTCTCTCTCTTCCACTCTTCCCCTCTATCCCTTTCTTGCTTCCTCCCTTCTCCTCTCTCTGCCGCTCTCCTAGTTTATAAACTCACAGCAGCAGACCTAAAGCTGGACAGTGACCAGCATCACCTTCACCTGCCCAACCACCAGCAGCAGTCTTTCTTCTTCTGCAGCCCAACCCCAGCCCAGTCTTTCCCTTTGGTCTCCATCCAGCCCAGTCCTTCACAGTTCTGGGTCCTAACAGGAACATTTGTCATGTATACGTAACTCTAAGGCTCTAAGGAGGCTGGAGGGGTTTAGCAATGGGCTTTTTGTTTCTTTTTCCCCCTCTGTTTGCCCCTCATAAGTGCCCATGATAACCAGTGCTCAGTCTCTTGTTTTCTGCATTGGTGGCTTCAGCTTACATGGGGGAAACTGAAGATCCAAAGACAGAGGGAGTACTCTACATCAATACATCAAAGGAAAGGTGCCCAAACGCAGGACTCCTCTATAGCTTAAGGCACAAAACTTCTCCTCCGTAGGCCCAGATTGGAAGAACATGGGTTTGAAGGCTCCAGCTGTGGCACTTGAAGGAATTTGGAGCAATGACAGAAGACTGTGTGATTTCCTCTTGAGAGGAGAAGTGGGCCAGGAAACAGTGGTAAGACACTGCTTTATAAATGGCTTAAAATATCCTCATTCAAATAGTTCTTCATAACATGTTGCTTGGCTCAATGTTTATGGGTGAATAAATGATGAGTGAGTAAACAAATGAGTGAATAAATGAATGACTAGAAGGCAATTACGTTCCCCTCCCTAGAGATTCCTAGGAATGAAAATCATACTATATCTGGATGATCTCTCCTTAAAGTAAGGGAATGCATGAGGTGACATCAGCAGGGCTCTCCAACAGGAGGAAGTAGCAATCCTCCAGTAGGTCCCCTGCCCTGGCAGCACCCAAGTTCCTTTGTGTATTAAATGGTCTCCACTAATGATCTCAATTGATCTTCCCAACAATAAAGCATTGGAGATGAGGAAGCTGTGACATGATGAGGATGAAGGCATTTCCAACTCTTTCACAGTTTTCATCCAATGGCACAGCATCCTCTCTGGTCCTTCATCTCAGCCAGGACCATGAGAGGCTCCCAGGTGACCCCGCACAGCCTACTCAGGTATAGTGGGAAGAGCATGGAACAGTAATGCAGATACTTAATGCTTTTGTCCTTCTTATTTTGTCTACCTTGCCAGGTGTAGAGGCACTTTCTGACTGACTGGGGAGGAAATACGAAAGTTCAGCTCCTTTCCATCTAGTTGGGACAAACTCTGAGGCATAACTTGCATTCTATCACGCCTCTGCAGGATCAAGGTAAAGTTTATCCTCTATGAGTTTATAACAGAAATTTCATGCTTGCTTGCCTTCTTCCCCTTCTCTTTCCTGCATGCCCCACTCCCTTTCAAGTTCTCCTAGGATCACTTTGTTTAAAAAATTACTTGTACACTAATACTCATCTCAAGATCTACTTCTGGAAAACTGATTTTAAATAACAGAGTACTCAAACTAAAATGCCTAGTAGAGTCTGTTGTGAGGAGGTATAGAAACCTCACACTCTATCCGTCTTAGTTTGTTTCATGCTTCTATAGCAATACCATACACTGGGTAATTTTATAATGAACGGAAATGTATTTAGCTTGTGGCTAAGTCCAAGGTCAAAGAGCCACATCTGATGAGGGCCTCCTTGCTGCATGATAACATGATGCAAGGCATCTCATGTGTGCGAGAGACAGAGAGAAGGGAGCCAAACTCATCCTTTTTTAAGAAACCCATTCCCAAGATAACAATCCATTCATGAGAGCCCTGCCTCTAATCACCTCTTAAAAGTCCCACCTATCAACACTGCTGCATTGGGGATTAGGTTTCCAGCACATGAACCCTGGTGAACACATTCAACTCACAGTGGCATCCAAAGATAGCAGCCGCTCCCAGTGGGAATGGCAGTCATACTGAAAGATAGCGTGATTTTTTAAAAATGTTTAACAGAATCCATGGTTTCACATATCTGTCCATTTTTAAGTGTGAAAAACATCTGAGATCTTTTTTAAAAAACTGTTCAAGCTGAGCAGAACACATCCACAGATGGGATTCATATTCTGACTACTAGATTTCAACCTCTGCATTGGTGGTTCAGATTCTAGTGAAGAAATGATTGGAGGTGACTTCAAACACCACCCAATCAAAAACTACCAAGCACTGAAAAGGGCAGAAACATGACCCATGGTGTCATGACAAATCAATTAACCAAAACCAACTTGAAACCTACACGGATATTAGAATTATCAGACAAAGAAATAGAAACAGTTATTATAATTGTATGCATGTATGTATATTCAAAAAGTTAAGTAGAAGATATTTTAAAAGATCCAAGTCAGACTTCTAAAGATGAAAACTAAAATGTCTGAGATGAAAAGTACACTGACTAGACCAAATGGGAGATCAGACACTGCAGGAGAAACTTGAAGACACAGCAATATGAACTAGCCATGAGGATACGTAAAGATACAAAGATATTATAGAAAAACTAACAGAGTATCACTGAGCTATAGGACAACTTCAAGCAACCAAATATATGTGTAATTGCAGTCATCAAATTTGAGATGCAAGGGAGAACAGAAAAATTATTTGAAGAAATACTGGCTAAATTTTTTTCCTAGTTCAATGAAAACTATACACCCACAAATCCAGAAAACACAATGAATGCCAAGCAAAAGAATATGAGGAATATCACACCTCATAATCAAATTGCTCAAAACCAGTGATTAAGAGAAAATCTTAAAAACAGCAAAAGAAAGATTCATTATGAACAAAAGAGCCAAGGTAAAGACAGCAGATGTCTCATCTTAAAACAGTACGTGAGGGAAGGCTGTAGGGCAATATCTTTAATGTATTGAAAGAAAAAATATCAACTGGAATTCTATACCTAGTGAAAATATCTTCCCCCCAAAAAAAAGTGAAATAAAGAAGTTTTCAGGCATAAAAAACTGTAAGAATCTATCACCAGCAGACTCACATTAGAAGAAATGTTAAATAAAGTCCTTTGGGGAAAAAAAATTAAACAAGATGGAAATATGAATGAATGTGCACTAGGAATGAAGAACACCAGAAATAGTAGCTTACATTATATAAAAAACTTACCTCAAAATGAATTGCAGATGTAAACGTAAAATATAAAACTATATACATAGAAAATATAGGAAAAAACCTTTGTGGTTTCTTAAGATTTCATACATACAATACCCAAAGTACAAGTGATAGTAGAACAAATTGATAAATTGGACTTCATCAAATGTAAAAATATCTACTCTTCAAAATCAGAATGAAAAGACAAGGCACAGACTAAGAGAAAATACTTACAAATCATATATCTGATAAAGGATTTGTATCCAGATTTATAAAGGGAACTCTCAAAATTCAATAAAGAAAATAAGCAACCCAACAAAGAAAACAGGAAAAATATTTAAACAGACACTTTCCCAAAGAAGACACATGGATAGCAAATAAGCACATGAAAAGATATTCAACCTCATCAGTCATTAGGGAAATGCAAATTAAAACCACAATGACATAGCACTAAATAATTATTAGCATAGCTAAAATGGAAAGGACTGACCACATCAAGTGGTGGTGAGGATGTGGAGGAACTGGAACACTGTTGGTGGGATTGTAAAATAGGACAAGCATTTTGGAAAGCAGTTTGGTAGTTATTTTAAAAGTCAAATATACACCTACCATATGATTCAGCCATTCCATTCCTGGATGTTTACCCAAAAGAAAGAAAAGCATATGTTCCATACAATGACTTGACATGAATTTTTATAACAGCTTTATCTGTAATAGCCAAACACTTGAAATAACTCAAATGTCCTTTAACAGGTGAATGGGTAAGCAAATTATACTCACATGATGGAATACTACTCAGCAATCGAAAGGAATAAACTACTAATACATACTACAATCTGGATGAATTCCAGAATAAGTATGCTGAGTGAAAGAAGCCAGACTAAAGAACATACATCATATATTATTCCATTTGTATAAAATTCTAGGAAATTCAAACTAACCCATAGAGCGGTAAAGCAGTTCCATGGTTGCATGGGTGAAAGAAGCAAGAAAGAAAGGTTACAAAGTGCCACAGAGAAACTTTTTGGGATAATAAATATGTTCAACGTCTTGACTCCAGTGATGATTTCATGGGTATACACCTGTGTCAAAATTTATAAAACTGTACACTTTATATGTGTGCAGTTTGTTGTATACCAATTATGCCTCAATAAAGCCGTTTTAAAAACAGCCTTATTATACTTATTTATTGGTCTGGCAGTCAATAATGATGTATTTAAAAAAAAAAAAAAAAGAAAGAAAGAAAAAGAAATTGTCAAAAAAGGTGAAGTATTCTCAACCTGGACGTGGAAGCAGGGGAACCATAACCCACAGGTCAGCCCTACTGTGGCCCAGGGTTCATTCATTCCCTTTCCACATGCCTTCATAGGCCCTCCAGGTGACTGAACATTTACTGCAAGGTCATTTAATTAATATCCATGAGAAAATGAGAAGGTATGTGGATTTTCAGCAGCTTCATCAACTCTTTACTTTGTGTACTCTATATAAAAGTATGCCTTTTATCAAGGCATAATGCCTTACTTAAGCTTTTAAAAAAGTACCTATCCTTTACAATAGAAGCATAAGTGTACAATACATCAAATATGAGCCATAAGTAAGCCATTTGTTCTCACCTGCTGTGCATCATGATCTTACCAGTGTTTACTAATAACCCAACTATGAACGTGCAATATGCTTCTATTACACTGTCTTGGTCTCTGGGTAGAAACCCTCAAATGATGACTTCAGTGTCTAAATCATGACTCTGTATCCAATGGCTACCTCATTTATCTTCATTTATATTTTAAGCATTTTCCACTCATCGACATGTGTTTCTTATCTCCCAAGTATGTTCACAGCAGCCCTGTGGGAGTAAGTAGAGCAGACACATTGTCCCCTCCTTACAGACAAGAAAACCCAGGCAAAAAGCAGCGAATGGATCTGCCCGATATGACACAGCTAGTCCCCCAGATAAAATCACAGGCCTGATATGATACAGCTAGTCCCTCAGATGAAAATGCAGGCCCAATATAACAGAGCTAGCAGGCCCGATATGCCACAGATTGTCCCCCAGATGAAAACCCAGGCCCAGTATGACACAGCTAGCCCCCCAGATGAAAACCCGGGCCCAGTACTACACAGCTAGCCCCCCAGATGAAAACTCAGGCCCAATATTACATAGCTAGCCCCTCAGATGAAAACTCAGGCCCTATATTACATAGCTAGTCCCCCAGATGAAAACTCAGGCCCAATATAACAGAGCTAGCAGGCCCAATATGACACAGATTGTCCCCCAGATGAAAACCCAGGCCCAGTACGACACAGCTAGCCCCCCAGATGAAAACTCAGGCCCAATATGACACAGCTAGTCCCCCAGTGAAATCACAGGCCCAATATGACACAGTTTGTCCCCCAGATGAAATCATGGGCCCGATATGACACAACTTGTCCCACAGATGAAAACTCAGGCCCGATATGACATAGCTTGTCCCCCAGATGAAATCGCAAGTCCACAGACATCTGTTGGAGGTGCAAGCTGACGGCCCTGCTGCGACATGTCCGACCACACAGCCCCCAGCAAGGGGAATGGAAGGAATCATGGTCTCCAACCAGTGCCTCACAGAGGCCATGACCTTCTGCAAGGTCAGCCATGAAAGCCCTAAGGTCAAAGCATCTCCAGTTCTATCAGCCACAGGGATGCCAACCCCCTGCCTATACTCACTCAGTTGGAAGGCACCCTGAACCTAATGGCCAAAGAGGCCAGAAGATTCCATGGATCTGGAAGCCAAGGTGAATGCCTTTGGTCCAACTGAGCTCTGTCCCTATGGTCAACAGGCAGTTTAAACAGGTCTCAGCCAGTGTCTGTGCCGGGAGCCCAAGGTCAGGAAACACTGTGTGCATTCTACGTGCCATCAACACAAGACCCACTGCATGGGAATGGGGCTCAGAGACGGAGGCAAAGAGGGAGAATGGTGAGGGGCTGATCTCAAGCATGAGCCCTAGAACCTCACCCCCAGCTTTGCATTCCAGCATCTTGTTCCTACTGCAGGAAGGCCACAAGCCCAAGGGGTCAGTTAAAATGCCAAAGACCATCACATTAAGTGCCAGACTCTTATCTCCAAACAGCTTGAAAATAAACCAGCCAGACACCAGCAGGGATCTACAGCTCCAGAACTTAACATGCAGAAGTCACTCAGGAAGCTGGTGGAGTGCGGTGGCTAGCATCACAAACTGTGGTGTCAAACAAACCTGCTTTCAAAGCCAGCTCTTCAGCTTCCCAACTATGCGACCTCAGGCAAATTACTTTCCCTCTCTCAGCCTCAGTTTCCTCATTCAGTGCATGGAGATGATGCATACCTCATTGGGTTGCCATGAAGATTAAATGAGTTTGTGTATGTCAAGGGCTTAGTAAAATGCAGGGTACACAGTAAGTGCTCATTAAATACAAGTTGTTATTGTTGTAGTTCTGATTGGAGAGAAAGGAAAGGGGAGAGTCTGGCCTGAGGGGGGTTTCCCTGTGCAGGAAGGGGATGCAATGAGTCCCCAGATGCCCTGAGGCAAAGAGAGTCAAGAAAGAGCAGGTAGATGCCAAAAGCAGACATAGGAGGCCACCAAGCCCTCTACATCCTTCTTCTATTTTCCAATTATTGCTCTCATTTGACAGATGACAAAATTGGGACTCAGCTGGTCACGTGGCAGGACCCCACAGCAGCTCTGGTTTCATCACAGCCCCTGTTGCTATGGTCTCCACTCCACCCTTTGTCGGGATTGGATCCCTTCCCATCTGGAGATTCACTGGGGACAGGATGTGCCTTTCGACAACCCTCTTCCAGCTCAGCAAACAGCTGACCTGCTTGAGACCATTCCTGACCTCCGCTGCATGGCATCTGTGGTCATGTACTGGTGCCTGCACCACAAGACCCTGCGAAATGAAGCCCTGTCATACAGAGAGCCCTACAAAGCCCATCAGCCCGCCCTGCTGCCTGAGGCAGAAGCTCAGGGCACAGACCTTCGAGCCTTCATTCCACAACTGTGTGTTGCAATACCTGCCCAGACAGCTCTATGCTAAATAAGCACAAGGGGTGTGAGTGGAGAAAGGTGAGTGGAGATAAATCACCAGGCCCTACTTACCAGCAGAAAACAAGCCATCCAAGTCACAAGGTTGGCTGCAACAAATGTCTTAGAGGCAGAAGCACACATAAAAGGTTCTAGGAGTTCCAAGAAGGGAACGGAGCCTTCCAGCTGGAGAGCAGGGAGCAGGCATTTGACCCAGGTGACATTTCTGTGCCCCAGACAGCCAAATCCACATGGATTTAGTTCCTGACTTTCCCCGGTGAGATGCACGAACAGGTGATGGAGCAGCTAGGAGCTCCCTCCCTGAAGGCCTGGGAGGGGAGTCAGCTGAAAAGTGTGCCATCCTCCTTAAACCTACTGCATCGTCAGGCTCTGAGACTCCCCACTCCACCCTCCCCCACACCTGAGAGCTCCCAACATAGTCTGGCTGGATTTCCCTGCAGAAAGGAGTCTCACTGAAGACCCACTGGTGACTTTGGAGCCAGTCTGACTAGGAGAGGGCTTTGACCCCATGCAAGGTGCATGGAGGATCTGAGATCTCACCTCCTCTGCCCTCAAGTCTCCATGAGTCCTTGGACTCTGGGGGGCCTCTCTTATACCTCAGTCATTAAACAAGCATGAACTTGGCCCTCTACTCCCCAGCCCTGGCATAGGTGCTGCATATAGAGCATAGACCTGAATAGGAAGCTAAAATTACACCACTTCTTAAAACCTCTCCCTGAAGACCTCAGGCTTCTCGAGTCTTCTTTCTTTCTTTCACTCCATTTATTGAACAGTTATTGAGACCTACTCTCTGCTAGGCCTGTGGTCTCTCCCTCCTTTCAAAATTCACTTTCTTTGTAGTAGGGCTTCTCAAACCGAGGTGGGTTGACCCTCTGCTGCAGAAACATGAGGGGTTACAGAAGGGTTTCCGAGGCTACCTCACTCTCACTCCAAAGTGAATCAGAGCCCCACCAGTAAATATGGGTTCTTAGCCAATGCTTCAGGGACCTGATGAACATTTAAATCTGAGGACCACTGACTTAGAGCTGTTTTCTCTAGTTTTGTCCTGTGTTGTTGCTTCTCATTTCTGAACATACTTTTGACAATGCAACAGAATTTGATGTTTCTGCAGGGCAGGGCTAGGTCACATTCATCTTCTCTCCTAGGACACCCTTCTTAGTCTGTTCAAGCTGCTATAATAAATATCATAGACTGGGCAGCCCATAAGCAACAGAAATTTATTATTCACAGTGCTGCAGGCTGCGAAGTCCAAGATCAAGGAATCAGCAGTCTTAATACCATCACCTTGGGGGATTAGGATTTCCATATATGAATGGGGGATGCTCGGGAGAGCACTGTCAATGACTAATCAGAATGGATCCCATACATAAACAGTGGTATTCCCAAATCCAGCTTCCTGGGTGTGGCCTCTGCAGTCACTTGGGGCCCTGAATTTACGAGTGTCTATATTTGGTTTGATACTATGCTATGACCATCCTGAAATGTGTACTAATTTTATCTCTGTGTTTGGAACTGGAATATAATGGGACATGGGAATGCACGTGATCAGAGTAGATAAGGGACCCCGTGTGCCTACCATTTCTTGCCAACCCATTGACATATAGCATTTGCAGTGCCCCATGAGTACAGAAATCTGGCGGACTCAGGATCCCGGGCAGTTCAGAAACATTCAAAGCAAGTATAAGGTAAGTGTATAATGTCTATGGCTGAGTAATATTGGAGTCGTAGCTCTAAAAGTCTACATTTCCCATTCAAACCAACCCGCTTTGAAATGACTTTTAGAAACATAAACAATCAAGAGTCCCTATCATACCCTTTTCTTTCCTGTCTTGATTCCCTATATGAGCCAACCATTTATTTATGCTGAAAATGATAACATCGATGGAAAAACAAGATGGGACAATCCATAAATCTTTTTCCTTTCAGTCCTTTCTTACTTATCAGTAAACTGAAGGGAGAGAGAGTTGATAGGATGTGTGCATATCAAGAAGTGAAGGCCAGGCACAGTGGCTCACTCCTGCAATCCAGGCACTTTGGGAATCTGAGGCAGGTGGATCACTTGAGGTCACGAGTTCAAGACCAGCCTGGCCAATGTGGTGAAACCCTGTCTACAAAAAATACAAAAATTAACTGGGGATGGTGGTGCACGCCTGTAATCCCAGCTACTCCAGAGGCTGAGGCAGAAGAACCGCTTGAACTCGGGAGGCGGAGGCTGCAGTAAGCCGAGATTGTGCCCCTGTACTCCAGCCTGGGCAAGACAGTGAGACTCTGTCTCAAAAGAAAAAAAAAGAAATGGAATGACTAATCAGAATGGACTCCATACATAAACAGTGGTACTCCCAAATCCAGCTTCCCGGGTGAGACCTCCACAGTCACTTGGGGCCCTGAACTTACAAGGGTCTTATATTTGGTTTGATACTCTGCTCTGACCATCCTGAAATTTGTACTAATTTTAACTCTGTGTTTGGAACTGGAATCTAATGGGATATGGGAATGTACATGAGCAGGGGAGTAAGGGACCACGCATGCCTATCATTATGGTGAACAGTAGAGTTAGTTTTGTGAGTTTCCAGTCATGTAGTCATGAATGAGCTATGAAATATAATTGTGTCATTTCAGTGATTCCACCAATTAAATACTATATTTGCAACAAAAACTGGCATTTTACAATATAAAGAATAGTAAAATTGAGGGTAATAATTTCATTTTTAAGTGTTTATTCACTTAGAACTACATTAAATAGCAACTTTAAAACACCATGAGGAACCATGAAAGAAAGGAAAGAACTTTATATTTTAAAACCTTTAATGGCATTTTTTTTCCTGCTGTTTGAAGAAGGGGGCTACATTTTTATTTTGTACTAGGGCCAGCAAATAATATAGCCAGCTCTGGTTATACCCATATAGGTACAGATAAATATCTATCTATGTAATATAGATGCTGTATTGCATCTGTAATATAGCAGATGAATACTGGATGACATTTATCTGGATAATAGTGGAAGAAATTTGCAGATGTCAGAGTTAGAAGCAGTAATATGCTGGAGCTGGCTCCTCCCATTCATACCAGCTCTCAGCAGCCAAGGTGGTGCATCTCACCCAAGTCTGCATTTAATGACATCACATTGTAGCTTGAAAATGGCAATAATGAAAGTATTCACATTGCAGAAATCAGTAGACGCCACTTTTTTTTTTTTTTTTAAGATGGAGTCTCACTCTTGTCACCCAGGATGGAGTGCAGTGGCGTGATCTTGGCTCACTGCAACCTCCACCTGCCAGGTTCAAGCAATTCTCCTGCCTCAGCCTCCCAGGTAGCTGGGATTACAGGTACCTGCCACCACACCCAGTTAATTTTTTTTTTTTTTTTTTTTTTTTTAGTAGAGATGGGGTTTCACCTTATTAGCCAGGCTGGTCTCGATCTCCTGATTTCAGGTTATCTGTCTGCCTCGGCCTCCCAAAGTGCTGGGATTATAGGTGTGAGCCACTGCACCCAGTCAGAGCTTTTTTATTCCAAAGAGCTGGTGTTAAACCTTTACCAGCATACAATTAATTGGTCAGAGGTTATCTAGTTCAACTTCCTCACGATGACAGAAACAGAGAGGAGAAACAATTATCCAAGGTCCCACCACTTCAAACAAGGAGCTCATCATATTGTTTCTGAGGTCCTAGCATGGAAAAGAGTGATCCCAGGGAGTCCACTGTAAACCAAAACCCAAAATAACTGGCATCCAGAATCCTGGCAGATATCCCAGTGCCAGTCTGGCCTGCTCCTCCCGGCATGATGCATGCCCCCTAGGATACTATTGGGGGTTAACTGGGACTGATTATGTCCTCCTTGGGCTGTCCTGTCACCAGGCAGGAAGGTCAACCTTTGCTTAGATATGCTGGGTCTCACTCCAGAACATGCTTCCTGGCCCATAATTACTTTCAGAGCATGCTGTTTCCACTTAGGGAAACCTGAGCTTCCTTCCAAATGGCACCGGACATGACCTGAAATTATATGTTTGCCTGCCGAAATGGACACACTAGTCAAGCCTGCTGCCTTCAAGTCACAACGGATTAAGTTGTAGGAGGGGGCCATGCTGCTGGGTGAAGCTGAGCTGGAAATAGGGAGCCTCTCATGGGTCTAGAAGTCTGAGTTGTGTTTTCTCCACCCATGCCTGGACCAGCTCCAGGCACAGCTCTGCAGCCTGGGCCGCAGATCAGGGCCATTCTCTGCCTAAAGTCTTTGTTAGTTAATGTGAAACACATTTTCTAATCACCCGTGATGTGGCAGGCATTAGAGATTCAACCCTGAGTGAAACGTTTATCCTGTCTTTATGAGGCTCACAGTCTGACAGCAAATAATTACAATTTAAAGGAGACTGTGATGTAATCCTTGAGAGAAGGAAACATAATGTGTTTAATTCTGGCTCAACGGAGTGGTGTGACAAGAGATGATATTCAACCTTGATACTGAAGGACAGGTAAGACTGAACGCTTTACTGTTTCTTTCTTTCTGGTTTTTTTTTTTGTTTGTTTGTTTGTTTTTCTGAGACGGACTCTCATGTCTCACTCTGTCACCCAGGCTAGAGTGCACTGGCGTGATCTCAGCTCACTGTAACCTCTGCCTCCTGGAGTCAAGTGATTCTCCTGCCTCAGACTCCCAAGGTGGGACTACAGGGACGCACCACCAAGCTGATGGCTAATTTTTGTATTTTTGGTAGAGACAGGGTTTTACCATGTTGGCAAGGCTGGTCTCAAACTCCTGACCTCAGGTGATCCACACGCCTTGGCCTCCCAAAGTGATGGGATTATAGGTGTGAGCCACCGCGCCCAGCCTCTTTACGGTTTCTAAGCGCTTGCATGAATATCAGTGAATTTGATGCTAATAAGCATGCTATCAAATGAAATAAGAAAGATAGTACTGGAAATAAGGTTCAAGGTGATTTTTCCCATGAATGTGATTTGTAACTGTGTCCCCACCCAAATCTCATGTTGAATTATAATCCCCAGTGTTGGAGGTGGGGCCTGGTGGGAGTTGATTGGATCATGGGGATGGATTTCTTATGAATGGTTTACACCATCCCCTTAGTGCTGTCCTCAAAAATAGTGAGTGACCTCTCGAAAGCTGGTTGTTTAAAAGTGTGTGGCACCTCCCCCTCGCTCTCCTGCTGCTGCTTTCACCATGTGATGTACCTGCCCCCCTTCCCCTTCCGCCATGATCGTAAACTTCCTGAGGCCCTCCAGAAGCTAAGCAACATCAGCACCACACCACCTATAAAGCTTATAGAACCGTGAGCCAATGAAACCTCTTTTCTTTATAAATGACCCACTCTCAGGTATTTCTTTATAGTAATAAAAGAACAGCCTAATACACCCATGGTCATATATGTAGGCAAGGAAGAAAGGGGCTGAAAACACAATAGCTGGGAGAAGACAGCAGATGTTAGTTGCCATCTAACTAGAAAAGGAGTTTGGCTTGGAAATGAAAGTGAGGAAGGGGTGATTCTTAAGTCCCAGGATCCTGGTACAAGGGCATCCCCCACGCTCTTCTCACTGGAAGTTATTGCCTCAGCCCTCTCTCCCACTCTGGCTTCTTTCTGCAGCCCCTGGTTCCCTCAATGCTGGAGACTCAAAGTCTATAATCAATGGTTGGCAGGATTGGTTCCTTCTGAGGGACATGGGAGAAGAATCTGCTCCAGGCCTCTCTCCTTGGCTTGTGGACGACCATCTTCATGTCATCTTCATTCTACATGTGTCACTGGGCACAGATTTCTCCTTTTTATAAGGACACTAATCATATTGGACTAGGGCCCACTCCTAATGACCTCACTTTAACTTGATTACCTCTGTAAGAACCCTATTTCCAAATAAGTCCCATTCTGGGGTGCTGGGGGTTAGGACTTCAATGTATGAATTCGAGGGGACTATTCAACCTGTAACACGAAGCAAAAATTTCTTCTATTCTCACAATATCCAGTGACTCCAGTCTTCCACCTGTTTCACAGAAAGGTAGAACTAAGCCCAGGCATAACAAGCTGCCTGTCCACTGGCGCTACAGTGAATCCTCAGCAGGAGCCAGAAGCTGACCCAGCACATGGACTCCCAGCCCAGAGTGGTCACCACAGGCTCCTGTAAAGCCAGAAAGCAGAGGCTTCGGAACAGGAGTCTAAGCCCATCCAATACCATGTGGTTTGCTCAGGGAACCATTTATTTACTTTAAAATACAGACATATAGAGAGCTGCATGCTCTCCAACATATGTGAAACAACCTCGGTTCAGATGATCTGCAAAACCCCAAATTGTCCCCATTAGGTTCCCAGGAACTTCTTTGCTGAGCACTACTGGACCTCAAACCCCATGGCCTGGATGGTCTCCAGTGAGTCATTCCGGTCACTCCACAGTCTGAAAATCCATCACATGACCCCCATTCCTGCCCCTCCTTGGCCACATCAGCAGAGCTTTCTAAGTCCATGCTCAGTTCAAATTCAAAAATAATGCTCTTTCCTTTTTTCAAAAGCCTGCATGATCTTCTGGATAATCCTATCCTAGGTCTCCCAAGGGTGACCTGACAATACAGGGGAAGGAATTTAGATTGGAGGCTAGGGAGAACTCCGAATGCACCAGCATAGCTTAGCAAGCTTAGTACCTCTGTGGTGGCCACTGAGCAGCTCTGATCAGCCGCTGGGTTGAAATTCAGGAGATTTCCTGCAGCCATGCTGGCAGGAGACTACTGGCTATGGAAATTCTGAAGCTACACCTGGTTCTCTCTGTGGCTCAACTCAATCTCTAAGCAATGAACTCAACTTCCTGTGTATACCCTATGGAGGAGTAAAGGCTTTAAAATATGCACTGGGGAATCCATTCATACCTCCAAAGGAGCAGGACTTCTTAGGGACCATCACCATAATAACTATCATCACCAGAACTTTGTGATGAACTTGTGAGCTATGGCACAGGGTCGAGCTGCAGACAGAGCTTCAGACTGAGTCTTGGCTCTCTGGTTCGCAGTTAAAAGCAGGCACTGTGGAATAAACTGACTCTTAGACTACCAGTGTGTTGGTCATTTGCCTGTTTGGTCTGCTTGCTAGTTCACTTCTGCCCTGTTCCGCATTGCAGAATACTATATTTCTTAGACTTTCCTGCCTGCTGACTTCAGGATAGCTTTGACCAATGGGAGGCATGACAGAAGGCTGGAGGAAGAGGGAGGCCACACTGTTTCTGCCACCCTCTTTCTGCTCTGGGCAGCATCTCAGGGAGTGTCAGCCTCACTCTATGGCCCTAGCTCCCACCACACGGGCCAGCCATGGTCTTCGCTTCTGCAGGTGGCCCCATCGTGGCTGACAGTAAAACCACCTCCCCCTTATTCCTCAGCCCTAGGGAGGAGTGTTGGAAGCTTCCATGTCGTTAATTCCCATTTGGTTTCTCAGCTCTCCCATCTCTGCATAATCAATTCCTTGCGTTCAACTCTCGCTATGTAACACACTCAGAGTGGTTTCTGTTTTCTGCCTGGACCCTGACTAATACAGCAAATGACAGAAATTCAATCAAACTAGCCAGGAAGGAGAAAGAATTTGTTCTTCACAGAAGGAAACCGTGGGAAGGGCAGGGCGCAGCTGGGTCTCAGAGCAATTGGATCCAGAACTATCTGTGTTGCTCATCTCTGCTCCTCTCTACAAGCCAGCTTCCTTCCCCCAGATAGGCTTCCTCCACATTCCTTGGGAAATGGCCCTGAGCAGCTCTTAGACTCGTATCTTCAGGCTCAGTGCCAGAAGCGAAAAACTGTTTTTCCTTCTAATCCAATTTAAAAGATACAAGGTAAGGGCTTCTATCGGTCTAGCTTGGGTCAGTGTCCGCCTCCATGGCCAAGGGACCAGGGAACTGGCTGACAGAACCTACTAGAGTCACAAGGTTGGGGAGTGTCCAAGAAAATGGTGCCAGAGTCCCTTAATAGAGATAAGGCTTATTAGGAGGCACAATCTCAAGGCAAAGACTTCTCACTCTCTCAAGAGAGAAAGGAAAGGGGTGAATGCATTTCCAAGCTATCCACAGCTCCACAAAGGGATACGGCCAGTTTCTGATTCACAGGGGATGTCTTCACACATCCAAGGCATAATCACTGTCCCTGAGAACCTTCCATCCCATAGAAGAAAAGAGAAAAAATTGTCTGCTGGATCCCTCTCATCTGTCTTTCATAGGTCAAAGTTTTCTACATGGGGCACTATCTTCCCATGCTGCTGGGCTGTAGCCTTGCTTGGCATCTTGGGGGCAATCCCTACCAAAGGCATTAAAGAAGCAAGGCAAGCAGTGTGGCGCTTTAACAGAGACTAGAATGGGGAGGCCTCTGAGGATCAGGTTGGCCACAGCAGAAGCAGTAAAGGTGATGTTGGAGCTCAGAATTCACCCCACAGGAGGGAACCCATGGGCAGCAACATGACTGTGGCAACAGACACAGAGGATCAGTCTCCATGAGCAAGCAGTGGGGTCCTAAGAGAGAGGAAAGGTTCAGCAAATCCAAGATGATGCAGACATTAAAGCAATGGGGTGGGAGAGGCAGGTCCCAAAAGAAGGACAGTGCTGTTTTTAGCAGGAAGAGGTCATATAGGGACAAAACAATAGGTTCAGGAATAGGAGCCTGCCAGGTTGAACAACGAAAGGTTCAACCAAAACAAGGTATTTATAGAATGTACACATCAAGGGCAAACAAACAGGTACATGCAATGCAGACAGAGCCTCAGAGGTGGACTTGCCAGAGCTGTGTGAGTGTTTTCCACTTCTCTCCCTCTCTTAACTTTGACCATAGCTCTCCACTCTCATCTTTCCCTCTTCTGAGCACCTTTTCTGGGCAAGAGCCCATCTTAGGCAAATAATGCATGGTCTGTGCCCGCACTCGTATACCTGACTTCAAGTACGTCTCACCTCCTCCTCAACCAAGCCATCATCTCCCACCAGTCTCCATGATCCTCTCCTAACTCAGCAGTCCCCAACTGTATTAGTCCTTTCTCATGCTGCTACAAGGACATACCGAAGACTGGGTAATTTATAAAGAAAAGAGATTTAATTGACTCCCAGTTCTGCAGAGCTGAGGAGGCCTCAGTAAACTTACAATTATGGCAGAAGGGGAAGCAAACACATCTTTCTTCACAAGGCAGCAGGAGAGAGAAGAATGAGAGCTGAGCAAAGGGGGAAGCCCCTTATAAAACCATCAGATCTCAAGAGAACTTACTATCACAAAGATAGCATGGGGGAACCTCCTCCATGATTCAATTACCTCCCACCGTGTCCCTCTGATGACACATGGGGATTATGGGAACTACAATTCAAGATGATATTTGGGTGGGGACACAGCCAAACCATATCACCAATCTTTTTGGCACCAGGGACCAGTTTCATGGTGAACCAGGTGTGGGGGGTAGGGGAAGAAACTGTTCCATCTCACGTCATCAGGCATTAGGTTCTCATAAGAAGCACACAATCTAGATCCCTTACATGCACAGTTCACAGTAGGGTTTGTGTTCCTATGAGAATCTAATGACACCACTGATCTGACAGGAGGCAGAGCTCAGGTGGTAATGTTTGCTCACTCCCCCAGTCACCTCCTGCTCTGTGGCCCGGTTCCTGACAGGCCATGGACTGGTGTCTCTATGGCCTGGGAATTGGGGACCCCTGTCCTAACTGGTCCTGCTTTTCTACCTTTGTTTCACTTCAGTGTCTTCTATACAGAGCAACCAGGTGATCCTTTTAAAACCCAAATCAGATCATATTTGTTCCCTTCCTCAAACCCTCCAAAGACTTCCCATCACACCTCAAACAAAATCCATGATCACTGTTCCCCAGTGTGATCTGACCTCCAGCCTCCTTCCTGCCATTCTCCCCTTCACGGCCCCCAGTTTCAACTGCACTGGCCATCTTGCTGTTCTAGAACCCAGGCAACATGCTTCCACCTCAGGGCCTTTGCTCCTGCTCTTTTCCCTCCTTAAACCACTCTTCCTCCAGAAAGCAGTGTGGCTCATGCCCTTGTTTCTTTCAGAGCTATGTCCAAAGTCAGCTCCTCAAAAAGGCGTCCCTGATCACCCAAGCCAAAACAGCACTCTCCTTCACGCTCTTTCCCTTACTCTGTTCCTCTAGTCCTTATAATACCACTTTACCACTCATGACATCAAATTATGGGTGGGGGGTGGGGTGGGGGTGCAGGTTTATTTCTCCCTCTTCTCCCTCCCTTTTAGAATGCAAGCTGCAGGCAGAAAGGGGCTTTGTTATATTCCCCACTGTAGCTAGAACAATGCCTGGCACCACCGGGCTCTCAATAAATATTGGTGCAATAAACGGATTAATCTGGTGGGGGAACAGATTGGTCACCACGGTATGACAAGGGCTGGCATAGACACAAGAACAAGAGCCTTGGGTTACATTCTCCAGCCAGAGGGGTCTGGGAAGTCCCAGAGGGCATAAGCAGCTGGGATTCATCCTGCTTGCAGTTTCCAAACCAGTTCAAAAACAATAGGAGCTTCTGATCAGACAGAGTTGGCCGACAGGGAAGAGCCAAACTGCTTCTGGTGCAGGGCAGTTCAAGGTGAGCTCGATGAAGTCACTTAGGGCCTGTGCTTAAAATACAGTTTATTTTCTATTTTTAAAAATGTTTGTCATCGAAATGTCATGGTGGAAGGGGAGTTTGGGAATCATCTAGGTCAGCTATCCTGCTGCACGGGTCAGGAAACTGCATCTCAGAGACAGAAAATGACTTTTTCCAAGTGACACGGTGAGTTGGTGGCCAAGTCTGCTTCCCTGTCTGGGATGCACAGACACTCTTGGCTTCTCAAGTGCCTAAAGGGTTTGGTCCCAGGGACACTTATCCTTTCAGACAGCAGCTTCTGAGAACCTTTCATGCCAGTATATTGCTAAGGTGAAACCTGGCTACTAGAGAAAGCTTCTCTGTGTTTAAATTCAAATAGTGTGGTTTGTCAGAAGAGTGAGGATTTTACTGCTCTTATTTAAAAAAGGGTTTTGTCAACATCATGAGGGCAAGGACACCTGCCTTATTCACTACTGCATTCTAAGTACTGGCCAGCTGCTGGACACATGGTAGGTACCCAGTCATTATGGTTGAATTAACTGGTTAAGGAAACTAGAAAGTAATTCCTCCAGAAGAAAAAAGTTGAGCATGAAACTTGGTATTCTCTCCATTTTGCATCCATATGGGGGGAAGACACAGGGAGGCTTAGGTTTTAGAATGATGATGGGAGTGTTAGAATGACAAACTAAGGGATTTTCCTGGTTCCAGTAACTCAGTATGGATTAAAAAGCAACAACTTTCATCACTCAGCACTCATGGTGTTTCCTCGATTTACAAAGTAATAAGAGTTGGGGTGAAACTTGAGAGTTATTCATACCCTTGTAGGGTTTGACTTAAGTGGCCATGTCACAAGAAATGTCCTAATAAAGCTTTGATTATGAAGTTACCAATTTTCCATCTGCCATCAATATTAGGGAAAAGGCTACCTTATTGTTCTTAGGAGTTTGCCTCTTTTTCAACTTGCTTTTTACGACTTCACTCATCAATGGTTTTAATAATGTGTTCTATTCCATTCCAGGATGTGGGAGTCAATCATGTGTAACAAAAGGTCACCACTGCCACATGCCCTAAGACATGAACAAACCCCTCATAAGCTGAGTCAGGAGATCTAAATTGATAGCCAGACAGCAGAGGCTGAGGACAGCACCTCCCTCAAAGCCAAGCAACAGGGGTTCCTGGCCTGGGCCATTCTTTAGAGGCCCCACTCCGGCTTTCCTCTGGCCTTGGGGCTCTTCATAGGGCAAGGATTTCACAGGCCCAAGAGAATATACCAGACCAAAGCTCAGGGCTTCCTTCTGAACCATACTCTAGGTTCCTGTCTGGGCCTCTGCCCAGGGTTCCTCCCTATAAGACTAGAGCCAACCACCCGTCTAGTGCACACAGACACACACATGCCCCCAGACTGAAGGGGCATCAAGGCTGGGCTGCAAGAGCTGGCACCACCATCACTCCTACCCTTGTGTGCACACAGACACTCTAGATTCGAATTGGGGGCTTGGGTAGGAGAAGCAGAGGGGTAGGTGGGAGCGAGGGACAGTCCTCCCTGCTCCAGTATATTCTAGCTCAGGGCTCTGCAGAGTCTGAAGTTCTAAATTTAGAAGCTGATTGTCTACGTTGTCATAAAAGGTATTGTGTATCCCAAATTATAATTCCTAACACCACCCACAAATAAATGCCAATATCTTACTTCCTACCTGGCTTCATTTCAGTTTGGTTAACAGTATTTTGTCAAGGAAGAAAGAAAGAACATACAAGTTTGCAGCTTTGCTTATAACTCTTGAATACTTAGCCATATACTATGGAGGAACGAAGTAATGAAGCCCTCCATTCCCACTCCCACCCTGGGCCCCTCTGAAGTCAAGGTTGAGCTGAGAAGGCACTCCTCCCTATGGAGGCCCTGGGAGCCCACTGCTGCAGGGTACAAAGCCTTTGGGGAGGGAGCGGGCAGCACTAATCCCAGAGCAGCCTCCAACCTTTCTCTGAGAGAAGGAAGGAGGGGCTTTCCTGGGAAGTGGGTTGCCCTGGTCATTGCAGTTCCTAAAAGTCAGCTGTTTCAAAAAGGGGAAGAGAAGGAGATGAAATCAAAGAGCTTGTGCTGGGGAGGAAGAGGGGGCCTAAATGGACTTTAAAAGGGCCTAGAGGGGTTACTTTCTTTTGCTGATTGTCTACAAGGCTTGGAAGGATTTTGAGGGAAGGTGGAAGAGGTGGAGTAAGAGGGCAGAGGCGCACCTGGTTTTCCCATACCTTGGGGCTGCTTGGCTGAAGGAGTGGCTTGGGCTCTAGGTCAGGTAGCAGCAGAGGTTGCTGGGTCCAGAGGAGTTCCCAGGACAAGACTCTTAGGACTGCCCATCACTTCCAGCACACAGGGCATGCTTCTGAATGAGGCACAGTGCAGTGCCTAGAAGCCACGATATTTCTAGGGGCCCTCAAAAATGTTTTTATTTTAGTTGTCTTTCAAAAATCAAAAGAAAAAAATGAATAGAATACAAATGAGTATACAATCATGAATCCAGCCGGAATTACATTTGTTTTTACACCAATGTAGTCATAAAGTATAAATTTTAATATTCCTCTACAGGGAGAGGACCCATGAGGGCAAAGTGCCCACAGAAGTCATGCTGTGGCCCTGGGCAGCAAGAGGCCTTCTGGGGGCTACAACCCCATGGGGAAGATGCAGCTCAGATCTGAGGACCAACTCCACCAAAGCTGTGAGTGTAACAGCGGCCAGTTGAATGTAGGAATCCAAGCAAAGCACTTAGCACCAGTTCAGGCACACAGCAATAAGTATAGGGTATCCTGGTAATTGCTCATGACCACTGGCCGCCAATAAATGGTTGAGTATGCTGGGTAAAAGCACAGGCTTTGAAGCCAGACAAATCTAGGTTTCCATCCCTGCTTTGCATCTCACCAAAGCTGTGACTTCAGGCAAGAATCTCAGTTTCTCCAGCTGTAAAATGTGAATAATATCCTCAGAGGACAGTACAGAGCCCCACACACACTAGCTGCTCAATAAATGTTAACAATGAATACTGACAGTTTCAGGACCAGCCAAAAGGCAGGTACCCACAGGGTAAATGAGAAGCATCTCCCATCCCAAAACATCTCTCCTCCCCAGCCTGTCCCTCATTGCTTCAAATCTGCTATGTGAACTGATGTGTGTTAAAATGTAGACAAGATTCCCAAGATCAAAGTAAGACAGTGAACTTGCGGGAAGGGGTGTGAAGGCAGAAGCTTGCCAGAGCCTCACCATGCCTGTCAGCTCAGCATCCAGGAGGCATAAGTAGCACTGGGCAGGGGCTCTGGAATAATCTGAGTGACAGATTCTTGATCCAGGACTAGAAAAAAAGAAGAGAGAGAGAGAGTGAAGGAAAGAGATGGGCTACCACCCAGGGAGAGGCAACATGCAAATGTTTCCACTCTTGCAGGTGATCTTACTACTCAGCCAGATGGGTTGTTCATCTTCCCATTTGCATTAATATGATTAATATGCCCTCCAGAGGTCATTTCATCCTTCCCTCTGCCTCCAGACAGGATGACTAAGAAACCCCAGGGATACCGGAGGACCTACTTGCTTTTAAGGTCTCTAAGGAAGGGGAGTTTCACAGCCCCTTCCTCCTCTGTCCCCGCACATCTTAGGCAGTTTCCAGTTATGCCCCAGAAATGGCATGGAAGCCACAAAACTTCCTAGTGATGTAAAAATCCTACATCAGCCTCTGTCTCCCCTTCTTCTCCTGCCACTTTCTGTTCATCTTAGTTGCACCTCAGAGCTCCCACCTACAGAAGACCCACTTAGGAGGAACCAATTCACAGAGGGCATTTCGCAAATTTTTTTTGTAATTGCTGGATTTTTAAAAATCTTTTTATGCTAGGATAGAAAAAAAACCAGCTGAATCCAGACCAATAATCTGTCTTCCTAAAAAAATTACATTATTGGACTAAAATCAACCAAATATTTTATTTTTAATTTCCCAAACCAAACAACATGTGCAGATCTAGCTCTAAGTTTCGTCCCCTTCTCCCAAGCAACTCATCCCTGACGCAGAACAAGAGTAAAACCAAACAAACAGGAGAGGAAGGGCGGGCAGAGTAAAGCTCATTCCTTCTGGGACAGCTGCCTGATTTCCATCAGGCCAAGCCTGAGACTTTTGTGGCCCAGCCACAAGGTCGATTATGATTTGGAGGCTGACAGCGCCTCACAGGCATCTACAGAAGCTAGAACCTTCTGATGGCTGCCCACACACAGAGAAAAGCAGGGCTTGTTTCAAATAAAAATCATATCATGAGATTAAGGCATCAATCAGCAAACATCAGGGCTATGCATAAACAACCTTAGAAATAATTTCTTCAAAAGATTTGGCTTTGAAAATTAGCAAATAGGTCCTGGAGAGATAGAGCAACTTGACCAGCAGGGCTAGGAGGCAGGACCTACCTTGTCAGGACTAGGATCCAAGGGGTCCCAATCCCAGCCCTAAGCTGTCTTCATGACCCCACTTGCCTCCCTAACCCCAACTGAAACCCCAGCAGCCAAGGCGAAATTTCTGGGTCTCACTGCACTTGCATTTGAAGCATCAAAACTAAGCCGAACCCAAACCGTCTCCTCCCCCACCCACCTTCTTTCACTCAACAATAGCTAAGTGAACTCAGCTGAAAGTTTCCAAAGAATTTCACTTTGAGGCCAAGCCCAGAGATGGAAACTTTTAGCCTGGGAAGGGAATTTAGCAGGACGCAGGGGAAGGGAATTTAGCAGGACGCAGAACAAGTGAAAACAGAAGGGTGGAATTAGGCAAGAGAAGGGCATCACAGCTTCTGCACAGCTGTCTCGCCGAGGCCCAACACCATGCCTGGTCCAACCTGCAATTTCCCCCCAACAGCTGCTGCAGTACCTGGCATGTACACAGCCCTGGCAGGAGGGCACTGGTCTTCTACCCCTAGGGTCTCAGTAATGGGGTCTCTGTCCTTTTCGCTCTGTGACTAGACACGCATCACTTCTTTCAGAGATATCACTGATGGCTCTGAGCTGGGCTTTCCCAGGGGTCTGACTATGCCTGGCCTGCTATGGGCGCCACTGGGGGCTGCAGGAAGAGGTACCAAGGCACCTACGGGGTCCCTTGCTAGCCCCAGAGGAGGCCCTCAAATGACTCAGTCTTTAAAGCGAGTGGGACAGATAGAGACTGGAGAGAAATCTCTTCTTACTGGGACAGCCAGACCTCCCATTCGCATCTCCAAATGGACCTAGGCATTTCCCATAGAAAGAATGCTGCTCCAAAAAAGGCTGAGAGTCCGACGGCACCTGCTAGGCGGTTGTCAGAGTGAAATGAAATAATGGCTCAGGGCCTGGTGCTCAAAATGGACCATTGACCACTAGAACAAAAGCTCCTTGAAGCAGGGCACCAGCTGGCTCTCTATCCCCAGAGCCTGGCACTCTACCTGGCACACAGTGGTGCCTAATTAATCCTAGATGAATGCGCACTCATGCATTGAGAGCAAGTGAAGTGCTGGGGGACCCAGAGGGCCACACACCCATGACCAGCAGCCAGTCCCCAGCTCCAGGACGGTGTAGGAGATAAGGTATCTCTGTAATGTGGAGGCTGCTTCCTGTCAAGGCTGTGACCCTATGAACTTGAGGATCCCCCAGGGAGGATGCCCAGGAAAGAGCTTCCCTCAAGGGTTGAAAGCAATAAGGGGGGCCAATTAGGAGTTCACTGGCAACCCAATCCCTGGGAGACTGATTCACCCTCATGCCCCCTACTGGGCATGAATACTTTACTATGAGTGCCCCTCTCGGAGTGTCTCAAGAGGCAAATTGGATTTTTTTTTTATTATTGATATATTTTTATTTACTTGTGCCTTTTATATTCTGGTAAATATATGTAACATTAAATTTCCCATGATAGCCATTTTTAAGTGTACAATTCTGTGGCATTAAGGACACTGACACTGTTGTACAACCATCACCATCCTCCTTCTCCAGAAATGTTCTAATTATCTCAAAATGAAACTTTCTACCCATTAGATAACAGCCTCCCATCCTCCCCCTCCTCCTAGGCCCCAGCAGTCACTGTTCTATTTTCTGCGTCTGAATTTGACGACTCTGGATACCTCCTACATGTGGAATCATATAATATTTGTCCTTTTGTGTCTGGCTTACTTCATTCAGCATAATGTCTTCAGGGTCCATCCATGTTGGAGCAGATGTCAGAATTTCCTTCTTTTTTGAGGCTGGATAATATTCTATTTGCATGGAAATGCCACATTTTGTTGAGTCATTCATCCATTGATTAACAGTTGGGCTGCTTCCACCTTTTGGCTCTGGTGAATTATGCTGCTATGAACATGGGTGAGCAAACAGAAAGGCGATTTTTGGAAGGGAGGGAAGGGAGTTCTGGGTTAGGGGCCAAGCCAAGGAAAAGAGCACTGAGATCCCTCAACTTGGGGGAAGGTGATAAGGAGAAGCCACACTGACACCATCCTGTCTCTACCTGCCTTTGCACCTTACTGGGAATGGGCTGTAACCAAGGCTAAAACTAAAATGAGTACTATCAGGGAGAAGCACATGCATAGGAACAAAAGCAAACATGATATGAGACTTATTCCATGCCAGGCAATATCCTAACTGCCTTACACATATTAACTCTCTTAACCCTCCCAATGGCCTTCTGCACAAATACTGTCAATGGCCATGTTTTACAGGAGAGGAAAACGGCACAAAGAGATGAAGTCGACTGCTCATGTCACCAGCCAGCAATAGGCAGAGCCAGGATTCGAACTCAGAACTTCAAGTCTATGTTTAAATCCAGCCCCGGAGGGTGGAGAAGGGGAAATGTTCTCATGCCCTGATCCATCACAACGTCTTCCACCAGCAGAGAGAATGAGGAATTAAAAGTAAAGATTCAGGAAGAATTGGTCTTCCTGAGAGATGTCAGGCCCACTGTGGCTGAAGTCTTGTGGGGTTTAAGAAGCTGTGGACCCAAAAGGGGCTGGAGGGGGTGACTGGTGCTGAGAGGAGAAAGGGTGTAATTCTGAAGCCAGGAGGAGTCCCAGATGGGGAGCCCTCTTGGCAGCCTAGGTTTCTGCGGGTCCACTTGCTTTGGGAACCACAAAGCCAAAATGTAAAGGAATCTATTTTCTAAGGAAAACACATACTTATACATTCTGAGTAATTTCCCGTGGAACAAGGAAAAAATAAACACAACACCCCAAATGGTTTTTCGCTTACAAATGGGTTCAAGTAAAGAGAAGTGGGAGAATAAAATATAGGGTCACGGGAAAACTCTACTGATTCCAAACCTCAGAAACAGCCTGGAGGCTTGAGAGGGTGGGAGGGACAGGGAGGGTTGGGGACCGAGGTACCCAGAGTCAGGGGCTTCCTGTCTCCTCTTCTAAGAGCTCCTTGCCCACCCTCAGAGGACCAGAGGAGGAGAAACTGTGGACGCACAGCCGTAAGCCCAGACCAGGCTCTACAGCCAAGGGATTGTGTAAATGAGCCACCAGCGGTGGTGCAGGTAGGTAAAGATGAGAGCAGTGGTCCCATTGTCATCAGCTGGGTAGTCAGGGAAGAGCAGGTGGATGAGGGGCCAGGGCCCAAAAAAGGACAATTAAGTAGAAAGCTGCAGACCACAGGCATCATTCAAAGGAACTCATCAAAGAGAAAATGATAAATGACAGTATAATCGTGAACAAATCACGTCACTTTCCTGGGTCCCGCTGAGTCTCCCCTATAAATAATGGGGCGTACACTATTTGATTTCTACCACTGATAATTCCAAATTAGATGAGGGGATAAGTGGGGGGACAGAGTTACAGAATGGGGGATGGGACTGGAGGATGAGTACTGGGGCCTGAGGATGGGCACTCGAGAGCCAAGAGAATTTGGAACAGCTAAGAGTCAATTTGCACTGCAAATCAGACCCAGGGAGAACATCCTGACTGGCAGGGGTCCCAGGTTATTGAAAGTTTGGCAGCACCAACATTCAGAGCAGCTGGCCTGGATTTGCTCTAGCAAAAGATTCACACCATGTGGGGACTGCCAGGTCTCCAGGGCCCCAAGGGCCTCACTCTGCCCAAGGCAGCCTGAAGAGGTTGAGATCCCCTGGCCAGCAGTGACCTACCTGTTCCAACTACACTGCACTTCACTGGTGAAAAGCCCTCTGGCCTCCAGGACCTCATTTGGCCCTCACAACAGTCTGGTAAAGAAGGATGAATCCTCATTCCCATTTTACAGATAAGGAAACTGAGGCTCAGAGAAGACCAGTCTTGGCAAGCCACACGCCTAGCAGAGCCAGGAATGAGCTCATGTCCTGCCTCATTCGAGGAGGAGGCGCCACACGGGGCATGGACGGGTGTCATTGTTCCCCAGTGTGTGCCTGGTTGCGGGGACAGAATGTCAAAGGCAGGAACCCCATCTTGTCCTCTGCACAGGCCCTAATTCTCTTCCCCCAGGCCCACGGAAAGGTGCTGGAGGCAAGGAGGCCCAATGGGAAGAACACTAGACCCAGTAGACCTGTGTCCAAAGCTGCCTGCCCTTGGGCAAGTCAGTTTCCTCATTTGTAAAAGTAGTGGTTGCACTAGACTAGTAATTTCCAATATTTCAGCATCAGATCTTTGCTTTTCCCCAGTGAATCTCACTAGACCCCTTGCTAAAAGGCCACTCCAGAAGAATCAGAGTAGAAACCTGGCAGGGCTAGATGCTCACCAAATTTCCATCCAGCCCCTGAGGCCCTTCCATAGGACTAAAGTCAATGTGGAATCCAACTTGCAAACCATCCGATTTCCCAGTCGCCTTCAGGGCCTTCATCCCTCTCCACAGAGCCACTTAAGGACACAACTTCTCAAAGCCCGATGTGGCCCTCCACTCTCTTCTCCTACATGCTCAGCCACCACTGAAATGCTGTCAACTTCCAAATCATAATTCCAAGTCACAACAAATGCCTACCCAACACCTACCCTTGGTTGTCTGTATTAGTTGTCTACTGCTGTATAACAATTTACAACCAAATTTAGCAGCAAACACTTAATATCTCACACAATTTCTGAGGATTGGTAATCTAGGAGCAGCTTAAGTTACTGCTCAAGTTCTCTCATGGGTGGCAGTCATGGGTTCTGTCTCAAGTTCTCTCATGGGTGGCAGTCAAGATGTTAGCTGGGGCTGTATCATCTGAAGGCTTGACTGAGGCTGGAGGATCTGCTTCCAAGATGGCTCACCCTATTCACATACTGGCAAGTTGGTGCTGGCTATTAGCAGGAGGCCTCGGTCCTTGCAACATGGCCCTCTCACAACATGGCAGCTGATTTCCCCTACAGTGAGTGCTCCAAGGGAGAGCAACCAAGATAGAAGTCACAGTGCCTCTTATTACCTGTCTTGAAAACCAGACGTGATCACTATCACCATAATTCTTTTATTAGAAGCAAGTTACTGAATACAGCCCACAATGAAGGGGAGAGGAATCAAGCTCCACCTCTTGAATGGAGAAGCATCAAAGAATATGTGGACTTATTTTAAAACCACTACACTGTCCAAGGGCAGACTTATAAACTCCTCCCCCAAACCCAGTCTCTTTCAGCTGGTGCCTATTAAACTGTACCCACTCAAGGTAGCCAGGAGCCTGGGCCATCTCTTCTCTCATGCTCACATCCCTCATGTCTAATCAAACACCAAGTCCTCTCATTCTCATCTCCTAACATCCTAACTACAAGGTAGCAAAGATGATGGTTAAGAGTATGGGCTTCCTGGCCAGGTGCTGTGACTCACACCTGTAATCTCAGTACTTTGGGAGGTCAAGGCAGGAGGATTGCTTGAGACCAGGAGTTCAAGACCAGCCCGAGAAACATAATGAGACCCCATTTCTACTAAAAGAAATTTATAAATAAATTTTAAAAAGAGTATGGGCTCCCAGACTGAACCCTGGCTCAACCAATTACTAAACTTCCACTTGCCTGTTTCCTCATCTTTAAATGAGGAGAATAGTATCTACCATATTGTGAGGATTAAATACTCCATGTAAAACCCACAGGACAATGCCCGGCACATAGTGAATACTAAATAAATACTTGCTGTCGTATTTCTCAAATTTGCATCTCTGTCCATCTGCACAGGTCTAAGCAATTGTAATCCTTCACCCAGATGATTTACACAGCCTCCTATTTGGTCTCCTTAAATCCACTCTGTTCTCAAATATGTTCTCCACAGAGCATCCAAAGGGAGCTTTGCAAAGTGCATATTCAATCATGTTAAACATCCACCCTCCACCACCATTGCTTTAAAACCCTCAAAGATTTTTAGTGCTTCTTAGGATGAAGATGAAGCCTTCCTCTCACTCTGCACAATCTGGGCCCTTGCCCAAGTATCCAGTCACCTCCTGATAAGTCTCCCTGCTCTTCAGATTTTCATCAAACCCACCATGCTTCTATCTGCCACCGGGCCTTAGCCCACGCTCCCCCAGAGGAAAACTCATGTCTTCCCTCACACCACCTTACTTCACCTAGAAAAAATCTAATCGCCTTTCCTATCTCAACACAGGTGTTATTGTCCAAAGAAACCCTCCCTGACTTCAAAATCTCCTTAGAACACACATCCCAGTCTGTAATTTTTTGATTAACCCCCTCTCTCCCACTGTACACGAAGCTCCACGTGAGCAGAGACCACACCTGCCATTGCTCACCATTCTTTGCTCAGCTCCTAGCCCATGTGTGGCACAAGGTCAGTTTCCAGGAAGTGTTTGTGGAATGAATAATTAAATGCTCTCGCTCTCTCAGATATTGCAGTGAGAGTTCCAAGTGTCAGGGACTGGCCAACAGAAAAGGACCCACCCTCCAAGCTGGCCTCCTCCCACCTCACCCACCCTGGAGATGCTGAATCATCAAGTCACTCCTAGCTGGACCACGTCTCACATAAACAAATATCAGACCCCTCCGGAAGTGCCATGAAGTGGGGCTTCCTGCCTCACTCTGGGGCTGCCAGAGCTCTCCATACCACTGAGAAAGTGATTGATGGCTTTATCCATGGCTTCCTCGGATGCTGGGGAAAGGCTCAGATTTGCCTGGCTTCTGGAGGCTGCAGTTCCTGAGTACAAACCCCTGGCCTTCTCCCCAGCTGCCCTCCCTGAAATCGGGGTCAGGAAACACATTCCCTCTCCATTAATTTATTTATTCACTGACTTCAGCCACCTTTCAGGGACTCTTTTTCTCCAAATATCTACCTGGGCCCCTGGGGGGCAGTGTGGGGTGGCAGAGAGCACATCCCATCTAAGTCTTGACCAGCTGTGCCATCAACATGCTTGTGGCTTTGGAAATTCACTTTCTTTTCCTAGTATACCATGACACCTGCCTGCTTCCTCCTGCAAGTGTTCAATACTCCATGTCTGCAATTATCTCCAAGTCACCTCTTTCTTTCATCTCTATCCCCAGCCACTCCCTGATGCTGGTGGCACTCTCTGTCACACAGAAAGGACTATTCATCCCTGGAAAGATTGTGCACTGGTTCTGTGCTGAGCACAGAAATCCAAGTCTGTCCCACAGAGAAAAGAGAGCCTGCTTCTCACATCACACAAAGGCCTCTGTTTTGCCCGTGACCTCCACAGTCACCCTCCTCGGCCTTTCTTGTCCACTCAGCTAACTTCTTTATTTTGTGTCTGTCCATGCCATGCCTGCTGCTGATGTGCCCAGTGTGAGAATCCTGTTTGCTTCCCAATGTCTGAGGCTCTCCTGTTCCAACCATAGAGTCACAGGACTCCCAGACCCCAATCTGCAGCTCACCAGGTCACAAATCCCAGCGTGAATCCTTACAGGAAGCCAAAGAAAGGAGTTTCATCCCCCACCTTGGGATGCAGCTCCCTTTGGCCTTGCAGCCCTGAGGCCCCGAGGCCTATGTGCATGGTCACTGGCCTCCTCCTGTCTTGGGCCCATCCTGAGGTCCTGTCTTGGTTACCCGCTTTGAGAACCAACTCCAAATGCCCAGCCCCCTTGTCTTGCTGTTGTTCCTGATTTGCTCGGAGGCCCTGCTGCTGGGGTACAGACATCCCTGGGCCCCCTAAACTCCTGAAGATCACCTTCTCCAGAGCCCCAGAAGGTAGGCTAAGCCCACCTGGTGTGACACCTGACTCCATACCCTGTTTCTCTATCCACTCTCCTTAGCCATGGACCTCCTATCCCTTGTCTTCTGGTCTGGATCACCCCCAGCACAGTCTACCTTGCCTGCCTCTCGCCCAGTTAAAAGTCTCCCTCAGTTTGCTCCCTGCAGTGGGATGACCCTAAATCTTCCCCAAACTACTCCTTGTCAAGCATTTCTAGGGCCCCAGAGTAGATCTGAAAGAGACTTAGCTCTTGCCCTAAGACACAATGTTCCTTTTCTTATATCCCTGGGTTCAAATTATGTATCATCCAACAAACTGCTTTTTAAAAATCTGATCCGTGCTGGCTTCTATTTTATGCACTGGGGTGGAAGCAATGAAAAAAACAGAGAGGAACCTCTGCCCTCAGGCGTTTGCACTTCAGTGAAAGCCCACCAGACATGGAGTCAAACTCCAAAACGAGAACTTCCTCTGCCTGTCCTGAGGCCTCTCCACTTACCAAGTGGAGTCAACCTTTCTGGTATTGTCATCTTGAATGTCGAAGCATCGAGCTCCATTAGTGTCTCCCTCCAAGCTCCACTCCTGTTCCAGCTGTTGCTCCCCATGGTTTCCCCTTCAGGGGAGGAACAGTTGTGCCCCCTTTGGCGCCTCCAATATCTCCATTGCTTTTCCTTCCCCCTCCCTGTTGCCTCCTCCTCTTCCTGGGTCAGATTTACTAGTCAGCCCTTTTACCCCTGAGGAACGTCCTCTGTCCCCTCTCCAGTAACCCACCCCTCTTTTGTTCTGTCTCATCAGCAAGGCGAGCCTGCACTGCTCTCCATGCAGATTTTCTCCTCCCCAGAGGCTGCCACTGGAGTCCACAATGACAGGGGAGCCGAACATTTCCCAGTCAGTCGCCAGCCCTCAGCAGAGCTTGGCCTGGGGCCCATGCAAGCATCTCAGGAGAGGAAAATCAACTTTCCTGGACCCAGCCCTGGCTTTCCAGTGAGATCCCACAGCCTCCGCAGGCTGCTGGCATCCACTCTGGAAAGGACATATGGGTGGTAAACAGACTGTGTGTGCCCTGCAGCCTCCACAGGGCAAAGGCCTGGCCCTTGCCATAGGAGCAGATCTGACGCATGCATAGTGGTTCTGATGCATAACCACCCAGAACATGGTGCAGAGGAGCCTGGGCCTTCGGGACCTCTGAGTCACAGAGCAGCCAAAGAACTCCCAAGGGCTGTGAAGGTGGGACAGGGACGGGGAGCTGCAGTGCCATGGTACCACTGCCTCTTCCCTCCCATACAAGGAGCTCTTCTGTATGGCCTGGCGCCTCAGGTTCCTATGGCCCTGGCATAGACAATAAGAAATAGCCTGCCTCGCTTCTTTTGCCCCCAGTAAGCACTCAAAATGAGAGTCGTCCATTCTCCTAGGCCAAGCAACTAGGCAGATACCAGCTCACAGGTGAGTGGAGGCTCGTACCAGCCTGCCCTGCCTGCCAGCTTCACCAGAGTCTGGGCATTCTTAGGCCCCTCCATTATGCCAGGGGTCTCCAGACCTAATTTTGGACTATCACTAGCACCCAGCCACCCTCTCCAGCGGGCTAAGACCCCATGTGAGTGAGGACAGGCTGTGATGAGAAGGGAGTGGCACTCCCAGTCAGGCAGAGAGCACCCTGCAAGTGAGCACATTTGGTCAAGACAAGGAAGGGCTGCTACAGAAATCTAAGTGGGTATCTGACACTGGGGCAGTGGAACTCCACCCCTTTGGAAGATGGACTGTAGGATGACTGAATCCTCCCTCACCAGGTTTCTTCTTCCCGGATTAGAAGAGTTTTAAAGTCAACAACAGAGGCTAGTTCTGGAGCAAACCAGCCCTAAGCTACAGTGACCCCGAAACAGAAGCTACGAAGGCAAGAGCTCATACCTGTAATCCCAGCAATTTGGGAGGTCAAGGTAGGAGGATCATTAGAGGCCAGGAGTTTGAGGCTGCAGTGAGCTATGATCATGCCATTGCACTCCAGCCTGGGCAACAGGACAAGACTCTGTCAAGAAGAAAGAAGAAATAAGGAAGAAGGAGGAGAAGGAGGAGAAAGAGGAGAAAGAGGAGGAGGAGGAGGAGGAGGAGGAGGGAGGAGGAGGAGGAGGAGGAGAGGAGGAGGAGGAGAGGAGGAGGAGGAGGAGGAGGAGGGGGAGGAACAGCAGCAGCAGCAGCAGCAAAGAAGAGAACAGCATCTTTAGAAAACCAGCTATTCCAGGAGAAGAAAAGCAGCAAAAAATGATGATAACCTCATTATCCTTGGAACCTAATAAGACTCTAACCAGATCATAGCTGCCAAGAGAGGGGGTTAATGGTATTCAGAAGTTACAATTGAGGTGATGGCAGCTGGAATATTAGCAGGACCTTCCAAAGAAGGCAGAAGAGAAATTTAAGAGGCGGTGGTGAGCAGGCATCATCTTTCCTAGAGATCAACACCAAAAAGATTACGATACAGACCTAGGAGGGAGAGAGTCCAGCTTCCAGATTCCAGACTGGAGGCCGGGAGGGTACATAATTCTGAGAGCCCTATCAGTCCTTCCTTGAAAGAGAGAGAATTCACCTACAGAAACGCAAGGAAGGGAGGGTCTAGCCACCCCTCCCCCCAATACCACTCTCACGGTCTGCTGGCAACCCATCTTTATGGACGCAAGCTCCGGCATCCATGGCAGGGTCATTTTTACAAGGTGCTTACACCCCATGCCTCCCGGTGCTTTTGACACTCCCTGGAGGGACACTGCCAAGGCTCCTGGGAGCACAACAGGAGGCCCTTGGGCGCAATCCTGGAGCCAAGTTCAGCTGTTCCCCCAGCTGGAGCCCAGCCTCCTGACTGTGCACCCCAGCTGGCTCTAGGGACTTGGGGAGGGAGCCTTCCACTTCTCTTTGGAATAAGGGGCCTGGATTAGCAATATTTCCCAACTATGATTTGAGGAATTCTGACCCCACTAGATGCTCCATGGCAAGAGGTTTCACTGGACAAATCATCCTGGGAAATGCTGCAACTCTGCCAACCCTCTCAGAGCTCTCTGTTCTCCTTAGCATAGTAGAGGCTTTGAGCAGCCTACAGTGAGGAGGAGAGGGAAAGCAGCTTAACTTTGGTGATGTTTTGTGCTGGCCTCCACACATGAATTCTGTTCTATATGCTTTATCTCAAACCCTCTAGGAAGGCACTATTGTAACCCCATTTCATAGAGCCATCCTCTGGGTGGTTCTGTGCTGCTCCTCTTGGCCCAGAGTGTCTCCAATGTCCCATTCAAGCCTGGGACACTTGTCGTGAGCACGGCTTTAGAAATTCTGGACAGGAGGACCTCTATGACTAATTAGACGCTTTCCTCACACTGAGACGAGTCCCATTAAATTGGTGGGGGGCAGGGGGAGGGGAAGAGACTGAGAGACAGACCGAGAGAGAAAGAGAGCAAGAGAGACACACATCAAGACAGACACACACAGCTGTAGAGACACACAGAGAGAGATGTGGAAAGACACTGAGAGACACATACAGAGATACTGAGAGAGACACTGAGACAGAGAGAGACACTGAGAGACAGAGACACAGACACAGAGACACTGAGAGACAGAGAGAACATGAGAGAGACACTGAGACACAGAGACACTGAGACACAGAGACACTGAGGACAGAGAGAACATGAGAGAGACACTGAGACACAGAGACACTGAGAGACAGAGACACTGAGGACAGAGAGAACATGAGAGAGACACTGAGACACAGAGACACTGACAGAGACACAGACACAGAGACACTGAGAGACAGAGAGAACATGAGAGAGACAGAGAGACAGAGACACTGAGAGACAGACACTGACAGAGACACAGACACAGAGACACTGAGAGACAGAGACACTGAGAGACAGACACTGAGGACAGAGAGAACATGAGAGAGACACTGAGAGACAGAGACACTGAGACACAGAGACACTGACAGAGACACAGACACAGAGACACTGACAGAGAGAACATGAGAGAGACACTGAGAGACAGAGACACTGAGAGACAGAGAGAACATGAGAGAGACACTGAGAGACAGAGACACTGAGACACAGAGACACTGAGAGACAGAGACACGAGACACTGAGAGACAGAGACACTGACAGAGACACTGAGACACAGAGACACTGAGACACAGAGACACTGAGAGACAGAGACACTGAGAGACAGAGACACTGAGACACAGAGACACTGAGAGACAGAGACAGACATACACACAGAGAGAAGGTAGTAGGGAGAGGGGAGCGCAGCCACGGTTGTGAGGAGAACCGGCCGAGACAAGCTTTGTGAGTGAGCCGGTGCTTTGGAGGGGAGATGAAGGCGGCTTGAGTGTGGGATCTCAAACCCACCTGGGCCAAGCCAGATCCCCCTTGGAATGTGTTTCCATTCACAGGCTGAGGAGGGCAGTGGCCGTGCCTGTGAGAGAGGAACTCTCACGGAGGAAACAGGCAGATCCTCATCACCCTCTGGCTCCTTATGGGCAGCTTGGCCTGGGTGAGGAGGACCCCCGAGTCCACCTGGGAAATCTCAGCTGCCTGCTAGAGAGGGCAGCCTCAGGGCTAGGGAAGTAGGAGAACTAGGGCCAGAATTGTAGGGGCAAGGGAGCGCGTGCTCAGTGACAGACCCAGGCTGAGTGTGAACGACCCATTCCCCTCCACCCCGCCCTTTCCTCCAAACGACTCACATGCCTGCCCCCCTCAGCCCTGAACACCTAGCCCCAGCCTGCACAGAAGACCTGCAGTCTGGGAGCAGGCAGGCTCAGAGCCCTGCAGGTGGCAGGTGGGGGGTTGGTTCTGTCCATCTTTGGATCCCCACCCCCAGCCCTGTCCGGGACATTTGTCCTCAAAGGAGCTTTATTTGGTCTTCTCTCCATTTCTGTGCAAGCCTAGTGAGAAGCCACGGCCAGCAAGAGGAAGCAACGGCCATCTGCTTGGACCTCATTTGAGAAGGGCTGAAATGGGCTACCTGTCCCCAGACTTCCCTCCCACGCAGTATGTCAGAGTCTGGCCACTAGGAGAAGGTCTGAGAATGTTAAGGTTTGAAGAGACCCAAAAGCCTAGCCTTCCAGCAGAAGCCTCCGTCCCTACAGGCTGGGGCAAAGAGGGCGGACCCCAGGTGGCAGCATGCGGGTCACATTTGTCTCACACGATTTGGCAACTGGTAAGTCTAAGCACTGTGGCCCAAAGGCTGGGAGTTCCTACTCAGAAGTAAGACGGCCGCGATCTAAATCCCGGTTCTGCCACTTCCTATCTGAAAAACACATGCCTCCGTTTCGTTCTCTATAAAACACAGCCCCATCACCAGGCTGAAGGCAGACTCTTTGGGGCAGATCCTTCACCAGCCCATTTTGCAGATGAGAAAACTGGGGTGAATGAGCCGGCACTAGGACCCCAGGTGCTTCACCCCAAGCACAGAGATCTTGCCGCTTCAGCAGGCCAACTTCCCTCCCCAGGGAAGGCTGGGAAACAGTAACCAGAGAAGCGGGCAGGAGGGACTCAGAACCCTGCCCGGCCCCCAGGAGGGTCTCTGCCCGGGTGCCAGGCTCAGAGCTGGCCAGTCCTGCCATTCCTCTTGCCTCTGGTTTTTCCGAATTCTGCCTCTCCCCCTGGAAAGCCATTGCAGGCAGGGCTCTCCCAAGCCTCGTTTACAAAATTATAAGCTTCCTTTGTCCCCAGTCTCCTCTGGTTACAATAACACTCATCGGCTCTCCAGAGCTTTCAGGGGCATGGAAAATGTGACTTCACTCCTCAAGGATTTCTGATTTAACAAAATGGCATTGGGGAAAGAAAATGAAAAAGAATGTCTCTGTCCATCCCTGATAGAAAAGGCAATAGGGCTCCAGCCTCCCAGCCCAGAGTCAGGGCCAAGAGCTCCCAGAGGGCCCAGAAGGCACAGACAGAGGACCCTCACTCCCTCTTGCGCTCCACAGACTGGAAATCAGCCTCTCTGGGTGGTGTCTAAGGGGAACAGGGAGGGAAAGGGTCACTGAAGACAGGTGTCAAAGCAGGAAATAAATACATTCTGTCTTGCCATTCCCCAGTTTGGCAACTTTATTATTCCTTACCTTCTTTACTCAGTCAGTCCATCAGTCACTTGTCCTAAGTGCTTAAAATGAGTGACTTTGGTGTCCAACCACCGGGGACAGTATTCTGGCTCTGCCATCTTTCCAAGCCTCAGTTTTCTCATCTGCAAAATAGAGACAATATAGTCTGGACCTTACAGGGCTGCTGTGAAAGCTAATGAGATAACCTGTGCCAAGGACTTCGCACCAGGCCAGCAGATCAGAAGCTCTCGAGACAGGGTAGCTCTTGGTGCTGTCATTCATCCTCGCAAACCTCTGTCAAGCAGAGCAAGGTGTCTGAGGCTGCACTGTTGGGAGTACCCATCTCATGGCACCTGCAGTCTAGATACCCAGCCCTGGAGACTCCTAGCTGGCCCATTACTTTAAGTCCTGAACACCAGGACTAGTCCAATAGGTAGACTCACAGGGTAAGGAGAAGGGCTTAGTGAGTGCTTGCTGCATACAAGACGCTGTGCAGGTGCTAGGGAAAATTCTGAAATAGCAACTATAAATCAAACTCCACGATTTCAGGTGTATGAGAAATATAATTTTTAAAAAATTTCTTTAAATCAAGTTAAATCCATCTCTGAGCCCCCATCCCACCTGAGACAGGAAATTCGGTCCTGGTCATTAACAGAACCTACCCATCCTCTCTCTCACCAGCATCATTGGAAGGGGTGCATGCGTGGTCACTGGCCATTTGTCCCCAGTGGGGACAAATGAGATACCTGATGCAAGGCCACACAGTACCCAGGAGCCCAGGGGCTCTGCTGCTTCTGTGCCAACCACTGCCAGAGAAAGCTGGTCACAGACACATCACAGTCAGCCCTCTGAGGTCCTGCCCACCCTGGGCATTGCCAGGGAAAAGGGTGCTGTGCTTCCTGGACTCTTCCCTCAAAGGCACTCACATCTCAAGTAACTCAGGCTCCCCGAAAGGAAGAAAAAAGAAAAGAAAGCAATTCCTACTCCCTGGCCTGCAGCAGCAGACTCCCAAAGCAGGGCTCCCAAAGGAGCAGGCTGTTTACATGGGAGTTGGGGGCAGTGGAGACAAAAATATAGGGATAACAGAAAATGAATCGTTGTATCTCAGAGATGGCCCCTCTAAAGAGGTGACTTCCAGGGGCTCCTAACAAGACACTTGTACCTCCTCCACCTTCTACTCCTACCCTATCACCCACAGGCAGAGGAAGCAGCAAACCACGTGGTGACATTTCAGGTCTAACAAAAAGCCCTCCAGGAAGTAAATCAATCTCCCCAAAGCTTCCTGAACACCTACACTCTCCTTCCTCTAAGGCAGATGTCCTGGAGAGGTCTCTGTCAAAAGGGATCTGTTGACTTACCACTGTCACCTTGCTGAGGCCAGGGCAACAGGGAAGATTAAGTGTTAACTGGGAAGCAATACTTATCCAATAAGGGAAATAGGTATTTATTTAGCATCTACTAGGTACCACCAGGTGATTTCACAAACATCCTACCTGCTCATCACAACCATGCAAAATGAGTACTTCATTCCGTTATTGATAAGGAAACAAAGGTCCTGGGAAAGAGGCCAAGGTCACAGAGCTGTATTATGACAAAGCTGAGAACACTCAACCAATATTTAATAATAATACTATCACTTAGGGTACTATTATCATTCCCATTTTATAGAAGAGACTCTGAGGCACAGCAATTAAATGATCTGTAAGGGCCAAGAAGGCTGCCCCTGAGGCCTGAGCTATTTACCCCCTCATTTTTCTGCCTCTGCATGAGAAGCAACTGGTTGGAAAGTCCCACCAGTTCCGGGAATTCATGTTCTGCCCAGATTCCTGCAAATGAGTAGGGAAGCACTACCAAGGATTCTGGTGGCTTTGCATAGGACTTAAAGATTCACATTATTTTGAAATAAAGTTTTGCAAAGAATACAAATGCAAATATTTAGAAAGTAATTACAGAGCATTGCTTTGGGCAGCAAAAGACAAAAACCCCTACGTGCCTCACTGCCTTCTCCTACTCACCCCCCGCATCAATTCAAAGGCCTGGAATCCCTGGCTCTGTTCAATAAGCAGAGATGGCTCTAAAGAGAGGACCCAACGTGCTCAGCAGTCGTGGATAAAGGAACACCAACAGCCAGAGACAGAAAGATCCCTTCGTCGGACAGATGAGAAAACTGAGGTCCGCGTGACGGAACAACTTGCCCAGGGTCAGGCACCTGCGTAGGCACCTGGACACATGTGCGTGTACACGCACGCAAGGCCACGCACGCTGGGGCTCTGGCCGGCACGGCCCTCACGTGTCCTCACGCACGTATTCCCCGCATCGGTTCCCCCAGCGAGCCCCTGCCCGGGCCTCCGGAGCTGCTCACACGCAGGTGAAGACTGCCCCCTGGTGGGCGGGAGCCCTCTGGAGGTTTGCAGGGCCAACGTCCTGCGCCTGTAATCCCTGAAAGGGGCTCCTCTGGAATCATCCCCAGGCCCTGGGGCCAGGATCGAGGCTGCTCTGGGAACTGGGCTTACATGGGTATGGGTTGGGACCTCTGGGGTCTTAGAACCAGGGAAATAATAAAGCAGGGGCTTGATGTTGCAAGTTTAGTCCCTGAAAGCTGATTGAAAATGGAGATGAGCAACAGGAAATTTTTGGGGGGTGCTTTCTAGAGATCAACACCTCTTCCAAGGAAGGGACACAAGCAGGGCTGGGCAGAGAGAGAACGTGGGCTGTAGCACAGTCACCTGAAGGCCGGGAGCACAGAAGTTAGGATGGCCCTCTGGGACTAACAGGTTTAGCAAATAAAAATACAGGATGCCCAGTTAAATTTGAATTTCAGATACATGTGAAAGTTTTTTGTATAAATATGTTCCATGGAAGGAGAGGAGGGTGTCTGTGCAAAAGCAGTGGGAGTTGGGGGTTGCAGTGGTGATGCAGACTGCTTACATATAGAGAGATGGAACAAACAGGTAGAACAGTCACCCACCACATTCGTGGTTTCTGTGGATTAAACAAACTGTGGATTGAAAATATTGGGGGGAAAATGGCTGGTTACGACTGCACCAAACATGTACAGGCTTTTTTTTTCTTGTCATTATTTCCTAAACACGATAGTATGACGATTATTTACATAGCATTTACACTGTATTATGTATTACAAGTAATCTACAGGTTACAGGAGGATATGTGTAAGTTACATGCAAATACTACACCGTTTTACAGAAGGCATTTGAGCATCCATGGATTTTGGTATCTGAGGGAGTTCTGAAAAAAATCCCCCATGGATACTGGGGGACAATTATACTAGGGATAATAGGAGCCATGTTTCTCACTACTGGAAATGAGAGTAGGAAATATGGAAAAAAGAAAACAAGAATAAACCCAGTGGAATTCGAGATATTGGTGTGAGCTCAGTTTGCAATATATAGAGGTATAAAATACAGATATAAATGCATGAAGGACTATTATGGACTGCATGTTTGTATGTAGAACTACTGTGGACTGCATATTTGTATCCCTCTCCCAAATTCATACATTTAAACCCTAACCCCCAATGGGATAATATTAGGAAGTTGAGCATTTGGAAGGCAGTTAGGTTTAGATGAGGTATGAGGGTAGAGAACCCCATGATTGGACTGTATCTTTTAAGAAGAGAGAGAGACTAGAGCTTGCTCTCTCCACCATGTGGGGATACAGTGAGAAGATAGTCATCTGCAAACCAGGAAGTGGACTTCACCAGACATGGATTCTGCACCCTGATCTTGGACTTCCCAGCCTCCAGAATTGTAAGAAATGCATTTCTGTTGTTTAAGCCACCTAGTCTATGGTATCTTGTTATAGAAGCCCAGAGTAAGAAAATGACTCTAGATATAAAGTTGGAATGTGTGTGTATATAGTTTGTTTGCTTGTATGTATATCTATATCTACATATGTAGATATATGAGGATATATGTAGCGATACATATATTCTCTATCTCTACTGAGAAGGTGTGGGGATAGCAACACCCTAATAACAATAACTACATTCCTTGGTTTCTAAATACCATTCTGTGCTAAAAGAAACCAGAGCTCCTTGCAGAAATAGCCACTTCTAAGACCAGAGCTGAAAAAGTACTGTCAATTACTAAGTGACAGTGACAGTTATTACAACATCCAACTATGATTGTTGATTTCTCCCTTTAGTTGTTTTTTTGTTTCATGTATCTTGAAGTGCTATTATTAAATACACACACATTTAGAATTGATATCTCTTCTCAAGGAATTGACCCCTTTATCATCTGCATTAGTCACCTTGGCCTGCCTAACAAAATGCCATAGACCAAGTGGCTTACACAACAGAAGTTTACTTTATTACTGTTCTGAAGGCTGGAAAGTCCATGATCAAGGTGGCAACAGGGTTGGTTCTGGTGAAGCCTGTCTTCTCTCCTTGGCTTATAGATGGCTACCTTGTTGTGTCTTCATGTATTAGTCTGTTCTCACATTGCTAATAAAGACATATCTGAGACTGGGTAATTTATAAAGGAAAGAGATTTAATGGACTCACAGTTTCACATGGCTTGGGAGGCCTCACAATCACACAATCATGGTGGAAGATGAATGAGGAGCAGAGTCACATCTTACATGGTGGCAGACAAGAGAGCTTGTGCAGGGGATCTCCAATTTATAAAACCATCAGATCTCATAAGACTTATTCACTACCATGAGAACAATATGGGGGAACCACCCCCATGATTCAATTATCTCCACCTGGCCCCACCTTTGACACGTTACAATTCAACTTGAGATTTGGGTGGGGACACAGCCAGACCATATCACTTCACATGGTATTTCTTCCATGTATGCAGAGAAAGATCTCTCGTGTCTCTTCCTCTTCTTATATGGATACCAGTCCTATTGGCCCCAGCCTTATGGCCTCCTTTAACTTTAATTTTGTAAAGGCTCTCTCTCCGAATACAGATACTTTGATGGTTAGGACTTCAACATATTAATTTTGAGAAAACACAATTCAGTTCAAAAAATAATCTGTACCATTATGACCCATGATCATCTTTATCTTCTCCTCTATTTTGTCAGATATTAATATAGCTATACCAGCTTTTTTATGTTTGATGCTTGCATAAATAGCTTTTTCCATTCTCTTACCTTTGTCAGTGTGTTAATACTTAACACACATCTCTTCTAAACAGTGTTTTTCTGTGTCTTGCTTTTTAATTGTCTGACAAACTCTGCATTTCAATTTCAGTGCTTAGTTTTTTATTAATTAAATTATTGATGTGGTTTGCTTTAATTCTACCATCTTGCTACTTGTTTTATCTGTTCCTTCTATTCTTCATTCTTTTGTTTCTCCTTTCCTGTCTTAATTGAGTACTTTTTTAGTGTTCTGTTTTCTCTACCTCTTTGTGGTTTTTTTGTTTTTTGTTTGTTTGTTTGTTTGTTTTTTGCAGAGACAAGTGAACATTTATTTTTGTACCTTTCTTCCTATGTGTATTTCAGGACTTTTTCAAAACAAGGTCCCAGGAATCTCCAGATTCAATTACATCCCTGGGCTTGACTGACTGCTGCAGGAGTCTTAGTGAGCCTTGTACAAATGCTAGAGTTATTCATTTACCAACATTAAACCCTAGGATAGAAGATGCAACAAAAGCAGGTTTCCTTCGTCCATGGAATATGCTGATTTCAGATGAGGCAACAGCCAATGTAGAATATGCTGTAATTTTTCCTTGGAACTGGACTGTGATGAGAGGTGCTTGCCATGAACATAGCTAGTCTTTTCTTTGACCCTTCCTTTCCAGTTTTTGAAGATAAAGCAGGAAATAATCTTCTCTGAAGATACTTGATAAAAATTCCCCCCAAAAAAACAAAAACACATGCTTCCACTTCACTGATAAAGATTTACTGCAGTTTGACACCTGGGTCTAGTTCAGCTGGCGGATGAGCTGATTGATGTGTTCACCCCATAGCCAGGTGTGCCCATCTCCTTGAGGAAGCCCACTCTATTTTTGGTAGCATGACAGGCCACTGAGAGGTGGAAAGGGCACAAGAACCATGAGATCTCCTGGAAGTGCTTCCCTGGGAAGGCAATTTCATGAATGAGGTCTTCCAAGCAAATGACACCAAACTTCAAACTTCCCTAGGTGCTCCTCAATCAGTGTTGTCTGTCAGAGGGATGGTCTTATTCTTGACCTTGGCTTGTCCAGTTTGAAAATGAGTTCCCGGACAGACTTCAGATTTGGAAATCCCTAGGTCACATAAGGTTCCACTATATGCAGCATTTTTAGGTTCTTGGGGGTGACTTTTACAAGACACCACTAAAAATTTTCTTTGGGCAAAGTCTTGCAATGGTTCTCTGCACCAGTAAACATGCCATCAATCCTTTCGATGTGTACAACAAAGGCCAAGGAATGTTTATCTGGTGATTCCAAGGCATGAAGTTTCACTTCTAGTCGTCTGAGACACACCTGGTCACGTTTCTGCCTCCAGGAATCATGTAGAAATGATTCCAGTCACTTAAACCTGAGCCCTTTTCCTTTCCTCTGCCCCTTCTTTGCCAAAAGTGCCTGCTTTGCCTGGGTGGCTTCGAGGGCTTGATAAGCCTTCCTGTTTTCCAGGAGATTTTCTGGGACCAAAGGGATTTTTCTTTGCTCTTGCTCCACCATCTTTCTAGTGTTACAACTACCTGTACTTTTTATTTTAGTAATTGCTTTAGAGGTTACAATAGGCATTCTTATCAGACTTTATCTTGAAATAATATACCATACACATAATCTGAGATACTTAGCATAGTATAACCTCATTTACCTGCAATCCATCTTTTGTGTTATTATTGCCATATACATATTTCTGCATGAATTATAAACTCCCCAATACAATGTTATTATTTTTAAATGAAAATGTTAACTTTTGAATAATTCAAGAAAATAAAAATATAGGGTTATATTTATTCATGTTTCCCATATGCCATATTCTTCAATCCTTCCTGTAGATCCAGATTCTCTCTAGTAGCATCTCTCTTCAGCTTAAAGAATTTCCTTTAGCATTTAGTGTAGTACAAGTATGCTGTTGGAAAATTCTCTCTGCTTTTATGTTTAACTTAATATACCTTTATTTGTCTTCATTTCTGAAAGCTATCTTCACTGAATATTTAATCCAACATTGATACTATATTTCTTTCTGCAATTTAAAGATGTTATTCCATTGTCTTCTGGCTTTCAATTTTTATGATGAGAAGCCAGCTATAATTCTTATCATTGTTCTCCCGTATATAATGTGCATTTTTATTTGGTTACTTTTAAGAACTTTTTTTTCCAGTTTTTTTTTTTTTTTTTTTACTTTAAGTTCTAGGGTACATGTGCACAACATGCAGATTTGTAACATATGTATACTTGTGCCATGTTGGTGTGCTGCACCCATCAACTCGTCAGCACCCATCAACTCGTCATTTACATCAGGTATAACTCCCAGTGCAATCCCTCCCCACTCCCCACTCCCCATAATAGGCCCCAGTGTGTGATGTTCCCCTTCCCGAGTCCAAGTGATCTCATTGTTCAGTTCCCACCTATGAGTGAGAACATGCGGTGTTTGGTTTTCTGTTCTTGTGATAATTTGCTGAGAATGATGGTTTCCAGCTGCATCCATGTCCCTACAAAGGACACAAACTCATCCTTTTTTATGGCTGCATAGTGTTCCATGGTGTATATGTGCCACATTTTCTTAATCCAGTCTGTCACTGATGGACATCTGGGTTGATTCCAAGTCTTTGCTATTATGAATAGTGCCACAATGAACATACGTGTGCATGTGTCTTTATAGCAGCATGATTTATAATCCTTTATATACCCAGTAATGGGATGGCTGGGTCATATGGTACTTCTAGTTCTAGATCCTTGAGGAATCGCCATACTGTTTTCTGTAATGGTTGAACTAGTTTACAATCCCACCAACAGTGTAAAAGTGTTCCTATTTCTCCACATCCTCTCCAGCACCTGTTGTTTCCTGACTTTTTAATGATCGCCATTCTAACTGGTGTGAGATGGTATCTCATTGTGGTTTTGATTTGCATTTCTCTGATGGCCAGTGATGACTAGCATTTTTTCATGTGTCTGTTGGCTGTATGCATGTCTTCTTTTGAGAAATGTCTGTTCATATCCTTTGCCCACTTTTTGATGGGGTTGTTTGTTTTCTTGTAAATTTGTTTGAGTTCTTTGTAGATTCTGGATATTAGCCCTTTGTCAGATGAGTAGATTGCAAAAATTTTCTCCCATTCTGTAGGTTGTCTGTTCACTCTGATGGTAGTTTCTTTTGCTGTGCAGAAGCTCTTTAGTTTAATTAGATCCCATTTGTCAATTTTGGCTTTTGTTGTCATTGCTTTTGGTGTTTTAGACATGAAATCCTTGCCCATGCCTATGTCCTGAATGGTATTACCTAGGATTTCTTCTAGGGTTTTTATGGTTTTAGGTCTAACATTTAAGTCTCTAATCCATCTTGAATTAATTTTCATATAAGGAGTAAGGAAAGGATCCAGTTTCAGCTTTCTACTTATGGCTAGCCAATTTTCCCAGCACCATTTATTAAATAGGGAATCCTTTCCCCATTTCTTGTTTTTGTCAGGTTTGTCAAAGATCAGATGGCTGTAGATGTGTGGTATTATTTCTAAGGACTCTGTTCTGTTCCATTGCTCTATATCTCTGTTTTGGTACCAGTACCATGCTGTTTTGGTTACTGTACCCTTGTAGCATAGTTTGAAGTCAGGTAGCCTAATGCTTCCACCTTTGTTCTTTTGACTTAGGATTATCTTGGCAATGCGGGCTCTTTTTTGGCTCCATATGAACTTTAAAGTAGTTTTTTCCAATTCTGTGTAGAAACTCATTGGTAGCTTGATGGGGATGGCATTGAATCTATAAATTACCTTGGGCAGTATGGGCATTTTCACGATATTGATTCTTCCTATCCATGAGCATGGTATGTTCTTCCATTTGTTTGTGTCCTCTTTTATTTCACTGAGCAGTGGTTTGTAGTTCTCCTTGAAGAGGTCCTTTACATCCCTTGTAAGTTGGATTCCTAGGTATTTTATTCTCTTTGAAGCTATTGTGAATGGAAGTTCATTCATGATTTGGCTCTCTGTTTGTCTGTTACTGGTGTATAAGAATGCTTGTAATTTTTGCACATTAATTTTTAATCCTGAGACTTTGCTGAAGTTACTTATCAGCTTAAGGAGATTTTGAGCTGAGATGATGGGGTTTTCTAAATATACAATCATGTCATCTGGAAACAGGGACAATTTGACTTCTTCTTTTCCTAATTAAATACCTTTTATTTCTTTCTCTTGCCTGACTGCCCTGGCCAGAACTTCCAATACTACGTTGAATAGGAGTGGTGAGAGAGGGCATCCCTGTTTTGTGCCAGTTTTCAAAGGGAATGCTTCCATTTTTTGCCCATTCAGTATGATATTGGCTGTGGGTTTGTCATAAATAGCTCTAATTATTTTGAGATACGTTCCATCAATATCTAGTTTATTGAGAGTTTTTAGCATGAAGGGCTGTTGAATTTTGTCAAAGGCCTTTTCTGCATCTATTGAGATAATCATGTGGTTTTTGTCTTTGTTTCTGTTTATATGCTGGATTATGTTTATTGATTTGCATATGTTGAACCTATCCAGTTTTAACTTTCAGAAGTTGGACTATCAAAATGCCTGGGTGTGATGTTCCCTGTATTTATCTTGATTGAGATTCACTGAGCTTTCTATATGTGTGACTTACTGATTTTGACCAATTTTGGAAAATTGGTAGGAAGAGCCATTATTAAAATTTTTAAAATCCTTATTTGAAAATCTTAATCCCTAGGTCAGCAGTCCTCAACCTTTTTGGCAGCAGGGACTGGTTTCGTGGAAGACAAGTTTTCCCCAGATGAGGGTGGGGGTGGGGAACGGTTTCAGGATGAAACTGTTTCACTTCAGATCATCAGGTATTAGATTCTCATAAGGGGCACGCAGCCTACACCTCTCGCATGTGCAGTTCACAATAGGTTTACACTCCTGTGAGAATCTAATGCTGCCACTGATCTGACAGGAGGCGGTGCTCAGGCAGTAATGCTCACTCACCTGTTGTTCACCTGCTGCTGTGCAGCTCAGTTCCTAACAGGTGATGGGCTGGTACTAGTCTTCAGTCCTGGGGTTGAGGACCCCTGCCCTAGGTTGTCCATGGACTTGTTTCTAATTGAGGTCTTTCCTGTTTCTTCATCTGCATTTTTTTTTAGTTTGGAAAAAATCTCAAATTTTCAAGAAAGTTGCCCAAATGAAGCAAATCTTTTTTTCTCTAAATTATTTGAGAGGCAATTTCCAACTAGATGCCCTTGCTCACTGAACACTTTTGTATGTATGTATTGCCTATAACAAGGATATTCTGCAATATAACCTAATCAGATCATCAAGGTCAGGAAATTAATGCTACCATTATTACTATTATCTCATCTTCAGATCTCATCCATGGTTAGTTGTCTTAATAATGTTCTTTACTGTAAAATATTATAGTCCAGAAACTCACGATGGATTTAGATGTCATGTCTCTTTAGTCTCCTTTAGTCCATAACAATTTCTTTCTTTCCGTGCATTTCATGATCATGACTTTTTTGAAGATTATAGGACAGTTATTTCATAATATGTCCCTTAACATAGATTTGTCTTAAGTTTCTCCATGGTGTATTTTAGCTTTTGCATCATTGGCGGAAATATCACCAAAGTGAGCTGTACAACTTGAGGTGGGACATCATTGTTATTTATCTCACTAATGGAACAAGTTATGCACAGAAAATTTACCAAGAGAGACCATATTTTTTATGAGGCTTTACTTTTGTGAGACCCTATAAAGTCTCAATAAATTTAATAGTATTAGAGAAATACCAAGTTTTTTTATCTGACCACAATAGAATCAGATTAGAAATCAAAAATAGAAAAATAACTAGAAAATCTCTATTTAGAAACCGAATACTGTAAGTTTAAATAATCCGTAGGTCAAAGAATAAATCAAAAGAAATTGTAAAGCATTTTTCACTGAATGAAAACACAACAGAGCAAAATCTATAGAATGTTACTGAAGCATAAATTAAGGGGAAATATATGGCACTAAATGCCTATATTAGTAAAGAGGACAAGTCTCAAGTCAATGGCCTCATCTTTCACCTTAAGAAACTAGAAAAGAAGATTAAATCCAACCCAAAGTAACAGGAATAAAGAAAATAACAAAGAATCAAGCAGAATTCAATGAAATAGAAATCAGAAAAATACAGAAAATTATGAAACCAAAAGTTGGCTCTTTGATAATATCAGTAAAATTGACAAATTTCTAGCTAGACTAATACAGAAAAAAGAAAAACAGAGATGACACAAATTACCAATATCAGGAATGAGAAAAGTGGTATGACCATGGCTTCTAAAGATATTAAGAGGAAAAAAGAGGATACTGTGGACAATTTTAGGCCAATAAATTGAACAACATAGATATAATGGACAAATTATTTGAAAAACATGAACTACCAAATCTCACTCATGGGAAATAAATAATATTTATACTGATAACCCTATATTTATTAAGCTAATTGAATTTGAGTTAAAATTCTTCTCATACACACACACTCTCACACAAACCATGTGCAGGTCCAGAAAATGACAAATGTGAAAGAACTTCATAAGTAATTTTTTTAAAATTTCAATAGCTTTAGGGGTACAAGTGGGTTTTGGTCATGTGGATGAATCACATAGCGGTAAAGTCTGAGCTTTTAGTGTACTCATCACTCAAATAGTGTACTTTGCACTCAATAGGTAATTTTTCATCCCTTACCCCCTCCCAACCTCCCCACTTCTGAGTCTCCAATGTCCATTATACCACTCTGTATGCCACTGGGTACCCATAGCTTAGCTCCCACTTAGAACATGCAGTATTTGGTTTTTAGTTCCTGAGTTATTTCACTTAGGATGACAGCCTTCAATTCCATCCAAGTTGCTGCAAAAGACATTATTTCACTCTTTATGGCTGAATAGCATTCCATGGTGTGTGTGGGGGGGTGGGGGATGGAGGTCTATGTGTGTGTGTATATATATACACACTTCAGATATATATACAGATGGTACCACTGCAGTCCAGCCTGGGCGACAGAGGGAGACTCCATGTCAAAAAAAAAAAAAAGGTGGAATGCTGCCTTTGTTTTTGTCCTTTTATGGCTTCTTCTGGTCATTGTCATAGTGACTGTCAACCATCATGGCCCTGGGAGGAGTATTGTTTAGCATGGAAATGTGATTATAATAAAGCCTGAGGTACTTTTGAAGTCACTCCTCATCTATCTTGGTTCTAACCTTCTCAGTTGGTGTGGTTACAAAGGGAACATTTTTATCACAGGTGTCCTGTTTCTTAAAGATAAGCAGAGTTAGGACAGATAGAAATTCAGCTGTGTTATGTAGGCATTACACCAGTGGGAATAGATCAAATGGTAGATCTAGTTTTAGTTCTTTGAGAAATCTCCATACTGTTTTCCATAATGGTTGTAGTAATTTACATTCCCACCAGCAGTGTATAAGTGTTCCCTTTTCACCACATCCACACCAACATCTCTTGAGTTTTAACTTTTTAAGAATGACCATTATGCTGGGGTAAGATGGTATCTCATTGTGGTTTTAATTTCCATTTCCCCAATGATTAGTGATGTTGAGCATTTTTTCATATGTTTCTTGGCCATTTGTATATCTTCTTTTGAGAAATGTATGTTCATGTCATTTGCCCATTTTGAATGGAATTATTTGATCTTCAACAAAGACAAAAACGTACATTAAGGAAAGGACACCCTATTCAATAAATAGTGCTGGGAAAATTGTTTAGCCACATATAGAAGCGTGAAACTGGATCACCATCTCTCACCATATACAAAAATTATCTCAAGATGGATTAAAGACTTAAATCTAAGACCTGAAAACATAAAAATTATAGAAGAAACCCTAGGAAAAACTCTTCTGGACACTGGCCTAAAGAATTTATGACAAAGATCCCAGCAGCAAATGCAACAAAAAACAAAAATAAATAAATGAACCTAATTAAACTAAAAAGCTTTTGCACAGCAAAAGAAATAATCAACAGAATAAACAGACAACCTAAAGAATGGGAGAAAATATTTGCAAACTATACCTCTGATAAAGGATTAATGTCCAGATTCTACAGAGAACTCAAACACATCAGCAAGAAAAACATTCATAAACAACTATTAATATAAGGAGTTATTTGTAAAACTCAAGCAGATTTCAAACCTAGAAGAAATGAATATTTTTTTAAAAATTCATAACTTGCTACAATTAACCTCAGAAGTGATAGAAAGTCAAAATAAACAAATTTCCAGAAAGGAAATGAAGTAGTAAAATAGCTCCCCACTAAAAATTCACAACCTACATAGTGTTACAGAGACATTATATCCAAGTTTGTTGTTGTTATTGTTGTTGTTGTTTTTTGAGATGGAGTCTCACTCTGTCCCGCAGGCTGGAGTGCAGCGATGCAATCTCTGCTCACTGCAAGGGCCGCCTCCCGGGTTCACGCCATTCTCTTGCCTCAGTCTCCCAAGTAGCTGGGACTACAGGCGCCTGCCACCACGCCTGGCTAATTTTTTGTATTTTTAGTAGAGACAGGGTTTCATTGTGTTAGCCAGGATGGTCTCGATCTCCTGACCTCATGATCCTCTCACCTCGGCCTCCCAAAGTGCTGGGATTACAGGCATGAGCCACCGCGCCCAGCCTATATCCAAGTTTTAAAGAGCAGATGATTACAATACTGTTTATTCCAGAGCACTGGAAAAAGAAGGAAAACCTTAAATGAAGTAATAAAAGTTTCCCCCTAAAATTTCACAGCCTACATAGTGTTACAGAGACATTATAGCCAAGTTTTAAAGAGCAGATGATTACAATACTGTTTAAACTATTCCAGAGCATTGGAAAAGAAGGAAAATCTTCAAATTCTTTTTATGATGTATGTATAATATTAATATCAAAACTTGAGAAAGAGGCCAGGTGTGGTGGCCCATGCCTGTAATCCCAGCAATTTGGGAGGCCAGGGCAGACAGATCGCTTGAACCTAGGAGTTCTAGACAAGCCTGGGAAACATGGCAAAACCCCATCTCTACAAAAAATAGAAAACTTAGCCACACATGGTGGTGCACAACTGTAGTCCCAGCTACTCTGGGGGTTGAGATGGGAGGATTAACTGAGCCCAGGGAGATTGAGGCTGCAGTGAGCTGTGATCATACCACTGCACTCCAGCCTGGGCAACAGAGTAAGACTGTCTCAAAAGAAAAAAAATCAAAGAAAAAAATAACTTGAGAAGGACTGCACATGAACACACACACAAACACACACAAAAGGAAATTCTGTATCAATTTCATTTAGGGAGATACATGTCAAAATATGAATGAAAAATTAGCAAAAATCATGAACACATTAAGAATAAAACATCACTATTTCTACCTCCGATATGAAGGAGTAAAACACCTAACAAATCAACCTTTCCATAAATGACAACTACAATCTCTGGGGAAAAAAGTTAAAAGTAAAAAATAAGCCAACTACCCTGTCATTGAAAAGCGATCAATGAGAGGAGGCAGTAGCAGATGTGGGATGAAATTCATGTTTTGTGGCTTGACTCTGGGAATAGCAGCAGCTGTTCTGGTGGTACTCAGCAACAGAAACTCCAATAGAAAAGCATATCATCATTCTTCCTGAAGGAACTAAAAAAAGGATACTGGGGAAACCAGAGCTGCCAAAGACAGAGGATACCCTAGAAAAGAGAAAACCAAAGAGGAAGTATCCCAAAATCTGTGTATAAATTCTGCCTAGTCTGATTCCCCTGAAACACGTATGTACAGGGCAGACTAGAGGCGGTCTGAACTGAGATCTGAATTTCCACACACTACAGGCAAGAGAGACTTTGAAGTATGACTCTCCCAAGTTAGTTGCTTCATAAAACAACACATCAATACTATTTGGAACAATATAACAAACTCCAGAGCCTCCACAACATAACATTCAAAAGATCTAGAATACAATTTAAAATAATTAACATACAAAGAACCAGAAAAGCGTGACCCATTCTCAAGGAAAAGAGCAACTAACTGGGGTTCAGTCCTGAGAAGAATCAGGTGTTGGAATGATCAGATAAAGACTTTAAAGCAGCCATTATACCTATGCTCAATGGGGTAAATGGAACCTTCTCAAAATAAATGAAAAGATCAGAAATCTCAACAGAGAAAAAATAAAATAAAATAACCAAAAAGAGATTTTATCTGAAAAATTTAATAACTAAAATAAAATTCACTGGATGGGCCTACTTGCAAAATGGAGATGACAGAGGAAAGAATCAGTGAACTTAAGGAAATCAACCAATCTGAAGAAGAGGGGAAAAGAGCGCCTCAAGGACATGTGGAATAATTTCAATAGTAGAAGAAGAGAATGGAGCAGAAAAAACATTTAGAGAAAAAGGCCTGAAAACTCTCTACATTTGGTATAAGATGTGAATGTGCAAAACTAAGAAGCTCAGCAAGCATCAAACAGAAAATATTTAAATAAAAACTTTCTTGGTAACATCATGGTCAACCCACTGGACCCAAGGAAAAAGAGAAAATCTTGAAGGCAGACAGACAAAAATGAAATGTTACATTTTTATCTGGACAGCAACAGTTTAAATGGCCATAGACTTCTCAGATGTCAGAGGTCAGAAGACTAGAGAACAACATCATTAAAGTGCCAAAATAAGAAAACTATCAACATAGAATTTTATATCTAGTTAAACTTGAAAAGTAAAAGCAAAATGCATTTTCAGATAAAAGAAAAGTAAATGAATTTCTTCTAGTCATTAATTCTGGCTTATGAGAGATGATACCAGAGGTAAACTCAGATCTTTAGGAATAAACAGAGACCAACAGAAACAGTGAGTATCTGAGTAAATCTGAGTAAATATAAAAGTCTATTTTTCCAATAATTTCTTTCAAATAAATATGAATAAGGAAAAATTGTGAAATTCTCTTGTGCAGTTTATAATGTATACAATATAACTGTAACATAAATGCAGGTGAGGTCATAAATTAATCTATAGAGTCACAAGGTGCCTATATTTTATGTAAAGTAGTACAATAGTAATCTTAAATAGACTGAGAAAAGTTAATGATATGTTGTAATGCTTAGAACAATGACAAAAATAAAATTTTAAAAAACAAAGAGGTATAGATTAAAAATTAATAAATACATAAAATGAATTAAAAATGCTTGAGCAGTCCAGAAGAAAGTAGAAAAACAGGAAAATAGAAACAAAAAATAAGTGAGACAAACATAAAACAAATTACAAAATGGCAGAACTAAGTTCAAACATATCAATAATTATATTAATTATGAATGGCCTCAACATCCAAATAGAAAGACAGAGGTTAGAGAAATGCATTTAAAAATAAACAATAAAAAACATAACCTAACATGCTTTAAATATAAAGATAGGAATAAGTTGAAATTAAATGAATGCGAAAAGATATATTATGCAAACCATAAGAGAGCTACATTAGTTATATAAATATCTGATAAAATAGAATTCAAGATAGAACAATACCAAAAATGAAGAGGGAAATTTTATAGTGACAAAGGGATCAATTCACCAATGAGACGTAATAACCATAAATGAGTATATATCTATCAACAGAGCCTCAAAATACATGAAACAAAAATTGACAGAATTAAAAGGAGAAATAGACAATTCTATAATCACAATAGGTTTTTAACACCTCTCTCTCAGCAAGCAATAGAGCAACTAACAAGAAACATCAGAAAAGATCTGTAAAAATAATGGTATTATTCAAGAATCTGAATAATAATATTCACCATGTTGACCTAACAGTTACAAAACACTACCCAACAACTTCAGAATGTATTTATTTCAAGTGTGCACTATGTGTTTGCTGAGATTTACCATAGTCTGGGCATAAAACAAGTCTCAAATTTAAAAGAATTGAAATCATACAGAATATTTCTCTAACCACAACCAAATTAAATTAGAAACAAATAAAAGTAAGATACGCAGAAAAACCCAAAAGCTTGTGATAAGATTCTTAACACACTCATTAGAATGTTTAAAATTAAAAAGACTGACAATACCAAATGTTGGTGAGGATGTGGAGCAACTGAAACCTTCATGCATTGTTGGTGGAAATGAGAAATGATGCAACCACTTCCAAGAAGTGACAGGTTGTTTTTGTTTTTTTAAGTTAAACGGCATACTCTGATTTTTCTTCAGATTGCATAAATCTTTCGCCTTTTACTAAAATTTTAACATACACCTACCATATGACCCCACCAGCCCATTTCTAGGTATTTACCCACAAGAAATCCAAGCATTTGTCCACAATAAGATCTGTATGTAAATGTTCACAGAAGCTTTATTCTTAATAGCCAAAACACTGGAACCAACTTAAATATCCATCATTTAACTAAATGAATAAGCAAAAAATATAGTATATTTATACAAAGGAATACTACTCAGCAATAAAACAGAACAAACTACTGATAAACACAAAAACATGGAAGAATCTCAAAATCAGGCAAAGGAAAAGAAGGCAGAAATATATAGATAGATAGATAGATAGATAGATAGATAGATAGATAGATAGACAGACACACACACACACACACACACAGAGACATATATCTAGTATTACTCAATTTATATAAAATCTTTAAAAAATCAAGCATGTAAAGGAATAGAATCAGTGGTTGCCTGGGACTCGGAGTAGAGGGAAGGGTGTACTGTAATGGGACATAAGGAATCTTTTGGGGCGGATGGAAAAGTTTTGCCTCTTGATTATGGTCGCAGTTTCGTGGCTATATACAACTGACAAAATAGTGTGCCCTTTAAGTGAATTCAACTTATTGGGTGTTATTTACACCTCAAAGATGATATTTTTAAATTTCAGCACAAAAAAATTAAAAATGGGATCAAATGGGATTATTCTAGGAATACCAGGATAACTCCTTAAAATCCATTAATATAGTTTATTATGTCAAGAGACAATAAATAACATGTGATTATCTCCGTATATTCTGGGGGAGCATTTGATCAGATTCTGCACTCATTCTTGATATTTAAATTTAAAATCAAATAAAATAGAAATGTGTGGATATTTCCTTGACATGATAAAATGTTTTGAATAGAGAACTACAGAAGCTATTCATGCTAAAGTCAGAAATAAGACAGTGATTACTATATTCACTTCCTATTGCTGCCACAACAAATTTCCACAAATTTAATAGCCTAAAACAACACAAATGTATTCTCTTACAGTTCTGGAAGTCAGAAGTCTAAATGGTCGCACTGAGTTAAAATCAAGGTGCCAGCAGGGCTGCATTTCTTTCTGGAGGCTCTAGGAGAAAATTTATATACTTACCTTTTTCAGCTTACTAGAGGCTATCTGCATTCCTTGGTTCATGGCTCTCTTCCATCTTCAAAGCCAGCATTTGCATCATTCTGACCTTGGCTTCTAACATTGCATCTCCTTCTCTGACTCTTACTCTCCTGCCTGCCTCTTACAAGGACTCTTGTGATAATCTTCCCATCTCAGGGTCCTTAACTCAATCACATCTGCAAAGTTCCTTTGCCATGTAAGTCAACACATTCACAGGTCCAAAGATTAGGACATGGACGTCTTTGGGGTGGCCATTATTCTGCCTATCACACTTACCAAGTGCAAATGAGGCTAATAATCAGATAGACAAGATGGCTTATTCAATGGATCTCCATTGGCCTCTTTACCCAGACACCCCAGTATTTGCTCAATGGGCTCACTAACAACGTGGCCACAATAGCAGGGATGGAGGTTATACAAGGGCTTGGATTTCCCTTCAAGCTTGATCTAGCTTCCACTATTGCTGAGTACACAACTGCAGAGACCAATCCTGAGTGCCCAGTACAGTATGTAACTACCCTATTAGACACCTTCCATCATGGAGGAGGAAGCAATTTACCCTTGCTGGAATAGGCATTTCCTGGAATATGGATTTGTCTTCTCTGCCTGTTGTAGTTTGACTAACAGCAGCACCCATGGACTTTCTGAATACTTGAATTACCCTCGCTATCCCTTGCAACACTGTTTCTGTCCAGGAAAAATAATTTTAAAGCAACGGATGATAGGCTTATTTATACAGCATACACTTGTCTTATCATGGTACCATCCCAAAGCAGTTGGAGTAATAGAACAGTGAACAAACCTGTTGAAGGCTTAATCACAGCTCAATTTTGGACTCAGCACCTTATGAGAGTTGGGTGTCATTTGCATGATGCAGTATATACTCAGAACTGGAGACTAACATATGGTTCTTTTGCTCTCACAGCCAAAAATGTGTGTATTCAGTAACTAAGGGGCAGAAATAGGAGAGGTGCCCCTCACTATTAAACCTAATGGTCCCTTACAAACTTTTTTTTTCCCTTTCATTGGGCTCAGCTGACATCAAGACATAAGTGCCCAAATGAGAAATTCTTCCCCTAGGTAACTAAAAATGGTTCCACTAAACGAAGAACTAGGAACCTGTTTCTTTTTGTGCCACTAATCAACAGACAAAGGCAAAGGGGAACTAAGGTTGCTATATCTTGTGTGGCAGCAGGGAAAAGTGTGTCAAGAACCCGAGGGATCCTTTGGAGCATCTTCAGATGTTGGCAAAATTAATAGAACATACAGTGACCCAATAGAGACAGTATTCAAAGCCCTCAGGAATAAAATTTTTGGTCGCTTCACCAGATAAATACCCAAATGATTACTACAATCTTGTGACCAGTTAGAGAAGTGAGGACGATAATAGCCACCTATACTCTCTTGCGTTATTTAAAATATATATATATATATATATATATATATATATATATATATCTTTCCATTTGTTTCTTGTTTTTTTCCATTTCCCCACCATTTTCACAGAATGTGTTTTGGTGGATAACTTTATAACATAACCCATGAGCTACAAAATATAAAGATGGAATTATACAGAAACTAGAGAGGGAAGGCTCATCACCAAGTGATAGTTGTAATTACTGATGGGACTTTAGGTGTCTCATCTGTTTTGGGGAAGATAATGAGTTTGTTTGCTTTCTATCAGAGACTATTGTATTATATTAAAAGGGAAAATGTTTTTGCTGCTATCAATGTTGTTTGTCAGTTTAAGCATGGATAAAAGAATATGGTTAGTCCAAGGAACGAGTTTAATCATTATGGTGGGTTGACACTCAGTCTCCATCCCATCTTCTCTCCAGTATGCTTTTCTGAATGGAAGAACCTAGAAAACTAAGAAATACATTTGCCAGATTCCATTGTAGCTAGAATTTTAGATGTAATTTATAATCTGCCAACTAGATTCATTCAAGGTTTGTGAAGTCTAAGGTGAGGCAAAGGTGGAGATCAGGTTTCTACTGCTTGTGCTGTTTCCTGCTGGCATCCTGTGGAATTGCTGGTTTTTCTGTGGCAACATTAACGGAGGTCCAAGTATCTAACCGCAAGCTTCAGGACTGCTGAGGCAGGGATTGGAGCACCCATTCTGCTGGTCAGTTCAGAGCAGCTCTGCATGATTCCAGAGACAGCAGCGGTGGTGACTTCCTCATAAAAACAACTCCCTGTTCACAGAATTGGCAGTGTGATTTTGGAGCTAGCAGCTCCCTGACTGCAGAAGAGTCACAGGGACTGTTTCTCAAATGGTTTCTAAACTCTCAACTTAGAGTCTCTTTGTCCAGTCTTCCTGATAATGTTGAAATCCACTTAATAAATTCCTGTGTCCTGGTCATTTGGGTATGCTATAATGAAATACCATAGACCAGGTAGCTTATAACAACAGAAATGTATTTCTCACAGCTCTAGAGGCTAGGAAGCTCAATATCAAGGCACCAGTAGATTCAGTGTCTGGGGAGGGCCTACTTCTTGGTTCACAGACAGTGCCTTCTCCCTGGGTCCTCACATGGTGAAAGGGGCAAGGCAGCTCTCTGGGGCCTCTTTTTATAAGGGTGCTAAACCCATTAATGAGGGCTCTACCCTCATGACCTAGTCACCACCCAATATGGTTTGGGTTGTATTCCCACCCAAATCTCATGTCAAATTATAGTCCCCAATGTTGAAGGAGGCACCTCGTGGGAGTTGATTGGATCATGGGGGCGAATTTCCCCCTTGCTATTCTCATGATAGTGAGTCAGTTCTCATGAGATTTGTTTTTTTAAAGTGCATAGCACCTCCCCCTTTGCTGTCTTCCTCCTGCTCCAGCCACATAAGACATGCCTGCTTCCCGTTCACCTTCCGCCATGATTGTAAGTTTCCTGAGGCCTCCCCTGCCATGCTTCCTGTACAGCCTGTGGAACTGAGCCAATTAAGCCTCTTTTCATTATAAATTATCTAGTTTCAGGTATTTCTTTATAGCAGTGAAAGAACTGACTAATACACCACTCAAAGGCCTCTCCTCCTAATATCATCACACTGGGGATTAGATTTCAACCTAGGTATATTGGGAAGATACATTTGGACCATAACATCTTTCCACTCAAACTAGCGAGAGTGGGTTTTGCTCTGTACCAAAATCTGGACCATGCAGTTTTGTTCATGTGAACCTGGATATTGATTTTCAGCTTTTAGAATCAATGTATAAATAAATCATCAAAGAGAATATAAAGGCTACTAATTTGACAGTATAAGAGTGATAAAGACTGCTGGTTTTTAACCAAAATTGTTTTCCTCTTTTTCCTGGGCACTTGAGTAGACTATATTTCCCAAACTCCCTTGCAGTAAAGTATATCCATGTAACTCAGTTCCAGCCAATGAAATGAGAGTAAAGTGACAAGTACCACTTCCAGGCCTGGTCCATAAACCTCTCCCACGTACCCTTTTCCATGCTCTTTGCCCTTTCCAGCTGGCCGAAAGGCAGATGCTTACCATGGAAACTGCATTGATTTATGGTTGTATTCATAAAGCTTCCATCAGACTAAATCAATGAATGACTTGCCAGTGCTGTTTTGTGAGCAATCAGTAAAGTTTTATTGTGTTTGAGACTTGTTTCAGCACCTATTAATAGCCTAATGAATACAGTTTAAGTAAAAGCACACATAAAAAACATGAATATGAACAGAGAGAATAGGTAAAGGAAATGAACCTGAATAGCCTCAATGTACAAAATGGGGACTCAAGATATATTTTTATAATTTGTGTTGCAAGAAATAAAAATATGTTTATATAAAGTTCCAAAAGTGGAAGGTGAAAGGAGGAGCTTAAGTGAGTTAATTCTCATCTGTCATAGCAGGACATGGCTGGGTAATCTCCAAAACTGATCATTAAGAAACAGAAATATATCATTGAAAAGAGAATCACAAGCAAACTAGACTTTAAAATAGAAAGTTAAAATTCCATCTGAATAATGGGCCTGGGATAAGGAAGCTCCAGATCAGCTTAGTGGTCATGAGACCTGTGCTGCTGCATAGGGCCCTGAACTCAAAGGGCTCCATGCTTGGTTTAATGTTCTGCTATCAACGTCATGAAATTCTTAATGACTTTGTCTTTGAACTTGTGTTTTCTAAATGAAATCCAGTGGACCAATAGAGCCTGCTTGTGAGCAGATATGCTGAATAAGTTTATTGGCTAATCCTTGCTGCTTTATGCACATGGAGCTGTTGGCAATGTCACATGAGCACATAATCCAGTGGATGCACAATACATGAGAATCAAAGGGAATACAGGTAAGTGTATAATATCTATGACTAGGCAAACAGGACACTGTTGTACAGGGTACAACTAGCCCTTGTAGGCCAGGCTTTCTATTTGAACCAGAACTTGCTATGAACTCAGAAAAGGGGAAATGGTGTTCTAAATGACAAAAACAACCAAGGAATCCTATCCTATTCTTTTTTATTCATGTTATTTTCCTGTGTGAGCCAACCATTTGGGCTAAAAATGATGGCTTAAAAGGAAAGGGAGAAGAGTGGGTTCCAAGACGGCTGAATAGAAACAGCTCCAGTCTACAGTTCCCAGCATGAGCAATGCAGAAGATGGGTGATTTCTGCACATCCAACTGAGGTACCTGGTTCATCTCACTGGGGCTTTTTGGACACTGGGTCCTGCCCATGGAGTGTAAGTTGAAGCAGGGCAGGCCATCACCTTACCCAGGATGCACAAGGGGTTGGGGAATTCCCTTTCCTAGCCAAGGGAAGCTGTGACAGATGGTACCTGGAAAATTGGGACACTCCCACCCTAATACTGTGCTTTTCCAAAGATCTTAGCAAATGGCACACCAGGAGATTATATCCCACGCCTGGCTTGGAGGGTCCCACACCCACAGAGCCTCGCTGACTGCTAGCACAGCAGTCTAAGATCAAGCTGCAAGGCTGCAGTGAGGCTGGGGGAGGGGCGCCTGCCATTGCTGAGGCTTGAGTAGGTAAACAAAGTGTCCCAGAAGCTCGTAGTGGGTGGAGCCCACCATAGCTCAAGGAGGCCTGCCTGCCTCTGTAGACTCCATCTCTGGGGGCAGGGCATAGCTGAACAAAAGGCAGCAGAAACTTCTGCAGACTTAAATGTCCCTGTCTGACAGCTTTGAAGAGAGTAGTGGTTCTCCCAGCACAGAGTTTGAGATCTGAGACTGGACAGACTGCCTCCTCAAGTGGTCCCTGACCCCCAAGTAGCCTAACTGGGAGACACCTCCCAGTAGGGGCCAACTGACACCTCCTACAGCCAGGTGCCCCTCTGAGATGAAGCTTCCAGAGGAAGGATCAGGCAGCAACATTTACTGTTCTGCAATATTTGCTGTTCTGCAGCCTCTGCTGGTGATACCCAGGCAAACAGGGTCTGGAGTACACCTCCAGCAAACTCCAACAGACCTGCAGCTGAAAGTCCTGACTGCTAGAAGGAAAACTAACAAACAGGAAGGACATCCACACCAAAACCCCATCTGTACGTCACCATCATCAAAGACCAAAGGTAGATAAAACCACAAAGATGGGGAGAAACCAGAGCAGAAAAGCTGAAAATTCTAAAAATCAGAGCGCTGCTTCTCCTCCAAAGGAATGCAGCTCCTTGCCAGCAACAGAACAAAGCTGGATGGAAAATGACTTTGATGAGTTGATAGAAGTAGGCTTCAGATGATTGGTAATAACAAACTTCTCTGAGCTAAAGGAGGAAGTTTGAACCCATCGCAAAGAAGCTAAAACCTTGAAAAAAGATTAGATTAATGGCTAACTAGAATAAACAGTGTAGAAAAGACCTTAAATGACCTGATGGAGCTGAAAACCATGGCACAAGAACTACGTGATGCATGCACAAGCTTCAGTAGCTGATTCAATCAAGTGGAAGAAAGGGTATCAGTGATTAAAGATCAAATGAATGAAATGAAGTGAGAAGAGAAGTTTAGAGAAAAAAGAGTAAAAAGAAACGAACAAAGCCTCCAAGAAATATGGGACTATGTGAAAAGTCCAAATCTATGTCTGATTGGTGTACCTGAAAGTGACAGGGAGAATGGAATCAAGTTGGAAAACACTCTTCAGGATATACTATCCAGGAGAACTTCCCCAACCTAGCAAGGCAGGCCAACATTCAAATTCAGGAAATACAGAGAATGCCACAAAGATACTCCTCAAGAAAAGCAACTCCAAGACACATAATTGTCAGATTCACCAAAGTTGAAATGAAGGAAAAAATGTTAAGGGCAGCCAGAGAGAAAGATCGGGTTACCCACAAAGTGAAGTCCATCAGACTAACAGTGGATCTCTCAGCAGAAACTCTACAAGCCAGAAGAGAGTGGGGGCCAATATTCAACATTCTTAAAGAAAAGAAATTTCAACCCAGAATTTCACATCCAGCCAAACTAAGTTTCATAAGTGAAGGAGAAATAAAATCCTTTACAGAAAAACCAATGCTGAGAGACTTTGTCACCACCAGGCCTGCCTTACAAGATTTCCCAAAGGAAGCACTAAACATGGAAAGGAACAACTGGTACCAGCCACTACAAAAACATGCCAAATTGTAAAGACCAATGATGCTAGGGAAGAAACTGCATCAACTAATGAGCAAAATAACCAGCTAACATCATAATGACAGGATCAAATTCACACATAACAATATTAACCTTAAATGTAAATGAGCTAAATGCTCCAATTAAAAGACACAGACTGCCAAATTGGATAAGGAGTCAAGACCCATCAGTGTGCTATATTCAGGAGACCCATCTCACATACAGAGACACATATAGGCTCAAAACAAAGGGATGGAGGAAGATCTACCAAGCAAATGGAAAACAAAAAAATAGCAGGGGTTGCAATCCAAGTCTCTGTTAAAACAGACTTTAAACTAACAAAGATCAAAAGAGACAAAGAAGGCCATTACATAATGGTAAAGGGATCAATTCAACAAGAAGAGCTAACTATCCTAAATATATATGCACCCAATACAGGAGCACCCAGATTAATAAAGCAAGTCCTTAGAGACCTACAAAGAGACTTAGACTCCCACACAATAACAATGGGAGGCTTTAACACCCCACTGTCAACATTAGACAGATCCACAAGACAGAAAGTTAATAAGGATATCCAGGACTTGAACTCAGCTCTGCACCAAGCAGACCTAATAGACATCTACAGAACTCTCCACCCCAAAACAACAGAATATAGATTCTTCTCAGCACCACATTGCACTTATTCCAAAATTGACCACCAAGTTGGAAGTAAAGCACTCCTCAGCAAATGTAAAGTGCAATCAAATTAGAATTCAGGATTAAGAAACCCACTCAAAACCACTCAACTACATGGAAATGGAACAACTTGCTCCTGAATGACTACTGGGTACATAACAAAATGAAGGCAGGAATAAAGATGTGCTTTGAAACCAATGAGAACAAAGACACAACATACAAGAATCTCTGGGACACATTTAAAGCAGTGTGTAGAGGGAAATTTATAGCACTAAGTGCCCACAAGAGAAAGCAGGAAAGATCTAAAATTGACACCCTAACATCACAATTAAAAGAACTAGAGAAGCAAGAGCAAACACATTTAAAAGCTAGCAGAAGGCAAGAAATAACTAAGATCAGAGCAGAACTGAAGGAGAGAGAGACACAAAAAACCCTTCAAGAAATCAACGAATCCAGGAGCTGGTTTTTTGAAATGATCAACAAAATTGATAACACCGCTAGCAAGACTAATAAAGAAGAAAAATAGAGAAGAATCAAATAGATGCAATAAAAAATGATAAAGGGGATATCACCACGATCCCACAGAAATACAAACTACCATCAGAGAATACTATAAAAACCTCTATGCAAATCAGCTGGAAAATCTAGAAGAAATGGATAAATTATTGGACATGTACACCCTCCCAAGACTAAACCAGGAAGAAGTTGAATGCCTGAATAGACCAATAACAGGCTCTGAAATTGAGGCAATAATTAATAGCCTACTAACCAAAAAAAGTACAGAACCAGATTCACAGCCGAATTCTATCAGAAGTACAAAGAGGAGCTGGTACCATTCCTTCTGAAACTATTCCAATCAATAGAAAAAGAGGGAATCCTTCCTAACTCATTTTATGAAGCCAGCATCATCCTGATACCAAAGCCTGGCAGAGACAACAAAAAAAGAGAATTTTAGACCAATATCCCTGATGAACATCAATGCAAAAATCCTCAATAAAATACTGGCAAACTGAATCCAGCAGCACATCAAAAAGCTTATCCACCACGATCAAGTTGGCTTCATTCCTGGGATGCAAGGCTGGCTCAACATATGCAGATCAATACACATAATCCAGCATATAAACAGAACAAAAGACAAAAACCACATGATTATCTCAATAGATGCAGAAAAGGCCTTTGACAAAATTTAACAGCCCTTCATGCTAAAAACTCACAATAAATTCGGTATTGATGGAATGTATCTCAAAATAATAAGAGCTATTTATGACAAACCCACAGCCAATATCATACTGAATGGGCAAAAAATGGAAGCATTCCCTTTGAAAACTGGCACAAAACAGGGATGCCCTCTCTCACCACTCCTATTCAACATGGTATTGGAAGTTCTGGCCAGGGCAGTCAGGCAAGAGAAAAAAATAAAAGGTATTTAATTAGGAAAAGAAGAAGTCAAATTGTCCCTGTTTCCAGATGATATGATTGTATATTTAGAAAACCCCATCGTCTCAGCCCAAAATCTCCTTAAGCTGATAAGCAACTTCAGCAAAGTCTCAGGATACAGAATCAATGTGCAAAAATCACGAGCATTCCTATACACCAATAACAGACAGAGAGCCAAATCATTAGTGAACTCCCATTCACAATTATTTGAAAGAGAATAAAATACCTAAGAATCCAACTTACAAGGGATGTGAAGGACTTCTTCAAGGAGAACTACAAACCACCGCTCAATGAAATAAAAGAGGACACAAACAAATGGAAGAACATTCCAAGCTCATGGATAGGAAGACTCAATATTGTGAAAATGGCCATACTGCCCAAGGTAATTTATAGATTCAATGCCATCCCTATCAAGCTACCAATGACTTTCTTCACAGAATTGGAAAAAACTGCTTTAAAGTTCATATGGAACCAAAAAAGAGCCCGCATTGCTAAGACAATCCTAAGCCAAAAGAACAAACCTGGAGGCATCAGGCTACCTGACTTCAAACTATGCTACAAGGCTACAGTAACCAAAACAGCATGGTACTGGTACCAAAACAGAAATATAGACCAATGGAACAGAACAGAGACCTCAGAAATAAGACCACACACCTACAACCATCTGATCTTTGACAAACCTGACAAAAACAAGAAATGGGGAAAGGATTCCCTATTTAATAAATGGTGCTGGGAAAATTGGCTAGCCATAAGTAGAAAGCTGAAACTGGATCCTTTCCTTACGCCTTATATGAAAATTAATTCAAGATGGATTAGAGACTTAAATGTTAGACCTAATACCATAAAAACCCTAGAAGAAAACCCAGGCAATACCATCAGGACATAGGCATGGGCAAGGATTTCATGACTAAAACACCAAAAGCAATGGCAACAAAAGCCAAAATAGACAAATGGGATCTAATTAAACTAAAGAGCTTCTGCACAGCAAAAGAAACCACCATCAGAGTGAACAGACAACCTACAAAATGGGAGAAAATTTTTACAATCTACCCATCTGACAAAGGGCTAATATCCAGAATCTACAAAGAACTCAAACAAATTTATGAGAAAAAACCCCATCAAAAAGTGGGCAAAGGACATGAACAGACACTTCTCAAAAGAAGACATTTATGCAGCCAGCCGACACATGAAAAAATGCTCATTATCACTGACCATCAGAGAAATGTAAATCAAAACCACAATGAGATACCATCTCACACCAGTTAGAATGGCGATCATTAAAAAGTCAGGAAACAACAGGTGCTGGAGAGGATATGGAGAAATAGGAACACTTTTATACTATTGGTGGGACTGTAAACTAGTTCAACCATTGTGGAAGACAGTGTGGTGATTCCTCAAGGATCTAGAACTAGAAATACCATTTGATCCAGCCATCCCACTACTAGGTACATACCCAAAGGATTATAAATCATACTGCTATGAAGACACATGCACATGTATGTTTATTGTGGCACTATTCACAATAGCAAAGACCTGGAACCAACCCAAATGTCCATCAATGATAGACTGGATTAAGAAAATGTGGCACATACACACCATGGAATACTATGCAGCCATAAAAAAGGATGAGTTCATGTCCTTTGTAGGGACATGGATGAAGCTGGAAACCATTATTCTGAGCAAACTATTGCAAGAACAGGAAACTATGTTCTCACTCATAGGTGGGAATTGAACAATGAGAACAATTGGACATAGGGTGGGGAACATCACACACCGGGGTCTGTCATGGGGTGGGGGTAGTGGGGAGGGATAGCATTAGGAGATATACCTAATGTAAATGATGAGTTAATGGGTGCAGCACACCAACATGGCACATGTATACATATGTAACAAACTTGTATGTTGTGCATATGCACCCTAGAACTTAAAGTATAAGGAAAATTTTTTAAAAATTTAAAAAAGAAGGAAAGGGAGAAATAGGAAAATCCATTGTTCTTTTTCCTTTCAGTTCTTCCTTACTCATTAGTAAGCTTAAGATAGACAATGTTGGTAGAATGCGTGCATATCAAGAACTAAAGTAATACCACTATCACTAGAAAAATGCAAACCAAAACCACAATAACATATCATCTCACTCCAGTTAGAATGACTATTACCAAAAAGACAAGAAATAACAAATGTAGGCAAAAATGCAGGGAAAATGCAACTCATCCCTTTTGGTGGGTCAGGATGTAAATTAGTACAGCCACTATGGAAAACAGTTTGAAGGTTTTTCAAAAAACGGAAAATAGAACAATGATACAATACAGCAATCCCACTACTGGGTATTTATCCAAAGAAGAGGAAATCGGTATATCAAAGGGATACGTGGACCCCCATGTTCATTGCAGCACTATTCAAAGAGCCAAGATATGCAATCATCCTAAGTATTCTTCAAAGGATGAACTGATAAAGAAAATGTGATGTCTGTGTACACAATGGAATACTATTCAGCCATTAAAAAGAATGAAATAATGTCATTTTCAGCAACATGGATAGAATGGAGGTCATTATGTTAAGTGAAAAAAGCCAGACACAGAAAGACAAATATTACACGTTCTTACTCATATGTAGGAGCTAAAACATTGATCTCATGGAAATAGGGAGTAGAATGATAGTTACCAGAGGGTGGGAAAGGTGGGAATAGAATAAGAAAATATGTAATTTAATGGGCATAAACATATCATTACATGGAAGAAATAAGTTATAATTTGATGGCACAGACAACTAACTATAGTTAATAATAATTTATTGTATATTTCAAAACAGCTAGAAGAGAAGATTTGAAATATTCCCAACAAAAGAATAAGTGTTTGGGGTGTTGGATATCCTAAATACCCTGACTTAATCATTACACATTGTATGCAGGTATCAAAATATCACATGTACCCCATAAATACAATGTGACTCCAAAAAGTTTATGAGAAAAAAATGGAATTAAAAGATAAAAATAAAGTATAAATTTTATTTGTCAACATAAACTTTACCAAAGTCAAGATACTTTTGTAAGCTATGATACCAGCCATTTAATACATTTCTAAAGAACTGAGGGTCCTGGAAATTTAACCATGTCAATGCAGTCTTTTTACATTATTAAACAGAGAAAAATGGATGCCCGCTACAGATTTTTAAGATTAGGAAACAAAAAGAAGTCAGAAGAGACCAAATCAGGACTGTAATGTGGATGCCTAATGATTTCTCATCAAAACACTTGCAAAATTGTACTTGTGTAATGAGGAAAATGTCATGGTGGAGAAGAACTCTCTAGCGAAGCCTTCCCAGGGGTTTTCTGCTAAAACTTTGGCTAACTTTCTCAAAACATTCTCATAATAAGCAGATGTTATCACTCTTTGGCCCTCTAGAACGTCAACAAGCAAAATGCCTTGAGCATTCCCAAAACTCTTATCATTACCTTTGCTCTCCACTAGTCTGGATTTGCTTTGACTGGACCACTCCACCTCTTGATAGCCATTGCTTTGATTGTGCTTTGTCTTCAGGATCATACTGGTAAAGCCATCTACCAGGATCATACTGGTATGGCCGTGTTTCATCTCCTATTACAATTCTTCAAAGAAATGCTTCAGGATCATGATCGCACTTGTTTAAAATTTCCACTGAATGTTGTGTTCTTATCTGCAGATGATCTGGGCACAAAAGTTTTGGCACCCATCAAGTGGAAAGTTTGCTCAACTTTAATTTTTTAGTCAGAATTATGTAAGCTGAACCAATTGAGATGGCAATGGTGTTGGCTATTGTTTGTGCTGTTAATCATCAGTCCTCTTCAATTAGGGCACAAACAAGATGAATTTTTTCCTCACAAATTGATGTGACTGGTCTGCCTCTGCAGGCTTCATCTTCAATATTGTCTTATCCCTTCTTAAAACAAGTTACCCATTTGTAAAGTGCCAATTTCTTTGAGGCATTTTCCCCATACACTTTTTGTAAAGCATCAGTGACTTCACCATTCTTTCACCAAAGCTTCACCATAAACATATGCTTGTTCTTGCTTTAATTGCAGCAGAATTCATGTTGCTCTGATAGGACCTCTTGTCAAACTGAGGCCTTATCCTTCTTAGTGCCTCAAGCAATATCCTGTTTAGACATGCTATGATGAATTAGTATGAGTTTATTTTGGTACAAAAAGAGTTGGAAATTCATGCATCATTTTTTCATAATACACATTTTCCATGAACTTTTTGAAGTCCCCCTCATAGGTACAATTACTTTGTACCAGTTAAAAATAAAAATTAAAATGAAATGAAATGAAATAACAACAGTTGAATTTGTTTGGGTTAGCATTTCCACTGAATGTATGAGCTATAAATAATTGTGTAATTTAAGTGATTTTACTTGTGAGTTAAATATTCTTATATTTACATTTAAAACTGGCATTGCACAATGTAAAGATGAATGTTATCATACTAATAATGTTTTTAATTTGTACTTAGAATGAAATTGAATACCAATTTTAAAATGCCATGACAACTAGGAAAGAAAGAAAAATGCTTTATATTTTAGTACCTTTAATGGCACTTTTTCTCCTGGTATTTTACACAAGGGGCCCTGCCTATTCATTTTGCCTGGGACCTGCAAATTAGGTAACCTGCTCTTCAGGGCTTTTTGACTTTCATTACAGCACTTTTACTCAGCATGTGCTCATATCACTTTAATAATTTTTCAAAATATATGTGCATGTTTTTAAAAATAAAAATAAAGCTAGACTTTTCTGCTTCTGAGAAAATAGAGCAGATGCACTTTTCCCTATTTCCCCTATAAATTATGACTAAAACTCTGGAATGAATATATACACACACCAAATAAGAAACTCTGAAAAGTGAGGAGAAGAGGGCAGACCCGGTAGGGACTTTAGACCATAGGAATGACACAGTGGTGACATCCCTAGATTTTCTTTTTGCCTCATATTCCCAGACTTGGAGCTTAAGAAGCCGGCAACCCCAGAAATGCCAACTGTTGTCAACACAAATAAAAGTCCCAACAAACCTCTGCTTTCTTTAGCCAAATGATTAATAAATGGGCAGTCTAGAAAAAACAAATCCTCGATGATAACTGCTTTACTGCAGCCAAACACCACAGAAAAATCTATGGCTCCACTCTCCCACACACCAGCAAGGACTGAATGGGGAGCCTCACCACCCCAAACCACTCCCCCTAGGGTTTAGTCAGAGAAGGACAAATAGGGAGATGGAACTTTCATCCCCACCTTAACAAACTCCACCCCCACAGTATCAGAGGAGGCCTTGCGAGTAGTAATAAAACACCCCTACCTCTCGCAGGAGGTGTGCACAGAGGCCCAGTGGCGAGGCAGAATTCCCAAAGCCACCCAGTGGTAATGAGGAGTCACCCCCTTAGGTGTCAACAGAAGCGGCATGGGAACCCTGCATTTCTAGCCCTATCTGGCAGTAACTGAATGACAACCCCCTCTTTCTTCTGCTGGGACAATGTCAGGAAAAGCCAGCTAAAACTTGCAATTTAAATAAGATGCAGAGTCTCGTAATACCCAAAATGTCTAGATTTCAATTTAAAAAATCACTCATACCAAAAACCAGGAAAATCTCAAACTGAATGAAAAACATAATCCATAGATGCCAATACCAAGAGATGTCAGAATTATCTGCTAAAGGTTTTAGAATAGCCTTTATAAAAATGCTTCAATGAGCAATGATGAACATGTAAAAAATAGAACTTCTCAGTAAATAAATAGAAGATGTGAGGAATAGACAAATTGAAATTTTAGAACTGAAAAAATATAATAACAAACATTTTAAAACTCAATAGATGGGCTCAACAGCAGAACAGAGGGGACAGAGGGGAAAAAAAAATCAGTGAACTGGAAGATTGAATAATAAAAATTACCCAGTGGGAATAATAGAGGGAAAATATACCCCCCCGCCAAACAAAAATGAACAGAGGCAGGGCACAGCGGCTTACACCTGTAATCCCAGCACTTTGGGAGGCCAAGGCAGGCAGATCACTTGAGGTCAGGGGTTCAAGACCAGCCTGGTCAACATGTTGAAACGCCGTCTATACTAAAAACACAAAAATTAGTCGGGTCTGGTGGCGCACGCCTGTAATCACAGCTACTCAGGAAGTTGAGGCACCACAGCCGCTTGAACCTGGGAGGCACAGGTTGCTGTGAACTGAAATTGCATCACTGCACTCCAGCCTAGGCAACAGAGTGAGACTCTGTCTCAAAAAAAAAAAAAAAAAAAAAAAAAAAAAATTAGCAGAGCTTCCAGGGACCTGTGAGACTATAATAAACTATCTGACATTCATGACATTTATGTCATCAGAGGTTCAAAAGGAGAGGTGAAAGAGGGTTAGGCCAAAAAAGTACTTAAAGAAATAATGGCTGACAACTTCCTAATTTTGGCAAAAACATAAACCTACAGATTCAAGAAGCTGTGAAAACTTCAAACATAATAAACTCCAACAAATCTATACCGAGACACATCATAATCAAATTTCTGAAAGCTAAAAACAAACAAAAAATATTACATGGGTAAAACTATTTGACTGACAGCAGATTTCTCATTACAAACCATACAGACCAGAAGGAAGTGCCACAATATTTTTCAAGTGCTGAAAGAAAAGAACTAACAGCCCTAAATCATATATCCAATGACAATGTCATTCAGAAATGAAGAAGACATTCCCAAATGAAGGTGGTAGGGGAAGGCAAATGTGCCTCGGGAGATCTACTCTAAAAGGATAGCTAAAGAAACTTGTCTGGACTGGATATCATAAAAGAATTCTTGGAGCACCAAGAAGAAAAAAACAACAGGAGTAAAAAATATACTTAAATACAATAGACCTTCCTTCTCCTCTTGAGTTTTCCATAGTTGAAGCAAAAATTATACCACTGTCTAATGTAATTCTCAGTGTAACTGGAGGAAATATTTAAAACAATTATTTTGAAAAGTGGGAAGGTAAAGGGGCATAAAGAGAGGAAAAGTTTCAACATTTCGCTCAGACTGGTAAAATGTTGACACCAGTATACTGTTATAAGGTACACATCAGTAATATAATATCTACAGCAATCACTTAAAAAGCTATACAAATAGGTATCCTCAAAAACACTATAGAGAAATAAAAATGGAACTCAAAAAAATGTTAAGTAACCCACAGGAAAGCAGGAAAAAAAACAGAGGAAGAAAAACAAAGAGAAAACAAAAATTAAAATGACAGACTTAAGCCCTAACATATCAATAATTACGTAAAATGTAAACCGTCAGCCGAGTACCATGGCTCACACCTGTAATCACAGCACTTTGGGAGGCTGAGGCGGGTGGATCACGAGATCAGGAGATCGAGACCATCCTGGCTAACACGGTGAAACCCCATCTCTACTAAAACTACAAAAAATTAGTCAGGCATGGTGGCACGCATCTGTAGTCCTAGCTACTCGGGAGGCTGAGGCAGGAGAATCACTTCAACCCAGGATGCGGAGGTTGCAGTTAGCCGAGACTGCACCATTGCACCCCAGCCTGGGTGACAGAGCGACACTCTGCCTCAAAAAAATAAATAAATAAAACGTAAATGGTCTAAATACACCAATGAAGAGAGAAAGATTGGCAAAGAGGAATAAAAATGCCGACCCAGCTATGTGCTGCCAGAAACTCGCTTCAAATATAGTTATATAGTCAGATTGAAAGTAAATGGATGAAAACACATATATCATACATACAAATATCAATCAGAAAAAGGAGTGGCTTTATAATATAAAATAGACCCCAGAGCAAAGAAAATTACCAGAAACTGAAAGAGACATTATATAGTGATAAAAAAGTCAATCTACCAAAAAGACCTAGCAATCCTAAGTGTACATGCACCAAACAACAGACTTGCAAAATATGTAAAGCAAAAACTGATTGAATTAAAAAGAAGCATAAAGTCCACAATTATAGCTGGAAATTTTAATGCTCCTCTCTCAACAGTTAATAGAAAAACTAGACAGCAAATAAGCAAGAATGTAGAATAACTCAACTGAATATTCACCAAGAAGATGTAATCAACATTTATGGAACACTGCACCCAACAACAGCAAAATACTCTTTTGTTTTCAAATGTTCACAAAACAAGGTAGACCATATCCTGGACCATTAAAAAAAAAAATACTTGAATAGGTTTTAAAGACTCGAAATTATACAGTGTATTTTCCAGCCATGATGGAATCAAACTAGAAATCAATAACACAAAGACAACAGGAAAATCTCCAAACACTTGCAAACTAAACAACATTCTTCTAAACAACCCATGAGTCAAAGAAAAAGTATCAAGGGAAATTAAAATATATATTTAACTAAATTAAAATGAAAATATAATGTCAAATTTTGTGGAAACAACTAAAAAACTGCTGAGAGGAAAATTTATAGCACTAAACACATACATTAGAAAACAGGAAAAGTCTCAAATAATAATCTAAGCACCTACCTGGAGAATCCAGGAAGAAAAACAGCAAAATAAACCCAAAACTATTAAAAGAAAAAAAAATAAAATAAAAGATGTGAGCAGAAATCAATGAAACTAAAAACAGAAAATCAATGAAACAAATATTAACTTATTTGAAAAGATCAAATATGATTGACAAAATTCTAGCAGGACTGACAAAAAGAGAAGACATGAATTATCAATATCAGAAATTAAACAGGGAATATCATCACAGACTCTGCAGACATGAAAAAGATAATAAGGAAATACCATGAACTCTACACATATAAATTTGACAACTTACATGAAATGGGCCAATTCTTTGAAAAACACAAACTACGACCATTTACCCAATCCTGAAAGATTACCATACGATTCCAGTTATAGAATGTTCTTGAAATGACAAAATTGTAGAAATGGAGAACAAATGAGTAGTGGCCATAGATTAAGGAGGGTGTAGGAGAAAAGTGGGCAAAACTGTAAAAGAGCAACAAAAAGGACCCTTGTGGTGCTGGAACTATTCTATACCTCAGCTGTATCAATGTAATTATCCTGGTTGTGTTATTGTAGTACAGCTTTGCAAGATGCTACTATTGGGGAAAACTGAGTAAAGGATACATGAGATTTCTCTGTATTATTTCTTGCAGCTGCATGTGAATCTACAATATCTCAAAATAAAACGTTTAATTTAAAAATAAATAGGCCAGGCGCAGTGGCTCATGCCTGTAATCCCAGCACTTTGGGAGGCTGAGATGGGCGGATCACTTGAGGTCAGGAGTTCAAGACCAGCCTGGCCAACATGGTGAAACCTCATCTCTACTAAAAATACAAAAATTAGCCAGGCGTGGTGGCACACACCTGTAGTCCCAGCTGCTCGGGAGGTTGAGGCAGGAGAATCGCTTGAACCCGGGAGGCAGAGGTTGCAGTGAGCCAAGATTGTGCCACTGCACTCCAGCCTGGGTGACAGAGCAAGAGTCTGTCTCAAAATAAATAAACAAAATAAAATAAATAAAGCCAATTCAAGAATGTAGGTGGGAGAGGTAAAAAGAGGTAAAAGGAAGAATCAATGCCTGGTTTTTGACACATAATTTCAAAAGAAATCAAGAAAGAGTACATAGAGGTGAAGGAACAAGAAATAGAGGTCCACATGCAGAATTTCAAATGACAAAAAATAGCCAACTATTCTTACCAGCAAAAAATTCCAGGAGATTGTGAAACGGGAGGATCCCTTGAGCCCAGGAGTTTGAGGCTGCAGTGAACTGTGATCACACCACTGCACTGCACTACAGTCTGGATGACAGAGCAAGACCCTGTCTCACAAAAAAAAAAAAAAAAAAAAAAAAAAAAAAAAAAACACTTTTATATGTTTGTTATTTAAATTAGGAGGAAGAGTAAAAGTAATATAGGAAGCTAAATTATTTTCTTTTACTACAAAGATTCAAAAGCTAATTTTACATATAACTGTCTTAACCTATTAGTTAGATTAGACCAGCAATTCCCAAAGAACTAAAACCAGAAAAAAAACTAGAAAAGATTGCCTCAATTTTTATTTTCAGTACTTTCAGCAGACTAAGTATTTGAATTGGCTCCCCAGCTTAACAGAATAAGAAAAGCTGTATAACGTTTTTCATCAACTTGAAGATATTTAGGTTGCTATCTAAACAATGAAAAATGAGGACACCAAGATCCAGAGAGGAAGGAAATTCAAAGAGGTGAGCCTGGCATTTGGATCTGATTTTCTCCAGATGCATCAGCCCATTCTGGAAGACAGAAGTGACGGACTGAGAAGCTGAGCATATCTTTTCTTTTGGGGGAGGGGGTTGGTTTTTTTACTGCTTGGTGTTCTCTGAGCTTCTGGAATCTGTGGTGTGCTGTCTGTTGCTAATTTGGGGAAATTGTTGACTATAATTTGTCCAAGTTCTCCCTCCTCTTCTCTTCTCTCCCCTTTCCCTCTCTCTCATCTTTTGGGATTCCAATTACACATATGTTAGCCCACTGATACTATCCTACAGTTCTTAGATGCTTTGTTCTGTTTGTTCACTCTTTTTTTTCCCTTTGTATTTCAGTTTGAATAATTTCTACTACATTTTCTTCAAGTTTACTGATTCTTCTCTCAGCTATGTTGAGTCTACTGATGAGTCCATCAAAGGCATTCTTCATTTCTGTTACTGTGTTCTCTATTCCTAGCATTTTCATTTGATTTTTCTTATAGTTTCCATCTCTCTTTTGAAATTACCCGTCTGATTATCCATGGAACAAAGTGGATTAATCTCAAAAACATATTGCTACGTGGAAGTAAACCAAACTCGAAATACTACATACTTAATGATTTCATTCACACAACATTCTGGAAAAGGCAAAACTATAAAGACAGAAAACATATCAGTAGTTACTAGGTACTAAAGGTGGCAGGAGTGGATTGGCTACAAACAGGAATGAGGGAACTTTGGGGTGACAAAATATTACATATTTTTATTAAACAAATGTATGTATTAATAAAAATTTATAGACTGTACACTTAAAATGGTGAAATTTTACTGTATGCAAATCATATGTCAATAAACCTTATTTTGAAAAATATAAAACAAAATGATAGAAATAAAATAAAGCCCTGCCATTACACATACTCCAGAAGAGATAAATTTTTTTAACTGGCCACACTAAGCATTGTGAAGACACAGAACAATGCGAATTCTCTTACACTATTGGAGAATTGTAGATTCCTGCAAGAACTTTGGGAAATTATTTGACAATATCAGCTAAAATTGAACATATGCACACCCCACAACCCCGCCATTCCCTTACTAGGATTATACCCAAAGTAAAATTCACAAAAATGAATGCCAAGAGACAAGTACAAAAATGTTTATAGGCCCTTATTCATCATAGCCAAAAACTGGAAACAGTTGCATATAATTGGTAATTCAATGCACTCTACATTTCTATATACTAGTGTCGTATGCACTTTTCTAAACACATTTTGTGCTTGTTTTATACTTTATAAAACATATTCCATATATAAGTATGCAAAGCCTTTAATGCTCGACCCATGCCCACCTCCACAGCCTAATTTCCTGTCCTAGACAGTCTCATTCAAACAGACCACAGCCTCTTACTCTCCATGCCTTTGCACACTCTGTTCCCACTATCTGGATAGTCTGCTACGTGTCCAACTTTGATACTCTTCCTCTACGTGGCAATCTTCAACTTCACTTCAAAGCCTAAATCAGATATTATCTCATTCCAAAAGCCTTCATTGAACTCCCACTCCATGCACGCTTCCCACAACAGGGCTGCGTTAGGTACTTCTAATTTAATTCCTCATAACACCGTATGCTTTAGGTCAGAGTTTATCAACCTCATCACTTTTGACATTTTGGGTCAGACAATTATTGATGTGAGGGGCTGTCTTGTGCATTTTTAGGATTTTTTTTTTTTTTTTTTTTTTTTTTTTTTTTAGCATTCTCACCCTCTACTCACTAGATGCCTGTATTATGCCCCCTCCCCACCGCACATTGTGACAAATGTTCTCTGAGCAGCAAAACCACCTCTGGTTGAGAAGCACTGTTCTGGGGCTTTGGAGGAGCCTTCCCGTGCCTGAGTTCAGAAACAAATGAGATATCAGCCAAAAGTCAGGGAGATGAAAATCGGAACGTTAGTGATAGAGTTGAGTGGAGAATGTGGCTCTACCCTGCCATCCCGGAGACAAACAGTGCAGGACGACCAAGGGCCCCCACACAGGCAGGCCCCTCGCGGGATGGCAGAGAGGAGACTGGGATGCCAATGTCCTGGGAACGGGCTGGCTGAGGGAAGGGAAAGATGGAAGGAGCTGGCCGACTTGCTGGATTTCTCCTTCCAACTCCCCAACCTGACATGAAAAAGATGGAGCAGGGTGAGGAGAGAGGCCAGGGGATTACTCAAGAATCCTTCCAGAGGGAGGAATGACGATAGCCCTAACACCGTGCCTCTGTCACAGCCTTGGGGACATCATAATTCCTGGCCTCTTGTCGGTCTCCTGCATGGAAATGGAGGGTATGGACTATGTCCTGCTCATCCCTGCATCCCCAGGGCTGGCCCAGGGCCTGGCTTGAGCTGGGAGTTCAGTATATGTCCTTTTGTTCTTCTAGTCCCCACCATTGCTGGTATTGCAGTGTGCCTGGGACCCTTAGAGCCCCACAGTATCTCCGGAGAAAGCCACGCTCCCTACAGTGAATCCTGAAGCCGCCCCTCTGCCTTCCGTGTCCCTGGTTCACAGACATTGCTCACCAAGGGAGCCTGATACGTGAAAGAAGCTCAAATGTTCCATCAACCGGGAAGGCGTGCGGCAGCAACGGGCACTTCCTCTGCACCACAGCCATCTGACCACAAGGGGGCGATGTCCCCCTTCCAATGCCTCTACAACCGCCATCCCTAAAACCCCAGGACCAGAGCGGACATAGGAGGGAGGTGGACTCCCCACTCCCCTTTCTAAAGGAAGGAGGTGGCCCTGCACTAGGTGATTGCCCTCATGGGCCACAGCTGGGCATCTGGCTGACTCAGGTTCTAGGCTTCTCCTTCCCCCGACCTGTCCCCCTCGAGGTTCTCTCCTATAGAGCTTGGGGCATCCCTAGCCTCTCCAGACCCAGGGAGGTGACCATTCCCCGGTGCTATCCTGGGGGCTCCACCAGCCCTGGGCTGGTCAGGAAGGCCCCATGCTGGCCCTCAGCTTCCCACCCCCACCATCCCCACTTCTAAGTGGTGCTGCTACCTCTCAGTTCCTGCTTCCCTGTGCAGCCTGGATTCCTCCCAATGCAGCCCGGAGACCTTGTCTAGCTTCATCCGCCTCTTGGGTGACTGTCCTAGATTCTCTGTCACTGGATCTTTGGACCAGCCAATGCTGTCAGTTGCCTCACCTGCTGAGGGCGTGGTGAAACAGGTGGTCACTAGGATGTCATGGGCCCTGAGCCTCCTCTCTAAGGCCTGTCCTTGCTACCCCTTCTCTTGTCCCACTCTTCTCTGATCTCACAAGGACTTCTGCCATCTCAGGACCTGGACCCCAGCATGCTCCTGCCCCCACCCCATCTACACTGTTCTGGATAAGCCCAAAGTCTTTGGAAGCAGATAGAGATGGGTTTGAATCCTTATGCAGCACTTATTAACAGAGTTGTTACTTACCTTCTGTGAGGCTTGGTTTTGTAATCTGTGAAATGGGAGTGATCACGGCCACCCTTTTGAGTTTTTTGTAAGTGACATCCTGTGCATCTCACGCAGGGCCCAACGCTATCATAGACAGCCAGTAAATGTTGCTTCCCTCCCACCATTTCACATGAGCACTGGGCTCGGCATTCTACACACAGAATCGTGAATATCCACGTAACTTTGTCAGCTAGTTATTACTGGTCCATTTTATAGACGAAGAAACTGAGGCACCACGAAGTCAAATAATCTGTCCGGGATCACGTAAGTGGGGAACTAGTAAAGCTGACACTTGGGCCCATATTGGATGGACGTGAAGGCAAATCCTGCTCTGCCTGGGCACTCTGCCCCAATGTTCTGCATGCAGGTAAAGGAGAGTGTTTTACCGTCCATGTTTTCTAATAGGCTTCTCAGTGCTTTGATCCTACCTCTGCAGAAGCACCCACCACCGCTCCTTTTAGGGAAAAGAGGCCTATTTACCTTTTAATTTTACTTTCAATCAGTCAGATTCAGTTCCACGTTCATAGAGACTTGGGGTAGTTCAGGGAAATCAAAGCCTGGGTGTCCTTGGAGAAAGGTTGACGTTCATGCCCACTCTTTTTTTGGGGGCCATTGACTTTGAAAAAGAGGGAAGTCTAATAACTGAGTCTGGGAAATAAAGATGCCTGCATTTCACGTCCTCTGACCCAGATCCCGGAGGATTGGGAGCAGCTGTTTCCATCTCCACAGGTGCTGGAACCTCCAGGAATGTGGTCACATGGAAGGGGAGGAGCAAGGGTGAGTGGAATAGAACTTCCAGAGGTCAAATCACCCAAAAGGTCCAGTGGAGCTGAACACTGCACTGTCTGCCATAGGAGAGGAACTCACCTGCCCTGCCAAGCAGCAGGCCGGCTGCAGGGGAATGGACAGGTTGGCCTTGCAGACTCAGGGAGCAAGCACCAGGGCATGGGCCATGCAGGGCTGTGAGAGGGCAGCCCAGAGACACCCAGGTCCCAAAGGCCCAAAGAACAGGAAATGGGGGTTTTGAGAGGGGAAGGATCTTGCCTAGGACCCATTGTGACCAGAGCCCCTTCTGCTGAGCCACACCCTGGAGCCATAGGCTCTCTGGCTTCTGCCACTGCTGACTGCCTGCGTGGTGGTCATTGAGGAAATCTGGGCCAGGTCCAATCCGCCACGAGGGATTGATTGATAATGGGAACAGAGACTGTGGGTCTCCGTCCTGACCGCTCTACTGAAGCTTTTAATAATCAGCCTGCCTCTAAGTGCCTGAAGACTCTCGGCTTCCAGCTGTCTATTAATTGTGCCTCTCAGGCCCTTGGACAGTTGGTTCAGCCTGCTGCCCACTGTGACCGCTTCCAGGAAGGCCAACGAGTGACTGCAGTTCCCAAGCTGGCCACTAGAGGGAGCCCTAGCCCGTAACAGCTCTGCCTTAACTGGCGGAGGAGAAGAAAACCAAAGGGTCCCAGAATCCCTGCCCGTCTGGACATCCCAAAGTCCTCCTCCCTTAGCTCTCCCCAGCCCAAGTGTAGGCCCCTCTTGTTTTCAGAAGTTCTTGAAAAGGGAGGTCTCCATCCTCCCCTGAGAACCACTGGCAGCAGCTCCAGCCAAAACCCTGCTTACCGGTGCCTCAGCGGCGTGGGGCCTGGGGGGAGGCTGCCTGGGAGACAGAAGGCAGATGAGATGGGACACGGAGGGACAGAGAGGAGGGAAGGAAGAGGGCAGATGCAGACAGGAGGGGCTGGAGGGGAGGAGGCGCTGAAAAGGGAGACAGGGGAAGAGTGGAAACAGGAGAGAGGAGACCCCAAGGGGGAAACCTTGAATTCAGCCTCCCCCGCCTGCCCTTCCTGCCGGTCCCAAACACCCATCCAGAGGAGGACCCGTCTCCCTCCCGCCAGTGTCGGCTGCGGCTCCAGGCCTGCCCTGTTTACCTGGCCCAGTCACAGTCTCCCAAACACCAGTCCAGGATTTGGGGTTATTAGAGGCTGGGGAGGGTGAGATCCTGGAGCCGGAATCTGAGAAGAGGAAGCGCGGTGAGACGGCTGTAACCCAGCACCAGGCACACACACAACGCTGACGCTGCCCTGAATTCCACCCGGCTGCGGCTCTCACCTGATCTCCACCTCTCTTATCTCCGCTTGGGATAGAGTTCAGCTGGTTTTAGTCATCTGAAGGACTGTCATTCACAGAAGCTTCTCCTTCTCCGGCTGACACCTGCTGATACTGCAGCAGGAATGATCCAGGTTAGGTATCAAGCTCTGTCCAAAAGGCTGCCCCTGGAGGGGGCTTCAGCTTTCAGGGACAAATCGCCTTCCTTCCTGCCCTCTGTCCTCCCCATCCTGACGTCTATGGAGGAGAAACCTTGGCAAAAGTGACTAACGGAAGCAAAGAGTAAAGCCCAGGAAAACACGTTGATTGGGGTGGGTGGGGGTCAAGGTCTTCAGAGCTGTCTATACTTGCTGTGTCTCTACTTCCTATTCACTCAGCAGTTCACCAGCTCTACAAATATCGTGAGACTTTCATGAGCCTGACACTGTGCTAAGCCACTTCCTTGGCCTCCTGCCTCCTGGTGATGCTGTTGCTCTTTTCTCAAAGGAAAGGACAAGGATGATTCCTTTGTGGTCAAATTCAGTGACCTTCCTCTGGGGCTCACTCAGTTTGATCCTAAGGTGGTGGCTGGACTGTTGACCAGCCATTCTTTCCTTCTAGAAACTCTCAGCTCCTTTCCCCATCAAAACAGCACCCCTCCTAGGTCCTCCTCCTTCCTCTCTGAGACCTCTGTCTTCTTCACAGGACCCTCTCCTCCTCTTCTTCCCTTCTCCTTACATAGCAGTGTTCCCCTGCTTCCACCCACGACCCTCCGCTGTCTACAATGCCTCTGTGTCAGGATGACTCACAGCCTGCAAATGCACAGCAATTTTCCTATGTCTCTATTTATTTTGTACATCACACAACCCTCGCTACTGCACTAGCAAGAAACTTTAGGTTGTATCTAATACTTGGAACTTAGATAGCGCCAAGGCCTGGAGACAGGCCCGCTTGGTCATCCAGTCCGTTGTCCTCAGGGGTCACCCCGAGATGTCCACCGTCTAATCTGGGTGGCCATGTGAGTTAAGCTGCTCTCTCTGTAGTCTCTGGACTCCACACATGGAGCATAGGAAGCTCTGGCCTGGAGCCCCAGGCCTTGTCCTCTGTGCCCAAGATACAGGGGAATGGACAGATTGGCCTTGCAGAGGAGTAAGCACAAGGACAGAGCATGCAGAGAGGCAGTCACCTCCCTGGAGATAATGTTGAGAACTCCATGCAGCCACCCACCCCAACCCCAGACCCTTTCCCATTCTCTTTCTCCAGTCCAGGGGGGCATTTGAACTGACCCAACTTGAGTCACGTACTCTTCCCTGGACCAGTCTGCTGTATGACTGGAGGAAGTGGTCATCAAGATATCCCAATACACTGACATGGCCCCTGGCAGCCATCCCTATACATACCCCCCTCTTCCCATGAAAGAGGGGGACTCAAGCTGTGCACCTACCCCCTCCCCATATGGTATCTAATATAACTCTTAAATCCTTCCCTCCAGCACATGTTGGAGTATGAATCAGAAATTTCCAGTTGTTCCCAATACCCACTCTCCTCTCCTCCTTTACTAATACATCCCCAGAAGTATGGCTGTACTCATGGCTGCACAGTATAAAAGTTACATTTCCCAGCAGCTAGTTGAGGCCTTGTGACAGCTTTGGCTATTGTGATCTGAGCAGAAACAATGTATATAATATAAATGTACCACATCCTTAAAGAGAAGGGCACGCCCTCCCCTTCCTCTTTTCCTGCTTTTCACTGACTAGAATGCAGTTGTAATGGCAGGAGCTGGAGCAACCATCATGGACCACATATTGAGGATGGCAGGGCGATCAAATTGAAGGACCCTGGGGTCCTGAACAATTTCACAGGGGAGAGCTATAATACAAGTAAGACAAAAATAAACGGCCACATTTAAGTGTTTGGTAATTCAAAGCCTTTGTTATAGAAGCTGAACTAATATGCTAACTGATAGAGCTAAAGAGATCTTCAGGGCAGGTGCAGTGGCTCACGTCTATAATCTCAACATTTTGGGAGGCTGAGGCAGCAGGATCACTTGAGCTTGGGAGTTCAAGGCCAGCCTGGGCAACCTAGCAAGACCTAGTCTCCGCTTAAAAAAAAAAAGAAAAGAAAAGAAAAGAAAAAATTAGCTGGGCATGGCGACACACACCTATAGTCCCAGCTATTCAGGGGACTGAGGTGGGAGGATTTCTTGAGCCCAGGAGGACAGAGCTGCAGTGAGCTATGATTGCACCACTGCACTCCAGCCTGGGCAATGGAGCAAGACCCTGTCTCTATAATAAACAAAAACGAGAGATCTTCAGTCCATTTCTATAGCACTTTCCAGCTATGAGATTTGGGGCAAACTACTTAATCCTTCTAAGCTTTCATTTCCTTAGCTGCCTACCTATTTCCCACAATCATTGTGCAAAATGAATGAAATAGCATTGAATAAAGCACCTAATATAACATTGACATATACTTGGGGTTCAACTGATGTTGAAACTGACAGCCCAGTCATCTTTACAAAATACCAACCAGATCCCCTGCCCCCTCGATTCGGAATCTTCGAACACTCCCACTGCTCTAACTACAAACACCAAACCCTTCCTGTGGCCTACAAAGCCCTGCCTAGCTCACCCAGCCTCTCTAGCCCCCTTCCCCTCCCCCGGCTCCTTTTGCCCACTCTGACCTTGCAGTCATCTCACTGCCTCCACAAACATTGATCGAGGGCCTTTCACAGTCCAGACACTGTGCTGGGACTTCGCACATACACACCCGGAGCCTTGCTCTTGCAGACTTTACGGTCTAGTGAGGGAGAAAGAAAAAAATAAGTTCACATAAATAAATAAGCATAGCTAACATTTATTGAGCACTTACTACCTGCCAAGTGCTGTCTGAGCTGTTTTTACATATATAAATTATCAACTCCTACAATCCTCTGAGTTAGGTGTTACTATGATCACCCCACATTTTACAGATGTGGAAACAGAAGCACAGCAAGGTCAAGCAACTTGCCCAGGGTCACACAGCTAGTGGGCATGGAGCCAGAATTTGAACTTGTGTAGTCTGACACCATAGCCTGTGCATTCAACCGTGAGTCTGTCCTGCCTTCAAATTCATGCCAAATTACCACTGTGAAATGTGCTATCAAGGGAGTGTACGTGGGGTTCAGAGGCACGAAGACTCTCCTGCCCCGGGCCTTGGCATGTGCTGTTCCCTCTGCCTGAAACACCCTTTCTTCCCTCTTTGCCTGACCAACTCCTGTTCACCCTTTGGATTCTGACATTCTGCACATGTCACTTCCTAAGGGACGCCTTCTCTGCTCTCCCCAGACCAGCCAGATCCATTTAGAAACTCTTGCTCCGTAAAGCACCCTTGCTCCCGTGCACGATCACACTGTGATTATATATTTGCTGATTCTTTATAAGTTTTTCCTGATCCCATGAGACCCGGAGTGCCGTGAGACAAACAAGCACATTGTTAGTGCTCAGGGCCAAGTACAGTGCCTGTACACAGTAGGTGCTCAGTATGTATCTTTCAAATCAGTTCATTGATTGGTTGATTGACTTACCCCAAGCTGGGCCTGCTGTCTCCAGAGTGCTAAAGCTCCATCTCTCCTGGTGGTCTCTTGCTGTCCTCGAGGACCCCTGCCCATGCCCCAGTGGCCTTGGCTCCTAATACCCTACACCAGCCAGAGTCCCCTGAGGGAGGGAGAGGTAATGGTTCGGCCAGATCAGATTCTGCAAATGCAAGAGGGGCTGAGGGAGGGCCGGGGCGGGGAGATGACAACCTTCCAGGCACCCCTTGGTTTCCCAGGGCCAGACCTGGGATGGGGGTTTCTCAGGACTGATCTGGGAGTCAGGAAATGGAGCAGAGGTTAAGAGGAGGGGCCCAGAAGATGGACATCCTGTCTCGATGGCCAGAGATGATCTTTCAAACCCCATAAAACCTGGAGCCATGGAGGCGGTTGTACCAGCATCCCACACGCCGTAGTCTGGAGTCCAGAGCCGGCCAGATCGATATCGTGTGAGAGGCTTTCTGCTCCAGCCTTTTCTGCTGCCAAGTGTCCCCAGAGGCCTAAGGAAATGGCGGAGAAGGCAAGAGGCACCAGAAAAGGAAAGGAAGCACATGTTTCTCAGTGTCCCGCAGGGCCAGCAGTAAGCCGAGCACCATGCTAGGTGCTGTGTGGTCATGCAGCCCTCCAGGATAGGTGTGACCCCATATGACAGATAAGGAAACTTGGGCCCAGCCATACCTATCCTCTTGGCTCCATCTGGATGAGGCGGTCTCCTGGCATGTGCCAGCAGCCATACCCAGGACAGAGCCTCGAAAGGGCCTTTTGCAGTCTCTGGGCCCAACATTTCCAGGTACAGGAGCTCACCCCTCCCAAAGCACCCCTTTCCATTTCAAGCATCTCCTCCCACCTCTGGCCTCCCTGTGGCCCTCATCTGTTACATGTGGAGCCCAGAGAATGGTGACTCTTCCAGCGAGGGGGCCATCAAACATCGGAGGCCAGCATCCCATCTCATCCTCCCTGATCCCTGAAGCTCTTCTTCTCCAGGTCGAGCTCTCAGCTCCTTCGGGTGCTCCTTGGGGCCCTGACCCTTTCCCACCACACCCCAGCTTGCCCACATCCACATCCAGTGTGTGCCAGGCACCCCCCCGCAGCTGATCTGATCTGCAGAGCTCATGGAGACATTCTCTCCCCTCCTTTGATCCTGCCCTTCTGCCAACCAGTGCAGCAGGGGTCAGCTCACTGTGGGAGAAGCTCCCTGCCCCACTGATGACCCCATGATCCCTGGGACTGACTCATCAGTTAGCTGAACACCAGAATGCTTGGAGAGAAGGCGGTAGGAAAGGAGATGCCTGTGTGGAGACGCAGCATATTCCGAGGGACTAGGTCTCTTGTGTACATGTGTCTGTGTGTGTACGTGTGGGCCTGTATGTCTGCACATCTTGTGTGTGTGCATCTGTGTGTCTCTGTGCATGTGTGTTCATGTGTGTGCATCTGTGTGTGCATGTGTATATGTGTGTCTGCGTGTCTCTGTGTGTCCGTGTGTGTCTGCGTGTCTTGTGTGTGTGTATCTGTGTGTTTGTGTGCATGTGTTCATGTGTGTATGCATCTGTGTGTCTGTGTGTGTGCCTGTGTATGTATGTGTCTGCATGTCTCTGTGTGTGCATGTGTGTGTCTGCATGTTGTATGTGTGTGCATCTGTGTGTCTGTATGCATGTGTGCTTCTGTGTGTGTGCATCTGTGTGGATGCATATGTGTTCATGTGTGCATCTGTGTGTCTATGTGTGTGCAACTGTGTGTGCATGCGTATGCACGTGTGTGTTTGTGTCTCTGTGTGCGCATGTGTGTCTGTGTCTCTGTGTGTGCATGTGTGTGTCTGCGTGTCTTGTGTGTGTGCATCTGTGTGCCTGTGTGCATCTGTGCGGGCATGTGTATGCACGGGTGCCTGTGTGTCTCTGTGCGTGTGTGTGTGTCTGCATGTCTTGTGTGTGTGCATCTGTGTGCCTGTGTGCATCTGTGCGGGCATGTGTATGCACGGGTGCCTGTGTGTCTCTGTGCGTGTGTGTGTGTCTGCATGTCTTGTGTGTGTGCATCTGTGCGGGCATGTGTATGCACGGGTGCCTGTGTGTCTCTGTGCGTGTGTGTGTGTCTGCATGTCTTGTGTGTGTGCATCTGTGTGTATGGGGGGAAGGTGTGTCTTTAGTCCTATACCTACTGTCAGTGTTTTTAGAATGGGCCATATCCTTCCCATGTTCTGACTGCTTGTACATTGCTAAGCACTAATAAATAGGCATTTTCACCAACTAACAGGGAAAATTCCAGAAAAACCAGTTTCTTAAAAGAGGAAGGCAGACTTTGATTTCACCACCCCGCCCCCCACCCCAGAAGGTATTGTAAAGCCCGTGGAGCTGAAATGAAGCAGCCTGCAAAGCCTCTTCCAGGTGTCCCCTCCCACCCAGCTGCGCAGGCCCTGGGGGTGAATCCCATGAAGATATGGCCATGGCTCCTCCCCTCTTAGACCGCCCACGGGACGCAGGAGGAGGGACATTTGAGGCCTGGAATTTTTAAAATACCAGTGGGCTCCACTGCAGATGGGAGGGGATGGTATCCTCCCACCCCCAAAAAGCGAGGCAGGGATCTAAGCCAGTCCAGAGGGGACTTCTTCCCACTGTGCCTTCCTCCACTCCTCAGCTCCCCACCCGTCCAAGCACAGGTGCCCATGGGCCTACACACACCCCTGCCCTAGAAGAAGCCAATCTGAGGAGAGGGCTCCTAGCGACTTTCAGCCTGGGTTGCACAGAGTTACCCAAGAGTGATTAAAATTCCCACTGCCCAGGCTGGACCTTAGCCTGACCCACTCAGAATCTCTGGGGTGGGGCCCAGGCTTCAGCACTTTCCCGCCGAGCTTGAGACAAGAGAGAGCCTCATAGCCGCCATCCCTCTGCCCCTCCTTGCCCCCGCTGATGTTCCTACCTCTTCCAAGGCTGGACTCTCTTCACACCCTGCACGCCTTGTGCAACCAGAGTTATCCTGCTCATCAGGACCAGGACTGGCCCCTACTGGCCTCGGCCAGCCCCAGGCAGCAGAGATTCCAGAATCTTGTCAATAAGGCAAGCACCCAAGGTGAGGTCTAGGGCTGCTTCTCTCCCATGGAGACCCACACTGGATCCTCATGTTTCAGGTGGTTGAGGCAGAGCCCGGGGCTGAGCATCTCAGCCTGGCCTAGTACCAGCAAGAGATACACATGCAAGCAGCTCAAACTTCAGCACTCACGCAGATTTTCTGGGGATCTGGCTAACATGAAGATTCTTATCTGCAGGCGTGGGGTGAGGCCAAAGGTCCTGTCTTTCCTGTAAGCACCAGGTGATACTGATGCCAATGGTACACGGGCCACACTCTGCATAGAAAATGCAAAGGTGGCTGGGTGCCTTTAATCACACCTGTAATCCCAGGACTTTGGGAGGCTGAGACAGGCGGATCACGTGAGGTCACGAGTTCGAGACCAGCCTGGCCAATATGGTGAAACCTCATCTCTACTAAAAATACAAAAATTAGCCAGGAGTGGTGGTGTGTGCCTGTAATCCCAGCAACTCAGGAGGCTGAAGCTAAAGAATCACTTGAACCTGGGAGGCGGAGGTTGCAGTGAGCTGAGATCGCACCACTGCGCTCCAGCCTCCTGGGTGATGGAGTGAGATTCTGTCTCAAAGAAAAAAAAAGAAAAGAAAAAGAAAAAAGAAAGAAAGAAAATGCAAGGTCCTTTGGGTATTCTGTGTGATAATGTGTGTCAGGAGAGCTGCCCTTCTTCACCCAGAGCCCTCCGCTGCAGCCCCGTCCACTTCCTTCTTGAGGTACCAGGAGCACAGCCACCACACTGCTAAGTCCCCTCAAAGGCCAGCTGCGTCAGCTCGGCTCACAGGCCATAGCTTGTCTCTCTCATCAGACACTCCTCCCCTGTACCAGGCCAACCCCCGAGGTCCCTACATCCCTCCGCAGCTGGACAGTGTCAGGGGACGACCTCCTGACCTCCCCCATCACACACCCAGGAGCCCTGGTCCACTCCCTGGGAAGCCAGCCTACAGCCTAGCCCGTAACCCCGTATCTGACCAGTGACATCAGTTTGGTTTCCCGCTTGTCCATGGCTCATCAGAGTGTGTCTCTCCCCTCAGAAGCCAGCCCTGAGAGCGGAGAAAGAGGCAAGAGCTAGGAAGAGCCTGGCTGAGAAGTCAGCTCACCCGGGTTCGTAGCCTGGCTGGGCCACTTACCCCGGCTCTGTGATTTTGAGCAAGTGTCTTCACCTCTTTGAACTGCAGTTTCTTCATCTGTGAAATGAGGACAAGGATAACCCTTACCTCTCAGGTGCACGTGCGTGAGAAATGATGCCCAAGTGCTTAGCACAGGCTCTGGCACTTAGCAGGTGTTGGCTGAATGCCAGCCTTCACCAGTGGTGATGCCGAGTACCAGCTCTTCCAGCTAGAAACCGTGTGACCTCTCAGTGCATCGGTTTCCTTGTATGTCTCTGTGTATAACAGTGCCTACTTCACGGTGTTGTTGGGATGACTCAGCATGACGATATCTAACAGATAGCAGGGCGCAAGACATGTTCAGTCTCCACCTAGGACAGGGTCTGAGTTTCCTGTGTCTTGTATCCCTCATAGCAACAGGTTTCAAAGTATGATCCAGGGACCCCAGGGGTCCCTGAGACCCTTTCGGGAGTGCTGAGGTCAAAACCATTTTCATAATGCTATGAAGCCATTATTTGACTTTTTTGCTCATTTTCCCACAAGTATACAGTGTTTTCCAGAGGCCCATGATGGGTGATATTGCAACAGATTGTATGCAGAAACTGATATAAGAATCTGGCTGTCTCCTGGTAAGCCCGACGCGAATAGGCCTTTACAAAATGCAAAGCACATGGTGGCTCATGCCTGTTATCCCAGCACTTTGGGAGGCCAAGGAGAGAGGATTGTTTGAGCCCAGGAGTTCGAGACCAGCCTGAGCAGCATAGTGAAACCTCTTTTGTACAAAAAAAAAATTAAAAAATTAGCCAGGTATGGTGGCACACACCTGTGGTCCCAGCTCCTTGGGGGCTGAGGTGGGAGGATCACTTAAACCTAGGAGGTTCCCTAGTCATAGCGAGCGCGAGCTATGATTGTGCCACTACAGTCCAGCCTGGGCAACAGAGCAAGACTCTGTCTCAAAAATAATAATAATAATGCAAAGCAAAGTCACCCTTCTCACCCAGTGCTTTTGTTTTAGAAAATATTTTTTTTCACAAAAATGCTATCTATATTAACATGTGAAGAATTTATTGCTATGGAAGTGAATTAAGTACTTTTAGTGTTCTCAGTTTTAATTTATACTATGGTAAAAGATCAAAATTTATACTATGGTAAAAGATCAAAAGATATAATCATTCTAAACAAAAGCCCTTTGGGGTCCTGAGTAATTTTAAGAATGTAAAGGAATCCCAAGACCCAAAAACTTGAGAAGGCCGCCCACAGGAGGACCGTGAGGGCCACTGAGGGCTCAGCACAAACCTGCTCAAATAAGCTGGTCCAAGCCCCCCTCCAGCCACACGGTGAGCTCAGGGGAGAGCTTGCGCCATGTCATTGAGTATTTTGGATCTCCCAGAGACTCCTGTGCTGTGCTAGGCGTGCCTCAATAGGTCCCACTCCCAAACTTTCTGAATTCCAAAGAATTCACCCAGGAACCCTGGGCCTGGTACACGAATGAACCACACATTTGCCACTTGATGGGCACCAGCCCTGAGAGATGTTGCCTGACAACCCGTGTTCCCCCTCTCTCTGACAGACCTCACCCCTTCCGGGATCAACCACTTCCCCATTCTCAGTCCCCGTAGTTTCAGGAGGCTCCAGAGGCAGTTGTGTGACCCAGATCCGGATAGAGTGATTGGTTTCGAGTTAATCATATGAGCCAGGCAAGATCCAGATCACAGCCAATGAGCACGTGTCCCAGTTTCTTGCTGAGAACATTGGGAGAAAAGAGCCCTCTTCTCCTAGGGCTATCGAGCTGGTGGGATGGAAGCCCAGAGTATCTGGGGGCACTGCCACTCAGATACAGCTTGCCTGAAAGTTAAGCCAACTCAGACCCAAGTGACGGGGATGAATTCCTGATTCTACCATTTGAGCTCTTAAATGCAGCTAGGCCCAGACTTCTCAGTCACTTGGGCCAAGAAACTTATTTTTTTCTTAAACAAGTTTGAGTTGAGTTTCTCTTCCAGCTGAAAGAGTCTGAATGAATAAACGCATGGAACCAGAACCACAATGCGGATGGTGGGGAAGCCGCTGGGAGGATTTGAGCTGTCCACCAGAGGCATTGCTGAAGCCCACCTGGATCTCTGGAGAGGCCCCTTTTTGCCCACCAGAGACGTGGCAGACCCCTGTCCAAACAACACAGATAGATAACGGCACAGAGTTTTCTTCAACTTTATCATTTATAAAGCCATACAATGCATCGCAAAGAAACAAAGCAGCTGTACAGGAGTGGGGACGCGTCAGTGTACAATACATTCATGTCCAGGATAAGGAGCATACACCAGGATTTATACACGGTGGCAGCGGCTATAGGCACGATGATACAAAATATAAGTATATTTCCATCTATATAAATACACAGCTGGGGTGGGGGAGGATGCTGGGTGATCTTGTTTCTCTCGCAGAGGGCCTGGGAGGCAGGGTGGGTGGTGGGAAGGGATTTCTTACATTTGTTCTGAATGACGGGTCTGAAGGGAGGAGAGAAATGGGGAAACGCAGCCTGCACACACTGATGTGCTCTCACACACACGCACAAACCAAACATAGACACAGGAGAGTTGCAAACGGCTTAACACTGACTGGAAAACAAGCTTGGGACATCCCTCTACAGTAACTCCACTGCTGGCAAGAGCCCAGGCGTGGGATATGAACAGAGGTCCTCCAACATTTTGGACATTTGAGGACAGAAGGGCCAAGAGGGACGAGGCCCCCACCCTGCCCCTCTGGGTGGCCCACTCCTCACCTGGGCCATCGCTGAGACTCCACCAACTGGTTGCCCTACAGGCCTCACCTCCCGATTCCCCTCACTGCTGGGCAACATTGAACTTGAAGTTCCATTGCCCAGCACCTCCAACCCCTACCCCCAAGTTCCCTAAAGAGATGAGCAAAACACACGCACATACATACATCCACACTTGCACATGCACACACACGTCCTGTGTTACCACTGGCCAAGGAAACGCAAGTCTCAGGATTCCAGGGCCTGGACCTGGGGTAAAGGGCTGCTGTGGGACTCCGCCCCCTAACCTCTTGGAGGACCCCGAGTGTGGGGGTAGAATTGGGTGTCTCCCTTGACTCACATGATCTTCCCAGGTCCTAAAACTGGAAAAAAAAAAAAAAAAGTGGGAGAAGATCCAGGAGGCAGGAGTGATGGACAAAAGTGGGAGTGAAACTGAAAAGTGGGCGTGAGACTAGATTTGATCACACTCACCACCCTTCTGTGTTCCCTGGACAGCATGTTCCCCTGGAGCCCCTGCGCAGGCTCATCAGAACAAGGCAGAATCCCCTACTTGCCAACCTCCTGAGAGCCCTTTATAGGGGCATCACGCTTGTCCAGGAGGACTGCCCCTCCTGCTCTCACACAACCACTGGCCCCTCCATCCCTCTCCTGGCCAGTCTCGGAAGACCCAGGGGGCCTCAAAAGCCAGGGGAGAAGGAATCCTGGCCATTGGTGTCCACAGCTTTCAGAGCTACTGGAGGAGAGGCTCAGATGAGGTGGCTCAAAGGCCTTTCCCAAACTTAGAATGTGATGTATCTGTCACTCAAGTGCCTGGCTAAATAAGAGAGCCAGAATACCATGCTAGCAGGCTGATCAAACCGCTCACTTCCTCCCTGTTTTCCTTCTCTGGTCCCCTCTCCATTGTTTTCTCGCCCAATCCTTCCCTCTTGCTCCCCTTGGGAAAGAGCCACATGGAGCTCACTGGGCCCCTCCCCCAGCTGAAAGGACATGACCCTCTTCCCTCCAGACACCCAGCTGGACAGCTGGCGGCAGCACGGGACTGAGCCTGCTGGGGTCTGCGTCGCTGCGATGGCCATGACTCCCCGGCTCTTTCTTGCCCATCTTCTCCCAGACCCTTTCCCATCCCAGCCCATGTTCAAGGCCAGACAGCGCTCTCCTGGCTGACACACAGATTCAACAATAAACAACAGTAAAATAGATTGAGGGAGGGAGAAGACAGAAGAGGATAAACATTTACAAAATAATAATTAGTAAAAGTGCTTTCTTTTAAAGGAAATCTTTGGCAAGAATATACTGCAGTGCGGAGTGGTGTGTGCGTGGAGTGGTGTGTGTGCGTAGGTGTGTGCATGGCTGCACAGCTCCCTGTGACACAGGAGGGCTCTGGTGCAGGGCCCAGAGGTGGGGCCACTGTGGGGACTGGGAAACCCTTCCTCATCATTCACCTTGGAAGGCCACACTCTCAGAAACTGACTCCTTCCGCAGGGATGCTGGGAGGGAGTTACCAGCTTTCTGGCATCAATGGGTCCTCCCGCAGGGGCACACACAGCTCAGGCTGGAATGGAGGGGCTGGTCAAGCATGCAAGGTGGGCTGCGGTGGGTGGTGAGGAAGAGGAAAGCGACTATGAAAGCTGACCCCAGACTCAGTCCCGGGCACCAGCCAGGCTGCTTGAAGGGTCTGATACATCGCCCAGCCTCAAGTGTGGACAGAACATCCATGCCAGGAAGAGGCTCCTGGGCTGTCCAGTGGGAGATGAGATATTTACAAAGGAAGGGGATGGGAAATATCTCCTATCTTGGGAGATAACTGGGGTTTGCTAGGGAATGAGGAGAGGGGGAAACCCAGATATTTGGCTTGAATATCTCAGAAGGAAGAGCACTTTGGAGGGACTTCGATCACCAGGCACAAGGTTTCACTCTGGTAAGCAGGGGGTGGCCGGTGGGGCCTCTGCCCCTGCTCTCCACCTTCTGCAGACACCCTCCTTTCCAACTCCCTGAAATAGAAAGTCCACACTGACACAGCTCCTTGGAGGAGAAAAAATACAAAAGGCACACACACCCCTATGTGTGCCACACACACCCATGTCCCCGCATGCTCACACACTTGCTCAGGCCTGCAGAGGCAGGGACAGCTCCCCACACATCCTGGGGGCTGACTGCTGGGCCCCTGGCTTGCTGAAAAGTAACGGGGCCAAAGGGTGGAACATATGCAACCCCTCCCAACACTGAGCCCCACACAGTCTAGGGAAGGCCAAGGCCAGGGCAAGGAGACCCTGGCTGCTCCAAGAACAAAGGCCCCCTACATTTCAGGCTTTACTTACATATGTAAAAAGGGATAGGAATTGGTTTATACCCAGGGAAGGCAATAAAGCAATATGGAAAAACAATAAATACTTCTTGTCAATTTACCTATTCTTTTTTTAACCTTTTCTTACATTTTATTAGCTTACAGATTCTGTCAGTATGTCTCATGTATATATTATATAATATTTATATATCAGTACAATGCCTCTCTCTAGGGGACCCCCATAGGCTTAAGAATGGAGTCCTGGTGAATTTTCCATTCTGGCTTAGAGTCCTTAAATGGTGGTCAGGTGTCTTCCCAACTGTCCAGTGGACCTTAGGCCCTTTGGCCCAAGTGCAAGCCTTCTGACCTCTGCTGCATGGGCAGTGTGGCTCAGCTGGGGAAACCAAGGCAGAAAGGGTGACAGTGAGGTTTGGCATTGTAGGTAGGCGATACGGTGTACAGGTAGCAGCCCCAGGAGCTCTGCTGAGGTCAGAGGGTGCCTGCAAAAGCCAGACCCTAAAACACTTACAGAGGGGAGGATAAGGACTCCAGGTTTCTCCCCTGAGCCTCACTGAGCAGGAAGCAGGTTCCCCAGGGTGAATTCCAACACAGGGACCCTGCAGAATAGAACAGGGCTGGGCAGAGCAGGAAGGCTCAATCCCCAGCCCCTGAAAAGGCATCATGCAGGTAAGCAGGTCTGAGATAAGGCTGGTCCTGGGGCATGAAACCCAGGAACAGGGCTGAGAGGTGGGAGCTAAGGCAGAGTCCAGGGCCCCAGCAGGAGCACATTGCCTTCCTTGCTGCTGAGCCACAGGCCTTGGGGAAGACACTCTGAGCTCAACAGCTGCCTGTTCTCACAGATCTCTTCGTATGGACACACATATTTCTACCTCCTCAAACCAAAGCTCCAGCCTTCTGGCCAAGGCGGGACAGGGTGATGCCATTGCAGACCCTCCCACTCCTGCTGGGGTCTTTGCAGAGGAGAAGGGTCTGGCGGCACCCAGGGCCACTAGAGTGCAGGTGCAGGCACCAGGAGAGAGCCTCTGCCACCCACAGCTTGGTTGTTTGTCCCTCCCCTGCTGGCCTGCCACCGCCAACCCTAATCTTTGGACAATATGCATGTGTGTCTACAAACACATGGGACAAGGACAAGCCGAGCTGTTTATAATTCGAGTGGATAAAGGCTGAACTAGATCAATGTGTGAGGATGTGGGTGCAGACACACACTCACACAACAATATAGTGAAGGCACAGCAAAGAGGCCTGAGGTGCCTTGGGTCTGAGATACTTTCAAGCGAACAAGTTCTGCCACTTGATGTCCCACGGTGGCTCTGTTTGGTTTGACAATCTACCCTACAGGTGGCCAGAAAAAGATTCTCCCAGCTTGATTTCCCCTTGCGAAGCAGTTGAGTTAAGGAGACAGAGCTTTTCCATCCACCCCCCCCACCAAAATTGTGGATTCCCAAGGAGGTTTGTTCCTTCTCTTTTGAGGACATCCATCTTCTCGGGGTAGGGAGGGGGTATTAGGCGGACCTGGTTAGTTTTGGAGGCTTTGGGTTTTTGCAGTTTCCATCTACCCAGGGGAATCCAAGTTCTTCTCCTCCATCTTTTGCTTTCCCTCTTTCTCTCTCTCTCTTCCCCCTCCCCTCTGCAATTCACTTCCCTCTCCCCACGTTGCACTTTCTTCTCTCCTCCGAAATTGGCCCAAAGTCCTCCTTCTGGGTTCAAGAGTGGTCAGGATTCACGGGTCCCCTCCCCACGCGCCCCTTCCCCAAGGCACTGGCCCTGGGCAAGAGGCAGGGTTCATCTCTTTTGGCCGGCGTTCAGCATGACCTTGGAGACGAAGTTGACGATGGCAGAGGCCGGCTGGTTGGGGTCAAGTTCAGCAAAGAGGTGGCAGGCGTTGTCCGTGGTGCTGCCCTGCTTCCGGGCCACAAAGCCGAAGAGCCTGCAGGCAGGAGAGGGCAATGGGCATGAGGGGAGGGCAAATGGAACCCCAGGAGGTAGACAGCAGCCCAGGTAAGCAAGCTGGTCTCAGGCCAGCCTTTCTCCCCCATCCCTCCAGTAAGCCTCAGCATCAGGGACTCGGAGAGGCACAGAAGAGAATCCTCTGTGCACTCTCCTGACTGCAAGCCAAGGCCTGGAAACAGTGTCCCGCCTTGTTTAAGGATGGGCAGAAATCCCCCTTGGAGGGGTGCGAGGGAAGCTGCAGGGGACTGACAAAGCTGGATAGTGAGGGGTGGGGAGGAGACCAAAATAAAATGGGAACATTCCTAGACAGGCCTCTCCCCGCCCATCCCAGCCCTACCCCTACTGACTGTTCTGACACACAACACATATGCCAATCAGGAAAGTGCTGTCTGCCTGCAAAGAGCTGGGCCTCCTCAGACACCACAAGGTCAGGGAGACAAAGGTCAAGTAGTTCACACCCCTTCACACACACACTGATTCTTCCTGGGCTCAAGAACCTTGGAAGCCAGAAAATAAAAAGGGAAGGTGGACCCCACACCCATTCCCCACCCCCACCCGCAGGCCTGGAGTGACCCAGTGTTCTCTTTGCAAAACAGAGTTAAAAATATGAGGGCAGAGAACAGAATGTGAGCTCAGGCCCCCTCCCAGCCAGCATGTTGCTAATTAGAGCGAGATGGGGAAATGAGGACAGCTGGAGATTCCGATGGAAACCCCTCTCCCTACCGCAGGACCATGGCAGCTAAAGTCAGCAAAGGGGGATTCGGCTGTTCGCTGTGTGCCATACACACCACCACACTCATACACACCATCACACACACACCACCACACACACACACCACCACACTCATACACACCATCACACACACACCACCACACACACACACCACCACACTCATACACACCATCTCACACACACACCACCACACACACACACACACACTCATACACACACACACACACACACCACCACACACACCACCACACCATACACACCATCACACACACACCACACACACACACACACCACCACACTCATACACACCACACACACACACACCACACACACACACACACACACCACACTCATACACACCATCACACACACACCACCACACACACACACCACCACACTCATACACACCATCACACACACACCACCACACACACACACCACCACACTCATACACACTGCCCACATACCACCACACTCATACACACCATCACACACATACCACCACACACACACACACCACCACACACATACACACCGCCCACATACCACCACACACACACAGCACACACACACCACACACATACACACCACACACCACACACCACACACACCAACACACACACACCCCACCACACACATACACACCGCCCACACCACCACACACACACACCACACACACACACACACACACACACACACACACACCACACACACACACACACACACACACACAGCACACATACACCACACATCCACCACCACACACACACCTACCACACACATACACACCACACACATACACACCACCCACATACCACCACACACATACCACCACACACACACCACACACACACACACACACACACCACCACACCACACACACACACACACACCACACACACACACACACACACCACCACACACATACACACACACACACACACCACACACACACACCACACACCACACACATACACACACACCCACACACACCACCACATACACACACACCATCATACACAACACCACACACACACCACCACACACACACCTACCACACACATACCACCCACCCACACACCACACACACACCACACACACACCACACACACACACCACACACACACACACACACACACACCACACACACCACCACACACACACACACACACACACCACACACACACACACACACACACCACACACACACCACCACCACACACATACCACCACACACACACCTACCACACACATACCACCCACATACCACCACACACACACCACACACATACACACCCCACACACACCACTACACACACACACCATCACACACACCACCACACATACACCACCACACATACCACCACACACACACCTACCACACACATACCACCCACATATCACCATACACATACACATCCCACACACACCACACACCACACACACACACACACATACACAACACCACACACACACCTACCACACACATACCACCCACATACCACCATACACATACACACCCACACACACCACACACATACACACACCATCACACACACCACACACACACCACCACACACACACACCACATCACACACACACACACACCACACACACACACACACCACACACACACACACACACACACACACACACACACACACACACACACCACACACACACACACACACCACACACACACATACACACACCCACACACACACACACCACACACACACACACACACACACACACACACCACACACACACACACACGCCACACACACACTTAACACACACATACACACCACACACACCACCACACACACACATACACCACCCACATACCACCACACACATACACACCACACACATACACACCATCACACGCACAACCATCATACACACCATCACACACATACCACCACACACACACAGCACACACACCACACACACCACTACACACATACCTACCACACACATACACACCACATACACCACCACACACACACCACCCACATACCACCACATACACACCACCACACACATACACACCATCACACACACTACACACCACCACACTCATCACACCATCACACACCACATACACACACCACATACATACACACCACCCACATATCACACACACACCACCACACACATACACACCACCTACATAACACCACACACACCTACCACACATATACCACACACACCACCACACACACACCACCACACACACACCACACACATACACACCATCACACACACCACACACCACACACACCACCACACTGACACATCACATACATACCACCCACATACCACCACACACACACCACCACATACACACCACCACACACACCACACACATACCACCACACACATACACACCACCCACATAACACCACACACACCACACACACACTACCACACACATACACACCACCCACATAACACCACACACACCACACACAACCACACACATATACACCATCACACACACCACACACACACCACCACACACATACCACCACATACATACACACCACCCACATACCACCACACAAACCACCACACACATACACACCATCACACCACCACACACACACACCACACACACACTACCACACACATACACACCACCCACATAACACCACACACACTACCACACACATACACACCATCACACACACTACACACACCACACACACACCACCACACATACACACCACCACATACATACACACCACCCACATACCACCACACAAACCACCACACACATACACACCCTCACATCCATACACACCATCACACACACACAACACACATATCACCACACACATATACACCATCACACACATCACATGCACACACCACACACACACCACTGCACACACCACACACACACCACTGCACACACCACACATACCACCACACACACATATACCACACACATACACAAACCATGCATACATACATACACAGGCCACACACATACACAACATATACACACCAAACACCACACACACAAACACAACATATATGCACCCCCCCCCCCACACACACACACACAATCCTGCATTTCCTACAGCTGTGCTCCCCCAGCCTTGTTTCAGGGGCCGGGAGCAACAGGGCCAAAGGCCTGGGGTAATGCCCAGGTGGAGCGGGGAGCTGGGGTCCACAGGGCAGCCCCCAGCATCTGCCTTTCCTGGCTGGCTCGGACCCTGAGAAGGGGTGGGGGTGATCCTGGCAGAGGGAGGGAGCATGCCAGCCCTGGCTGTGGGTGTCTACCAGGATGGAGACCCAGCAACTGCACCTGACGGGAGCACCGAGCCTGCCCTCCCCTGATATTCCTTTCAGCTGTGGCTCCCAGGCTCCCGCAATAGACCAATCCTGTCATCTGCCACAAGGAATAGATCCAGGCAAGAAGCCTCAGCCCCTAAGGGCAGGAGGGAGCCCTTGCAAGATCCCAAGAGCTAACATCTCCTTGAATTTTGCACCTGAGATCCCTGGCTGGCCTCGCCTTGTCCCTGTCATGATTCCCTGTTAGCCCACTGCCCTGCTCAGCCTCTCCCTGTGGCCTCTGTCCCACCCATCAAAGCCTCTTCAGCAGGAGGTTCAACTCAAAACCAGCTCCTGAAGGAGGAAAAGAGGGATTTCCAGGCTTAGGGGCCCCGCTCCCTTCTGTCCCTGACCCTCTCCCCTCGCAGGGCCCTGTGGTGAGTGAGCACAAGCACCTTCAAACACGAAGTTCCAGCCTGCCGCCGTGGCCAGCAGAGACATGGGAGATGCAGGGACTCGCAGCACTGATGATCCTATGAAGCCTGGACAGGGCTGAGCCCCACCATCCCACATGGCGTCTCCTAAGCCGCCATCACTGACCATGTGATAGACTAGTCAGTCCATTCATTCGGACTGAGGCATCCTCATGCTCTTCCAGCCTCTGTTCTCTCATTTCTTCACTCAACAAATATTTACCAGCCTCCCCATGTGCCAGACATGGCCCTTCCCTCGGGGAGCCTGCAGTCTGGTGGCCATGAGGTCCCTCCCCTGAAATAGTCCCTCCTACTCCCATTCTCATTTTGACCTGTCCAAATTGAACCTGTCTTTGAAGACCCATCCTTAAATATCTGCTCTTTCCACCTCTCTGAGGTGCTAATGTGTTCTCTTGCATGAGCTCCCCAGATGGAAGCTGAACTCTCTTGCTGCCTCTCCCTCCCTTGCAACTGACATTTTTTTTTTAACAGTGAACATTTTGTTTTTCTAAAGCAACCTTGTATGAAGTTTGCATGTATAAAGGTGAAAGCAGTATTTTACAGCTCCAAATGCATGACATTTACCTATTATAAAGTCAATCAATGAGGATAATAGGGTTGTTGGAATAATCCTGACAAAGTGAAAAGTGGATGACAGATCATAGTGACAGTCTCATGTCAGCTTCAGACCCCAGGTTATGCCTATATTTTGTTTTGGTTTTGTGACTGTGAGAAAAGCCTAGTTCCTACTGATAGACAACTGCAAAGAGCAGCAGAGTTTTCCCTCCCTTCTGAACACCAGGTGCAATCCAAGGATGCTAGGATCCTTGGAACACAGTTTGAAAGTCACAGAAGCATCTTAGTGCTATTTAGACATCTATCTTATCTGCTGTGCCAATGGGCCTCCTGAGGGCAGGGTCAGAGACCCAAGCAGGATCTGAGTTCCTTGGAGGCCCCTAGGACATGTCCACTGGATGGAGGAATCCACCCAAAGGTCCCAGGCCATCCCCAGAATTCAGACCTTCTGGGCTCCACATTCTGGTAAGGCTGCCTTGCTTGGCCACAAGACTCATAGGAAAGCCCAAAAAAGCAAGAACAAGAATAAAGGCAGCTAAAATTGGGGCAGAAAAGATCATGTAAGCAACCCCTGCCCCACTTCCATTGCTTCCAATGAGACTCTGTTTTCCGTCCACTTCCTGCCATCCCTGCTGCTTCTGACCCTGGGAGAATGAAGGTGGCTAGACCAGAGGCTGGGCCTCTGGCCTGGAGGAAGGACAAGGCAAAAGGCCTGTATGCCTGGTCAAGCTTCGCTTGGAAGCTGAGTGACCTCGGCACAAAGGGTTTTGCTGCTCTTTCCCTACCCCTGGCCCTGGTTTCTAAATGTGCCCCATGCTTCCCTCACTGTGAAGTACAAAGGCCAGCCTGCTGGGTGGGGGGTAAGAAGTCACACTTACTTAGCAGGGGCACCACCCTCTGTTTTCATCCACCTGTGGAGAGAAAGTGGGCTCAGGGTAAATCACCGTACTTTCTCCCTAGAGCCCAGCCCCACACACAGCCAGACCTTCTGCAGGAAGCCAGGGGACCGACCCCCCATTCCCAGGGCACAGGAGCTGCCCAAGCTCACACAGAGATGCATTCAAGGTGGAGAGAACACTGCAGCCTGCCTCCTGAGGGGCTCTCCCCATCGTGGAGAGGAGAGGCAGGTTCAGGGTCAGGGCATGACAGAAGGGGTGGCCATGGGCACTGAGTCCCTAGGAGAGTCCCCATATCTATAGTGGGAAAGACTCAAAAGATACCCAACACGATTATTCACACATGGGCAGATCTTCCAGCTGAATGGAGAATGTACACACATACACATGCACATGCATGCACCCACACAGACGTGTGGGAGGGAAGAGAGCTATGTGGGAGGGAAGGTGTGTACAAGAGACTTACTTTCTTTCCTGTGGATCCAGGTCACAGAAGGTGACAGTATTGAGGGGGTAGTGGCGTCTGAAAAAGAGCCTGCAGCACAGACATCAGATAAACAGAGAATGAGTGCTAACGGGGCTGCTTTTCCCCTCCTTCCACCAGCAGGTCAGGCCACCTTTCCACCATCTGTGGCTATCACAGGTCCACACAACCTCTCTCTTATGAGCAAGATGGCCTGAGCTGCTGACACTGGCAACCTAAGCAATGTACAGAGACAGATGTGCCATAGAATCATCCCAAATGCCAGGGGCTGGGAAAGGAGGAAACTGGCACTGAGGAATAGGAAATGTGGGGAGGGGTTGGAAGAAGAAGCAAAGAGGCCGGGGACACTGTTAGGAGAGAGTCCAAGTGGATGGGCTCTGCTCCTAGAAAGCAGGTCCTTTTTATCAGTTGTATTTACAGCCATATACGCAATGCTGGCAAATTCTCACAGAAGGATGGATGAATGGGTAGATGGATAGATGAATGGAGATATAGATGGATGAAGGGAAAAATGGGTGGTCAGGGATAGATGAGGGATGAATGAATGCAGGGATTAGATGGATAGATGCATGGATGGATGGATGGATGGATGGATGGATGGATGGATGGATGGATGGATGGATGCATGGATGCATGGATGGATGGATGGATGGATGGATGGATGGATGGATGGATGGATGGATGGATGGATGGATAGATGCATGGATGGATGGATGGATGGATGGATGGATGGATGGATGGATGGATGGATAGATGCATGGATGGATGGATGGATGGATGGATGGATGGATGGATGGATGGATGGGTAGATGCATGGATGGATGGATGGATGGATGGATGGATGGATGGATGGATGGATAAGTAGCTGGGTAGATGGGAGGTAGATGCAAGACAGATGGACAGGAGGGTAGATGAGAAGTTGGGTGCAAGGAATTAATCAATTGGTAAATGGGTGGGTACATGGATGAACAGATGGGTCACAGGAAGGAGAACCCCACCCAGGAGCAGGCACAGGAGTCTTACTTTCTCTGGTTGTCAGTCAGAGTGATTCCCTGGGCAGAGACTTTGAAGTGAACGATGGTGGCAGCTGGCGTGGGGTCTGCAGCCAATGTCTCAGATGTGGCTTTGGAAATGGCCTGTGGCCCAGTGAGTGACTCCATGTCCACAGAGTTGACGAAGAGCACATTGCAGGCTGGAAGAAACCAACCCAAGGGGGAGTCATGGGAGCCTGGGTGGGTGAGGACATTAACCCAGATCCATTCTTCAGGGAGAAGGTAGCAGATAAATTTCAGGCTAGCCTTGAGCCAAGGCATCTGCACATAGAAATGTGATCTTCCCGGAGATATTTGGGTCTGGAGAGACCTCCAGCCTGCATCTGCAGGAGGGATCAGGGCAGGAAGGCAGAAAGGAAGGCCTGGGCATGGGTAGTTTCAGGTGACCACTCACCTGCCCCTTGTTTCAGCAGGTCTGCTGTTGAATTGGCAGGGCCGGAGCTATCTTTCGATTCATCTGTGGGGTCTGAGACAAAAATTCAGTAGGAATTAAAACCCTAGAGCTGGAAAGAAACACAAGTTTGGCTGGAAACACAAGTTAGAGGCCTGTGCTGGGAGGAGTTCCAGGTGCCCACCTGCCATGCTCCAGGGCTGATGCGCCTCCATGAGAGAAGCTAAACACCCCCTCTCCAGCCCTGCCGTCTCACTCAGATTCTCATCCTGCATGTCCTCATGCTCTTGGAGTCCATTCCAACTTCCCAAAATCAAAAGAAGACTTGCTCTTCCCTAACAGCTCAGCGTCCCCTCAGTCAGGGAACACCCTCCCAGCACACAGATTAGAAAATCCAGCGACATCGAGGCACTGCCTTCCCTTTCCTGAGGCTGCTCTCTCCTCTCCATCCAGACCAACCCCCAACACCTCAGTCTGCCTCCCCGCTCTCTTCCCCAGATGCCCATCTCATCCTCCAGGACATGTCTCCTGTCCCCTACTTCTCCTGTCTCCTGTCATCCCTGGGATGACACGTGGTCTGAAGATTCCATATGAATTTCTTCACACGGAGGGTTTTCCTGAACAATTTGGCAAGTCCATTTATGTATGTTCCTGGAGTCAAGCTTTTTCATAAATTTTTTCTTCTTTTTTAATAGGAAAAAAAGGAGAGTAATTTTGAGTTTCTCCAGATTGGTAAAATGATGTGTGTCCTCCAGCCCTGGCCCATGTCCAGAGTGGCTGGCAGGATCAAGACATGACAGGGGCCAGCTCAAGGGTGTGGGTGGTGAGCCAGGAGTCTCACGTCCCTACCTCGATTTGGAATGACCAGCTTGCAAGGCAGGGCCAATGGAATGATAGAGTGCTGGTAGACCAGGGCAGACAGCGATCCTGCAGGGAAGCAGACAGCATGTCAGGGGCAGCGATACTGGAAGTCAGAGGGGAACCTCCACCTCCACCCTCATCCCGATACACACGATCTTCCACTTCTTTGTTACTTCTACCTCAACCCACCAACAAAGCTGAAAATTCACACCCTCTTTTTAACAAGATCCAAAAGAGAAGATTCCCAAAGTTCACTCCAGCAGTCATAAAGTTACCTAACAACTTTCCTTTGCAGAAAGTTCCTCCTAACATTGCTCCTAACTCGCCCCACTTACTGGGGCTCCTCTGAGAACAGGGCAGAAGGATCAGAGAATTGTGGGATCCAATCCCAACTCAGTCACATCTCACCTGTTGGTTCTCAGGTAAGTGTAACTTTGATGACTCTCATTTTTTCATGTGTCAATTCCTCCCTATTAGGGAGGATGACCCCTATCAAACAGGATAGTTGTGAGGCCAGACGTGATAGAAGGTGCTGGGACAGTGACATTCACACGGTAGGTGGTCAATTAAGGCAGCTGATTTTACTATTGTTACTCCAGTTATAATGAGAATAAGTCCCAGCTGGGCAGGACAAATACAGAATGCAGTTTGGCAGAATTAGGAGCCGCACTGCAGAGGGAGACAAGCCTCCATTCATTTTCTCCGCTGATTTCAAGACAAGGGTGGCTGGCAGAGCCTGTCAGAAAGAACTTGGAGGAACCCAGGACAGGGCCAAGACTCAGGCCAGACTGTAGAGACGGGGGCAGCAGGGACAGCTCACCGAAGTTTGGCTCATTGGGGCAACCCTTGAGCTTGACTCCTCTGGGGCCGGTCTCTATCAGAAAATGCCTGACCAGCTCATGGGTCATGTCTCCTGGGACAAAGAGAAAGACATGAGGCTCAGTCCCTTCCCATGGCTTCCTCCCACCACCTCCCAAGACTGCTTCAAAACTTCTGCAGCATGCAGGGCCAAGATGGGAGAAATGGCCGAAGAGAGAATGTGACTGGAGCCCCACGGACTGCAGCGCCCTCTGCTGCTCTCCCACCCCGCAGGAAACACATGGCAGGCACCCAATCTCCTGCTTTCCCCATCTTTGACCCCAACCATTGCCAAGCCCAAGACACCCGCTTCCGAAGAGTCTGATGGGAGTTGGGGTCCTGTGCAGCACCCTGGGTCCCTCCAGCACCTCCAGGTTTAGCAACTGTAAAGCTCACCTTGTCCTGAGCCCCGTTCTGGGAGATGAGGTTACCTTTTTTATTCTGCTGCATGATGGTTGGAGGTGGCGAAGACACCTTCATGGCCAGCCCGTAGGCGCCTCGGAAGGAGTGACTGTCACGGATGATGAAGGCCCCGGGCTCCTGGTCCTTGAGGAGTGCGATGGCTGCATGGGGAAGGGACAAGGAGAGGGGAGGAAGCAAGACATTGGTGGCATTAGTTTTACTTAAGTCTCACTGAGCCTACCGACCTTTGTTCTTTCTTAGGTGAGACAACGTTCTTTGAAGTTAGAATTTAACTAGTCCTAAGGGTCTTCCTGTACTCCAGTTGGCAACCTTATTCTGTTGGGTTTTTTGTTTTTGTAAGACCGGGCCTCACTGTCACTCAGCCTGGCATGCAGGCACAATCATGGCTCACTGCAGCCTCGACCTCCTGGGCTCAAGGGATCCTCCCACCTCAGCCTCTCCAGTAGCTGGGACCACAGGCCACTGTTCAGCATGTGCCATTTTGCCTGGCTAATTTTCTTTTTTTTTTTTTTTTTTTGTAGATTCAGGATCTCACTATGTTGCCCTGGCTGGTCTTGAACTCCTGGCCCCAAGTGATCCCCCTGCCTTGGCCTCCTGAAATGCTGGGATGACAGGTGTGCGCCACCACACCCAGCTGGCAAACTTCCTCTATAAATGGTCAGAGAGTAAATATTTCACGCTTTGCAGGCCATGCAGCCTCTGCTACAACTACTCCACTCTGCCACTGCAGCAGGACACCAGCACAGAGAGGATGCAAGCCAGCAGGTGTGGGTGTGCCCCAATAAAACTTCATTTACAAAAGCAGGCAGCATCCAGATTTGACCCACCGGTTGCCGTTGCTGACCCCTGTCCCACACCCAGACAGGCTTCCCCTGAGAATCATTCCCACATTCCCAACTTTGTTCTCTCTCTCTGTAAAATGCAAAAACCTCCCACATCAGGCAGACAGAGAGCTACGGTTTCATGTTATCTTGGCAGACCTTTTACTTTGCCCAGGAAAACCAAGGCTTTGCTGTTTTTAAGAACCCTTCCAAGAAGTGTCTACAACCACTGCTTCTGTGTTCCCACACTTCACTGCGGGAAGTGCCTCCTACTGTCTAACTTCAACCCCAGCCCCCTCTGTGATGACCCCCTGCTACAAAGAGGACTGAATTTGCCTCTGTTCCTTGCCCAGGGAAGACACAGGAGGCCTCAGCCAGCTATGACCTCTGATGGACCACAGAGCCCAGCACTCACCCTGCTCCCTGGAGATCTCAGGCTTGTACCAATACTTAGAAGTGTCCTGGACAAACTTCACTTTAGCCCGTGTCTCCGGGCTGTTGTCTAAAGCAGGAGAAGGGAAGAAAGTGTTATGGGTTAAATTGTGTTCGCCCAAAACATACATCAAAGTCTTGACCCCAGTGCTTGTGAATTTGACCTTATTTGGATATAGGGTCTTTGCAGATGTAGACAAATTAAGATGAGGTCACGCAGGATTAGGGTGAGCCTTAATCCAGTATGCCTGTAGGCCTGGTGTCCTTACAAGGAGAGTAGACAGAGATACACACAGGGGAGAGCACCATGGAAGGTGCAGGCAGATACTGAGATGATGCATCTACATGCCAAGGGACACCAAGGATGCTGGCGGCCACAAGAAACTGGGAGAGAGGTCTGGGACAGATTCTCCCCCAGAACATCAGGAAGGACCTAACATTGCCAACACCTTGATTTTGGACTTCTAGCCTCCAGAACTGTGAGAGAACACATTTCTGTCATTTTTAAGCCACTAAGCACATGGTCCTTTGTTATGGCAGCCCCAGGAAACTGACATCAAAAGCTGATGTCCTCGAACGCACAGTGGAAGGGACCTTCGGCCTCCTCATTCATCCCCTATCCCCTGCACACCCTCTGGGTGGCTGAGCCACCTCCTGGTGGAGGGCCTGGCACTGCATTCTCGCAGAGCCCACCGAAAGCCTTCCTCCACCCCATGTCCCCCTTTCCCTAGAAGACTGTGACTAAACTCTTCCTGCGGCTTTTCTCCCACAGGCTAAAACGCTTGCTTCTAGAACCTTCCTCCACAGGCTCAGTTTCTCAACTTCAGCACACCCACCATGAAGATGAGGGCAGAAAGATCCATTTCTGCCCCCTGTTCCCCCAGGCCCCTCCTCACTTTCCACAGGGAAAGCCTATGTTCTGCATCACAAAGTACAAAAAAAACTCACTTCTCTTTGGATTAAACAGGTGATAGCTGGCCTAGAATCTAGAGGCCATCTACTGCATGTCTGGCACCCCGCTTCTCAGGCAGACAACACCCCCACACACACCCATGCCCAGACTCTTTGCAGACCTTGCAAATTTGTCGTAGAACATGAGATTCTGGAGGGAGCTCAGACAGGACAGAGTCCAACTGCCTAATTTTACACATAAGGAGAAATTCAGAGACGAGAAGTGACTTGCCCAAGTCACACAGATGGTGGCCTTGGTAAGAGGCCCTAGCAGCCAGTTTAGGACCAGCTAAACTGTATCTTCCTGTCTAAGCATCAGGATGTGTGGCCCTCACTCTCAACCTCTTCCTTCAGCTTTTGGCACCAAAGAAAACCAAAAAAAAGGGAGGGGAAATAGAAAGAGATAAGGATTCCACATTTTTCCTCTCCTGTCTTCAGAGACCGAAGCTGGCATGAAAGACACTGTAAAGTTAAGAGAGCAGATCAGGAGACACAAGTTGTGTCTCCAGTGCTTAGTCAGTTTCAACCTATGATTTACACTCCCTTATGCTTCTGGGATCTGTCTTCCGGCGATCGTGAGGGGAGAGGTCAGCTCCCTTTTCTGGCAGCTGTGTGCTGAAGAAGGTCTCTGGGTTAGGCAGCTGGGCCGTGCAACTGCTTCAGGCTGCCTTTCTCCGTCCGAAGCCCCAGGCCCCACTGCTGCCATGGCCTGTTTAATGAGCTGTCAGAGGCGGCTGCAGTCCCACATGCCTTCCTGTGTTGACTCCAAAGCTATTTTAAGCAGGGAAGATGGTGGGAAACAGGAAGTGTCCCAGCTACTAGACGTTTTGCATCCTTCAAGGAGAGGGGCTGGGAACCAGATGTCCCCGGGGGGCGGCAGGAAACAGGGGGTGCAGGGTCATTCTAGGTGTCCTGGCTTGGCAGGCTCAGGGCAGGACCTGAGAGTGATACCGGGAGAATCTAGGCAGCTGGGGCCCATCTGAGGCGGCCCAAAACATTCTAAATCTGCCTCAAACATTCAGGGCCACGGTGCACACAGTCAAGTTAGAGGCTGGCCTTTGTGTTTAGACAATGAGCTATCTAAGTAGAGGCAAAGGTGGCAAGTTCTGGCGATGGGTGAAGAATTCACTGCACAAACCTGCATGGGCTTTGATGAAGTTGGGTCTATGAGGAGTGATGTGGCCACTGCGGGGGTGGCAAAGGTATGGAGATCCAGGTTTGGAAGGCAGGTTTTCAAGGTCATGCTAAATAATGATGACCCCCCAAGATACGGACACATGATAAAGATAACTCCAATGATGCTTGAAGACCATTAGTTTTGGGGTGGCGTGGCCTGGATTGGAAGCCTGGCTCTGCCATTTCTTGACTGTATGATACTAGACAAGTGACAGAGCCTCTAAGCCTGTTTGTAAACTGGGGTTAATAATATTAATATCTACTTGACCAAGTGGCCAAGAAGCTTAAATGAGACAGTACTTAGCTCAGAGCCTGGCACACAGCATGTGCCCAGCAAGTGGTAATGGCTATGAGGATGATGATAATCATAACCGTAATACTATTCATCATTATTCTTTTTATCATCCTCATCTGTATCTACATCCTCATCTCAGCATCCACAACCACAGCACACTTATGGGGAGGACACCTCCAACTCTCCTTATACAGATAAACTAAGTCCCAGAAATCAGTGATTCACCCAGGCTCGCCTGCCAAGGGAATGTCAGAACATTCACTGGGACAGATATTTCACTCTTGTACATACTTCATCAGCAGGAGAGGTGAAGATGGAAGTGGAGAGGCTCACCTGGCATGGAGTACTTGGAGAAGTCGGGCAGAGTGTGGGAGAAGGAGACAGTGCTGCCCCCGCTGGGACTGGACATGCCGCTGGCGACAGGCGAAGACACCTTCCCGTTGATGGTGGCATAGTTGGGGAGGCTGCCTGCCCGGTCTCCCACCGACATCCTTCGCTTCTCTGGCAAGGCCGGTGTTGGGCTCCCTTGCCGGAAGGCTGCTGAGTCCGGCGACGGGGAGGTGGCAGGGCTGCTCAGGCCAGGGTAGTAGGCAGGGGAGACAGGGAAGGAGGGCGTGGAAGGAGCCTGGTAGCCAGAGGCACTGCTCTGCCGGGACACTGTGGGTCTCCGATCCTCGGGGGTAGAGTAGCCACCATAGGCCACATGCCGGTCCAAGCAGGGGCTGCCAGGAACCACAGATCCAGACCCTCCCAGGTGACGGCCCAGGCTGGGGCTTCCAGGGCTGGGTATTGCATTGCCATGGAGACCGGAGGCCAGGTTGCCTTGGTGAGTCCCAGGGTGCCGGCCCAGGCTGGGACTTCCGGGGGTGGTGGCCACATTGTTGTGGAGGCCAGAAACCTGGTAGGCCCCTGTTGGGTGCCGACCCAGGCTGGGGCTCCCCGGGGTGGTCGCTGCACTGCTCTGGGGGCTGGAGACCGTGCTACCATGGAAGCCAGTGCCTGGTGGACCCATCACCTGGCGATGGCTCAAACTGGGACTGCTGGGGGCAGCCATGCTGGGGTTGATGGCCCGCCGGCCGAAGCCAGGGCTAGGGGGAGTGTTGGTGCCCACTGTTCTGTGACGCGCCTGAGGGCTCCCAGGCACGGTGTGGACGCCAGCCACACTGAACTGAGCTCGGGCCTGGCTTTCTGGAGACGAGCTGAATTGCTGAAGTGAGTAGTCGGGGCTGCTGTAGCTACTGCCCACAGTCGGGAGAGGAGAAGAGCTCTGGTAGTTTCTCTGGGCAGACGGGCTGGGCTGTCCCAGGCTGCCGGAGCGGAAGCCAGACTCCAACAAAGGCTGGGTGGGCGTCCGGGGACCCTGGTCACTGCTCTCTCCGGATGGGAAACTCCCCACTGAAGTGCTGCAGAGAGATGGAGGGTTGCGATGTCAGCGGACAGAACTGAATGAAGGGTGGATTTACAGCGTGCTCTCTGCCCTCCCCTCCAACCACAAACAACAGGAAGAATGGGCCCACTGGCAGTGCGGCAGAACGTCAGAGTTTTATACGTTACCTTACAGAACCATCAGGGGAAGAAACTGAGGCTCAGGGAGGTTAAGCAGTAGGCTTAGGACCACACTGCTTATAAAAGGCCAGGGTTTCAACTTAGCTGTGTCTGATTCCCAAGCCCACGTCTTCCCCACTGCACCATGCTCACTCCTGAGCCACGTCAAAGTGAAGAGCCCTCTCCTATCGAAACTGGAGGTGGCTGTCATGATAGAGCCTCCAGCATCACACAGATTCCCAGTGGAGTTTCCTGGCTCCTGTTCCTACTGGGGGTAGCCCTGCCTTGACTCAGTTTCCTCAAGTGTGATGTCATCATCCTCAAACATTGACTGAGAGTGCTAGACTGGGGCTTTCACTCCTGGATGGCTCCTAAAAAGCAAAGACAAGGAATCATAGGGGAAGGCTTCACATCAGGGGATTTCAGGTCATTATAAGGTCTGCTCTCCAGCCACTGGGGATGTGGCCACCAATGGAGAAAGCTGTCTTGTATGGTAATGAGGCTCCTGTCATTAGGAGCATTTAAGCAGAGGCTGACAGACTTACTGGCCTGAATGTTGTAGAAGGAATTTCCTGCATTGGGAGGTTAGATGAGATGAGCTCAGAGGTCACTACCAATTCCGACTCTGAGACAATTCAGTTCAGAGGAGACTATACCTGGGGTAATTGCCACAATCAAAAGTTCCCTTGTACAGTTAAGTCTAGGTCCGCATGGAGTGACATATGAGAGCACAGCAGCACAATGTGATGGCCAGTGAGTTTTTTGTTTGTTGAAGTTTTTCCATGTGGAACATGACAGGGCTGGATTAGCTGACCCTGACTCCTTCTAGACCCAAATTTCTATCCATCTATGGCGAGAGAAACAAAGGTGGACGGGGGCTTTGCATAAACTAGTAGCTGTGGGGAGGTAGCAGGTAGGCTGTGCACCGGGAACTCCCCATGCGGAGGGGTCCTTACTTAGCCAATGGGCCAAAACCTGGAGCTGCAGGCCGGAAGGATCTTGTGGTGGGCTGGCCCTCCCTGGGCCAGGTTGGATAAGCTCAGGTTCACAGGGTGATGTGAGGTTTTGGTCGGGAGTGTGCTCTTGGGCCAGGCAAGAGCTAAGGGTAAGGAGACGGTCAGAGGCCAGGCTAGGGCAAAGTCTACTTTGCATCCCAGAAGGCGCCAGAGCAGAAGGTCACCACCTGGTATAATCTAGAATAAACTGGATTCGGAGGAGTGCGAGACAGAGCCAGGCTAAGCAGGACGAGAGAAGGAGACACTAAAATGGAGTTCTGGAAGGTTAATCCTAGGGGAGAAAGGCTAGCTTCCTGGAAAGGGCCAACACTTCAGCAGGAGGGATTTGAGTGAGAAACAATGAACAGCTTGCTAATGCCAGGGCTCACTGAGCACCAACAACGGTGGTGGCTGGGGCAACTTAGGAAAATCCCCTTTCCTTTAAAACAGGAAATGCAACCCTCTGCTGGAGTCAGACCTCCTGAGCAACGCAGCCTGCTGCCTGTTAAGAGGCTGGGGAGGGGGAATGCTTGGCTTAGAATCCAGAAGACAGCTGCCTCCGCTCATCTGCTCCCCTAGTCTTCCCATGGTACCCCCGCTTGCAGGGGAGGCTCAGCATTGAGCCAATGTAGACAGTGCAGCAAACTGGACCCACTGGGCCTGGCAGGGGAATTTGCAGGCCCTGTGACATCCCAGGATAGGGAGGGCAGTGGGCACAGTGAAGAAGGGATGGTCAGGGCAGAGTCTCCCCTCCTGGGGGGCGACACCTCCTGGATCCTCCTCCTTTGCCTGGCACTCGATGCCTCGCCTGAGCTGATCGCAACCCTCCTTTCTTATGTTGTCATCCCATCTCTGTGTCCCCTCCACCTTCACCCCCACTGCCCCAGTCAAGCAGCTCCTTGCCGCACCCCTCCACTGAGTCTGTCAGCAGGGACTGTCCACCCAACTCTGGGCTTTCATCTCTGCATGATGCAATCAGAAATATGAACGCCAGTCGTCCATCCACCGAGGCACCCCCTAATGGCAGGCCACATGCCCTCAGCATCACACTCCCAACGTGGCCACAGCCCAGTCCTCTGTCCCTGCTGGGCTGTCCTTCTGGAATGCCCTCTCTCTCTTTCTTCATCTTTCAACATCCCGCTAGTTCCTCTGGACCCTCCACAAATGCCTCCAGCCCTCAGAAATCCTCCCTGCATCCCTAGCCAGAAATAATGGCCCCTTGTTCTGAGCTCCAAGCCCTTTACTCATGTGTGGGCTTTGGGCCCATCTGACTCTCATCGTGTGCAGGGAGGGCGCCATGACGCAGGTCTGGGGCAGAGGACAGAGATGTGGGCTCTGGAACCACACGCTTCCACCTGAATCCGATTTATGCCACTGCTTAGCTGCGGGACCTTGAGCAAGCTACTGCACCTTTATGCCTCAGTTTCCTCGTCTGAAAAGTAGGAACAATAACAGTGCTCACCTCCTAGGATTGCTGTGAGGATTAAATAACTGCATAAAGCACATAGCAAAAGTGCCTGGTACCTAGGATGAGCCCACGATATAAGTCATTACTGTTGGTAGATTTTCAACTTGGAGAAGGACTTTGCCGCATTCACCGTGGTAAGCCTCACTCCTTCCCGCACAGTTTTGGATGGGCGGAATTGAATGAGGCCTGGGAATTATAGGTCACTGGGCTCCCCACAGGATTCAGCATGCAGGACACGTGCCCTCAATGCACCTTGATGAAGTGGTTTGCAAGGTGCCACCATCCGGGTATGATTTCTGCCTGTCCATGCCACAGGCAACAGATCCAGGAGGCCTCACCCATCCCGTCCCAGTCCCAGGCCTGGATTCTCATCCCCCACCCACTGCCCCTTCCCAGCTTACCTGTCAGCACTAAGGATGGGGCTGCTGGTGGAGAGGGGGCTGGGGGAGACAAAGGATCCACCCAGGGTCCCGTTCCTCAGGGGTATCTCGTGGCCATAGGCCTGGGCGGCTGGAGCGCTAAAGCTCTTGGGCTCAGAGTCCTGAGCTCGGGGCCCAGCCACAGCTGTCCGTGCCACAGACTCCACATAGCTCCGGGGCTCTGGAAGGGGCAAGGGGAAAGAGACTCTGAGCACAGATCCACAGGGGTGCAGTGCAGGGCCCACCCAACCTCCCCTGGAACACAGCCTCCCGGACTCCTGCCTGGGAACATAGGAATAGCCCCCAAAGGACAGGAAAGGCTCCTGCCTGCCCAGACCCACCCTGCCCTGCAGTGACCTTTCACCAGGGCCTTGCTCAGAGGAGGGGGCTCTGAAATGGATCCCAGGCTCCGCCTCAGAATATGGTCATCAGAGACTCTTCCCTCCAAGAACTAAGAGTCTGTCCACAGCTGGCACCCTCTTTGGCTGCTCTCTTTCTTCAATGATCTTGCTCATTGAAGGCCCTTCCAGGTTCTCCTGGTGCCACTAGAGTCTGAGGCCCTACAGCGGGCCCAGAGGCCCATCCCCACCTTGCCTGTATCCCAGGACAGTGCCAGAGTTCATGTGAGCTCCACCCCCTACCCAGAATCCAGAAACAGCCTTAGCCACCTAGCAACAGGCCTGCATTGGTGAGACTTGCCCTGTGGGGCTGCTGTGGACTCACCAGCCCCTTCCATGCCGAGACACACCCAGGCCTCTCCGCCTGACACACTCAGCATTCCTCTAGAGACTAGCGTCAGGGAACCCCATTCCCAGGCGGAACTCAACATTCCATCGCCCACCTCGGGCATTCCTGTAGCACCAAGCAGTTTACAGAGGACCTCATTATACACGGCCCTACCTGGTGTTCAAAACGGCCTAAGAGGAGGGGGTGGGGGACACATGCTAGAAAAGGCCACTTTACAGATGAGGATGCTGAGGCCTGGCAAGGGAAATGACTAGGTCCCAGATGGCCCGACTCCCAGACCAGCACCTGCCCGACTCCTCTAGGGCCTCTGAGGCTAGCTCCTAAACGAATTCCATTTGAAAAAGGAAGAAGCAGCAGAACACTTTCATTTACCCCAGGCCATGGTCGGGGAGGGATGTCATTCCTACCACCTCCACACCCCGCCCTGTCCCTGTCTTACCCAGGAGGAACCTGGCCTGAGTACAGAGCCATACTGCCCAAACTAAGTCATCCACTGAAATCAGCCTGAGAAACTGAAGAACCAGAGTCTGTGCAGCCCTCAGGAGGCCAGGCCCCTGCAGCCCCCGCTGGCCAAGACAGTGATGGTAAGAGTTGGAGAAGAGCCCCCTCCTCCAGGTCCCTCATGGGTGACAGGCCTGTGGTCCAGCTGGCTGAAATGCAACCTTCCTCCCCTTAGCCCAAAGAAAACCTTAATTTGGAAGGAGCCTCGTCACCAGGGTGCTAGCGGGGCGTTTCCAGCCTTGCTGCCTAGGGGCACAGCCTCCACGGAGTGGCTTCTGGGGTGGCCCCCAGGTCTGACATCCTACACCCAGGCCAGCGGCCTCTCTGGACACCGGAAAAGAATGGTCCCTCAGCACAGGAGCCTTTACGGAGCAGATCCCAGAGGCTGCAATGGAGTCTGCACACAGCTCCAGCCACAGCCTACCCATCTGCCTTTTGTCCCCACACAGAGCCCCCTCCACCCGACAGCAATGACAGTGGACAAGGCTGGGATAGTTTGTCTGCAAAGAGACAGGCACAGGTGGTCTATTCTAGGTACCAGGCACAGGGTGATGTAGATCCAGGCACCTCAGCACCCAAAGCTGGAATCCATGTAGGCAGTGCCAGCAAGACCTCCTCGAAAGCCTCCCTCAACCAGCCCAGGCCACCCACTCCCCTCACAGAAGGCCCAGGCCAATTCACACCAAAGGCATGGATTCTGTGCCACCCAAGCATGAGGCTCTGCTGGAACTACGAGACAATGCAGAGATCCCCTGAGCAGGCCCAGTACACTTTTTTGTAAAGACTTAGTAGTAAACATCTTAGGCTGGTGGGTCAGGCTGTCACTGTTGCAACTACACAACTCTGCTCTTGTGGTGTGAGAGCTTACATAGACAATAGGACAGTGAATGGGCATGGCTGGGTCGCAATCAAACTTTTTTTTACCAAAATAGTCAGTGGGCGAGATCTGACCAGCTGCCACGGTGTGCTGACCCCTGATCTAACCTGTCTCCTCAGCCCAGAGAGGTGGAGCCATGTGCCCAGGACATATGGATAATTAGTGGCAGTGAACACTAGCACCAGAATCTCCAGACTCACAAGTTGGCTCTGGGTGACCTAGACTGGGCCCATAGGCTCACAGGACACCCAGAGCTGGCTCTATTCAGCACTCCAGCCCATCAGCCAGAGAAGAGCCAACTCCACAGGGTTATTCCTAATGATAAAAAGAGCAAACAGTTATACAGGAAAAGTAGGATTCAGGGGGTGTAAGTACCTTGCCCAGGTCACAGCTGGCAAGGGGCAGAGTCGGCCGAGGAACCCAGGCAGTCTGGCCCCGACCTGCCCTTACCTACTGCACATGCAACCCTCTGCAAGTCGGGGAGCCAATAGTTTCAGTGAGTGCTTCAGTCTCGAGCAACTGGTAATCCAGCTTGGGAGAAGAGATCATCAGAGGGAGTCTCACCCACAGCCATGCAAATAACACCCAAGGTCAGAGTCCACTGTCCCCTCCCGTCTCTTGCCACCCTAGGTCACTCTCTGAAAACTCTTCCCAGACCCTTCCAGGCACTCAGCATAGCTTCGCCCGGGTCTCCACGGCTCTCGGAACCCCTTCTCTCCCAGCCAGGGAGACAAAGCCACTCTTTGGCTGCCCGTGGGCTCCCAGAGCCTGCCTAGCTGATCTGTGTGCCGAGACCTCACACAGCACCTGGCACACAGCAGGCCCTCAATCTGCATGTGCTCCACAAAGTCACAGAAGCACGACACTTACCCTCCAGCCCCATCCAGAGACACATAGTAAGATCTCAGAGGCCACATCCATTTTTCTCACTCCCTAAAGTTCAAGTTGAAACCTATATGAATGATACTGTGAAGGTCTGTGCTCTTCTCCAATCCACTGACATCGCTCCTGATCCGCTCTCTACCCTGATCTGCGTTTCTGGAGGCTGACTTCTAGTTACTATGTCATCCAGACCCCCTTACTCTCTGGCTCAGGACAGCTTTGGCCTTTGGCTAGTAAGGAGGGACTGGCAGGGGATGAGGGAGGGAGACAGAAGAGCAAGGTGCCAGTGGCTACATCCCCTCCCCATCTCCCTCTAGCCACACTCCAGTCAGCGGCCCTGCCCTCCAGCTCCCTCCTGGTTCCTGAAAGCCTGGGATGATGGCTCCCTGTTCCTGATAGGGAGCACTCGGGGTGCTTTACCATCCCTCACTGCTCTGCCCAGACCTTTTAAGAGTCCATCAACTGTCCTAGGTTGTTCCATTGGAATGAACTATCAGTTTCCCGCCATGCCCTTGACCCACACATTAGGTAAGCAATTCCCATTGCCCTATGCCCCACCCCTTTAAGGAAGTACAGGTACCCCTTCTAGCAACTGTAAAACTGAGATAAAGTGGGCCGCACAACTCCATCCTGTAGTCTAAACACAGGCACCTGAGCTGCAGCCTGGAGTCTGCGGGTAAGATGGCATAGAGGGCCCATGGGACAGTGTATTAGAACCCTGAGATGGCTCGATAGGATGGCCAAGTTCTTTAGGCAACAGTCCCATTGGCCCCTTCAGCTCCTAAACTGCAGAACACCAGAGCAGTTCTCAAGACACTGGGAGTCTGAACTTGGGGAACAGGATGGCTCGCCCAGGGAGAAGCAGCTGCATCCATTCCCACCACAATGTTGGAAACAGCCCTTGTGCCTTGGGTGGCCAACCTACCCAAGGCCACTCAGACCCAGCCCCACCTGGCCCTGCCCTCACCGGGCCCCCACCTCCTTTCTCCTTCCCAGCACATCCTCTTCCTTGGTCAGCTGGTCTGCCCTCCGACTGCCACCCCTACCTGCCCTTCCAGTCCCACACCATGGGGTGGAGATGAACGAAGCCCTTTCATACAATCTCTACTCCTCATGAACCCAGAGCAGGAAGGACCTTTGAGAAGTTATTTGATTTCCTGAGGTCATCTCCAGAACTGTTTAAAACCCATCTTCAGGGCTAAACATCAGTTTTCCCAAGTTTTCAGATGCAGATTTCCACATTGAAAATGCTTCCTTTTTCTGTCTATTCCCTGGCTCTTTCTCTCTCTCCCACCCCAGGACAATATACTTCTACTTGCAAGCTCTCCCCTCACCCACCACCCGTGCACTTACTAGAGACTTTCTGGGACTCAGTTTCCTCATCTGCAAAGTGGGAATGAGGATACCCACCTGCCCAGCTAGGATCAGGTGAGAAGAGACAGGAAAGTTCCTCCTAATTCTTTCTTGCCAATCCCAGGCCCGGTGTTCAGAACCACTGCTCCTAGCCGCCCATCCCTGCCTTCCTCCACTCCTCACTCGCACCACCTCTCCTGCTGTTTTCCTCCTTTCCTCCAATCCTGGAGCAGCTGCATCAGAGGCTACAGGGAGTTGGGCAGGGCGGGAGAGGTGGGGACAGGGAGGGTACTTCATGTAGAACATTCCAGGAGCCCAAACCCTGCCAAGTGACTGCTGGCGGTGGAGAGCAGCTGCAGCACAGGGTGACTTGGGCTCCTCCAGTCTGGCACTGTCAGCTCCTCGTCCACACCCTGAAGCGTATTTTCTGTCTCCCCAAAGAGGCTCTTTGCTTGGAGAGAAGGGGCACACCCACTCTAAGTTAGATCAAGACATGTGGGTGAAAGAGGAAGAAGGGAATATGGAAACCCCCAGGTCCCAGATCTAGGAGCTCAAAAGTTAGAATTCCAAACCTTTTAGATTGGGCCACATGCCCCCTCCTCCCAGCCCCCATGCCATCCTATTCCTACCCCGGCTCAGCACTTTTGCCTAATATTGAAATGTCTGTTGGCATCACTCTCCTCACCAGCTGCCTTATGCATCCTTATATTCCCAAAGCCTGGCACACAGTCAGTGCACAAAATATTAAGAATAAATGAAGCAATGAATGAAAGAATGAATGAATGTAAAGTGTTTCGCACAGCGCCCGGGACATAGCAGACATCCCTCAAATTCTTCTTCTCCCCCAGCTGAATAATCCTGCCTCTGGCCATTTTTGCCTCACGGGCATTTTTTTCTGAATTTCCCATCAAAGTATCAGCAGGGAAATCAAGTGGAGCCTCAGAGGGTCAGCAAAGAATGAGCTTTAGTCTGACCAGGGCTATGGCACATGAGTCAGGAAATAAGGAACTGGCTGCCCACAGCTTTGCTCCCTGCCCCTTCCCCACTCCACTCCCCAGACCATGGGCAGCAATTCCAACTCCCACACTGGAATCCCAGGGCACGGTGCCTGCAGGCCTGAGAAGAGCTTTGAAACAGCCACTTGAGGAAGAGACAGGAGACCAATAACTCCAGTCTGGCTACATTACCTCCTAACTGTGACCTTGGGCAGATCCCCCAACACCACCCACGGTGCTGATGTCAGCTGCATATCTGTGACAACAATGGGTGTGGCTGAGTTAACCCCTAAGCACCTTCCCCTCCAAACTCTGTGGCTCTGGCCAGAGCACTTGGGGCCCTGTAAGATGAGAGTCATTCAGGAGGTGCAGTTAGCAGATAGTTCTGTTCTATCGAGGCCCACGCCCCTGAAGTCACCCCAAAGTGAGAGACAATCACCAGGCCCTGCCAGCTTGCTGGATAGTCCACTGGAGAGTGTTTGGGATACCACGGGTCTAAGTCAACCAGCTTCGAGGAGAGCTGAGAGCCTATTGCATGGTCCGGCATCTGAAGCACAGGAACGTTGGCTCTGAGCTCTAGCTAATTCTAGTTTCTCTCTCCCAGCTCCTGCCCTGCCAGGAGCAGCGGTCAGCCTCCAGCTTGGGAGAAAGCCCTTTCCCCAGGCATGAGGCTGCAGGGGAGTGAGGAGGGGCCGTTCTCAGCAGAGGGACGCATGCTGTGGCCCACCTACTCTGTCTCTGGAAGCTGCCCTGTTCTGCAGCCCCCCAAGCAGCCTGATGCTGTTGCCCAAACCCCAGCTGGTTAGGAGAGGGCAAAGTCTTCTGGGAAACTCCAACCATCCTAGCTGGGTGACAGCAGATTTAGAGGGGCACAGGCCATGCCCGCTTAGGGGGTGGAAAATCGAGGTGGTGTGTACAAAGGAAAGTGGGAAATAGGCCTGAGAAAACCAGCCAACCGGCCCAGGGCCCAGGTGGGAAGTCAGAACACCTAACCCGTCAGAACTGGAAGCGATCACAGCACCCACCTTGCCCCATCTTCCTGGTAGAGATGGGGATGCCAGTGCCCAGAACCAGATGCTGGTCTCCCGCCCAGGTTGGCACCCACTTTGTTTCACCTGCTGGTTTGAGTCCTCACTCGAGTTCTGCTCCTAGTGAGTCCAAGGCCTCCCACCTGATTACGCCCCCTCTCTGCTTCCCTGGTGCCCAGTGCAGGGCTCATTTAAATCAGGGATTCATCTGGGACCCATAGACATGCCAGCTCCTTGAAACTGCTTTTCAGAATTACTTGCATGGGAATCCCAATGCGTTATTGTATACACGGTGAGTCCATAGATTTCCTGAAATACCCAAAGTTGTCTGAGATTCCCGAAAGACAGACCCGGTACTTTCAGTGTTGATAGGAAACCAGGCAGGGCTTCCAGAGGGCAAATCATGGCTCTAAGATGGGGTCTCTGAACCAGGAGAATTATCCCCCCAGGGGACACTGGCAATGCTGGAGACATTTTCGATTGTCATGACTGAGTGAGAGCTACTGGCATCTAGCAGGTAGAATCCAGGGACACTGCTAATCCTCCCACCGTGCACAGGGCAGCATCCACAACAAAGACTCATTCAGGGCCGGGCACAGTGGCTCACGCCTGTAATCCCTGCACTTTGGGAGGCCAAGGTGGGTGGATCACCTGAGGTCAAGAGTTCAAGACCAGCCTGGCCAACATGGTGAAACCCTGTCTCTACTAAAAATTTTTAAAAAATTAAAAAAAATTGCTGGCCGTGGTGGTGCATGCCTGTAATCCCAGCTACTCAGGGGACTGAAGTGTGAGAATTGCTTGAACCCGGGAGGCAGAGGTTGCAGTGAGCCAAGATTGTGCCGGTGCACTCCAGCCTAGGCAACAAGAGCGAAACTCCATCTCAGAAAAAAAAAAGGAGTCATTCAGGCCAAACTGTCAGTGGTGCCAAGGTGGAGAATCTCTGCTCTGAGAAATGCCTGTGGAGCACGCCCTGGGAAAGGGGATCTGAGTCCCTCCCTGTCTACCCCTGTGAGCGGCTGCACACCAGGCAGGCTGGCGCAAATGGTGCTGGGAGAGGAAGGTGCAAGAGGAGCGTTTGGGTCAGCAAGGTGACATTGTAGGAGCCCCCAGACACTGACTGCGCCTGTGCCTGGCAGCTACAAGCTCCCCCATCAGGACTCAGGAGGTGCCCAGGTTGATATCTCATCACCAAGCGTTGAGGGACAGGAAGGCCATGTACCTGGTCACCTGAGTTCCAGTGAAGAAAGAGAGCTGCCTCCAGCCAGCCTCTTCAAGCCCTGCATGAAAAGCCATTTCCAGACCCAGAGAGCAGGAAGCCACAGCAAATGCCACTTACCTTCTGAGAGCCTGACCACCACCTTCCCCTCATCTTCCTCTGAGGGAAGATGAGAAGAGAGATGGGAGGAAGGAGAGGCAGGAAAGAAGGGCAGGTGGTGAAGATGAGGAAGAGCAAAAAAGGAAAAAGAGAGAAAGATATTAACAGGGATTATTTCTTGAGAAAGAGAATCTGTGGAGAAAAGGGAGGTGGGAAAGCTGGGGTGAGGCCAGGGCCAATTTGCACTGTCCACAGAAGGGCTCCAAGGGGAAGGCCGAGGCCCACCCTGCACAGGACCCCAAGGCTCCAGGGCATAGTTGAGCTCCTGACTCTCAGGAGCCTGAGCCCCTCACAACCCCCGTGCCCAGGGCTCTGTGGGCCGAGTGTCAAGCAGGAGTGTGCTGGCTGGTGAGAGGTAGCCGCTAGCCCCCTTCTACTGACTCCCCGTGGCTCAGTGTCCCTGGCCATGCTGACACTCTGAGTGGGAGGCTGTGCCCAGCTGTGTAGCTTCGTGGGTCACAAATGCATGCCACTGCCCACCTACCTGGCTGGATACATCTTCTGGTAACTAAGGAAAAAAGTAAAGTTGACCCCAGGAGCCCCCACCCAGCCCTAAAACCAGAGCCCAGGGAGCAGCTTTCTGAGTTCAGTGGCCCCACATGGCCACCAAGGGCCCAGGGAGCCCTGTCTCCCTCCACCATAGGAAGGAGAGGAGCTGGGAAATGGGAGGAGGAGGTCAGAGGTGTGAACCTGGGGTGGTGTCTGCTCAGAGGAGCACCTTCTGCCAGACAGGCCCAGGGCCCTGCCCTCTACCGTGCCAACAGGACCGGCTGTTTGACCCCAGGGAGGCCGGGCAACCATCCTCCTTCCTTCCTCAGAGCTTGGGGTGCTCTCCTCAGCAGCAGGGTAAGATGCAGCCAGCATCGGGAATGGGGATGGGGGATGAGCACAGGCCGGAGAGAGTCAGAAGCCCGGAGGTGGCAGGTCTTTGAAAGGCAGGAGAAGACCTGGGCTGGGGGCAAGGGGGTCGAGGAGATGGCAGCCAGTGATGGCCACTGCCAGTCATGGGTTTCTGTGGTAGGGTTCTGTGGGCCTGAAGAGGCAGACCAAGAGACCACTCTGAATGCCAAGTGATGCCTCGTGGATGCCAGGTGAATGCCTGTCATGCCTCGTGGATGCTCAGAGCAGAGCCAGCTGGGCTGCCAGCAGAGGCCCTGGCACAGAGCAGCAGGGGCATGCTTCTCTGACTGTGTGTGAGTGTGTGTGTGTACGTGTGTGTGTACCCATGTGTGCATGTGTGTGCGCCCATGTGCATGTACTCAAGGGCCTGAACACCTCGAATGTGTGGCTTCCAGCAGAGATCTCCACAACACCAAGGAAACTGAGACCAGGCCTCCAAAGCCCCAAGCTAGAGGAGGATGGAAGTTGTGCCAACTCCACAAGTCAACAGGCAGGAAGGCTGCAAGGAAATCTGTCACCCGCCAACCCTACAGAGAGTCCTCACCCAGGCCTGACGTCAGCATGGGCACAAAGCCGGCTGCTGACCGGATTCTGAGGCCCGGGTTTCTGTCCAGAACCACAGGAGTCCTCCTCCCCCTGACCCCCCTCCCCATCTTCCCTCTTCCCAACTCACCTCCTGTGGGGTGCAACAGGATGTCTGCTGGGTTGTGGGGTTTCAGGCCCAGAGCAGACAGGGGTGTCTTGGCCAGACCCGGGGGGGACCGCACTGTGCCAGGAAGAAGAGGGGAGACACAGGGAGTGAGAGGTGGGCAGGAAGGCAGACACACCAGGCATGTGAAGGCTGTGGGACCAGAGATGGTGCCGAGGAACCACCCTGAAGCCCAGCGCTTTGGCTCCACTGCCCTTTCCTGTCTGCATTTCTCCACGTTTCAGCAGTTTAAAGGATAGAGGGAAAGATTCAGGAAATGGCAACCTTGTCCTGGCTTTGGCCCCAACCTTGAGAGAACCATTTCCACCCCTAGGCCCTGAGCTTCTCGGTGCGGTCCCTTTACTTTGCAATGGCTTATAACACACACACACGCTTCTGCAACTGTCTCTGACGTTCTCTATAATAATCTCTCATCCCTCTTCCTCTCCCCACCCAACGTGCGCGCAGACAGACACACACACACACACACACACACACACACAGTCCATTTAAAACATGCACTTGGATGGATTCAGAAGAGAACAGAAGAAAATTGGGCCTCAGGATGGCACACCCTGTAAAGGACAGAGACAGAAGGAGATAATGGGCCAGGGCTATGCCAACCCTAAGACCTCAGGCCAGCCCTTGGCCAAGTATGTCCCTTGAAAAGCCCAGGAGAGAACTTCTCAATGTGGGGCTCTGTCCCCCTAAACCTCAGTGTCCTGGAAGGAGGAGAAGGCTGCAATCTGTGGCCAAGAGCACCTACTCCCTATGCAAAGCCTGGGCTCCTCCCAGGCCACGCATCTGGGTTACAAGTGTCATGTAACACGCAAGGTCAGAAAGGGCTGCTGGCTTTTTCCCATTAGCCAAGAACCCGGCCAGATTCGGAGCTGATCTGCAGGGTGGCTGTTATGCCCAGTCACGAGATACCTGGGTGGCAGCTGCCATGTCTCCTGACACAGCTCTGAGAAGGAGTTAAAAAATGAACTCTGTGTCTCCTATCAGCGACATTGGGAGCCTGCAGAGACCACAGCCCCAAGGACACTCTGCCTGCCGAATGGCCTCAACAGATTAGCCGTGGCCCTCAGATGCCCAGGAACTACCAGCAGCAAAAGCTCCACGACCCTCCCTGCCCCTGCTGCTTTCCCCAAAAGACAGTGAGACCTACAGGAATCTTAGAACAATGAAAAAATACACTCTCTCTCCATTGCAAGCAACATACATAACTCATTCGTGCAGGTGAACACCCACATGCACATGCGAACAGGAAGACATCACAGGGGTCCGGATGGGTGGCCCACCCCTGCCCTTCACCCTCACTCTGTCCTTGGATGTCCAAAGGACAAACACAGCATAGGGGACAAATGGGTACAAACATACACCTCCAGTTATGGGATAGGTCTAGGCCTCACGTCTCTGTCTATCCTCCCTCTGTCTTTACACACACACACACACACACACACACACACACACACACAGATGTACACACACAGATTCTGTTTCTACCACTGCCACACCCCCTCTTCCCTATCATGGTGTCTTGCTCATAGACACCTATCAAACACTTATTAATGTTTGTCAAACCAATGGCGATTGAATGAAATTAATTATGAAATAATACACCTGGCCTCAGAGACAGTCGTTCGTGGAATAATCACGAAGCAGCCCCAGCCCACAGGTATGTGCATGTTTAACCAACTGGTGCAGCGGAGGCACAGGTGGGCCCACGAGGAGGTGAATGAGACGAGAGGACCAGACAGGGCAGGAACTCTCTCTTGGTTCCTCCCTTGTTCTCCTCCAGCTCCTGAATTCCTCATTCCCCCGGTTCCTGGGCAAGTGGGCCCTTCTGCTGAGGCAGATGAGTGGGCGACACTAAAGCCAGGCAAGCCTTTTGCTTCCTGAGAGAAAAATTCCACACGTTTCTCTGCCTTCGGTCTTCTCTCCCTAACCCTGTGTGTCTGTGGAACCTCTGACTTCTTCTCGCCAAGGCACCCGTGGCTGGCCAAGAGGAGGGAGAGAAGGTGGCAAAACCCAGTTCTAGCACAGCCCAGGTGGCTCCCACCCCAGGCAGGGTGATGCCCTTTCCCTGGCCATTTAGGGCTAACAGTGAATGGAAGCAGATGTCAGCTTGGAAAGTGAAGGCCTGGGAGAGAGGTTCCCCGCGGCCACAAGAGGCTGCAGCGTTGACTCTCGTGTCACCTGCTCTAGGTTCACCCTGTCCAGCACAGCAGCCACAAGCTACACATGGCCGCAGAGTACTTACAGAGTGACTAGAGTGAACGGAGATATGCCATAAGTGTGAAACACACCCCGGGTTTTAAAGACTGAGTATGAAAAAGAACACAAAACATCCCATTCTTTTTCACATTGATTATATGTTGAAATGCTAATATTCTAGACTGGGGTTAAATAAAACATAGTAAAATGAATTTCACCAGTTTCTTCTTACATTTTATAAGAGATTGTAAAATAGCTCAATATTTTTATTGACTTATTTGCCTATTGAAAGGATATTTTGGATTTAACAAAAATGTCATTAAAATTAATTTAGCCAGTTTCCTGTTATGTTTTTTAATGTGACTACTAGAGAAATTTTATTATAAATGTGCTCATATTATATTTCCATTGGACAGTACTGCTCAAGGGAGAACCACAGCTTCCAGGGGCCGCCAATCAGTCACAGCTTCAGCCTCCTCATGCCCAAGATGGCAGCCAACACAAGTTCTGCTGGCACATGGGCCACGTACATTGCCACATTCCTTTCCAGTACAGGACAGCCAGCCCCCAGGGGAATGTACAGCCAGCTCCAGTTCTCCCTCCTCTCGCCACTGCCAGTGGATAGCTTGGGCCAGGCCCAGCCAACCTGATCCCTGAACAGCACCAGTGTCTCCTTCTTGTGCTGACCCAGGCCTCTCCTGAGTACACTGAGTCCCTCGCGGCCTGGTATTAATCCATCACTTCCTTCCCCACAACCACCTCCTCCAGTTCCTCTTCATGTCTCTTCTATAAAAAGGAACACTGCCCCATGCCTCGGCTCATTTGGGTCTTGGCTTTAGGTGGACGTGTCTCTGTCCTTTGGGGATCTGCCTCCCCAGTAAGTGTATAGGGGCTGGGGGCTAAATGCCTCTGCCTGGAGGCCAAGGATGGATAAGCTGGGGGCTGTGTCAGCCTGAGGGTCCTGGGTCCCTCTCTCCTTGGTAGAAGCTAAATAGGTTGCCTGTAATGGAAGAGGTGTCTGGATACAGGCAGAAATGGAGGTCAGAAACAAAGCCAAAGTCAAGTCACAAAGAGTCACGCTAAGATGGTGGGGTCTTTTGAGTGTGGACGGTAACAAGACTCTAAACAAGTAAGAAAACTCTGCAATGTGGGAGCCCAGAGTCCCACGGTCACTCAGTCTGGACCCTAAAACTCGGGCGGCTGCACCCTTAGATGTATGAGCGTGGACGATGGGGAAGACAATGGCCACAAGCAATGGAAGAGAAGGGGCCATGGGGGTGAGGAGCAGCACATTCTGGCCCCACCTGGGGCACTGTCACCTCCAACCCTCAGGCCTGGGGCACTCCCACAGGCAAGGTTGAGCTGAGGGGCTGAAGGGGACACAGGGAAGACAAGCTTCACAGGGAATTCTTACCCCCACTCGGCGGTGGGCTGCTCGGGGAGGTTCCCTCCATCTCCTCGAAGGCCTCCTTGTAGCTGTGCAAATGGGGCTGTGGGATAATACGGGCAGAAAAAGAGGGAAACCATGAGAAGGAGAAGTTTCCCCTTCAGATGACCTGGGGTATGAGGACAGTGAGTTAACCAGCCCCCAAATCCCCTCGTCAGACTGGCTCCTCACTGGTGCTCAGGGCAGGAGACAGGTCCTGCCAGAGGCAGGAGAGAAAAGATATCCACAAGCCCCTTCTATACAGAATGACTCATTAGCCTGGCTTTTATAGGCCAGTACACTCGCTCCCTCAATGTGGCCCGTGGACCACCTACATCTGAATCTTCCAGGGCACACATTTAGAATGCAGATTCCCGGGTCCCATCCAGATCTACTACCCTGGAATCTCTGGAGGAGGATTTGGGAAGCTACAGTTTTAACAAACTCCCTTTTGGTTTACTCATGCTGTAGTTTGAGACTCACTGCCTTCAACTACTGAAATGTCTTAGAAATGCAAACCTTTTGGAATGAAAATTAAAGCTCCTGAGAAAAACCTTATAACTGCAAAGGGTTCAAAAATAATTTTTCCCCTCTCCAGGATCTAGTTTGGAGTTTTGAAATTGTGTTCACCTATATCATGCCCAGGATTCTTACCACCTTATTAAGGTACTCTCTAGGAATCAAAAAGGAAACTTCGATCTCAATATTAATGCAAGAAGTAGGGACTTAAAGCTATTTAAGGAAGGAAATGGGCCCCAGATTCCACACGTCAGAGAAGAGAGTTTGGGTGAGGACGCAGGGGGTACAGATCACTGAGTATACTGACATCAGTGCCAAGTTGCCCATCAGGTTTCTGGAGATTTGAAGTGGGCACCACTACCCTCTGTGGCCCCAAGATACAGCTTAAGGACTCACCTCTTTGGGCCGCCCTCCAGGATTGAGAGCGATGGTAAGAGCCAGCTCGGGGGAGACACACTGGACAGGGGAGCGAACCCCAGGGCTACGAGGGGATGTGGCTTCTGGAGACTGGTTCTCATACTGTCCATCACTGGCCGCCCGCCTCCGCAGAGGGGCTGGGGGCTCTGCAGGCTGCTTCTCCCGAGCCTGCACCCCTGGGAGGAAAGCAGGGTGTAGAGGACAATGAGCGTTTTGTGTAAGAAATGATCCATCGGCCTAATCCCTTCAGAGAAGGCAGTGCCTCCTAGCTCAGAGGCCAAGCTGGGGCTGGCCTGCCATCCCCCAGTGTCTTGCCCTCAGCCCTCCTGGGCCCAACTCTGTTCACACCCCAGGTTTTCTCTGCAGGAGAGGGGATCTGCTTAGATTGGCTCAGACTTCACCAGGAATCTCTCCACACAGGGCTGAGACCAAGAACACAAAGGACTGATACAAGAAACAGATGTCAACTACTTCCAACCCCTGGAGGCGGAGGGCCAGAGCTTCCAGACAAGGGAGGGGAGGTGGAGGGAAAAGAGAGTCTCCAAGGCAACTGCATCAACCAACCAGCAACATCAAGCCTGTGGGGAAGAACTCTTGGAAAGAGCTAAATTGCATCATCTTGCAAATGGTGCTCCCAAGGAGAAACAAAGACATGACTAAGCCTTGTTACGAAGTCCCCAGCCTCACTTGGCCTCTGGGATAATTTTGGCTTTCTCTGGGGTTCCCCAATTTCATCCGGTGTACCGCTGAACCTCTTACCAACTCCCCTTATACTGGCCCCTTAGCTCCCCGCCCCAAAGATGGCGGCAGATCCCACCGTGTCCCTCCCAGCTGAAGAGCAGGCAGAGAGAAGTCATGTGCTCCATCTGCTTTTCTGTACTTCCCATCTCAATCCCATTCCACAGGCCTGGGGATGCTGTTAATCTCATCCTCCTTCCTTCCCACTCCCTCTTCCCACAGCTGGGCTGAGGCATGGAATCCATTGCCTCATTGAGCTGGTTCCCAGAATCCTAGAAAACTCACTTCCTGGGTCCCAGAGGCCAAGACCCAGCCTGAAGTGTGGGCTTCTGGTCCTGAATATCTTCTGGGAAGAGATTCCCAGCCCTGCTTTCACCACCGCTAGGACTTACCAAAGGCCCCAGGTCACATGGGTCAGTGCATGTGCACACATGCACACACACTGCCAGCCCCGAGGAATGTGCCAGTACAGCCAAGCAGAAATCACCCTCGTTCAGACAGAAACATCTTCTGCCATCCACAGTGAGGACTGCATGTCCCCAGGCGCGCCTCCCAGCACCCCTAGTCTGGCACAGCCACAAAGGCTGCCACAAACAGCACCACCTGTGAAGACTTCCTACTTGTCATGAACAGCAGGCTGCCAGCTGCCAAGCCTACAGGCAGACACACACTCACACTCACATAGGCAAAGCCGCTCTGAGACACGCCCTCATACTCTCCCATAATCAGGGGCTCCCATAATCGGGGGTGGGGGGTGCGTCGGGAGAGCAGCAGGACCGGCATTTGCACATCAAATGCAGAAGGTACCGAGAGATGCCCTGAGTCTCCGCTTTGGGCTCTTTATTAATCAGGGGCAGCCCTGCTGCCATCTCAGCTAAGAAAATAGCACCCAGGATGGGGACAGTAAACTGGACGCTGACCTCACTCTGCCACTTACAAACTGTTCCACTTAAAGCAAATAAGCCCCGTGCCTTGAAGAGCCCTTATTCACAGAACAGAAAAATAGGAGTCCCATTGGACCCAGCCAGGGGCTGCCAGGAGCATCTACCTGGAGAAAAGAGCAGTGTGGTTTTGGGAAGGGTGGCCAGCTTGCTTCCTGCAGCAACCCCACACTCCCAGGCCTTAGTTCCCCAGAGCCCCCATCCCACTCAGGTCTCCTGGGCAGCTTGGACCAACACTGCCACTGGTTTCATTCCTGGCAAAAACATTAGAGAGAAACAGACATAGCCATTGATTTTCTAACAATAATTGTGACAGAAGAAGCCCATTTGGGAAACGCTCTTGGGGTTTGGAACTGAGTTCAGCCCCAAGGTTAAAAGAAATGCATTAGGGCTGGTCTCAGTTCCGGGCTTCTCTGCCCCCAGCAGCTCTTTCTGGCAGATCCCTCTGCCTTTTCAGGGTGTGGCCAGTTTCCCTGCTGGGGGATCTGACGTTTGCCCTTAAAAAATAGATCTGTTTGCATTTGAGGCACCGAATCTCCTGGAAAAACCAAGAACATTCTACCCAAACTTCCCAAAGCTTTCTCCACGTTCAGGGGCCACGGATGCCTGCAGCAGCCTGGGGTGCAGGGGGCACCTGACAACCGTAGAGAATGTGAGATCCTGGCATGAGGCAGTCAGCCATTGAAGGTGAGCTGCACCTTCCCAATCCTCTCTCCATCACCACCAGAATGGCACGTGGGAGCATGTTCTGACCAGAGGCAGGGAAATGGAAGGAATGACCTCCAAAGAGCTAAGGAGCTGCAGGGCAGCACCTCCCTCTACGGAAGGGGGAAGACCCTGCATTCCACTCCCACGGGGCCAGCCCCTCCCCCTGCAGAGCACCAATGGCCCCATGGCACCAATGGCCAGTCAGGGCCACTCACATTCTTTGAACACAGTGTCCCACTGTTGTCCCCCTTGGCAAGCCCAGATCTGCCTGGAGTGTCTGCAGAGACATGTTCCCTCTCTCTTGTCTTGCTCTATGGGAGGGGAGACTGGCGTGGCAGGGGGGAGAGAAGAGAGCCCCATTGTTCCTTAGCCAAGCTGGGGTGTCTGGACACAAGCTGACAGCCAGTGTCAGGGAGAGAACACCCTCTCACGTCCCAGAGGCTGACCGATAACAAAAACAGGCCTGCTCTCCCCACCTCCCTCCCTCCCACCACTACCCTCCACCCCAGGACTTTCTCAGTCTTTGGCCCCATTCTCTCTCTCAGGGCCTCCATCTCCTACACCCACCCAGGCAGAGGCAGGTGCCTTGCACAGACACACATGTGCATGCTTGCATGTGCACACACAAACACACACACACACACAGCCTAACAGAAATGGCAGCAGGACACTGGGATGATGGGGGTACAGGGTGGGGCCACTGGGTCACCCTCAGAACCTCTAGGGCCAGCCCCTGTCCCAGCAGGAGGCCATGTGGCCAGAGGAAGAAAGGAAGAGAAGCTCCCAGGAAGCTGAGAAGGCTGGGGTGCCCTTATGACAACAAAGTGTCTTTAGGATCCTAACACCCTATGTTCAAGGAGCCCTGGGAGTCCTCTAAGGGCTGCTTCATACATGGGCATCAGGCCTTCCCCACAGCCCTGCCAGGATGAGCAGTTACCCTGGCCCCAGGGTTCCACACAGGCCCCCAGTCCTGAGGAGCACGACACCAGAGCAGCCCCCTTCCCAGGGAGGCGTCACTCTGCTGCCAGGACAGTGCTGTGCTGGACAACAGCTCACTCCAAGGCTCCCCTAGCGTGGGCCGGACTGCTGGAGGCAATCCCTTCATCTCACACACACACACACACACACACACACTCACACGCACACTCACACACCCTGCAATTCTGGGAGCTGTAGCCCTGACACAGACCGATACATGTACTTTGGCAAAGCACTGCTGCCCGCCGCCCCTGGATCACGCGGACGAGTACGCTGGTGTCAGGCTTCATGATGTGCCTCCTCTGCACCCCCAAGACTGGCCACTGCCACCCTCACAGACCCAGCTCTTCTTTCCAGTCTTCCGGTTTCCAAAAGACTGGATTCCTCAGCTCCAGGTGGCAGGGCTGGGTGTCCGACAGCATGCCTGGGGCTCCGGAAGCGAGGGCCACCTGCTGGGCCAGGGCACCAGAAAGCCACACGGCGATCACAGTAGCAGCCCTAGGGCAAGCCATGCCAGCTCCCCTTAAGGCAGGCCCACCATCCCAGAACCTGCCCCTACCCAGGCCCTGCTGAACACTGCACTCCCCACCACTGGGCTGAGAGAAGGGCAGAGGGAGAAGAGAGGAGGGAGGGGCGGTTGAAGGGAGCAGTCTGCTAGAGCCATCTCCTAATCATCCCTGGACTGGGAGAAGGAGGGGCCATGGAGGCACCAGATACTGCCATTGGGAATCAACAGTTCCCATCACCCCTAGGCCTTTTCCTGGAGCTGCTCAGGGCCATGGTGTGGGGCAAGCCTGAGCACGGCATCTTCCCTGACCCAGCCTCCAGGGTCAGAAGAGCAGGGGAAGAAAGAGGTGATTCCCTGGCCCGGGCTCAACACCTAAGGGCCTGCGTGTCCCAGAGGTCAGAGGTAGATGTTAGTGGATGGCATCATTCTCAAATGAACTACCGTGACCCCAATGAAGCATCCACGAGGTCCAGGGCATGTCAAACCCCGTGCAAAATACACAACAGGACAGGACTATTGTCTGTCCACTTCTCAGATTGGGAAATTGAGCTCTAAGTAGTTAAGAGACTTGCCCAAAGTCGCAGAGGTGGTCTCAGGCAGGGCCAGGACCCCAACCCAGGGCTTCTGACTCTTAGCCATGGGATCAGAGATTAGGAGTGGGACCAAAGGGGTATGCTGTCCCCAGGATGTGCCATGCTTAAGAGTGGACAGAGCAGCAGGGGCTGGGGCACCACTCTATGTTGTGTCTGGTGGCCCCAAGCAAAGCTCAGCCTGGCTCCTGCTGAGACCTAGCCCTGCAGCCCAGGCAGTCTGGCCAGGGTGGCCGGAGTGCTGAACTGTCCGGAGCCCTCACTGAGCACCCTCATTGCAAAGGCCTGTATCTCCGCAGGGGACTCTGAATGTTAGTCTAGTCATTCCAGACATTGTTCCCAGCAGGCAAGGCTAAGGCTAGCGTGGGGCCCATGTTCATGCAGACGTGAGCTCTGGCTCATGCAGAGAGGAGGGAGAGAGGGCTGGAGAGAGGAGGGATGGAGAAGTAAGTGAGGAGACAGAAGAGAGGATAGTGAGAAATGGGGGAGGAGAAGGAGAAACAGATGGAAACCAGAGAACAACAGAAAAGGGAGAAGAAAAGACAGAGGAGAGAAGGAAGAAGGTGGGAAAGGTTTGGAAGGAATAGCACGTGGAGAAGGAGTGAAAAAGAGAGAAACTGATGCTCAAAAGTGGGCCAAAGAACTGGAAAGGCAGAAGGGGGAAGGAGAGCCACCCACCGGAGAGGGAGGAAGATCGGAGCCGGTGGCGAGGAGGGGGCGGGAAGCTGCCACTGTGTCCGATGCCCTGCAGCTTGGCGTTGTATGCTGCCCACCCCCACCCCAGGGGAGCCAGCAGGAGTGGGAGGCAGGCAGGAAGGGAGGATATGGTGCAAGGCAGGCACCCCACCAACAGCACGGGGAACAGATGAACATGGGAAACACAGAGAATGAAGGGGACGGGGCATTAAACAGGACAAAACAAAACAAAAACAAAGAGAAAATCAAGATTAGTTGGTGTTTTGACTCTGGGATCTGGGCACACACTGGAGGGAGATGGGGAAGGTGTCAGACAGGAAGAGAGGGGGATCCAAGGTCCTGCTTCTCTAAAAGGCAGATGGACCTCCTGCTGGCCAGCACCACAGTGTGTCCCTCTCTTCTAACCCCAGGGTGGAAGCAAAGGTGCCAGCATGGGACCAGGAGACTTCACGTGTCCCTCACCTGCTCCCATAGGCAGCAGGCCTGTCCCTGCACCACCCCTCTTTTCCTGGGCACCTGCCTCTCCCTGGACCCAGGTAACACACCCAGCCTGAGCCCAAGGGTCACCCTCTCTCACACTCTGGCTCCTTACCACAGCCACCTGAGTGATCCTCTTTCCTGGGGAACACTTTGTGCTTTTCTGCTCTGGCCCCCAGCTCCTGGTCATCACCAGAAAAGTCCTTAAGATGAACCTTCTCAGATGCACTAGAAGGACATGCTATGTTATCCTTTCCTTGCCCCTTGTTGACTCCTAACCCACCTTCACACCACAGGGGCCACATGAGTGGTCAACACTGCCCCTGCCCTGGCCCCCAGAGCTTCAGCTATGTTACCTTTCCTCTCCTTCACAAGCTGCTCCATGCCAGTTCCTATGCTGGTTCCCTCTCTTATCTGTAGTCTCGAAACATGGGAGGCTCCAGGACTCCATCCTTGGGACCTCTCCTTACCTGTCCTCAACCCCTCGGTGACATTGCCCAGTGCTATGCTTTACCTGGCATGTATACGTCGACAATTCCCACATCTCTAAGTTCCAGCCTCTCCTCCTTAACCTCTGCAGACATTGCATGGTCATCTCAAACTTAATGTGTCCAAAAATCATGTTTCTAGTGTTCCCCTGAAACCTGCTCTTCGTACATTGTTACCCATCTCAATAAAGAGCAACTCCATTCTGTAGTTGCTCAGGCCCCAAACCTAAGCGTTGTCTCTGACCTTTCTCTTTCTGTCTCATTCCATGTGTAATCTATCAGTAATCTTGTTGGCTCCACCTCCAAAATATGTCCACAATCCAAACTCTTCTCCCCGTTCCATGGCCACTGCCCAGCAGCAGCCACCTAACTGCTCTCCCTCCTTCCATCCTGCCCACCCTGGTCAATTCAGAACAAGTCGGATGATGTCACTCTTGGGCCCAAATCCTTCCTAAGGCTTCTCATGCCATATGGAGTAAAAGCCACCACTCTTTCAATCACCTCGAAGACTCTCTGTAAGCTGTCCCCATTCCCATTTCCTCTCTGAACTTGTGTCCTGCTATGCCTCCCTTGATCACTCTGCTCCAGCCACACCAGGCACACTCCTGCGTCGGGGCCTCTGCACTTGTTGCTCCATGGGGCTCATCTCTCACTGCCCAGTCCTGATCATCTCATGGAAAGTGCAGCCAGCCACCCCCTACCTCTCACTGCTTTATCTCAATGGCACGTATCACCTATCTGACATAACCTATGTATATGTGCTTATTTGTTTAGTATCCATCTCTGCCATAAGGGCAAGGATCTTTATTTGTCCTGTTTGCCACCATTTTCACAAAGCCTAGACTGGCAAGTAGCACACATTAGAAGTTCATGTCGAATGAATGATTGAATGAGCCTTGAACTCATCTCCTATTTTCAGAACAAAATGTGAAAAAAAAAAACCAAGGGTTTTCAATTCAAGCTCCCAAATCTTGACATCAGTATTTCCCTCTATCTTTATCTATCCTTTATTCTAATTTCATGAAGAGGCATCTTACCTCCTGGTTGAGCCTAATTTACCTATGTGGACTCCTAGGCCTATCCCCTCTTACCTCCTTAGAGACCTTATTCTATCAACTTCTTTCTTTCTCTTCTTTTTCTTGTCCTTCCTCCCCACATGTCCAACCTACTCCCCTCCTCTTCTACATACAAACATTCTCATGACTCTTATATTTACAAAAAAGTCCCCAATCTCTCACTATCCTCTTTAGCTACCACTCTCTCCCCTCTTATCACAAAACCACTCAAAAGAGTAGTTGGCTTGCTGTCTTCACTCCTTCTCCACTCATCCTCAATCCCCCATAGTCTGGTTTCTGTCACCAACACGCACTAAAAATATGCCTTTGATGTTTTACACAGGGTTGCCTAATTTGCAAGTCCGGTGGATTTTTCTCAGTCCTCCTCATAATCTCTCCAGGCTGACACTGCTAACCTCCTGCCCTTCCTCCGTGAAACCCTTTACTGTCTTGACTTCTGTGATGACGTGCTGTCCTGGTCTCCTGCCACCACCCGAGCACTCACTCTCAGCCCCTTTGCAGCCTCTACCTCTCTTCGTGGCCATTCCATCCTAAGTTATTTTCTCTCCAAGCCCTCTGACATTGAGATCTCATATACACCCAAAGCTTTAACCATCACCTTTGTGAGAATGATTCCAAAACCTGCAGCTCTTCCCATTCTTTCAAGCTCAATTCCAAAGTTCAGTTGCCTTCCATACGTCTCTCCCTGGAGGCTCTACTGTCCCCTCGGAGGACTCAACAAGTCTAACACCAAGGCTTCATCTTCCACCCAATGTCCTCCTTCTGCCTTCCTGCTTGTTAACAGAACCATCATTCTATTTCTATTCATGGAGCTCAGAATCATTCCTGATGAACCCTCTCCCTCACCCACTCCAGTCAATCAACACATAAGTGCATTGGTTCTACTCCCACAGGATCCATGGCATCATCTCTTCATTTGTGTTCCTATGGTCAGCACCCTAATCCAGCCCCACATCACTTAGGCTATCTAATAATCTCCCAGCATCTCCTGGCTCAAAGTCTCTCCCATGTAGTGTCCTTCCTGCCCAGACCCACCAGACACATCATCCTGAACCTCAGCTCCGGTCATGGCATGTTACCCCTATGAAACCACAGGAATGGCTTCCTACATTGCTGCCAGGTAAGATGCAAGCTCCTTAGTCTGGTATTGAAGACCATCAAGAGACAGACCCCAGGCTACCTATCCTGACCTGTCCCTCACAGAGACTACATGTTCTCAATCTACTTGCCATGCTCCAAACATTTTCTTTGCTCTCCTGTCTTCACTGTGAACCCTCTCTGCCCAGTGATCCCAATTACTTTCAAAATCCTATCCATCTTCCAAGGCTCAATTTAAAAACCACACTTAACACTGCCTCCCCCAGCTCTAGCTGATAGTGATCGCTTCACCTCTCTCTTTCAGAGCTTTCTCCTTACCTCTCTTATTACAAAAGACTATTTTAAAGTTCCAGTTCCTTTTCCCCCTTCTAAACTCTAGACTCCTTAAGGATAAGATCTATATCTGATTTCCAACATGCATTGAAATCTCTACCTCTAGAGACATCTGAGATCAGTCCAGTCACACAATCGGGGCATAAGATAACCCAGTTGGACTCTCCAACTCTGACTCTTATTTCTTTTTCTTGTCTTATTGCACTAGCTAGGACATCCAATACAATGTTATATGTACGTGGTGATAACAGACATCCTTATTTTATCCCTGGCTCTAATAGGAATGCTTCCAGTGCTCCACAGGAAAGTGTGATGCATGCTATAGGCTTCTGGTCCCTACCCTTTATCAAATTAGAAAACTGCCCCTACATTCTCTATGACTTAAACTGGAATAAGACACAAGGGTGATTGGATCAAAGTGGAATAAACCAGGGACATGAGACTGAGGTATGGAGGACAGCCAATGGGGAAAAGGCAGACCTGGAGGAGGAAAGCCAGGAGAAACCAGATCAAGTTCATGGCCATGAAGAGGTTCTCCCACGGATCTGAGCTTCCTAGGTTACTCATGTCAAAGCATATGTTCCAGCTTCTTACAGCAGAGATGTAGAAAGAGCAGAAAGAAGTAGTGCTGAAATCTATCTTCCCTGCCTCCCAGACTGTTCTACACATTGATCTTGTCTGTCTGCCTTCATCTACACAGGTACTGCAGATACCCTGAAAGGCTACTAAGGAAATTACACATGCAGGACCTGCTGACATAAATTCTGTTATAATGACAGGGCTTGAACCAAAGAGGCAACTTCATAGCCCTGGGAACCAAACATAACTGTCCCCTCTATACATTTCATCCCTTCTCCTGAGTCACTCCCAGTTGATGGAGGAAACGGAAACAGGGTTAAGGAATGGGAACATTGTGCCAACAGTATCCTTCCCTCCCTAAGATTTCATGGCAGCCAAAGCCTGAGAGGCTACAGAATATGGAAGTTGACAGTGAAGCCCTCGAAAGCTGGTAGGAGAGAAAGGGCTAAAAGGCAGTCCACTACAAGATGGGCATCCTCCTAGGGCCATTAGGGTTATGGCCTCCTCTTGAGCAAGCTCCAGGAGAGCTACATGGAAGGGTTCTTGTAGGGGAGGAAATGTATTCTGCTCCCCCAGAGAGAAGGCTCCTGGATCCTGCCCCTCATTAGACTAACATGTCACTAAAATTTAGGCCACCACTCCAACCTCACAAAATATTGGGAGGGGAATTAAATTCCCAGGGAATTCAGTGAGCCCCATCCCTCTCCCCTCAACAAAACCAAGAAGAAAAGGGTCTCTGCTGACAAAGCCAGGGGGATGTCTTTATCTCAGGGGCCCAGATGCAGGAAGAGGCAGAAGTCAAAGCCCACCTGGACCACCCACGGAGCGTTTCATCCCTAGAGTTAAGAGCTCCTCATCCTGTGTTCCTATGCTCAGGTAAAAGGAATGGTTACTGCTAGTTCAGCTCTCTATAGGAGGTAAGGCTGATTGCCAATTTCTATGGTGTAAATACTCCCACAATGGCCAATTTCAAGCTATTATACCAATAGTGGAGCTGGGGACTCTGCTCTGCTCTGAAGTACAGGAGCAGGGAGCCTGTGCCCCCACACCAGGTCCTGAGCCAGCTGGCCTGCCCCAAGCTGCTTCCCTAAACCCACGGTCCATCTCCAGGGAGGGTGTCTCCTTCCCTCCCTGCAGCTGGCATGGTGACTCAGCTTCCCCTAAATTTAGGAAAAGGGGCGGAGGACAGAGACAGCTGCCCAGGCTCCTCTCCTCCTCGCTGAGCTCCCACCACCCTGTCAGCTGAGGGGCTGGCACAAAGTCCACCCAAACCCACAGTCTCTGGTCCACCCCTGTCTGGGCTTCACCTCCAGAGTAAAGTCACCCAACAGGTCTTCCTGCCAAGTTCAGCCACCCTTGTGGAATGGGCATAGGCTTAGACCTATGGGAAGGGAACCGCGCAGCTGTCCCTCCCAACATGGCCCTGGACATGCTGCCATTTCTTGCCTTTGTCTCCCCAAAAGCTCTTCTGAGTGTCCCACTTTCCTCTCTCCCAAAAGAAAGGCCCACTCTCCGACAGGAAAAGGAGCTTTTTCTCTCGGTGCCTGCTTCCCATACAGGGCTGGTTCTCAGCAAAGACCAACAGGAAAACTGACTCGGAAGGGGAACCTTGGCCTCCCCTCAAAGACAATATCCTGAGAGGCCCCAGCAGATAGAGCCTAAGGGCCTGAGGATACCCTCTCAGCTCTTTTGTGGCCTCTGGGAGTGGGGCCTAAGGGGGAATTTGAGTCTATAAAGACCTCCCTCCAGCCTTCTCCACATCTCCCCCAAGGAACTGAAGTCTGAGGACAGACAGCATGACAGGCAATTGCAGAGTCTCCTCTCTGTCTAGAAAGTCTGTACTCCAACCCCAAAGTCACCACCTCCTGGAAGCTTTCCCTGACTGCCCTAGGTGGTAAGCTTTGCTTTCCCAGGCTCTGGGTTCTTGGTCCCGCCTCTGTCCTGTCACAGTACACATTACTTTCTAATGAAATCATCTGTCTGTGTACCTGTCCACTCACTAGACTGTAAACTCCTTGAGGGCAGGAATTATTTGACATTGAACTTTGAAACTTGGTGTCTGACTTGGTGCCTATCAGACAATGAATGCAGGAAGGGATAACTGGCTAACATGTAGGCTCCAGAGACCCTCCTCCCACCAGTGAAAGCAACACCTGCTTAGGGGTCATGGCTGGACCTGTACCTCTCCCCAGGAAGACCAAATAAGGAAGGGGTAGAAGGAGTCAGAACAGAATACCTCTTACCTGCTACCCTGTGGGCCACCAGCCCTTCCAAATTCAATGGCTCCTCCTCTGGAGTCCGGGAGGGATCTGAAGTCGCTTCCTTTGGTGAGAGCAGAGGCTGAGCAGTGAGGCCAGGGAGGGAGGCTGGGGGTTGCTGAGGCCCTAGAGGGCTGTGGGTGGTCGGAAGGAAGGCAGGCAAGGAGGAAGAGGCTGGGCTCTTTGAACGGAAATCCTGGTTAGGCCCAGCTGAACACGGCTGATAATCATAAGGTGAGTAAGACCTGCCAGGAGGGACAGACTCCAGAGAGGCCCGTGGGGCTGGCTCAGGGGTTCCCAACGAATGCCCACTGGTGATGTAGCCAGATCTGGATTGGGTCAGTGGATGGGACTGACGGGAGGATCCGGAGAGGGGCTGGGAGGAGAGTGGAGAAGCCCCTGGCCAGGCCCCGGGGACACTCTGGGACTTATGTAGTGGGGCAGCAGTGGAGGCTGGCTCCAGGTCCAGCATCAGCATGTTGAGTGCTTCGATGGACTGTTCAATCTCCTGCTGGGAGGCTGCCCGCGGGAACTCAGGGAGACTGGGGATGGGGGTCTCTGCCAATGGCTGAGGGCTGGGCCTGCTGGCTACAAGACTCTCCAAGTGGACTCTTTCCTGCTGGCGTGGAGGTGGGCGAGGCTGAGGCTGCGGCTGCTGCTGCTGCTGCTGCTGCTGCTGCTGCTGCTGCTGCTGCTGCCATGAATTCAGCCCCCTCTGCACAGCCTCCCGGCTGCTTCCCCCTCGAACTGGAGCTGGGGGCAGCTGGGGTTCGGCTTCCGAAAAGGATTGAGAGCGGAACATACTGCTGGGGTCATGGGCATAGTGGGAGGTGGTCACTGGCTGTGGCCAGGCTGGGTGGGGCCCCTCCCGCTGGTAGCCAGCTAAACCCTCCTGTGCAGAGTAGGAGGGCCGCATGGGGACCGTGTGGCCAGCATGGGCAGGCCCTGCCCGGCTGGCAGACTCGTAGGGGTAGCCTCCTCCATTGACCATAGGCTCCATGGGGTAGGGCTTGTCCAGACCATTGGTCAGTGGGGACAGGGCCTCTGGGTAGCCCCCCTCACTGGTGTTGGTGACCCCGTCCAGGGAAGACAGTGTGCCCACGCTGCCCGCACTGTGACCATCCTGGTTTGGCAACTCATCATCCAGGATGTCTGTCTCCCGCTCAGAAGCTAATGCCCCGCCATTGACATGAACCTGGGCAGGGACAACATGGCGTCCAGAGGAGGGCACAGCCGGGCCCCCCGCTGGGCGGGACCTGAGGTGCTGGGTGTGGTACATGGCGCCTTGCTTCTCTCGCTCAAAGCCAAAGCCACTCAGCAGGCGGTCCAGCTCCCGCTTCTCCTGGGGACTCAGGGCAGCAGGGGCACTGGAGGCCCCGGGGACAGGCTCATCAGTCTTGTCTGTCTTGGTGGAGGCTGTGGAGTTGCCCGAGTCGCTGCTCACTGAAAGCGTGTGTTCCACGTGGTTGGGGGTGGCCGACAGTGTAGGACGTGTGGCATTGACAGCCCCGGTGCTGCCATGCAGGGAGTCTTTCTTCTTCACCTTGGCATACAGGCTCCCATCTAGTGGCCCCTGCGTGTGTCCCACCACCTCTGCAAGGGACAGAGCCGGAACGGAGACAACAGACAGCAGACATTAGTGGGAGGCAGGGGTATCATCCACTCTTCCAGAGAAAGAAGCTAACACCTCCCATTCCCTGCATCCTAAAACCTCCTCTCAGCACCCTGAGGTGGGGAAAAGGGGAGATGACAGAAATACCTCTACCCTAGGCTTTAGGGCAGAGCCTCACCAACACAGGGTCAGGCAGCGGAGCCCAGCACTGAGCAGGAAGCGCTGGGGGCAAATCGCTCCAGTCCCAAACCTAGCTCTGGCATTTCACCAGCTTCCTGACCAGAGGCATGAATAACTCTCTGAGCCAGTCTCCTGGTCCATAAAATGGGGATCATAATAGAATCCAGTTGAACCACCTGAAATTGCCAATATTCATTAAACACACAGTGCTTCGAGTTTAAACGAGTTGACACATGATGTGCCGAGACCAGTTCCTGGCACGTGGTGGGAGGTCAACAGCTGGGAGCCCTAACCATTGCCATTATAAGTATCACTAATTCCTGAATGACCATTTCCAACGCATCCTTGGTTCCCTCCGCCACCCCACCTCAGAAAGTCTCACCCCTGCTTCGATTTCTGGAGTTCCCACTCTGGATTAGAGGCAGAACGCCAAGAGAGTAGCCACTGCCTTGAATGCCCATAGAGGTATCAGCATGGACGGCCAGTCGCCCCTGAGGATAGCCTTTGCCCAGGTAAGCAGGGGGAGAACTCAGGAGGACAGTAGGGTGCAGCGAAGGGCCCCACCATGCCCAAGGTGGTGGTGGCAGGGAGGCTGAAGGCAGAGCTGGGACTCTCTGAGACAAGCTAGCCCTCAGCTAGATTTGTCTCCAGCTCAATGCAAAGGATGCACTAGAACCATTCAGAGATACAACGTTATTCATGCTGCCCACTGCCACATTTCCAGAGGCTCCTCCCAGCTCCTCCCCAGCACTGCCCACTCCTGATAGACCCCCACCCCTCCACCAGCAAGCTCAGCCCATACCACCCAAGACTCCAGGAAAGGGATGCGGGTTCAGGGAAGGTACGCCAGGCAGGATCGCAGCAGGTCTGCAAAGACGAGCGTCCTGATCCCACCGCTCTGAGCCAGCCCAGGGGCCCCTGAAGAACGGGCCAAGGTGGGGCTCAGCCAAGCCAACAGTCCCTGTGTCAGAGGGGACACGCTTTTCCTATGCTGGAGGATGGGGAGCATATAGGGTGCTGATGCAGGGGGTTCAGGGACTAGGGCAGGAGGAGAAGCATCTTAGGGATCGTGAACACAAAAACAAGCTGTCTTCAGGGGTGAGAGAGTCCTCTTGTCTGCAGACAGCTCAGAGGACCCCCCTGAACAACACTTTCTCTGGAAGGAAAAAGTGAGCGCTGGGTGGCTGGGGGCCAAAGGGCTGACTCAGGAATGAAGAACTTCCCCGCCCAGAGGAACTCAGTGATTTCACACCCTGTACAGTCAGCAGCCCAGCCGCCAGCCCCAACAGACACACACACACATACACACGCACCTCCCCTCACTCTAATCCAGGCTCTCCGTTAGCAAGGAAAAAAGACCCTTCCCAAAGCCTACACCAGCTCCAGCCAGACACCAGCAGTCACACTCCAAGCCAGACAAAAAGACAGAGAGCACCCAAATCAGAAACACCCAGGCATGAGCATGCACTGGGTGCCACACAATGCCAAGAACCACAGTCAGAAAGCACTGGCATGAACATGTGCCCACAAATACCAATAACAGTGGCCACCATGCAGTGAGCACAGCCCAAACGCCAACACTTTGCCGGGTACTCTACACGCGCATCCTCTCTAGCCATCGTCTCCGAGCCAGACAGTATTACACCGATCACAGCAAGGGAGAAACTGAGCCTCTGAGAGGGGAAACTGTTTATTTGCCAACAATGCTGCCTGATAAAGCCAAGATTTAAAATCAGAGCTAATTTCCTTCCAAGAGTATGTAATTTGTATTATGCTACACCTCCCTCATATCACAAACACAGACACACATACACACAAATTAGAATAAACACATAACAGGCAGGAACACCCCCAAATAAATACTGAAAGCCACAAATATTTCAGAAAATACAAATGTTCCTACCATGCCCAAGGATCAGCCCTGAGGCCAGAAGTGGCAGCCTCTAAAAATAAACACTCTGACAGAAGCCCATGGCCAAAAACAAGTGATCAGACGACCACAAAACAGGAACATCCCAATCAACATACACACACACAGACCACAGGCCAGCCATGTTACAACAGGCACTTGCATACCCCTACACACACACACACACACACACACACACACACACACACACCCTGGGGACTGGATGCCCTCCTCATTTACTGACCTCTCCAGATCCATCTCTCTGCCCCCAGTTTTCCCCAAGGCTTTGGGACCTCAGCCAACACCAGCCCCAGACAACACAGGACCAGAGTGTTGCAGCGGCCCAGGGCCCAGGGCTAGGGGCTGGTCTGAACTGAAAAGGAGTTTTGGGCTGGGCGCGGTGGCTCAAGCCTGTAATCCCAGCACTTTGGGAGGCCGAGACGGGCGGATCACGAGGTCAGGAGATCGAGACCATCCTGGCTAACACGGTGAAACCCCGTCTCTACTAAAAAAATACAAAAAAAACTAGCCGGGCGCGGTGGCGGGCGCCTGTAGTCCCAGCTACTCGGGAGGCTGAGGCAGGAGAATGGCGTGAACCCGGGAGGCGGAGCTTGCAGTGAGCTGAGATCCGGCCACTGCACTCCAGCCTGGGCAGCAGAGCGAGACTCCGTCTCAAAAAAAAAAAAAAAAAAAAAAAAAAAAGAAAAGGAGTTTTGGCTAAAATACAATCTGAATCTCCACCAACCTGGCCCGGTGCCTAGACCCCTAAAGGCTGCTAAGACGCAGGACCAGGCACAGCTGCCTCTTCCAATCCCCCTATTATCATTTTAAAGGGGTCTTCTCCCTGTAGGATGAGGGAGGCTGACCTTCATGCCTGCTCCCTCCAAAAAACTGAGCTCCTTGCTACGCAAAAAAGAGAACTCGGCCTGGCATGGTGACTCACACCTGTAATCCCAGCAGTCTGGGAGGCCGAGGCAGGCGGATCACCTGAGGTCAGGAGTTGAAGACCAGCCTGGCCAAAATGGTGAAACCCCACCTCTACTAAAAATACAAAAAATTAGCCAGGCGTGGTGGCACGTGCCTGTAATCCCAGCTGCTTGAGAGGCTGAGGCAGGAGAATTGCTTAAACCTGGGAGGCAGAGGTTGCAGTGAGCCAAGATCGCACCATTGCACTCCAGCCTGGGTGACAGAGCAAGACTCTGTCTCAAAAAATAAAAAAAAAAAAAAAAAAAAAAGAAGAGACCCCAGCTGCCCGTTTCTAGAAGGGCGAAGCACGGAAGACAGGCGCCTCTGATGCACTCACATCTCTGGGGTGGTTCTCTCGAGGATGGGGCCCCTCGGACCAGCTGGCTGAAATCTGAAGAGCTGGCTTTCCTTCTCACTGTCCCTAGAAAGCTGCAGGCTCCCTCCTGGGCCAGGGCACCCCCTCTGCTGCCTACACCGTGAGGTGCCAGAATTCTGCTCCTGGACCAGTGATCCCCTCCATCCTTTGTGCCTCCTCATCCCCCAACTTCATGTTCATGTGGTCTGAGAAGTGGGGAGCTGCAAAGCAAAGGCTGGTGTGTCCAGTGGCTTTCCCACTTAGACATGTTCCATAGTGAGAGCCACTGGGGGCAAATTCAAATCTGAAAGCACATACGCCCCTGCAGCATCTCAGTCATGATTAACAGAGAGCTTTCAGCGGCAGAGCTGTGAAGGCATCCCCCAGGCAGGACAGAGAATTGACTACCTGATATCTCAGCCCTTCCTTGCTTCTGCGGCCAAGCCCCACTCTGCATCGATTTTGAAAATGTCAATGTTAAACTTATTCTGTCATGTAATCTATCCCCAAGTGGGCTCCTGTTTGCAGCAACAACATCAGGAACAATCATAGCCAAGCCACTAAGGCATAGTAAGAAAATCGAACAGATGTAAATTGTTTAATTAACTCATTTGCTAACTACAAATGGAAATGTCTCTTGGCCCCAGATTGCACCCTCCAGGCCACTCAGCACCTTTGCTGAGCTGTCCTCCTCTTCCTATCCAAGGGAAGTTTTGAGAATACCCAGGCGGGTCCCAGGCTTATCCAGCCCCCATGGGGGCTCTGCTGAAACCCCAGTATAGCGGTAGGATCTGAGGAGCACGTGCCCCTCCTCCTTCCATCAGAGACAAGACAAAAGTCCCCCATCCCCCACTCCGGCACACACACTCTCATCATTCCCTTCTCCCCATCCACCATGGCCACATTAGAGCTTTTTACTGGGACCACAAGAAGCCGGAACACAATGTTGGTTTCAATCTGTCAAGTCAGGAAGGGCAAAAGACAGAGGGGGACAGAGAGGACAGGAGTGAAATTACATAGAGGAGGATGGGAGAGGGACTTAAGGGAGGCTGGGGAGGTGGCTTTATGGCTCTTAATCTGAGGGGCCCCCAGCACCATCTTCTTGAAGTCCCAGCAGCCACACAGGGAGTGGTCAGTTCGGGGGAATGCATCTCAGATGAGAGGAGGCTGGACATCCAGAACAACAGGGCATAGGCTAGAGGGAGGGGTCTGCATGTCTGAGGGCTGTGGGCATTGTCACGGGTGACAGTGGAGTGGGATACACTGAAGCAGAAACACAAGCTGCAGGCGGCCCCAGGTGGAGAGCTGCAGGCCCCAAGCCCAGTGAGCCTGGACATCTGCCCTTGTGGGCTGAAAGGTCCAGTGCCCTGCCCATTCCTCTTGGTGGTTGCAAAACCCAAAATCTCTCCATGGCCCCACTGGCTTTGTTTGAGGATGTCTCCCTGCTCTTCTCAGCAGCTGCAGAGTCCCAGACTCCACCCTCGACGCTGAGCTTGATTGCACCACGGGACCTTTATTCCAGGGCCGCCATAGTCCAGACGCACGAGTCACGCTTTTGGAAAGCTCTGAGGAAAATCCCCAGCTGACTTGGGTGTGCACCCACTCCCCGAGGCTCCCTCCCAGCAAAGGGTGCCGAGGTGTGTGCGGCACTAGCCGTGCAACCGAGGATGGGATGCAGGAAAGTAAGGACGCAGCCATCTAACACACTTGAAAAAGAACAAACGAAACAAATAGGGGATGGTAAAGTCACACCGTTTCAGGGCGGCTGTTTTCTAATTTTGATGTTCATAAGAACCTCCTCTGGAGATTGTTAAAAATCTAGATTTTAGGACCCTTATCCTCAAAGACTTCCACCCCGAGGCCTGGGGCGGGGCCAGGAATCTGCATTTTTGCCAGCTCTCCAGGGGTCCTGGCACACACATGGCTAGAGGACATTAGAGAAACCCACCCCAGCTCATCAGCACTTTGGGCTCTGAGATCAGGAAACCCCACTTCTGTTCCTCATGAGAAGCAGGGAGGTTTTGCTTATTTAGATGTTAGGACAGATGGCCCAACCACGAAGAATAAAAGGTGCCAGCCATATCGACTGCAAGAAAGGAGTCACCTTCATTGGTGATGACTCAAGGACAGACCCTTCCCTGTCCGACCAGCAGGTAGGTTTTGAATAGTGAATGAGTTATTAAGGTTTTCAGGATGGATCCCTTCATGATAAAAAGTCTTTTGGGTCCACGTCCAGCAAATAACAATTCATTAAAATGCATTACCCAGAGCCGTGATGACCACCCAACGTGGGAGAAAATCAGTGCCATGCCAATAGGAAGAAGCACCGTGTCTAACCTGGACATAGGCAGTTTGGAGGCAGACTGGGCAAAACTCCTTAAAAGGAGGAGTGGGGAATCCAAGGCCATGTGCATCTGAGAGGTAGGTGAGCTTTGATGAGAAGTGAAGCTTGGCCAAGAGCCTGCCCAGAGAGCAAGTTCTGGTTGCGTTTTCCCTTATCCACACACTCTGCCCCAGCCATGGGAAGAGGCAGGAGAGGCTACGGCTGGGGCAGGCACCAGGGCAGGAGGGGGGGCTGGGTCCCGGGAGGCCACAAGGGATGTGGCTCTGGAGAGGAGACAGGGAAGTGTGCCCTCCCACCCCACCTCAGCAGCCGGACACACCAACACTCAGAAACATAGCTCCCATCTTAATGGCCATATCAGCTTGCATTGACCACTAACCCACTCAGAGCCCAGCCTCCGGGCCTGTCAGGTGAGGATTTGAGTGCGTGTGTGCAGCTTTGCTGAGTGATAGCACTCAGGAGCTAAGGCTCTTAAGCTAGACCTGGCATATCCAAGCACTCTCTACTTTTCCTCCCTCCATCCCCTGCTTTACATTTCAACAGCTCTCATCATCCACAGGGCAAAGCCCAACCTCCACACTGGAAATGTCAGACCTTTTACCATCAGGCCTCTGTCTACCTTCTGAAGCCTCACTTCCTTGTCCTCAATACCCCGAACAACCCCCACTCTATTCCTACTCAACTCTTCATATGCTCTTTCCCCTCTGTACATGCTGTTCCTCCCCTGCAATGTCCTCCCTCATCCTGTCCGTGAAACTCCCAACCTCCTGGGTAAACACTTTCAGACTCAGTTCACACTTCCCTGGGAAGTTTCCCTTAATTTAACTTCTTCCCCACTGTCCTCCAGACTCAGGTAAACCTCTACCATGCTCCTGTTGTCCCTTGAAGACATCTTTACTGTGACAACAGTCACCCACAGAATGGTCATTACTGATGTCCATGTCTGTCTTCCCACTTTGCTGAGAGCTCGGTGAGGAAGAGCCTTTATTTCTCTCTCTGTCTCTCCCTCTCCCTAGGGCGGGTTCCCAGATGGTGCCATCCACAACGAGGTCTGTGTGAATGATGCCTCTTGACGTTCAATGTGCAACCTGCATGGCTGTACAGAATGGCCCTAGAGAACAGTGCCTGTTCCATCAGTGCTTCTTGCATTACACTGAGTAGCCTAGAAAGCTTTATGTAGTTCTGTCAGCCATTGAGACATTCTTCTTTCACCACCACCCAGTGAAAAATCAGGGGTTCTAGGTGGACCCCAAGTTTCTCCCAAAGGTGAGGGAAGAGAGTCAGTGCAGCCAAAACATGAGAGACGGGTATTCCTCATATTCTGCAGCAAAGGCTGAGCATGGTGGAGGTCCTTGAGCCAGAGCCTACCCCATGGCATCCCCTACAGACCTCTCCGGCCACACTCCAGCCCAGTGGACATCAACTTTCCTAGACCAAGGACCCCTGGGAGATCTGGTGAAATAAGGGAGTTGATGAACACCCACGCCATCTGTGGATCCCAAGATACAGCATATGCATCGAAAAGTTAGGGTGCTGTCTCTGGAGATCCTCTCTGTCACCCACGACTTGTGTGGAGAATGCCAGACTCCATCCAGGGGAAACAGGGCGGCACACTGAGCAGAAGCTTTGCAGCTGCGGGAGCCTGAGAAGTGGCTCAGAGCACCCCACTGGGTTTTAACCTGCCAGGGGAAGTGATGTGAGGAAGGCATGAGGGTAGAGAGGGCCCCATGGAGAACCCTGGCATTTGGCTCCAGGAAGACCCCGACCTCCTGCAACATCCTGGCATTGGTGGCAGGGACTTCCTCGGGCTCAGTCTGTGACAGTCTTGGCCTCCACCCATGCCAGCTTCCCTTCCCACAGACAGCCAGGGATTGAGGCAGCCCTTTGTTCCCCACAGCCTGCAGTGAGCTCTGGAACTTTCTCAAGGGGAATGGGCTTCCGCAGGGGCTCTGAAGTTCTGCAGAATTAGAGGTTGAAGAGAAATCCCTGAACCTCTGAAGGAGAGCCACACAGAGAAGACACACCCTCTGAACAGCAAAGAGGGCAGGTGCCAAGTGCAGCCCAGGAGACTTAGGTGCACGTTGGGAACACGGACAAGAACAGGACCTTGGGCCCCAGTGGGCAGGGACAGACCAGTCCATGAGTGATAAATAGACACCTGTTTTTCTTTCCATTTAATAGCATACACCAGAGGGAAGCCACTGCACCTTCAGAAAGTGAACAGGACAGAACAAGATTTTTCTCAGGGCTGTGCTGTCAGTCTTGTCACAGGTGGCTTTGTCCTCTAAGCAAGTGACCTCACCAGTGTCACCCACAAGCTTGCCTCTGGACCCAGGGAGGGTGGGCCAGCTGGGCATCTCCTGGCCACCTCCGCATTCTGCTGAGTCCAAGAAAAAAAGATGGAGGCTCAAAGCCCGAGACCCACATGGAACCCAAATCTGAATGTCAGCCTGCGGCCTTGAAGATGGAGAAAGTCAGCTTCAGACTGAAATAAAACATAGAGCGCCTCCCACCCACGGCTGCATCCGCTGCTCCAGGCCCTCTGGGGGACAGCAGAACTGGGATCTCCAGGGCCCGGGAGGTCGGCTCAGCCAAGAGAGCTTTTTAAAAGCCCTGGGGCTTTTAGAGCTGAAGGGTCTTAGGGGAATAGTTAATCTCCCTGCCCACCCCTCACTTTATAGGCTGACAATGAAGCTCAGCAGGCTCAGGACCACCCAAGATCACCCAGCAAGGAAGTACAAAACCGACTCCTGGCTCCCCGTTCAGTGCTCTTGCCCCTAATGCTGCTTCAAGGTGAAGATGGCTAGGGCTGGAGGCGCTGGAAGACAGATTCTCCAACTATGTCTGTGGACCCAGAACCTCAGGACAACATAATATATGGTGCTTCTGTCAAGCGATGATGATAAATGTGTCCCCGGACCCTCCTTAGGACGGACTCATGGCAATTTTCCCAGATACCATCTTACTTGAATTCATACCATGCCTTCCATAAAAAGGGAGTAGGAGCAGAAAACCTGGTCGTGACCTTGACTTCAGTCCCGAGGGCCCAGGGGCCTGGAGGGCAACTGATCTGCCCTGCCGTGGACAGCCCACGCCTGCAGGACAAATGTGAATTCTCAGACCCAGCCTCCTGACTCTGGCCTGGCCTGGGTTCCCCCCAGCTTGGAGCTATAACCCGAACCTGGCACTCCCACCCCTACCCTCAGCCTATACAGGCAGCAGATAACACAGGCACACTCGGGATGGTAAAAATAGCTCCAGAGCCCACAACAAGCTGAAGTCCTTCTCTGCCAGGCCAGGGTGCCAGCCTGGGCACTCAGAGATCCCTGGCTAGAGGGGAGTCAAGCTGCCAAGATCTCTGCCAAAGTCAGGAGACAGCCGTGAATGGGAGCCCACAGGAGGCTGGTGGGGAATGGTGAGCGCTGGAGGTGCCCCAAAGCTCAGGCCACAGATGCAGGGAGGGGCGTCCTGAATAACATCTCACCGGAGCTATCCACGCTTCCACCTCATTCCCTCTGCCCACCCCATTCGCGCACAAGACGAACCATTACCCCGAAAGACTTAGGACAACTCAGACACACAGCCCCCCACCAACTCAGGCACCCTCGCCCTGAAAACTGTGGCACTTACGTGTCCCAGAAGCAAGTCCAGGAGGGGGACCGCGAGGCCCGTCACATCCACATCAGACAGCAGCAGAGCGGGCCACAGCCCTCCTCAGCCACAAGCCCTTCCCAGGTAGGGTCGTGACAGAGCCTGCCCCTCCACACCCTCCCAGCACAGAAGCACCAGCCCCCCAGCCCAGGTTCAGCAGAAAGCCACACAAGGACACTCACAGGCAAAACAGCTGCCCAGCAGACACTTACCCTCTGGAGGGAGAGGGAGGAAGCAGAGGGAAGCCCGCTCTTATTTGATCCTGGTGCCCCAAGTTCCCAATAATTCCTACATGGCTGCAGCTCCAAGTGCTGTCTGTGTCCTACTCAAGCTCCCTCCGACTGTCAGGGGTGGGAGGAGCCAGTGCCGCCTGCCTGCCCATGTACACACACACACACACACACACACACACACACACACACACACACACCCCCTCCCTCCCTCCCTCCACTCTCCTGCACGCTCTCTTCCCAGCTCGGCTTGCTCTGCCTCACTCTGGCTTGTAGGAAGCCAGTGGGATAAAACTCTGTCTGTAATTTCAGCCAGCTGGGTCCCCAGGGCTTCACTTATCATCCTGCAGCTATGCAGTTCTTGAATGACATCACGGTGGCTTCCCAAGCCCTCCACTCCCACCGGCCGGGAGTCAGGAAAAGTGGCCAGCCCAGCCCAGCCCCAGCCCCAGCCCCAGCCCCTGCTCAACTCTCACCCAGCACAGTCTAGCCCAGCCCAGTCCCAGCACAGCCCAGCCCAGCCCAGCCGGGTCCCAGTCCAACCCAGCCCAGTCCCAGGGTAGCCCAGCCCAGCCCCAGTCCCAAACCTATGGCAGCCCCAGTGCCCTGAGGAGAAGCAGGGAGAGAACCTGGGAGTAAGGTGAAAATGAGCCCTGAGCAGGGAGGCAGGGATGCAAGGGCCAGAGAGGGAGGGGAGAGAGGTCCTATGAGGGTATTGAGATTTATTTCCCCAAATTTTCCACATTTTTTTTCCATTCTCAGCAAATGGAAGGCAGAACAGATGACAACAATTTTCCAGCTGCTGAACAATAAGGTGGAAATCTTTTTTTCCCTTTCTCTCCCCCTTTCCCCTCCACAGGGCAGAGTCTAGGAGCCAGGACACATCCTTGACTTGGAAAAGGAAAAAGAAAAAAAAATCCCACAGGGCCCTGCACTTTCCAGAGGTGAACACAGGACCTGAATATAAGGACTGGGGTGTCACCCAGGGAGGGCTCCAGGAGGGGACAGGAGCCCAGACATGAAGTTCTCAGTGCAAAGCTTTGGATTCTGGCTTGGCAACCTGACATTTTGGGGGCCTAACTTTGGGAAGGCCAGTGTGTGTCTGGCCAGGGATATTGGTCCTCCAGACCACCTGAGATGCTTCCATTGATTGGCTGTTGGTATTTTGCTTGTTCCCAGCTGTGGAAATCATGAATAGCAGAGTATCACTTTTCAGAGTTCGCAATGCCTCACCCTCATTCCCAACCACCCAGATGCAAGGGAGACCATGCAGCCGAAAGGCAGGTGAATGGCCTTCAAGTTCCCACCATTATCCTGGTGTGCCCTAAAAAGTGCCAGGAGTCCCTAACTGATAATAAGACACCAAATCCCCACTCTTATTAGCATGTCATTTGTGACTTATTTGCATATCAATTGAATCTCCCAACCCAATTCTCAGAGTGGACAGGAGGTGATCGGGGCTTTGCGGCCAGGCCAGTGGGAGCTTCAGCAACTGGTGTCTCCATGCAGAGGGCCCCAGTTAGTTTCAACCCCAAAGTGCTTCCACAGACACAGGCTTGCCCTGAGCTATGGCCACCCCATCCTCGCACCCAGACCTTCCCAGCTAGGTTTGGTATTGCGAGATCGGGAGGGAGAGCCCTGCCAGGCACAGCCCAACTACTTCTCCCTCTGTTTCCCCTCCAACACCTGAACCCTCAACCCCTCCCCATTGTCAGCACCCCTCTCTGGCTGCTGTTCTTTGAGGGTAAAGAAAGAAAATAAGGGGAAGAATGAAAATGGTACCCAGTGCCCTATATCCTGACCACTGACCTATCTTCACTGATGAGATAGAGTGGGACAGCTTGGTGTCACAGACTTCAAAGAGACCATTAAAAATAGGGAGACCAGAGGAGGGGAAGCAGAGAGATTCTGTGCCTCAGGCTCCACCTGGGGAAGACCACAGTTTGGACAAACTATTGCAATTATCCTCCTACATCCATAGAGCCTTCTAGAACTAACCAACAAACCCTAGGCTCTTGAAAGGTTTAAGGCACCCCAGTTTACCCACTTGTCCCCACCCTACCCGATCCACAACAGTGTTAGCAGAGATTTTGTGTGCACACAACCTCCATGTTTATTTGCCCATCTGAATACCACCTACATTATTATTTTGTACATTATAAAAATAAACTTCATTTAACTTAAACTAGTTCTAAGCGCAATATCCATGATGTCCCAGATTGAATGGGCAAAATAGATATCTTTTTTCCAATATGCATCAAAATAAATATACCTAATGTCAGTTCATATATAATTAGCAGTCTGACCCCTGAACCATGCTTTGGAAAACACTGCTACACAATAGTTCCTGCCAGTGGCAACCCCATCTGATGGTTCTCCACTATCATCTAGGGGGACTAGCCCCCAGGAAGTTTTATAAGAACCCTGATTCCCTGGCTCCACCCAGAGGCAAAACTGTCTAGAATGGGGCCTGAGAAATTGAATTTGAAAATGCTCCCCTGCTGTAAATAACAGAGAGCCAAGTTTGGCAAAAACTGCTCCTGGCTGTACTCAAATGCTTCCAGGTACAGGGATCTTACTGTCTTCCTCCAAAAGCCCAGCTCATCTTTACGGGGCTGTAACAGTGGATTTTAGCTCAATATAGGAAAAAACACCCTGGAGCCCTCTTTTCCACTAACTGGCCTTACGGTGCCCGATGGAGTGGGTCAGAACAAGCCAACCGCCCCCTCGGGAGAGCCCTTCAGATACTGAATGAAACGCGCCTGTCCTGCTGAATCTCCCCTTTGACAGGCAACCCCTCTCCCTGCAAGTCCCTGAGCCTGACATACTTTCTGGTTGCTTCTCTGCACTTGCTTCCAGTCGTTCTTTATCGCTTTGAAGCAAGGGACCTACAAACAGCCCATGTGGGCACTCTGACCTACAAGAGGCACAACAGGCCTGTCACCTCCCATTTTCTGGAAACCATGCTTTCGTTAATGCAGCCTAAGATTATGCCTGGCCCTTCTCATTCTCATCACTTCAGTATCTGCCGGGCTAAGAACATGGACTTGGAAGTCAGACATTGGTTTGAATACAGATACTACCAATTACTAGCTTAAGGCAACCCTGAGCCAATTACTTGTCTGAGCTTCAGTTTCCTTATCTGTAAAATGGGTATACTAGTCATTGTATCTCAGCAAGTAGTGCAAAGACTGATATAACACATGAAAAGCTCTCAGCGCAGTGTACAGAACACAGAAGGTTCTCCAAAGGACAGACCACCAGCAGTGCAGCGTGGGCTTCCCCGTCTCCCTTCCCTAGCCCTGAGCCCCCTGAGCAGTACCTATGGGACCCTATCTCACCAGGTCATATGCATCACACCCAGTGCTTAAGCTTCGGGACATACAATTTGGCCTACCCTATCTCTGCTTGAAAATCATGGCCTGGAATGGCCAGCACAGAGAAGAGGCTTCGGAAATGGTGCAGACTCCAAGGATGTGATGCCATTCCATTAACAAATACTGAGCCTATCCCAACATTGATTACTGCCAATGGTGTGCCTGAAAATGCACTGCCACTTCCACCTGCAGAGATGAATTCATCATCAAGGACCACAAGGAGAGAAGGATGGGCATGGCCTCAGCTGCCTGCTTAAATACAAAAGGATTTCCCGGGGGCTTGGGCAGAGGACAGGGCACGGCAAATCTGGTTAGAAAAAGAATATGCTTCATCTTACCATGTTTCCTATTTGGGGGGAAAAAAAAAAAGACATTTTTTTTTCTTAAAACAAACTACAGAAAATAGCAGGAGAAAAGTCTCTCCCAATAGGGGTGGGTTAAACTAAGCTTGAAAGATGACGGCATTATTCTGTCTTCAGAGGCAGCAGTATTCCCTGTACCCCCTGAAATGGCCCTGAGCAGTGCAGTTTCATAAAACACAAGTTCTAGAGGCAGGGGAATGGACCTGGATACCTTCTGGAAACTTCTCAGGAGCCAAGGATTCTTCAAGACCCCAGATTTGCCACGTGACACCGCACTGTGGGCAGCCAGCCCAGGCAACATCCTAGAATCCCCGCATAGTCAAGCCAGAGGATGTCATGAGTCTATCAGGCCCAACCCACCCACCCGATTTCATCTGTCCAACTCAGGGAGGGGAAGAGTTTCCCACTGTCACAGATGGTCAGTGCTGGAGTGAGATTGCCACCAGGACTGCTGGCTCTCAGAGGGAGTCCTCCCCACTGCCAGATCTCAGTCAGATGCCATGAGATGGGTGCTCAGAGACTGTGAATTCTCATTACAGAAGAACCACAAATGTCTGCAGGTCTAGCTGTGCAAAGAAAGTAGGATATTAGCGCACAATTCTACAATGAAGACACACTTCCCAACTGTAGGTCAAGTAAATGCCCCCGTTCCCTCCAGACCATCCTTCCAGCCAGCAGACCTACAACTGGAGCCAGGCGGCCAGGGCCCCTCACCCACACTGAGGGGTCTCTCCAGAAGGGAAGGGGGCCCAGCCTTCCTGGCCACCCCCTCCCAAGGCTTAGCCCCTTCCTATCAAGTTCTTTCTTTTCATTCATAGGTATAAACCAACATTCCTGGTCTGGCTCTTTGTTCTTCCTCTTAAAGAACAGAATGGCTGAGTGCTTTGGTTTCCAAGCAGGCCCGTCCCAGAGCAGAAGGAGGAAACAGAACAGTGTCCCTAGTGAAGGACTACTGCGCACCCTGCAGCTGGGAGAGGTGAGATCACAGAGATGAGAGGTTAGAGGAAAGAGAAGCACCTCCAGGTAGCCAGGGCTCCCCAGGCAATGTGTGACAACACTACAGATATTTGGGGTTATCACACCTGGAGGAAATACTACTGGTGTCTAGTGGGTAGAGGCCAAAGATGCTGCTAAACATCCTACAATACACAGGACAGATTCCCACAACAAGCAATTATTGTGGTCCCAAGCAATTATATTGGTCCCAAATGCCAACAGTACCACAGGTGACAGGCCCTGAGCTAGACTGAGGGATGAAGGAGCTTGGGGTGTAATAGACTGATCTCTGAACTAAGACTCAGGAGTCTTGCGTTTCAACCCCATCTGGGCCACTACTTCGCTGCTTCAACTTGGGAAAGTGATTTCCTTTTCCTGGGACTCAGTTTCCAACGTGGTAAAATCAGTGGGACGAGATAGGCTTTGAACCCTAAAACTTCTGGTTCTATGGACAGCCATCAAGGAAGAGAAAGGCGTGGCTAGAGGGAGCAGTCAGGGCAGGAGAAGGAAGAGATCTCCCAAGATAGGCATGGTGTCAAGGTCTCAAATGTCTGGGGATAGAGGGAGGAAGGGCCCGCTGCCTGGGGTGGGCACAGCAGCTGCATATGTGATGAAAACATGTCCTCAGACCTCCCCAGGACCTCCTTCCTGCCTCCCAGCCCAGTGGACAGGGAAGGCAGGGCCATAGGAGCAGGACAAGCTTCAGGCACCCCTGGCAGGGCTTCAGCCTTCCAGGGTCTTCACAATTCCCATCCCAGGAAGGCAGTGGGTAGGGCCAGGCCCAGGAGCACGTTCCCTGAGAACAGGACAGGAGACCGAGTGCCAGAGGATTACTCAGGAAGGGAATTGTCAACTCCCAGGCAGATGTTCGTGTTGGATGAGGGTCGGGATATATCCACTCACCGCCCTCCTGCTTCTCCCCACCCTTACTGCTCCCAGGACACGGACACCATGTCAGTGGCAGTCCTCACTTGCTGAGGATGGAGGAAGAATGGGGAGAGGGGATATGGGGCTTTGGGAGCAAGGGGGAAGGAGAGGGTAGAATGGAATAAGGCAGGCACGTTGTTGACTATGTGCCTGCACGTTAATGGAGGTTCCCTTGCTTGGTTCCACAACTGCCTTTCAAAGTGGATATTGTCATGCCAATCTTCCTGATAAAGAAACAGGCTCAGGGGTTGTGGCTTGCTCAGGATTACATTGCCAGTCTGACTCTGACACTCATGCTCTTTCTGCTTCCCAGAAAGGAAGGAGAAACAAGAAAGGAGATGGAGGAGGCAAAGGGTTAGATCTTAGAAGATCCAACAAGAAAAAAGGAGTGGAGAGTGACAATAAAGTCACAATGCTGGTTTATAACAAACTCCAGCAGCCAAGTGAGCACTGTCCCCATCAAACTGGTTCCCTGGGAATTTTATGCATTCATCCTCACAATGCTACCAGGGCTCAAAGCTCTTCTGGAAACAAGTAGAACACTGCCTCAGGGCTGGTTTATAATTCACACGAATGAAACCATCTCTGCCAGTGAGGTCAATCACTATTCCTGACCCCAAACAGGCCTATTCTTTCAGCATCCACATATAAGTTGGGTTACCAAACTGGCTGGGCAGTTTTATAGTTACAGCTCCCAACATTGATGGGTTGGGGTACGCAGTGGGGCAGAGGTCCATGTGGTTCCACGCAGAGAAGTGGGTGTGAGCAGAGGAGCCCATGTGGTTCCATGTATGATAGGTGGGTGTGAGCAGAGGAGCCCATGTGGTTCCATGTATGATAGGTGGGTGTGAGCAGAAGAGCCCATGTGGCTCCATGTATGAGAGGTGGGTGTGAGCAGAGGAGCCCATGTGGTTCCATGTATGAGAGGTGGGTGTGAGCAGAGGAGCCCATGTGGCTCCATGTATGAGAGGTGGGTGTGAGCAGAGGAGCCCATGTGGCTCCATGTATGAGAGGTGGGTGTAAGCAGAGGAGCCCATGTGGCTCCATGTATGAGAGGTGGGTGTGAGCAGAGGGGTCCATGTGGTTTCATGTATGAGAGGTGGGTGTGAGCAGAGGAGCCCATGTGGTTCCATGCATGAGAGGTGGCTATGACTAGAGGGGTCCATGTGGTTCCATGTGTGAGAGATGGCTATGAGCAGAGGAGCCCATGTGGTTCCATGCATGAGAGGTGGCTATGACTAGAGGGGTCCATGTGGTTCCACGCAGAGAGGTGGGTGTGAGCAGAGGGGTCCATGTGGTTCCATGTATGAGAGGTGGGTGTGAGCAGAGGAGCCCATGTGGTTCCATGTATGAGAGGTGGGTGTGAGCAGAGGGGTCCATGTGGTTCCATGTGTGAGAGGTGGCTATGAGTAGAGGGGTCCATGTGGCTCCATGTACGAGTAGGTGCAGAGGAGGGTGGAAGATCTGGGTGGATATCTGCTTCCTTCCCCAAATAAGTCCATCTAGGGCTAGGCTGAAAGTGACTCACTTATGCAGAGGCCACCAAACCATGGAGCACAGGCCTGCCTGGGAGACAGAAGCCAGGGCACCACCCTTGGGCCTTTCTACCTTTGCATCACATGAGGAGCACCCATCTGCTTCTCAAAGGTTCTCACAACGTACAGACAGAGAGACAAAGGCAGGGAAGAAGGAGAGATCTGAGAAGCTTTGAGCTTTCATATCAAAATCTGATCTCACTGCCCCTGGAGAAGGAGAAGAACACACATCAAAGAACACTTTGCTGCTAACAATTTTTTTAAGCAATCAAAGGCATAAGTCCCAGATAAGCAGCCAGGGCATCGACTGCCTGTAAAGATGTAAAGACTGGGCAGTCTGAAGCTCCCCACACCCATCAACAGGGCACAGGGAGATAAATGGCCCAGGGGTTGAACAACCGAGGTCCAGTGTCCTGGAACCAGGAGTGTCTGAGGCAGAACACCCAGGTCCCTGAGAGATAGTCTTGTGAGTGCAAATAATGCTTGAGCAAAGAAAGAGGGGCAGGAGAAAAGGGACTTTGGGGTGAGACTCCTGAGTCCCCTTTGCACAAGAATGAGCCAGGGCCTTGTCAGAACCCTCTAAAAGTTGCCTTGTTTTCCCATGTCCACGAGCCACGGTCACTCATCCCACCTAGACAGATGCGTGGGGTGGAAGGATTCTCCTCAACTTTCAGAAAATCTAGAATATCTAGTCCTGGCACCTGTTCCTGTTTCTCAGATCCCCCAAAGGCAAGAGAGTTCTCCTGAATGTCAGACCCCCATCCTTCCAGGAGCAGCTAAAACTCACCTCTCCAACTCTACCCCCAGATCTCTAACCAGCCACGGTGTAACAAACAGACCTAAAGAAAACTGCTGTCTGGCTGCAGCAGCAGCAGACTGGGAGCCAAGGGGCCAGAATTCTAAGGGGTGATTTTGGACAGGCCTCAGTTTACTCCACTGTGCAATGGCAGAGGGCAAGTATGGGTGATCCCTAAAGTCCTGTTTGGATCTTGATCCTCAAGGATACAACTCAGAGAAGATGCTCTACCAGGCACTGTTTGGATCCCAGAGCCTCTGAACTTGGCGGTCCTGTTTCTCCTCTCCTGCTTGGTCCTGCCCCGGTGGCTTCAGGCTCCAAACTTGTATGAGGCTATTTCTGAAGCAGCCACGGAGCCCCTGAGGCTAGGACAGAAAAGGGGACTTAGAGGAAGTCTGTAAATACACGCCAGGCTGCAGAGGTTCCCAGGGCCATGCAGGGCAATCGAAAGGCTGATTTATTTACATCAGTGAAATGCTGAAACTCAATCCCCGGAGCAAGCTGACCTGGCAGACAGCGGCAGGCAGCTCCTCACCCAGAGCAGAATTAGCTAGTCCACAGCCTCTCGGGCCTTTCCACTGGGGCCGGCAGAGGGAGGGGACAGGGAGAAGGCTGGGGCTGACCAGCTCAGCCACTGTGGCTCCAGATCCCTTGGGCTGGCCTCTCCCTTCCCCATCACTGGCCTGCACATGTCTCCAGGACACAGGCACAGCACTGGGCAGAGCTGGACAGGCAGGCTTCCCACATTAACTCAGTTCCTATTCCCTAGGTTCTCAAACCCCGACTGCATAGGCCAGCAGGGCAGGGCTCCTCAGGACTCCTACCCTTGCAAGAAGTGATGAGAAATGTTATGCTGAGAAATGGTGGGTGTCAGAATCCAAGCTCTATCCCTACTTGGCTGTGTAAACATCAGTAAGTTACTTAACCTCTCTGTGCTTGTTTCTTCATCTGTGAAATAGGCACAAGAGAACTCAGGTCACAGCAGAGTCAGGAGGAGTACAAGAAATTATGGGTACCTAACAGTATCTCACATATGGGAGGGTGTATATTAAAGGAAGTGAGGGGGTAGATTCTCCTCCTCATCCCTAACCAAATCACTGGGTGGGAGCATAAATTAATACAATCCTTATGAAGGCCAGTCTGGCCCTGTCTATAAAAATTATTTCTTCATATATTCTTCTACCCAGCAATTCCACTTCCAGAAACATGTCCTATAGATAGACTTACCCAAATGAAAATGGTATATGTGCAGCACTACTCACTGCAGCATTCTTTTGGAAACAGCAAAAGATTGGAAACAACTTAAATGTTTCTATGATTTAAAGGCAGTTTTTAAAAACCTAGTTATTAAAACATAGCACACACATACAGTGGAATAGTATGCAGCTGAACAAAATGAGAAGACTCTTTACCTGCTATTATGGAAAGATCTTTACAATGTATCATTCAATAAAGAGGCTGAGGCCAAAGCCAAATCCTTACTATGGCTACAAGGCCCCAGGTGATCTACTCCCCGTTACCTTATTTCCCAACACAACCTCCATTCAGTCACGCTGTCCTCTTCCTGGCCTCCCAAACATCTCAGGCGGGCCCCTGCCTCAGGGCCTTTGCACCTGCTGTTACCTCTGCTTGGAATACTCTTCTCCAGATATTTGTCTGGCCAGCTCCTGCACTTCTTTCAAGTCTTGGCTCAAGTGTTTCCTCCTCAGAGGGCCTGAACTGACCAACTCCCCTTTTTAAAAATGTTAGCTAATTCAATGCCCACATTCCCAATCACCCTTACTCTGCTCCATTTTTCCCAGAGTATTTCTCAAGTTCTAACAGGCTCTGTCAGTTACTTATTATGGTTGTTTTTAAATGTGTTATTGTCTGCCTCCACTAGAATGGAACCACCACATGGCAGGGATCTTTGTTTCATTCATTGTTCCGTCCCCAGCATCTGGAACAGTAAGTGGCCGGCACAGAGTAAGCACTCAGTAAAGACCTGTTGGATGAAGAAGCGAATATGACTGAGAACAGCTTATGTACCAAAGAACATAGATGATGTGGGTTTTTTCCTTCTCTTCATCTTCTTCGATTGCATGGACTCAAGGTTAGGCCTATCTTCATGTCATTCCCACCCTCCTGCATGCTGATGTGTTTTCTCAAAGGGAGGAGGCCATAACCTGCAGTCTGATGGTCACTGATGACCAGTGCCAGGGAGGTAGGACCCCTGAGCAGAGGGAGTGGGTCACACCAGGGGATGGAGCCCGGTATTTAGATGATGTTGGGGAAAAGCTTCACAGACACCTAGTTCTGTATAATGGGAAGAACACTGGACTTGCAGCCAGAGGCCTCAGTTCAAAGTCCAACTCAAGAACTGGGATGGTTGAAGGTGAACTCAGGGAAGCATTTTATAAAGTGCTACCCATGGTCAGGTAGCGGTATTAGCAAAAGTTAATGCTTAGTCATGACGTCCTGTATAATAGTTGCTGAGCTAGGCGCCCAAAGATTATTTCTGTTAATTCTCAATGCTGTAAGACAGGTACTAGCCTTCTCCCCACTTTACAGGTGAGAACACTGAGGCCCAGAAAGGCTCAATGATTTGCCCAAGGTCAACAAAAGGCAAGAGGCAGAGCTAGGGCTCAAGCCCAGACAGCCTGAGTCCCAAGACCATGCTTGCAATCACTACAGGACCTCCCAAGGATCTTCCCACCTAAAGACTATCACCTCCCAATGACGTAGGTTCCACCTCTTCCCAGCCCACTCTAAGACACTGTCCTTAATTTTAAAGGAGGCAGCCTATTACTGAAGCTATGTGAGCTCAGTGGCTTTGGTAGGATTTTAGAAGGTCTTGTGCCTGGGAGAGGGACATAGAGAAGAAAGAAGGAGATTTACAGGGGATGAATCATCCATGAGCAGCTGAGGAAGTAGAGGGAGGGTTATCAAAGGAAAAAGGACTGATCATTTGCCAGACCCCAGATCCCTTGAAACCTTTTCCCATAAACGGCCTCAGAACTGTCCATCAGACAGAAAGCAGGGACTTGGAGAGTGGACCACGAGGGAGGGGCTCTGCTGCAGGAAGATGGGGTGCCAGGTAGCAGGCAGGGGAGGCAGTGGGTAGATGCAGGCAGGCTCCAGGGAGGATGCCGCCTCTCCAAGGCTGATGGAGAGACTGGCCCCAAAGCCAGGCCAGGACAATGAGTGAAGAAGCTCAACTTTGCCAAAGCAAATCAACCTCTGAAAAGGCAGGGAGGAGCGCCCAAGGTCTGAATAGATCCAGCAAGGAATCATCTGGAATAATCCAGGAAGAGGACCTTCACCACAGAGGGCTAGATGCTGCTGTGAGCTGAATGGGGAGGCTGGAGGACTGGAGGCTGAAGGCAAGAAAGCCCACTGTGGGAGCCACACACCCACCAGAGCCAGGGGTGGCATCAACCCACCCCCACCTGCGTGGGACTCTGAGTGGCCTGGTGGAGTCTCCCCAGGCAGCCACATGGGGAGGAAGTGAGGAAAGGCAGCCCTCAGCCAGCCAAGTTCACCAGGGCAAGAAATGCAGGCTCTGTGGACACATCTACTGCGGGTTTGGTGTTCTTTATTTTGTAAAGGTTGCTTTGAAAAACTGAAAACGAAACAAAGGAGAAAAGAGGCCCCTGCACCCCTTCAATAGCAGACGGGGGAATGGAGCCCCAGGACTCTGATGAGAGCTTCCGGGACAGCTCAGCTCAGCTCAGCTCCTGGGAGCAGCAGGGGCCCCAGGGAACACCAGCCCCTCCCTCGGCCCCACACTGCAACTGTTCTCACCTCCCTGGCCTCCTGCAAGGGTGTCCTGGCCCTCAGCTCACCTCCACCACCTCCAGCATCCTGCTAAGATCCCACCACCCCACCGCAGTGACCAGAGCAATTGTGTGAGGAAGCCAGTCAGATTTGATTGTTTCTCTTTCCTTTTACTTTCCAGACGTTGAGCAACGTTTTTATGCCACTTCTTAATCTGAAAAACAATTCTGCCTTCAGTGCCGTCTATCCTCCCAGGGGCCCTTCAAATGCAGACCCTCTGCAAAGCCAGCTCCTCTGATCACAATCATCCCCAGAAGACAGGGGACTTGCCCGAGCCCCTTACCCACAGGCTGTGGGTCAGAGTGGACACAGCACCGGGCTGACACCCCCACCCCATCTCCAGACAACCCCAGGGCACAGCTTTCTGTATCCCCAGGACTTGCACAGTGGCCACCACCTAGCAGAGGATCAGTTAAGTATCTGGAGAAGAAAGGAAGGAAAGGAAGAAGAGAGGGAGGAAATGATGGGTGCAAAGCGGCTTTAGGTGGGTAAGAAAAAGTATTTGATAGAAGCTTAAATTTCTTTTATTGGATATAATTCGAGTCAGTATCTTGGGGTCCTGACAGGTCCGGATGACTTGCACTTGTCTACAGGTCTGGCAGGAGAGGAAACAGGGAGGGAGACTGAGGGGAAAGAGTTCACACTCCCCCGACCCCTGCCTCGATCTGGATATTTGAGCACAAGGGAGCAGACTGTGCCCAGAGCTCCGGCTAGCTCTGAGCGTGGCTCCGGCCTTCCAGCCTGCACCCGATGGCAGAGATTACAGAGCACCAAAGGCACATTCACTCGGGAGGGTATTGGTTTACTGTGTGTTCCATGGGCAGAGGCTGCTGCCCAAGCATGCCAGCTGCCTCGCAGAGCAGGGCCAGCTAAGGGTCCAAAGGCATTGAGACAAACCCAGCGCTGCTCGACAGGGAACAGGGCAAGCAGGTGGCTGGCAGATACCGGGTCAGTGGTGTCATATTTTTACCTGCAAGGTCAGGCTTGCCTTGTATTTGAATTCTCAAGACTCTGATTGTGCCAGTGAGTCAGGAGAGGACTCTCCTCTTGGAGGAGGCAAAAGAACCAAGAATCCTCCTCAAGGAGCTGTCTCATCCAGGCCTCTGTCTTGGCCTCTATGCAGACCAGCACACATTAAGATCCACACCTCTTGTCCCTCAACATCGGCAAAAGAACCAAGAATCCTCCCCAAGGAGCTGTCTCATCCAGGCCTCTGTCTTGGCCTCTATGCAGACCAGCACACACTAAGATCCACACCTCTTGTCCCTCAACATCTCTACCCAAGGGGGCCAAGAGGACAAGAGGACGAATCTCCCTGCCACAGCTGATTCACCCTCTCACAGTTGGGAAGTTCTACCAGGGGGCTAACCCAAACCTCTCCTGCTAGTATCTCAGCCCTTTGTCCTGTATGATGTGATAGATCAAGGACAGAAGCTTTCAGTAGCATCTTTGAATTCCTCCCTCCCCTGCTACTGCCCCCACCACCTTGAAGTCACAGGCCAGAAGGGGCTATCCCCTCTGGAGGCCAGGTGACCATTTCCCAACAAAAATTCAGGGCCGAATCCCAGGCTCTCAGCACCCACATATAGAAACTCACCCCTGAAGTCCTCTGCTCAGATACAAGGGGCACATGTATCACTCTCCAGAAACCTTGGACTATTTCCCTGAGTTATCTGGGACCACCTGCAATCCTGTACTCCCCTCTCTTGCTGGTTTCTCCCACGTCTTACTCAAAAGTTCAGACGGCAAGAATGTCAGACCCTGAGAAAATACATCAAGGGCAAACTGTGTGGTGCACATGAGTTCCCTCCCGCAACCCCACCCAGAGGGAGCACTGGGACTCTGCTCCCCACTGCTGAAGTGTCTCACTCTTGAACCTGGAGGACACCTTCTCACCGCTCTCCCATCTGGCCTGGGCCCCAGGAGATGAAGGGAGACAGGGCTACATAGGCCCGGGACTGGCTGGAAGATAGAACTCATGGGCTTTTTTGCTGTTCTGCCATCCAGGGATCTGAAACTCGGCCTCCCTCTCTGTGTAATGGGGCAGCCTTTCCAGGCTAATCCAGGCACCTCTTCTAAAGCTGGAAAGAGATCAGGCCACACAGCCTAAAGCATTTTGGGCTACAGATGAAGATCATAAAATGACAGGTAGCAGTACAGATCCCTGACTGGTTGCAGACCCACCATGTTGGAATCCTGCCTTCACCATTTATCCAGAAGACTTCCTTGGACAAGGTCCTTAACATCGCTGTTACTTGCCTCAGTTTCCTCATCTATCAAATGGGAACACTATTTGGGACCAGATGTTAATGTGAAAGTACTTGGGTCTCAGTTGTAAAAGAGGCCTGAGGACAATGAATGATACATTTCAAAACTAAGGCAGGAGACAACCATGCAGGCCTTGCAGAAGAGATGACTAACATCAAGAAGTGAAAAGACCACTCACAGAATGGCAGAACATATCTGCAAATTATATACCTGATAAGGGACTTGTTGCCAGAATATAAAATGAATGCTTACAACTCAATAATGAAAAGACAAAACAAAAATTTAAAAAGTAAACAGAGGATGTGGATGGGCATTTTTCTAAAGAAGACCATAATGGCCAATTAACACATGAAAAGATGTTCAACATCATTAATTCTTAGGAAAATGCAAATCGAAACCACAATGCGATACCCTTTCACACCCACTAGGATGGCTAGAATCCCGAAGACAGAAAGTAAGTGTTGGTGAGGTTGAGGAGAAAGTCTCATACATTGCTGGTAGGAACGCCAAATGGTGTAGCCACTTTGGGAAACAGTCTGGCCGTTCCTCAAACGATGACACACGTGATCCAGCAATTCCGCTCCTGGCTATCTACCCAAGAGCAATGACAACCTAAGTCCACACAAAAACTTGCACATACAAGTTGACAGCAGCATTCTTCATGCAAGCCAAAAAGTTGAAACAATGCAAATGTTCATCAATTGATGGTGATGTATGGATAAACAAAATATGGTATGGTCTACAATAGAATATTATTCAGCAACAAAAATGAATAAAGTAGTGATACATATTACAATGTGAATGCACCTTGAAAGCACTGGGTCAAGTAAAAGAGACAAGACACAAAAGACCACATATTGTATCACTCCATTCACATAAAATGTCCAGAATAGACAAATCTACAGAGATACAAAGCAGATTAGGGTTGTGAGTTGGGGGCAGAAATGGGAGTGGCTGCTGCTGGTTATAAGGTTCCTTTGGGTGGGGGTGATAAAACTGTTCTAAAATGAGATTATGGTGATGGTTGTACAAGCCTAAATATACTAAAACCCATTGAATTGTATACTTTAAACAGGTGAAGTTGTGGTATTAAATTATATCTACACAGCTATTAAGTTTTTAAAGAGAGTGATGGCTGAAAACAGTTTTTTGGTTCCAAACTATACCACCATACACACCACGCACAAACATATGTATCAAAGATGTAAAAAGATCAGGAAGTGGAAGATTGTAAGAGGAATTGTGGAGAGCATGGTGTTTGGCAGCAAGTCCCACCTTGCTATGGGCGTATCCCTCATCTCAGTGAGTCTGCTCAGAGGCTCAGCAGGCACCTGAGGGTGCATGGAGGATGTGAAAGACAGGGGCCTAACTGTGCTGTGGGAACAGGGGCGGGGGCACACTGGCCACCTCAACCCAGATCTTTGCGGGGGCCAGGAGTGCTGATGGTTTACTTTGGACCAAGGTGAGAGAGAGCCAGCTCCTGGGTTACCTGAAATGTTGTCCATGAGGGCCACCTGCAGGAGTGAGATATTTCAGCAGGATGAGGCTGGAGGGAGCAAGGGATGACTGGGCTGAGGAAGGGGGTCCTGAGCATCTGAACAGAACCACGTTCGCCACCCAAAGGGAACAGGGAATGAAAGACTTTTGGGCAGTTGGACGGGGTCTCCCAAATACCTACAGAAGTGCCTCAGGAGAGAAGACAGAGGGCATTCAATGCCTCCAGAATCTTCCACTGGCAAAGAACCCAAGAGATATCATTTGTGTGTCTGTCTCCACACAGAGCATGCCTGTGCAACCTCACCAGGCAAGAAAGAATGTTCTGGAATGTTCCCCCTTTCTTCTCTTCCTAACCCTAAATACGTATGTCAGGAAAACAGAAAGAAAACTTACTGAGCCTCCCCACCACCATCACCACCCCCGCCCCCCAACCAACACACACACACACACACACACACACACACAGAGCTAGCAGCCAGATAGGAGCTGACAAGGGGGAGGAGCAAGTTCAACAGCACCAGGCATATTTATTTGTTACCAACTGAAGGACCTTGTATTACCTGAGAGTGGCTAGAAAAGGGATGGAACTTGCCCTAATGTCATCTGGGGGAAGGGGAAACAGGGTAGACTTAAAGGGCAGAAGTATACAAAACAAGTAGCATTTTAATCACATCCTTCAAGTTCCGCTTGTTCAGCCCAATAAGTACAAAACAACACCCACCTATAGGTGTTTGGGGAGGATTAACCAAGAGGACATACAGTCAGTGGTGCCCAGCACCCAGAAAGTACACAGTGCTCTCATCTCATGGTCATCGTCAGCATCAGCGTCCTCAACACTGTTAGGGTTTTGGAGCTGGAAGCCCTTTTTGAAATCCATTATCCTCAATTCGCTGATAATGAAACTGAGAACCAGAGAAGGGAAGTAATTTTTCCAAGGTCACATAGCAAGTTGATGTCAGAGGCATGTCTCCTGACTCCCAAGAGTGGGGCTCCCAGCACAGAGCCAGCTATAGATGGTTCCCAGAGAGCAGAGGGACATGGTGAATGTGGGCTTTTTCTAAAGAGGAGAGGGCTAAAATCACATCTGTATCTTCTCTCCTCCAGCACTTCAATAGTAATAAAAACAGACACAAATCACTGCCAGCATGGCATGCACCACTCTGCTTTTCACATTTTATGTATATTACCTCATTGTATATCAGACAATGCTATAGCGAAAGTACTGTTATTGAACCCATTTTACAATTAAGACATTTGGATCTCAGAAAGGCAAAGTTACTTGGCCAAGAAACACACCTATAAACAATAGAGCATAGAACCAGATCTTCTGATTCTGGGTCCCCCGGCCTTAATCCCTAGAACAGAGATTGGTCTGTTCAACCTAATTTCCAGCTTCTCATCTTCTATGCACAACTTCCTTGCTCCCTTTGAAGCTAGGCATGGGTGTGTGGCTTGTTTTGGCCAATGAAACATGAGCAGAAGGAAAGCATGTGAGTTTTAGGCAGGAGCAGTGTGCAAGTCATGGTGTTCTCTTCCCACAGCCGCAGCAGCGAAGGAAGCACCTGCAAGATGAAGCCACCCTCAGCCTAGAGTATCTGTGATGAACAGAGACCTTGCTGACCCCCAGTGAACACATAGAATGAGCAAGAAATACGCTTTTGTTGGGTGAGGCCACTGAGAAGGTGGGACCATTTGTCACTGTGGCATAATTGAGCCTCTCCTGACTGATAAAACCACTAAGCCATGCTCCTTCCTGCTCTGAGCCCATGGCTTGGGCTCAGAAGGAAGCCTGGCAGGACCCTCTTAGGTCTTCACATGTCATGAAAAGACACAATGCTTGAGCTCAAAGAAATGGAAAGAAATACTATCTACTCCAGCCCTCACATTTCATAAGAAGTAAAAAGGACCTATGGAAAAGGAGTTACCAGAGACATCCAGAACCCAAATCTTCTGCCTCCCAGGCCAATGTCTATGCATGCCTGTCTATCTCTCCATGTCTCTCATCTATTTATTTCTTTCTCCTTCTTGGTCTCTGCCTGTTTGCTGTATCTCTTTCCCTCCCTCTTTCCTCTTTCAAAAAAAAAAAAAAAAAAAAAAAGTATCCCAGAGTCCTTGGATAAGCCCAGCTCATAAGAAGTCATCACAGAATAGGGATTCCTGGCTCCAGGCAGAGGCTCCTCCCCAACCCAGACAAAAGCACTTGGGGAGTGGACTGGCACCCTGCAGAACTGTAAGATCTCCTCTGAGGGCTGAGAAGCTTGGGCACAAAACCAAGGCCCCCTGTCACCAGCTCCCGGTTCTGGTGGGATTATCCATGGAAACAAAGGAAGTACTGATGGTCGCCAACCAGGAGAAACCCAGAAGTGGGGTGGACACCAGCCCCTCACCCTTGTCAGCCAGGCTGGGAGGCTTGTCATTCCCCTGCGTCACCCTGTCCTTTGTCCCTGAGAAATCTACTTTCTGAGAGCACCCCTCACTTGCCCAACCCCTGTTCCTATCCTCTGTTGAGTCAAGAGAAACTCTAAACAACCGATGTCCAAGGAAGTCACGGAAAGGTGGGGATGGATGAGAAGGCAGGGAGGAACCCAGGCCTGGTCAGCCTGCAGGCTTCTCAGAGGCAGAGGGCAGCCCACATCCCTTGGTTCAGGGCTTGCTTCCGAGAAGGCTTGCCCTGGAACACTATGGAGGAATTTGGAGCCTGCTCTATACAGCAGAGGCAAAAACACAGCGCCACCCCTACCCATGGGGACCTGGAATCTGGGCACGGGGCGTCAGATCTCAGGCCAAGTTGCTAATGGGGCTTCTGGAGGCTGCAAAACTGGTGTTAGCCAGAGTACTGAGCTGGCAGGCTCCAGACCTAACTGGAGAGGGGCAGAGGCTCCTGCAAGGAGGGGACCAGACCTCTCCCCACCACCCATCCTTGACCTCCCCTTCCTCCCCACTCAGGATCAAAGGCCTGGGGCATCCAAATACATGTGACCCAGAAAACTCCTTCTGAGGTGTGAAGAGCTGCACTGTTGCCCCACTCAGATTCCTGTGTTGCAATCCTAACCCCCAGCAGCTCAGAATGCCACTGTATTTGGAGATACAGCCTTTAAAGAGGCAATTAAGGTGAAAAGAGATCATTAGTGTGAGCCCTACTCCAATACATCTGGTGTCTTTATAGGAAGAGATGAGGATAAGGATACAAGCCGAGGGAAGACGATGTGAAGATACAGGAAGAAGACAGCATCCTCAAGCCAGGGAAAGAGGTCTCAGGAGAAACCAACCCTGCTGAAACCTGGATCTCAGACCTGTAGCCTCCAGAACTACGAGAAAACTCATTTCTGTTGCACAAGCCCCCCGGGTCTGTGGTGCTTTGCTGTGCTGCCTGAGCAGACTAATAATACTTCAGGCATAAGAAGCAGCAGAAGGCACTGCTCTGGAAATAAAGGGTACCCAAGATGGCAGACACCCCACTCCTGGCCACTGTCCCACAACAGACAACTTTGTCCAGTTGGAGGGTCCTTATTAATGAGCTTCCATTTGATTCTTCACCCTCATCACGCCCCCCTGCTCCTGGCCCAGGAGCAGGTGAGCCCAAAGTCTCCACCACAGCCTCACCTTGCTACACAGAGACACAGCTGGACCCGTCCCACCATGAAACGGGCTTCCCTGTGTGGTAGTGAGTCCCTGTCATCATTAGGGCTTGCGAAGTGAGACAATGATCCTGAAGGAGCCACCTGAATGGATTAGGGGTGTGGGTTCCGGGGTGCTGGTAAGCTGAGCTCCAAGGGAGGTAGAAAGGGATTTGGATTCCAATATCAACTCCACCTCTTGTCTCATGACTCTGGACAAGATTGCTAACCTCGGCCTACTTCCAGGGTCTTCATCCAGGAAATGGGGTTGGCACAGGCTGAGCTGAGCTAATGCCAAGGAGGGTCCATACATGGGGGTTTCCTGCCCCATTGGCAAGCCCCCTCCCTCTTGGGTTTTATGACTAGCCTGGCCACCTGAGCCTGAGAAATCAGCCTTCAGAGAACAGAAATTCAACAGAATTCGGGAGAAGGCTCTAAGTGTCACAGTACTGCTAGCTGTAAACTTGAACTTGGAGTTGGTCTGGGGGACTGCAGGCAGTGAGGAAAGGGTTAAACGCAGAGCAGTTTCTGAGATGATGGTTAAGTTAGGGGCAGCAGGAGGGCCTCCTAGGGGACCAGGAGCTCTGAGCCCGGTGCTGGCCATGCCTCACTGCCAGGAGAGGGCAAGGTGGGGACACAGGTCACACTAGAGGATGCAGGCCAGAGATGACATCTGCTGCTGACTGCCTGGCTGGGTGCTCCCTGCCCCCGCCATCTGAGTCTCCTGGTGGGCTCCAGAGGGAATGGTCTGGCCCCTACTATCACCCTCCCGCAGTGGGCCTGAAATAGAAGAGGTAGGCAGGGGGCCACTTTCAGAAATGGCCCCAGGTCACCTTGGACACTCTTCCCTCTACCTATTTCAAGAGGCCAGCCACTCATCAGAAGCATTCCTGAGTGAGCGGCGCACACTCTTCTCTGTGGGTGGGGCAGGGGCTCAGCTGTTGCCTGCACTGAAGTCTTGCTGAACACCTGCCTCAGGGCGAGCCCAATGGCCTCCGGGGTGCCACACTCCAGCGCACCCCTCTCGCCTAACCCTCCCTCTTTCTCACAGTCAGGATTGGGTGAACTTCTCTGTCCGTGGGTGAGAGGTAGCAGCCAGAGAGGTACTAGGCTCAGTGGGACCCAGGTACTGCCACAAAACCAGATGCCCAGAGCTGGCCCCTAGGGACGTCAGCCAACCCAGGATAGCATGGTGGGCAGTGCGGTGGCTTGAAACCCAGATCTGCTCTTGACTGGCTTGGCAAGTGGGGCAAGTTACTTAACCCCTCTGTGCTTCAGTTTCCCCATTCAAACATAATAAGAGTCACAGAATGGCTGGGAGCATCAAATGAAACGGCAACTACCAAGTTCTTGGTGCCATGGCTGCTGCATGATAAATCCAGGCCTTTTCCCTTAGCCATGTCTTGCAGGCACCTGACACGCTGGCCACAGTTGACACAAATGTGTCAGGGACCCCCGAGGACACACGGCCTGCAGCCCCTCCTCAGGTCATGCTGCCCACAAGGGGCTCAAAATGATTTGTTGACTGAATCCCCATTTCACAGCAGGGCAAACCGAGACCCCAAGGGGCGGTATCTTGTCAAAGGATTTGAAGCCAGGTAGTTTGGTTGCAGAGGCTGCATTCTTAACCACATGCTAAACTGCCTCTCATGAAGGCTGCTACAGGCAGGTAGAGGGGACAGAGGGCTGGTGAGGGAAGGTCCTGGCTGCCTCTTCTGCCCCCTAGCCCTTCCTTTTTCCCCTTCTAATCCATTCCCTCAGACAGAGGGATGGAACCAGCGGGATCTTTTGGCCAGCTAAAGGTCAGCTCGTCCTGCAAGGACAGAGGGGCCCTGTCTGGAGGCTGAGAAGCTGGCCCTCTGCCGAGAGGGGGAGCCGCTCTCGGCTCTGCTGTCCCTGGGCTGCCTCCCACTCTGACCGTCTGCTCTTCTTCCTTCCCCCACAGCCAACTACATCCTAAGCCCCGTCTTTCCCACATCTCCTCCTCGCCCTTAATTATTTTACCTTTTATTTGCCTGGCACTTTATAGTTTACTAAATGTTTCTACATTTATCATCGCATTGACTGTGCACCAAGGAGAGATGGAGAGACAGTAAAAATTCTTTCCAATTGCCAAGTGTTCTTGTTAAAAATGCAAACATCCCCAGCACAACGACCAATTAGGCTGGCAGCCACTGAGACCTCAGAACAAATTTGCTCCAGCCTCTGCTTTCTGCTTGGCCGCTCAGCGCCAGGGGATGGAGGAGTGCTTTTCGGGAGCAGCCTGGGGGGTCGGAGGGGCCTGGTGGGGTGTCTTGGCCAATCCAAGGGTGCTGGGCCCCTGGGGGAGGAAAAGCACCCCAGGAAGGGGTTGGGAACTGAGGCAGGTGTGAGGACAGGCCATCCACTTTTCGACATTGCACAGAAAAAATGTGCTCTCAGCAAGTCCCCAGATTCTAGCCCAACCACCCTCCCTCATCCCACCTCTCTCTGAAACTATGTGCACATTCTTGTGCCCCCAAGGTCAGAGGAGAAATCTTTATTCAAGAAAAGGCCCAAAGATTTTCAGAGAGGAGTCATCAAATCCAAAACCTTGGGGAGGGAGACGGAAGACAGCGCTGTGTAGAGGAAAGAGGGCAGGGGGAGGCCCCCAGGCCTGCCTGTCTCTAATTCAACTCTGCCATGGGCCCCAAGGGCCCCAGGATGGCACAGCCCCACCCAGGACTGGCTTCAGCTGGGAGGAGAAGCCGGACGCTGGGTGCTGGCATCCTTGAAAGGGCCATCCTGAGTCATGGGGGCAAATCAGGAGGTTCTGCCTCTGGGAGAGGTCTCAGTCACCCCAACGGAACACAGATCGGGAATGGGCTGGACCATCCCGAAGGTCCTCCCAGCTCCAATATTCTGCGGTCCTACGACCACCTCAAGAAAAGAAGCTCGTGGCCAAACCCCAGACAGGGCATCTCAAGAGTTCCTGGGCTCCGGGCATGCTCACTTTCAGAGCCCGCCCCACGTCTCCTTACACATATGCAGATAAACCACATACATAAATAGAACTCTCAAGAGATGACCTGAGTTGCAGTGGACGATTTGACATAATGTTGGGTTTGTAGCTAAATTAAACATGTATTAATTTCAATGCTGTTGCTTCTTTTCAAATTTCAGAGTGTATCAGTTTGTTCCCAGCTCTCAAACGTTTTTGTTGGCTGCTGATGAAAGCTTGCAGGCCCTAGATCCTGTGTCTCTGTTCCTAGTACCCTGACCCCAGAGAACTCAGGCAGCGAGCCTGAAGAAACCCAGCAGTGGGTTTAATACACACGTGACAAATGTTGTTTCTGCAGCACAACGGGGGGGGTATCTCAAGCTCCACTCAAGGCCGCGTCCTCCAAGGAGTCTTCCCAGATCACTCCAGCTCTCAAAATCCCTCCCTGCCAATCCCAGAGAACTCACTGTCCATGGAACTTACTTGGCTGCAGCAATACACTTCCACAATAACCCCCTTGTGGCCATTTTGCTGCCTTCCTTGGCTCTGTCCTCATTTTTATTTAATATATTCATATATGTGCCTTATCTTCCCCCAGTGGACTGTGAACTCTCAGAGGCACCTCAGACTTCCCCTCTGCCTCCTCTCGAACCCAGGTCTCTTGACAGCAGGCCAAGAGAAGCAAGGTCATGTGAGCAGAGGCTGTGCAGTTTGGATAGGGGCTGGGAGCCACTGGGTCCCACCTACCCTCCATGCAGTCATCTCGATGCCCACTGAAGTTGTCGTAGGAGTCCCAGCGGATGAGGGGGTCGGAGGTGTTATAGTCCACAGACACGCTCGGCCCGTTCTCCAGGTGCTCCATGCCTAAGTGGGATGGGAAAGGCAGGGGCAGTCAGGGAGACAGTGCAGAGAGGGAAAAGGATCAGCAGCTGGAAAAACAGAGAAAGCCCACAAGCTCCCCAAAAGATGCTCCCTGAGGGACTTCTTGTTTTCTTGAGCATGGCGGGCGGGACCAGTGGTTTAAGCTGGACTGAGAACTGGGAGTCCAGTTTCTTACATTCTTGAAAAGGCTCATGCTGGGTCATAGGGGTAAACCAGGACAGGCACTGAAGAATGAAGACCCCCTGGAAGAAAGCAGGGAGGACCCCTGGCTGGGTGTCTGCCTCTTTGTCTTCTGTGTGCCTGGGGCTTCTGAGGCAGTGCCAAGAGACCAGGAAGTCTGCCCCTGGAGTCAGACCCTGGGGGTGGGGGGCAGGCTGGTTATGAGCTGCATGGGGTCAGGGATAGCAGGGAAATCACAGCCCTGACATTGAAAGGACATAAAGCCTCCAAAGGTCATACCGGGCATGGCCCTGCCCCCTCTTAAAATGCTCTCCACTCCAGACAGAAACGTACGGAGCACGGCAGAATCTCCTAGCCACCCACAGAAAACCCAGCTTAGCATTAGGACAAATACCTAATGCATGCAGAGCTTAAAAGTAGATGATGGGTTGACAGGTGCAGCAAACCACCATGGCACATAGATGCCTAAGTAACAAACCTGCACATTCAGCACATGTATCCCAGAACTTAAGGTAAAATAAAAATAAATAAATAAATTTTTAAAAACCCAGCTCAAAGACAGCATAGCTGCTAGTCAAGTCTGTCAGGGTGAGTTACCTTCCTGGCTTGGCAGTCCTTTCTTTAGTCTATCCAGAGTCCCTCTGCCCATAACCTAACTTCATCCCCTTTCATTCCATTCTCAAATAAGATGGTGAACAACTGGTCTCCACTTATAACCAGTCTAGAGGCTTCAAGGTTATTATTAAACTGGCCTTCAGGTTGAATCACCTCAGTTCTCATAAATACGCATCATCTATCCAGCACCTTTGAGTATCCCCTGCCCGCCAGCCACTCCCTCCATCTACCGTGGCCCTCACTCTCTGAATATAACAGGCTGATGACCTAATGTGACCAGAACAGTTTATCCAACCCAGTGCCTCTCTGTCTGCTTTTTTATTTTTATTATCCAGAGATTAAGTCACTGGTTCATGTTTAGCTAGGGGTCCACTCTGAAACCCAGATCCTCTACTGATGGCCTGCGTCTCAAAGATAACTTGGTCATTGTGGAACAGACCGGGGTGGAAGGGTGGTGGGGATAGGGTCAGGATAAAAGGAAGGAGTGAGAGAATGAATTCTAACTTGGGTTATACCTTGAATTTTCTCTGGCCCATAAGAAAATACAAACTCCACTTTGCCATACTCTGGAAATCGATCATCTGGAAAAAGAGAAGGAAAAACAAAAATAGGCAAAAAGTCCCAAAAAGGACTCCATAAAAAGTTTTCTTCTAGAAAAAATTAAAATACCATATATGTACATGGTTAATAATATAATAATCAACGTATATTTATACATATATACATGAAATTATATCTATACAATGAAATTAAATCTCCTGCCACTCTAGCCCCTGTCCTACTTGCCTGAGGTAATGAGGTAACTGATTGTATTTCTATTTCTTTTCTACTAGCAATTTACCTCTAAGACTCTAAATAATAGCCATTATTTTTATGCCACTATTTCCAGATACCTATTTTATTTTATTTTATTTTATTTTATCTTATCTTATTTTATTTTATTTTGAGATGGAGTCTCATTCTGTCGCCCAGGTTGGAATGCATATTTATATTTTTGAGACAGAATCTTGCTCTGTCATCCTAGATGGAGTACAGTGGTGCGATCACAGCTCACTGCAGCCTCAATCTCCCAAGCCAAAGTGGTCCTCCTATCTCTGCCTCCAGAGTAACTGGACTACAGGTGCAAGCCACCACGCCCAGCTCATTTTTGTATTTTTTGTAGACAGAGTTTTGCTGTGTTGCTGAGGCTGGTCTCAAACTCCTGGGCTCAAGCAATCCACCGGCCTCAGCATCCCACAGTGCTGGGTCTACAGGTGTGAACCACCATACCCAGCCAGACATGAATTTTAAATAACTTCTGTGGATTGACCACTATGAATATGAATAATTTGGTTCACTTACACTACTACCCCCACTTCCTCTCTTCTTAAATCTGATTATTGTTTTTATTTATTCTATTGATTGTCTTTGAAACTTTAAATAAGATAGTTAAGCCTCTATTTCTTTTTCTCTTTTTAGAGACCAGGTCTCACTCCGTTGCCCAGGCCAAAGTGCGGCAGTGCAATCATAGCTCACTGCAGCCTTGCACTCTTGGGCTCAAGTAATACTCCTGCCTCAGCCCCTGGAATAGCTGTGATGACAGGTGCATGCCACCATGCCCGGCTCGTTTTTTTTATTTTTTGTAGAGACAGAGGTCTCACTATATTTACCAGGCTAGTCTTAAACTCCTGGCCTCAAGCAATGCTCCCGCCTTGGCCTCTCAAAGTGCTGGGATTACAGGCATGAGCCACTGTGCCTGGCCATGCCTCTATTTATTGATCTGTCAATTTTCGATGGCATTTCCTGACTCCTACTATGTAAGAGAAGGAAATCTGTGACCCTCCCTTCTCTCAACTTCTGCCCAACCCCTTATTTATTTTATCAGCTATTCCTTTATTTTTCCTTGTTAAGACTGCTATCATTTACATTCTGTACTATAATTATGATGGCATCTTCTGGCTCCAGTGCAAGGAGAGCTCATTAAAGAAACACCCTTTTACATGAGCCAGGCTACACTAAGGAGATCTGGACCCTCCTCCAAGCCCCAGTTCCAGTCTTTCTCTGCCTGAGCCCAGTCTAGACACAGATCACTGCCCACTGCTTGTAGGAAAATAAGTTACAGCAAGGATGGCATCTGCTCCATGGGACACCTATCATGCCTGTGCATGTCTCCATCACTGCAGGCATCACTTCATAGTATCATGTTTGTGTGTCTCTCACTGAGGAAACTGTGAACTCCCTGAGGGTAGTGCCTGACTTCTTTCTGTTCATATCTATAGGGTCTAGCACATGCCCGACACATATAGACACACAAGTGATGCTTGGTGGGTGGGTGGGTGGATGGATGGATGGATGGATGGATGGATGGATGGGCAGATGGATAGATGGACAGATGAATGAATATGTGGATGAATGGATAGATGAATGAAGGGATGGATTAATGGATGGATGAATGGGTGGGTGGGTAGATGGATGGGTGGGTGGGTGGATGGATGGATGGACGGACAGACGGATGGAAGGACGGATGTATGGATGGATGGATAGATGGATGGATGTGTGTAAAGATGAATTGGTGGATGGAGAGAGAGATGGGTAAATAAATGTGCATTTATATGTCCCAGGCATGAATGTGATATAGATAAAACTTCCAATGAATAAAAGAAAGAAGCAAAAGCAAACACCAAACCTTTCCGAACCACCTCTTCTTCTCTCAGAAAATGGTTTCCCCTTGCGGCGGCCATACCTCTCCACTATTGCTCTTCTGCCCTACAGGGTAATTATCCCCTGCTGGTCTGTCTGCCAACTCAACAAGATTTTTGAACTCCACCAAGGCAGAGACCATGTCAGGTTTCACTTTGAATCCCCAGCACTTGGTACAGATCCTAACACAAAGCAGATGCCCAATGAATGTTGAAAAGAAATGATTATCAACAGGACACACGTGACAAACTGGGAGGACAAGATGAAGGAGAGACAGGGAAAGTAATAGAAGGCTGCAAGATATAAAACAGCCCAAGGTCTGGGAGGAATTTACCTCCACTTCTACTAACAACTGGAATTCCCAGACCATCCCGATCTCAAACTCTCTCTCAAGTCTCTCTCAACTCTCTCCCATCGTCACCCTGAGACTAGACAGACCACGTGGCCCAGAAAAGATGGTCCCCATACCCATCATATCCTCTCAAACTGAGCTCCTCTCCCTGCTACAGGGGTGCCCACCCCCAGCTCCACTCAAGGAGCGCACCTTTGAAAGCATCATCAAGGTCCTCCTTCCCAAAGACAACCCCCAGGTCATGGATGGCACAGGTGTGGAACTGCACACGGAAGATGACGTCTCGGGCTGGGCTTCGGAACTTCTTGTGGTAGCACTTCAGCTGGGTGGGAAGATGGGCAGAACCAGTCAGGGGTCTGAGGCTGGGAGGTCAGGTCCCAGGGAGCCTCCTTATCAGCTCCACTGACTGAGCCCCCAAGGCTCACCCCAAACCCGATGAGGGAGAGCTCATCAACACCAAACAGGATCTCAGAGTTCTGTGGGGAAACTTCTAGAACAGCAAAGAATTGGAGATCAGCCTTGGCCTCTGGGGACAAAAATGTCCTCCCAAGAAGTTTCTGCATACAAGTCAGAGTGCAAAAAGTAAGACTTGCATACAAGTCAGAGTGCAAAAAGTAAGATGGATTTAAATGGCAGCAGGAAGGACTAAAGCTAGAATTCACAGAGTCCTTGTCACCAATAAGAAGCCAGGAGGTAACAGCTCACACTGAGTGGTATTTCCCTGGAGATGCTCCAGAACAACAGCTAAGCCCAGGGTGAGAGACACGGACTGTGTGAGACTGGAAGGTCTTCCAAGAGCCCTGAGAGCCTATGGTTCCAAGCCCGGCAGCCCAGGAGGAGTAGCTGTCTTGTCCCGAGAGGCAGGAAGGGAGTAAGAAAAGAAGAGAGAGAAAATAAACAAAGATGGGGCTTGAGACAGAGGAACAGCACTCACCAAGATGTCTCCCTTCAAGAGCAGTCCTGGCTCGATGGTGATGCAGACGCTAGTCTGGCTGTCTCCTGGGATGTTGCTAAGGGAGAGAGGTGGACAGAAACCGAGAAGGCTGCTGGAGGGGAGAGGACTTCCCTGCTGCCCCTATGCCACAGGGTTAGTGGGAAATCTCTCTGACTCTGTCCTTTCAGTCTTCTTGAGAACACTCTCTCCTCTCCCCACCCTTCTGACCTGGTCCTTAGCCCTGGGCCTTGGGCATCCCTGGCCTCTCATGCCCATGTAATACTCACTAGATGCCAGACGTGTACACAGGTTGCATGGCCTGGTAGATGCGGAGAAATGGCCGACATCCTGTAAAAGTGGGGTGGGTGTTAGCTAAGACAGCAGAAACTGGCAGGCGGGAGGGGCAGAGGAGACAGTGAAGGGAGAAAGAGAGAAAGGAAAGAAGGAACAGGGGAAGTCGAGGTAGGAAGGGGAAGGAGGAAAAGAGGAAAGAGAAAAAGAGGAAGCAGAAAGGGGAAGAAATGCCAACTTTTCACTTGTAAAGCAAACTAAATTTATAAAAACATTGCCCATCCAACATCATTGGCCAGCAGGCGCTGCAAATATTAAACCCATTTTGAAAATGAATAGATTGGGGCTTAGAAAAGTTCAGGAAGCAATGCACTTGAGAGTCCAATGGAAGTCTTATGACCCTGTAGCTCTCGTGTTGTCTGTTACTACCCAAGGTTGCCTCTTAGAGGAGAAGATGGAAGATGAAAGGGAAGAGTTGGTAAGGGGGAGGCTGGAGGGCTCAAGGCAGGTACCTCCTTTAGACTCAAAGTTGGGGATGCCGTGCATGATCACGTGGTGCAGAAACAAGGGCTTGTTGTTCATTTTGATGGAGCCGGAGAGCAGGCCGCTGAAGTAATGCACATACCTGCAGTGGTGGAAGAAGCAGCTTCAGGGAGAGAGGTCTGCGCTGGTGCAGCAATCACTGTTCTGTCTTTTCTAAGAACATTGCCCTAGATCGCTTACCTACTCTACCCTCTCCCCAACCAACATGGTCCCCCTCCCCAACCAGGCCTCCCTCCCAGACATTCCTGCCTGCTACTGGGAGCCCCAGGTATGAAGAGTGAGCAGGTATACCAGACCTAGAGCTGGGTCAAGCCAAGCATCCCACTTGGAGTTCGCCACCGCCCTCTGGTGGTCAACATGAATATCTCTTTCCTGCTTCACTCCCAGCCCAAGAATCTCCTGCTGTACCAAAATTTCCACCCCGCATCCCTGACAGGCAACATTTAGCTGCACAAGGCAGGCCCAACCACCAAACAGCTCTGACACCCTCACAGCCCCACACAAAGCTCAAATCAAGCTTGCACTCATACTCACAGCCCCAGCTCTGCCCACAGACCCAGTAGCCACAAGGGACAGTCTAGCAAATAGTGAGCAAGACTTTAACAGATGTAGTTCACTTTCTCTACATCACACTAAAGTGCATGAAGTCCCTCTCTTGGTATCCTTGAGTTTACTTGGTATTCGAGGTAACTAGCTTCTAATAAGTATTACTAACTCTAGGGTCAACATCCCCCAATATTTTTTTGTTTGTTTGTTTTTGAGATGGACTTTCACTCTTGTTGCCCAGGCTAGAGTGCAATGGTGCAATCTCGGCTCACCACCACCTCTGCCTCCCGGGTTCAAGCAATTCTTCTGCCTCAGCCTCCCGAGTAGCTGGGATTACAGGCATGCGCCAACATGCCCAGCTAATTTTGTATTTTTAGTAGAGATGGGGTTTCTCCATGTTGGTCAGGCTGGTCTCGAACTCCCAACCTCAGGTGATCAGCCCGCCTCGACCTCCCAAAGTGCTGGGATTACAGGCATGAGCCACTGCACCTGGCCAACATCCCCCAATTCTTTAACAAAGATCTGTTGGAAGAATGGAAGGACTAACCCATACCTTCTCCTTCTAGACAGAGAGGATAAATAAGGTCCAGGAGGGGTCACTGGACTCCAGAGACACACAGCAAGAAAACACAAAGCTGGGAGTGGATGGGGAGAGCAGGAAAGAAGTCTGGACCCCAACGCATCTGCCCAATAAACTAGAGATCAGTCCTTCTGCGTCCATTAGTCAGCATTTTCCCTTTTCTTATTGGCCAGGGAATGCCAAGCTGAGTCAGTTAGACCAATCAGAATGTATGCCAAGGCTCTGCAGGAGCCAATAGTAGGTCTCTGAGGAGGGTGGAACTAGAGACCACATGACCATGATAAGATCCCCTCCTGTCTCTTGGCTCCTTGGCCCACCTCCAGGCCTGTGCGCCTCTGTCCCTGGGCTTGGGTGGGGCCTCCTCGGACTACTCAAGTAAGATAATCTGATGGGCAGTACCCGCTCCTATTCAGACCCCTGCCCCATTACTCAAGCCGGAAACCTGGAATAGCAGTTCCTATCAGATCTCTGGATCACGCCAACAGGATGTGTCTGTGTTCAGGGGACAATGAGTCCGGGGGCGGGTGACAATGAATGAGAGAGCTACAGGCAAAGCCCCTCCCTCTCTCTTTCCCTGCCTTCCTCTCCTCCATCTGCTCCATTCCCTGCAAGTGACACTGACAAGAAGGCAGGAGGGTGGCAACAAATGCATAGTAAACCCACAGTTGCACTTCCACATCTGGGCTCAGAGAGGTGACCCACCCACAAACAGAGGCAGTGTCAGATAGGAGCCAGGCAGACACGCCCCAACGGCACGCTGTGCAAGCGCATTTTGAACACCAGGTGATACGGTTTGGCCGCATCCTCACCCAAATATCATCTTGTCGTAGTTCCCGTAGTTCCCTCATGTTGTGGGAGGGACCCAGTGAGAGATAATTGAATCATGGGAGTGGTTTCCCCCATACTGTTCTCAGGGTAGTGAATAATTCTCACAAGATCTGATGGTTTTATAAGGGGAAACCCCTTTCCCTTGGCTCGCTCTCTTCTCTTGTCTGCCACCATGTGAGATTTGCCTTTCACCTTCCGCCATGATTGTGAGACCTCCCCAGCCACGTAGAACTGTGAGTTCATTAAACCTCTTTCTTTTGTAATTTGCCCAGTTTTGGATGTCTTTATCAGCAGCGTGAAAATGGACTAATACACCAGGGAATCCCTAAATAATCCTATTCCTGAGAGGTGACACTGATCCCTGGTCTTCAGACCTTCACTGCTCAGACTCAGAGATGTGATTCTCTGCCCATTCTCTCCAAGTCACACTGTGCCATTGGAACAGCATGCTCCTCTCTTAGTATCCTTATCCTTCAAGGTCAAAGGTCAAACTGTGATTATGGTCAGCAGACACACATGGCAAGCCAGAGACTGAGAAGGCAGTATTTGACCAATCGTTCTTCTTCCCTGAGAAGACTCTCATTGATCCACAGCTGCTGTGTCTGGGGGCCTAGCCAGAATTTTCTGCACATAAAGACATCCCATTTCTGGTTGCTGACTCTGAGGCTGGCTATCAACTGTTTTGTGCCCACTATAAGGTGCTGAGTTGCCTGAGGACTCACTCACTTCTTGGGCTTCCAATTACATTGGTGGGAATAGCCCCCAGCTGGGACAGCAAAGTTCTAGCCAGCCAAGCAAGGCAGGGTGATGGGGCATGTGTTGAGACCCAGCATGGTGAGGCTAAAGAGCTCCAGGACTCACAGCTCTAGGCCCTTGTTGGCCCAGTCAATGTGCACAGGGACTAAAAAGGCAAATGGGATGCTTTGGCCTCCAGGCCCTTCTAGTCAGTGCTATTCCTCTGTCTGGATCCTTTACCCTGGGCACATTCACTTGGAGGCTTCCTTCTCCCTACCCAGATCTCATGTTACACGTCACCTTCTCGGAAGGCCCTTCCATGTGAATCAGCCCTCTTGCCGGCCCCATCACTCTCTAGCCATCATAGTTTGCTTTTTCTTTGCAGCTCTCATGACTATGTGAATTGTTTCCTTATATGTGTATCATCCACTAGAAGCTGAGCTCCCTAAGCCCTTGCCTGGCAGATTCCGCACCATGTCACCTGTGTGCAGAACGGTGCTGACATCACAGCACACAGCAGGTGGCAGGCCCACAACTCCCAGCAGCAAACGGAACTGGGCCTGTGTCCCACTGTCCAGGTCTCCAGCTTGGGCTTGGGTTTCCCACCACCCTGGCTGCAGCCTCCCCCAAAGACCACCTGCCCCTGATGCTGCCTGTGCCTTCCTGTGGACGAGATGTCATTGAGCAACACGTCACCCACGGAGCAGGATCCCTCAGGACAGTGGGACACACAACCGGGGGCCACTGCCCTGGCCCAGGCATTACTAGGCTTTCATGTACTTTCCAGTTCTGCCACTACTCGCTATAGACCCTGGCCATGTCCCCTCCCTCGGCTCAGCTTCTAATCTGCAAAATGGGATGCCTAGGTCGTCACATGACAGCTCACCATGATTCCAGTTTTTAGGCTCAAATTCACTCCCTCTAAGAGGTATTCCCCAACCATCCCCCTTAAAAGAGCCCCGTTCCCCTCCTTTCAGTTCTCGTGTCTGCAGTGCCCTCTTTCCTTCCTAGCCTCGTTGCTGTCTGACATTGTTTTGTTTGTACGGTTATTTGTTTCATGTCCATCTCTCTCATTGGGTATCAGTTCACCAAGGGAAAGGACTTTTTCCTATTCGCCTGGATATCTCAGTGCTTGGAGCCATAGTAGATGATTTAAAGTTTGCTGAATGAATAAATCCATCCCTGCCCTGTTTCCTGCCTGGGCTATTGTGAGACTCCAATGAGACCATACGGTTGAAAGCTCTCAGTAAAACTGTCTAAACTCTCCCAACAGAAGGTGACCCTTATCATGAGTCTCTGACCTCCCACAGCAGGGGGCAGTGACGCAGTCTCCTGTAGACTCATCCAAGCACTGAAGCAATCCTGCCTCCAGGGCCAAGAACAGCACACGCCTTCCTATGCCAGCGCCTTTTTATCCCCAGACTCCTGCTTGCCCACGAAGGTTGCACTGCTCTCTAGCACAGGCCTCAGAGTCAAGTGCTGTGCCAACCTGCGGGCACACACCACAGGCTGGCTCCCGGGCTCTTCTGTGTGCCTGAGCTCATACCACTGCAGGCTGGCATCTGAAAACATGTGCCTGGTACACCCTCACCTAGGCACAGCTATCCCATCCCTGTGAGTACACAAGTCTTGTCTCCACATACAGTGAGTGCACACATACATGCATGGGGCTGAGAGCCCCAGAGACCCACCTTCTTTGGGATGGCTGGCCAATGGGCACAATCTTATCCTCATAGAACCGCTTCATTGCAAACCGGTCCAGAGCCTGGTCCGCACTGCAGGGAGAGACAGGTGGTCAAAAGAGGCAACTCCTGCATCCAAGAGCCCCTTGTTTTCCCCACCCCTGCTCCCTCAGACCTGCAGAGCCCTCTGGCCAGCCCTTGTCCTGGAGGGAAGACAAGCCTCTTCCCCCTGCCATCCTGTGCTGAGAAGCTTTCTGGAAAAGAGTGCTTCAGCATCTCTCCAACTGTGTGGGGTAGCACTCAGCCCAGGCTTTAAAGCTCAGCAGCCTGGGAGCCCAGCTCAGGTCTACACTTATGAGCCCCATGCCCTGGTACAAGTTCGTGAATCTCTCTGAACTTCGCTCTCCTCACCCATCAAATGAGGGTGATAATTGCCCCTTCCTCAAAGGTGACTATGGAGATGAAGCGAGGGAACATCCATAAAGAGCTTGACACACAATAGGGGTACAGGAGTACAGTAGGGGTGTGGCCTCATCTTTGCTCATCATTAAGCAAAGATGAGACTGGCTTGGGTTGCTCAAAGTCCTAACGCTACAGCCTCCTGGCAGGCCCTCCACAGAAGATTCTACCCGTCCTCACAGAGCGCTCAGAGAAATCACTTTGAAATGAAAAGATCACGAAGCTCCAGTGACTTCCCATCACTCTTAGAGCAAACTCCAAAGTCCTCAGTGAGGCCACGAGGCCCCATGGCTCTGCCACCTCCTAGCTTACCCTCCTCTTCCTCTTCCCTCACTTGCTCAGCTTCAAACACCCCAGCCCCTCACATTCCCGTCCTTCCTCTTCTTTCAGTGTGCAAGGCTCATCCCGCAGGCCTGATACGGCTCAGCCCTTCCCATCCTGGTCACTCAGGTCTCTGCTTCAGTGTCGCCTCATCAAGAGGCCTCTTCTGACCATGTACCCGCTTCTCCACTGCCCTTCTCGAGTCCCTTTACTCTTTAATGATAATTAGCACCTGCTATTACTAATGTATTTGTTTGCGTGTTTAATGCCCATGAAGGCAGTGACCTGGCTTTGCCCTCTGCTGCATTCTCAGCACCTAGAACAGAGCCTGGCACATTGGCTGTCCAATATTTATTTATTTTTTTTCTTTTTTAGACAGAGTCTCCTTCTGTCACCCAGGTTGGAGTGCAGTGGTGCCATCTCGGCTCACTGCAACCTCCGCCTCCCAGATTCAAGGGATTCTCCTGCCTCAGCCTCCTGAGTAGCTGGGATTACAGGCACCTGCCCCATCATACCCAGCTAATTTTTGTATTTTAGTAGAGACAGAGTTTCACCATGTTGGCCAGGCTGGTCTCGAACTTCTGACCTCAAGTAATCCACCTGCCTTGACCTCCCCAAGTGCTGGCATTACAGGTGTGAGCCACTGCACCTAGCCATATTCCTTGTTGAATGGATAACAAAATGAATGGGTGAATCCCTCTGCCTCCCTGAAGAGTGGGATAGGAAAGGGAGTCACTGACTGGATGTTCTTTATTCTTGTTCCAAACACCTAGGTAGGAAGAGGGCCCCCTGTTGTCCAGAGGCAGAGGAATGCATGAGACAACTTCTATATTCTATATTCTATATTGTTCTGCCAGACCCAGATCTGATCCAACATTTCTTTCTGACTCCCTTCCTGCTGGCCCAGGGAAAAAGAAGGTGGTTTGGTAAGGAAATGGGGCTCCGAAGAGCTGGCCGTATGGGGTGCTCAGGGCAAGGCCTGCCTCCCAAGCCTGCCCCACCAGAGCCCCCAAAAGAGAACTGGACTCTCTTCCCTCCCACCCTCTGTCCACAGGCTCCTGCCTCAGAGCTGGGGGCCCCTGAACCCGTCCTCATCGCTTTGCATTCCCTCTGTGCTTATCCCGTCACTCCAGGGAACAGAGAGGCTGTGGGTGGATGAGAAGAAGGGGTCACACTGTCAATGTTCCAGAGGATGGGCGGCTCCAGGCCCCTCTTACCTGGCAGAAATGTTGCTGTAGTGCATGTAAGCCGCGATGACAACTCCTATCCTGCCTCGGTTTCCCTGAAAGAACCCCCAAACACAAAAGCATTTATTTCTAAGGCCAGCCCTGCTGCCCCAGAGCTTATCTAGAAGCCTTGGTGGAAAGGAATTAGGGCTGGAGAGAGGGGTGTGGATTTAAGGGAGAACATAAGGAGGAAGGAGGCCTCAGGGGAGGGAAGCAGGTGGGGACTAAGTCTCAGAAAAAACACATCTGATCATTCACTGCCGTGGACATAAGCTGATGTCACCTGCACTTCTTAGAGGTGCCCCCCAAGACAGAATCTATTATCCCCTAGAAAGAAAAATACACACAGACTTATATGCTCACAAAATCCAAGGATATAGGCAGGTACACACGATCATCCAAGGACACATTCAGGCACTCACACACACACACCCATGCCACAGCTCTGACCTTGTTGTGTAGAACAACGACATTGTGGGGGTCTGCGTTGAGCCATGTGTCCATGGCCTTACAGATGCTGCAGATCTTCTCCAGGGCTGGGGTGTGGAGGTCGGGCCAGCCAAATTCCAGTACCTACGGCCCAAGCCATGAGTGAGAAGAGGGCAGAAGCCCTGCAGAGTCAACCAAGCCAGCGGGAGCCGCCCACGCCACGTGCTAGTACCTGGGCGGCGGCCCGCAGCTGCTGGTTCCTGCCAGGACTTGGTGTCTCCCTGCCCACTGGTCAGCAAGGAGGCAGGGGTGTGAAGAGTAAAGGCCATGCATGACCCAGTACTGGGGACCCTGGATCCAGGTCTTGGCCCTGGCAGTGACTCACTGTGGGGCCTTAGGCCTCATGTCCTCTTCCAGTCTCAATTTCCCCATATGTGTGTTTAAAAAAAAAGAAAGGCTTAGAGCTGATGACCCCAAGGTCCCTACCATAGAACTGACTTCCAACGTGCTGAGGGGCCCCAAGCACTGCCCTCAAGCTCTTCTCCCATGGACAGCTCTGAGGTCTGGCTCAGGCTGAGAGAGGAAAAAGCAAAGGGCTGTCTGATGTTCATGACTCTTTTCTAAGCCCTGGACACACAAACCATCCACTTTCCAGGCCAGTCAAGAGCAGCCTCAAGGACACAAAGGGCAGACCTGAAGAGCAGGCTTCGGGCCTCTCAAAACCTTTCTAGACTCACCAACTTTAAAGTAAAAGAGAACTCTGCAAGGACCCGTAGAGCATACCTAATCCAGCCAGGCCACTTTCAGAGGGGCGCATTGAGGCCCAGAGAAGTCCGTCACCCCCCCAGGGTCACACAGCAGCATGTACCAAACTCTCAGAGTTAGGAGCAGATGCCCATGACAAAGCCCGCACACAGCCCCCCGAGCAAACAGAGTAAAAAGCAGCAGCAGGGCCAGCCTCGCTGGCTCACGCCTATAATCCCAGTACTTTGGGAGGCCAAGGTGGGCAGATCACTTGAGGCCAGGAGTTTGAGACCAGCCTGACCAACATGGCGAAACCTCGTCTCTACTAAAAATACAAAAATTAGCCAGGCGTGGTGGTGGGCACCTGTAGTCCCAGCTACTCGGGAGGCTGAGACAGGAGAATCGCTTAAACCCAGGAGGCAGAGGTTGCAGTAAGCTGAGATCATGCCACTGCTCTCCAGCCTGGGCGACAGAGGGAGACTCCGTCTCAAAAAAACAAAAAAACAAAAAACAAAAAATGGCAGCTGGAAGGTCAAAAGCAGCAACTCCCAACTACTTTAAATCCAAAAACTAAACATCTCACAATTCCAGCCTCACCCAAGAGATTCTGTGTACTCCCCAGCAGGCAGACCTGGGTGGAAAGTCACTGCCCCAAGCTTTGCTTTCTGTAATTTACATTATGGAAAGGATAAATAGATCATTTTCCATTTTCCAGATAGAAGATGGCACTCTGACTTTGAATAGGCTTTTCAAACTGTCACAGCATTTTCCCCAAGATTATTATGTGGGAACCGCGGACAGGGAGTCCATCTGTTCTTCTCCTCCCCCACCCCAAAACAGCCACTGGCTCACCTTGGCATGGAGCTTCGTGATGTCAGGTCTCCGCTCAGAGAGGTTGAACAGCTAGAAGGAGAAAAAGGAGGAGAGCATGAGGAGGTGAGAGTCAGGAGTGCAGTAAGGGGAGAGAGAACCATGGGCTGCTGGTCCCAGAAAGGATGGTGGCATCATCACCAACTTCCTCTGAAGAGCCCACGACAGCACCCAGCAGGGCATCGATGTCCTTCCACAGCCAGGGGCCTGGCCATGAAACAGCCATGAGCTCCCTGGACCTCCTGTACCTGCTCTCACTCTCTCTCCCCTGATAGGAATTCTATCCATACATGAACATGCAGGTGAGTCCCAGCAGACACACCATCACCAAGAGGAACTAAACTGTAGGTCCTCAGGATGAAGAGGGAGAGAGAGAGAGAGATGAGGACACTGAGCCACCCCACTCCATGAGCGGATATCCTGAATGGAAGACGAGACAGGGATGGAACTTGTCTCCAGTCCCGCTTGCCTCTCGTCACACTGAACGGGAATCCAGTGGTGTGAGATGATAAGTAGTTGGCAATCTCTGGTTTCCACTTCATACATAGACCTTAGAACCTCATCCCATGAGGCTGCAACTTCTCTGTCACCAGACATCCTCCATCAGAGGGGCAAACCATCCTGGGTGGTCCCAATCAGACCCTTGACATACCTCTCCCAGCACATGCTTTTCAATGCGTGACCACTGGGGTCCCATTCCTGACCACTGGAATCCCACGGAATTCCCCAGTCTCCGGAATTCCTGCCTCTACCTCCGAGGGGGGCATGCAGAACTTCCCACCTCCACCCCACTGCCCGGGAAACTCAAAGGCCACTGTGTCGTCTCCTGGGGAGAAAAGGGGACAGCCCAGTCTGGAATAGGCAGGATAGAGAGAGGGGTGGCAGGGCACCAAGTCCCCTAGAACCCTGGACTCCTAAAATCGGAAATAGGTGGATTTTCATCCACTCTTGCATTCTGTAAAGGAATACACTTTATTATGTTACAATAGCCATCACTCAATGAATGTCTGCCACCTGCCAGCCTGTGTTAAGGACTTTACATGTAACAGCTGGCTTAATTCTCTCACCAACCGTAAGAGGTAGATCTTAGACCCACTTTACAGATGCAGAAGCTAGGGCTTAGTGAAGCTAAACAGCCAAGATCTTGTAGTTAGTAAAAGGAGAGCCAGAATTTGAACCCAGAGCTTTCTGATGTTTAAAGCCAGGCTCTTAACAATGCCCCAATGCAGCTAACAGATGGGTCTCTACAGTGGTTGAATAGTATCCTCAAAATGTCATGTCCGCCCAGAACTTCAGAATGCAACCTTGTTTGGAAACAGTGCCTTTGCCAATGTAAGTAGTTAAGGATCTCAATATGAGATCAACCTGGATCTAGGGTGGACCCTAAGTCCAATAATTGATGTCCTTATAGGAAGAGAAGGCACACAGACACACTGAAGAAGGCCACATGGAGATGGAGGCAGAGGTTGGGGTGATGCGCTACAAACCAAGGAATCCCACCAAAAGCTAGGAAAAGGCAAGAAGGGATTCTGCCCATAGGATTCAGAGGGAGTATGGCCCCCTCAACACCTTGATTTCAGATTTCCAGCCTTCAGAACTGTCAGAGAATAACTTTCTGTTATTTTGAGCCACCAAATTTGAGGTAGAGTCATCACTTGGTGTCTATGGGGGATTTGGATCTAGGACCCCTCCACCCCGCCGTGGACAGTAGATATCAAAATCCATGGATGCTCAGGTCTCTTACATAAAATATGTACTATTTGCATACAACTTGCATATAAAAAATGTACTATTTGCATATAACTTATGCATATACTTCCGTAGCCTTTAAATCATCTCTAGGTTACTTGTAATACCTAATACAATATAAACGCTCTGCAAATAGTTGTTCTGCTGTATTGTTTTTATTTGTATTGTTTTTTATTGTTATTTACTGTTGGGTTTTTTCTGAGTATTTTCAACTCATGGTGGATTGAATCCACAGAGGTGAAACTCGTGGATAGAAAGGACCGCCTCATTTGTTACAGCAGCCCTGGGAAACTAATGTGGCCTCCTACATCCCACCTCAAACACCCTGGGGGCAGCCACCTGAGGTTGTATAGATCAGATCTGTGGGTCCAGTCCACAGGCACCTCCCTGTAAAATGGACCCGAGCCCTCCTCTGGGGCCAAGGACGGATCGGCCTTTCTGTGTTAGTGGAGACCACTGCCAGTACCTCTCTCCCATGTGCTAAGGTGACTCCTCTGGGCCAGGCCAAGCCAGGTGCCAGCAACCCAGGGTCCCTTAAGACACATGTTGCCAAGACTCTGCCCTCAGACTTCTCAGAGGCACCGACCCTGTGCCAGCTCTGCCACTTCCTGACCCTGCAACCTTAGGCAAATAACCCCACCTCTCTGTGCTCCAGCAAGTGCCTGCTTGCTAGGGCTGCTGCAAAGGTTAAGTGCGTGGAAAGCAGTTGGAACAGGGCCTGGCTAGTAGCAAGCGCTCGATAACCTGAACTCTTATTGTTACTCTCTTCTCCTGGCCAGCACACACATGCACACACAGAGTTCCAGATGCCACATTCCAGCTGCAGCACACTGCTTAGAGCAGAGCTGGGCTGGAGAGTGATGGAAGACTCAGGCAAGAGAGCTGCCCGAGGAGAAGGGCAGATAAACAAAAAGAAGAGGGTGGGCTGGCACAGGGGCTGGTGGCAGGGATACCAGCCATGAAGAGGTGGCTAGCAGATGGAAGCATAGAGGGCACAGGACGATGGGCACAAGGCCCCATCCTCACCAGGTAGTTGCCTCCATGTTTGGACTTGAGCATCTGGGCCACCTCACGGAGGTTGCTCCGGAAGTTCTCCTCATTGGCTGTGCTGGGGAAGGAGACAGCGATGATCCTCTCTGTGACGTACACCAGGTCCAGCTCACAGCTGTCCTCCATGGTCCGGCTCACACTCATGTTTCTAGGGAGACAGCAGGCAGCAGAGGGTCCAGATCAGAATCCAGCCCACAGGGAAGGCCCCAGACAGCTGCACCCCATACACATCCTGTGTGACCCCCAATTGCAGTCCAGGGTGCTTGGCTGCTCTTCAACCCAAGGCCAAGGCCAGAGGCTTCCTCTGGCAAGGCCAGTGTGGCCAGCTTGGGAGTGCCGGTGAGAACAAGCTGGGTAGGGCTGGCAAGGACCTCAGGCCATTTCAGAACCAAACTGATAACACCAATTCTTGGTTCCCATCAGTCCACTGCCTTCAACCTGTGACTCCAGAGCTCAGAGCCAGAGCCAGACTGGCCCAGGAACCCGGAGCTCTGGCTCCCGACACTGTGACTGCCTAGCCAGGCAGAAATCTCCCGAAAGGCCCCAGACTGCTCTGGAACAGGAAAGAGAGCCTGCGCTGAACGCTCTCCAGCCCTGGAACGGAGCCTTCCACTGCCCGCCCCTCGCTCTCTCGAGCTGTGGAGTGAGCGGGAGACCTCTCAGGGGAGAGGGCAGCTCAGGTGACATGTTCACCTGGGTTCCAGGTAAGCCAGACCACAGCACACATTCCAGCCCTCCCGGAGGCAGGCTGACTCCTGCCCTTTGTTCCTTGGCCTTCTCCCCACCTCTGGCAGCTCCCACCGCCTGCCAGAGCTGCTTCTTGGCAGCAGCCTCCCTGATTTCTAAGGGCCCAGGAAACAAGAGGGCATGGAGCCCTTGCTGCTGCAGTGGTGGGTAGCTGCCAGCACCATGCATTTCCCGGAGAGGTGGGGAGGTCCCTGGGCTGGCCATCCTCTCCACTGGGCACCGGGTGAGGAAGGGAGGGGCTCACATCTTTACATCTCTCACAACTTTTCTTCCAGAGGAAGGGTCCAGGATGCCCGCTGGGGAAGCCCACCTCTTGCTTCTAGAAGCACCTCCCCCATCCTCCAGCTTTTTACCCCATCATCAACCTCCTAGTGTCTCGCGTCCCCTTCTATCAAATGCAGGCAGCACTCACATTTCGTTCTGCTAACCTTTCACCACAGCGGGATAAAGTGGAGAGTAAAGGCCAGTGAAAGGAATACCGCCGGGATATTTAAAAGTTACGAGGGCTTTCTGGCACTAGACAGAACAAGGCCCCGGATGCTGAGAAGCCGTGAAGAATCCAGACCTCCACCAGGGTTCAATCCCAGCCCAGGTGGGGCGTGGAGGTGGGGCAGCCAACGATGAGGCATGGCAGGTCCTCTCTGGTGGGATGACAGGGCCCCAAGTGGGATTGGGGACCAGCACCCGGGGGTAAGGAGCCCGGTTTGAGTTTGACTCTGAGTCCCGGCCACTTCTTGTCCCTATGGAAAGCTTCTCATTGCAGCTGTGGGGGTGGTGAAGTTTCTATCTCAAGCCAACTGCCTACCCAAGGACAGTTCTTGTAGGTGGTGACCAGTTTGGGACAAGAAGCCACATGCACACATACCTGCAAGCAAGTGGGTGTGAGGGCGGGGAGCCTCAGCTAACTTGCAGCATCCCCTCCTCCCCACTCTCCAAAACCCCTCTCTGTCCTGGCTCCAAGGAAGAAACTAGAATGTCAGAAAAACTCGCAAGCCCAAGCTCCTGTGATTTCAGCCTCTCCCTCAACACAGGAGGGGGAGCAAGAGGTACTGCTGAGGGCCGTGAGTCAGACGTGGCCCATAGGGATGCTGACCTGCCCCTGTCTACAGGCTGGATCCCGGGAAGGACGCAAAGGCAGAACAGTGCCACCAACCGGACAGCCTCAGCATCACACTCTGAATCCATCTGTCCAGGTCTGAGGGAAGGAGGGGACCCTCTAAGAAGCCACCTCCAGTCCGTGGACAGCCAGCAGAGGGGCCAGAAACTGCCAGGGGCTTCCACTCTACCCCAAGGCTGGCATCCCCGATCATCTCAGGAGCCTCGGTGGGTGAAGGTGAGGCAGAGGCGGAGGGGAGCAAAACAAACTCTCTGGATCACCAAGACACAAAGTCCCTCGTGCATCCCCTTCCCCCGGCCCCTGCCAGCCTAGCCAGATAGGGAACTTTCCTTTTATAAACTACTCTGCCCAGTCAGAACCCCCTGTTTGCAGAGAGGAAGAGATTCAGCACAGGCCTCGATGCCCACCAGCCCGAAATGCAAATCCAAGTGCTGCTTCTTGGTAGCTGTGTGACCTTTACAAGTCACCTCATCTCTCTGAAACGCAGCTCTACCAAAGGGAATAAAATATGTACCTTGTGGGGTTGTTGCAAGGACTAGATGAGCTCATGCAGGTAAATAAAGACTCAGCTCAAGGGCTGGCTAAGAGCTCAAAACACAACTGTTGCCAAGGGCATCTGCACCCATCCCCTCCTGTGCCTTTCCCATTTGCCCACACTCCCCACCCGTGGCTTTATGGCTGCAGTCTGGGGCACCCAGAGTCAAGACTTAACAGGAACACCCACAGTGACCCCCCTGCTTGCACTCCCGCCCCCTGCCCCCATGGGCCAGGCATACCTGATGGGCTGGAGGTGGGGCTGGACACTCGGGGTGACCCTGGCGGAGCCCTGAGAAGGAGAGAAGAGAAGCGGCATTATGCAGGGGTGGGCAGGATGACGGGAGGAGCACACCAGAGAGCTGTCCACAGGAGCAAACACGATCCTCTTCTCCTTTCCCTGCCAACATTCCGACCCTGCCACCCTAACCCCTGCAAAAACACAGCCCGCCCGAAGCCAAAGCCATCAACACTGATTCCACGTGAGCGTGCCTGCCTGTGTGCAAGCCCCAGAGGGACGAAAGGAAGAAATCCCGAATGCTGAGGACTGCACCCCACCGGGCTGGTGCCATCCAAACTGAGGGCACACTCAACAGTTACGGACTCAGTGGAAACACATTTCACTTTGATTCACTCACCCACACAAGAGAAACCCCAAGAGGAGAATACGACTGCCACCACGAAAGAAACAGGAGCGATGAGAGTAATGGCGCCCCTCTGTCCTGCCACCGTCACCCCACACTTCTCTGCTTGAAAGTAGTGACGTCAAGTCATTCACTTGAGTTTAGAGACCAGAACAGCCAGGTGGAGCATGCAGGAACCAAGACGAGGCCTAAGGCAGTGAGCCATGCTCCTGAGGGCCCACTCCCCACTGTCTGTGGCAGACAGTAGCCATCTCACCCACTCCCCTTTTCACAGCTGTCGAGTGGTACGAACTTAAGCAAATGGGCCCAATCCATCCCAGGGCAGCAGGATGGTATGGCGGGTGTGAAAGCACAGGGTCAGAGGCCCACAGACCATGGAGTTTGGATTCCAGGATCCTGCTGGACAGCCCTGTCAGTTGTAATGTAACCCCTCTGAGCCTCTTGTAATGTCACATGTAAAATGGGACAACCTTCAGGCTGGCGGTGAGAATCCAAAGGAGTTATGCATATAAGGCACTTCGCATCATGCCTGGCATTCGCCAGATGACAGCTGTTGTTTCTGTCGTTACTTTTGTATCAAGAAAAATGAAAAGGGTAGTTACAACCAAACATTCACCTCTATAGAAAATCAAAAACCTGCATCGCCTCTACCCATCCTTCCAGCCACCTCATAGGATGCAGAATCGGGATGCCCCGATTCTAGATTCTCAGACCTCCTGAGCCCATTGACACCGTCCAAACACCCATGTGCCTCTCGGAAAATGGCCTTTTCCTCCCACCAACTTGCAGCCTCTTCTTCGGGGAGACAGGACCACAATCTGCCAAGAAAGGAAGAAACTGAGGCACAGAATAACTTACCCTCAAGTCCCTAGGAAGTTGATGGCCAGGCAGGATTCACACTCCAACCCGGGGCTTGACCATGGGGTCTCCAAGAAGAGGAGACCCTGCACCCCTCTCCTGGCTCTGCAGTGCCTACGAGGCAGGATAGGTGGGCTCCGAGGCCCAGCTCCCAGCTGAGTCCCAAGTTAGAGCAGCTCTGCTAAGAGGGGGACCCTCCATCCAGCCTTCGGGAAGAAGGCTCTGCCCAGAGTCTGCTCTGTCCCAGCTGCCTCGGACCAATGAGCAGCCCTGCAGCAGTGAAGGAAGGAAGAGCCAAGTGCGGCTATCGGGGGGAAGTTTCTAAGTCTCACAGCTCTTCTGGCCCTGAGGACTCCAGTTTGCATGAGTCAAGCTTGGGGGTGGGGGGATTAGAGAAGGGTGGAGCTGGGAGTCAAGGAGTGATTGTGTTTGGTTTTCAAGACCCAAACCAGGCTGTTCCAAAACTACCCGCTCAGTGGAACACAGAAACCCAACACTTCATCTATCTCCATTCCACTAGTCCCTAATGAGGAGTCCCTGAATCTCCCCAGGCCCTAGGCCCTGCTCCAGGCCCCAGGGCCACCCTGCTATAAATAGCCCCTTGGGTTTCATCTGTTGCTGATCCGTAGCCACTTTTGGAGGAAGCCACCACAGCTGCTTTGAACAACTGGAAGCCACAACGGTAGCCAAGACGTGAGGTGTGGCCGGGAGCATGGGACCAGACCCAGGGAGCTGGAGAAAGACAATGGGCCATATTGAGATGGGCTTGGCAGGGGGAACTGGGGAACCAAGGGGAGCTGGGAGCCTGTAAAGGTGCAGGGGTAAGCAGGACGAGCAGGGCAGCAGACCTGGCTCCCGTTTCCCCACCGCCCTCTTCCAAACGTTACAACACTCCACATTCCTCAGCCTCCCCACCCCAAAAAAAGCCAGCGAAGATAAATAAAAACTTGGCCCAAACAGAGTCTGGCCAGGCCGCCTCCAGAGGTGATAAGGCAAAGTCCAAGCCCGCTCTGCTCCACCGGGCGGGGGGGAGAGGGGAGCAGGGGGAGGAAGCCACCCTGGACAGTGACCCCACCGCGGAGGATGGGGGACGAACAGCTGGGACTGTCATCCCCTGATGAATCACTGGGCTGCCCTCTCACTGACGGGGCTTCCTGTTTTCTGCAAAGTTTGGGGGCACGTGACCCTTGCTGGCAGAGAGAGAGCAGACATGCACGGTGACACGTCTGAGTGTCGGTGCACACAGACAGAACTCAGAGAACAACAAATGGGCTGGGGCGGGGGGGTGCGGCATGTCAGCAAACACACCCTAGTGCTCCAGAAACACAGGTGACCTCACACGAGGGTAGCGATGGCGCCTTTGGAAGCATGCCTCATCGTGTAGCTCTTTACAAGCACGGTGGGAATAAGTCAAGGCATCCGGTCATCCCTGAGCCTCCAATCTTCATGCTCACTCTCCCATTCAGCAAACATCCACCGAGTGCCACCAGCTGTGTGCCCAGCCATGCTCCAGACACCAGGGGACAAAGGAAGTGAAGTCCCTGACCTCAGAGAGCTTGTATTTTACGGACCATGATACTCATCAACAGACCCAGCGGGAGGAGGAGAGGTTCCATCTCATTTACCCATCTGTAAAATGGGCCCCGTACAGCGCTCACATAATCTTCTGCCTACTCTGCATAGAGCCCCTAGGGCAAACGACTACAGGACTTTACAAACTGTTTTAAAAAGAAAAATAAGTTCTCTGCCTGCCTGTAATCCTATCTTTTCCTCTCTGGGGATCACAAAGCACTTTACCCACAAGGCTTTGAACTTCTTCCTACCTCCTCTCAAGACATAGATCGATTATAGAACTTTTCATCCAACTCTCTAAACACCAAACAGAACTCTCCCCTATCCTCACCTCCAAAACACTGTCCTTCCTTTGCTGAAAGGGCACCATGAAAGGAGACTCCACAGCCTCCCGGACATAGTGTCTTACTTTTCTCACTGTCAGGAAGTTCCTCCTGGTATCTAACCCCCATCCTTCCTGCTGCAGATTCAGCCAACTCTTTTTGCCTTGGTCCTCACTGCAGGCAAGAGCTGATCACCACTCAGACACTACTGGGTCGCTCAAGGTCTATGACCCCAGGTTCTGTTTTCTGCCGCCTTCTTCCCCGTCATAAGGCAAGGAGCAGGAACCCCCAGCCTTGGGTGGGGTTGGTTTGAAGCAATGCCTCTGTGGGAAGAGCCCTGCCTTCCTTTGAGGTCCACAGACCAAACACAACAGCTCAGGACCAAAAGAAAAGCCATTTCCTGAGCCCAGGTCCCCAGAGGGGCACAGTTGGGAGGAGGGTCTGTAAGCGAACACCAGGGGCCTTGTCAGGCAGCCAGAGATTGGTGACTGACCTACGTCAGGGGCCCGGCCCCGTTCCTACATCTCCTCTGGGGGCTGTGGCCAACCCCCACACAGCACCCCCTTCAGCCACACCCCTTCCCCTCTCCTTCCTGCCCACTAGCCTGGATTTTTCCAAAACAAAGTGCGACACAGCACACTGTCCACAAACTCCACTACACACCAACTCGGCAGGAGGAAAACAGCCATTCCTGCCTGTGAGTCCTGGGCCATGAGCCAGAGACAGCAACGCAGCTTGACAAACAGCCACATTATCACAGCAGCAGGCCCAGGTCCTCCTCCCCCGGGGTGGACTGCTGGAGAGTCCCGTGGCTGGGCAGGGGAATGACTCAATGACCCTGGGGCCAACCCAACCTGAGACAGGTGACAGGAGCCTTAAAATTTAGGTTTTCTCTCCTCCTTTGCAGTACACAGGCCGTTCTGCTAACTGCTCACTTGCTTACCCTTCCAAAGCTCATCTTGTCCCTCCTCCCATATCCAGACAAGACAGCACACTTACCCATCTTGACACACAGGCACAGACATATCCATCCCAGATCACCAATACTTTCTTCTTAAAAAAGTCAAAGAGCCTCAGTCACAAATAAACGGCCACCTCTTTCTTCCCTAGGACCAAGGTCGTGCACACTCTTGCAATCAAAAGTTCTTCGTGATGTCCAACTTCACTCTCTCTTGCTGTAACGCTAGTTGACGGGATCCATCTGGCCCAGGCTGGGAATGTGGGGACAGCAGCTCTAGGATTTGGCTCCTGAGTGTGCCCAGACCATTGGCTAGAAGGCTTGGTTCACACACCATCACCCTGTCCCCTTGCCAAAGGTTAGGAGTTCAGGATAACACCAGACCCCAGCAGCAGTCCCAGGAAGGGATGGAGTGGCATTCACCGAATCATTCAGCAATGCCAAGCCTCTGTTTCCTCATCTATAAAGTGGACTCATAGGCTCTGCCATACAGGGGTATCAGGAGGATCTCAAAATAGCCAACACAGCTCCCAGCCCTTAGTCAAAATAACAGTAATAAGAATGGCTCACAGTTATTGAGCACGTATGATATATTTTGAGTACATGAAGCTTGTATATCCTTGGTAGTAGGTACACACAAAAGATTAGGTTCCCCCTGCACCCCAGCCCCAGAAACATCACAAGCAGGGACAAGGGCCCCTCCCCAGTACGAGTACCCCATGCCCAGAGGAATTCACGCATACCTTGAGCGGAGCCTTCCCCACTAATTTAAAAGGCATGCTCCCTGCTCCACCTGGAGAGGTCCCATGTGGCCCTTGGGATGCTGCCGCTTTGTAGGGCTGGACATGCAGGACGGCCCCAGGGCAATGTGGCGGTGGCAGTGGGCTCACCACAGGAGTCAGGCTGCCTATAGGAGCTGCCCCTCCTGCTCCCGCAGCACTCCCTCCAGGGCCCTCCCCACCGTGGGTCAGGCAGCTGTCAGATGATAGGGCCTCGTGCCATCAACATCTACCCCTGTGCCAACCACCAAAACCACTCCCTGTTCCTCTGCAGCCCAGGGCGGGTGAAGATGGAGGGGCCAGCACAGGAGGCACTGTCAGAGAGGGGCAGGGAAGAAAGGAGAAAGCCCCACTGTGCTGGGAGTCTGCCCCTGGGGTGTGGAGACAAGCCCAACCCCAAACGAGGCTCAAAGCACGTCCTGGAAGAGCCCCTGAGCCCTTCTGTGGGATCCTTCCATTTCAGGCATCCGCCCCTTCCCCTCTCCCCAAAATGGGAGGCAGGAGGAGCCCAGGGGGACCCGTGGACCCATCTACCAGCCTCCTCCTGAAGCAACAGCATCTAAGCCACACAGTGGTGCTTGCTATTTTCTAAGACTCTTGTCTCCAGGGAAGCAGGCCCTACCACTTCCCCAAGGACTAAGACGGCCCCAAGAGTCAGGGCTCCTTCTCTGCCTCAGCCCTCAGTTTCCCTTGCTGTGGTTTTGCGCATTTCCCCTTGCTCCCCATGGCCACTCATCACACACCAGCCTGCCGTAGCATGCCCTCTCTCCTCCCGCCCGGCCTGAGCACTGAGGCCTGGCGCAGTCGCGGACAGATGAGCTCTGGATCCCGCTTAGATGGAGGTGGCAGCCAAGACGAAGGCCCAGCCTGTAAGGAAACGGGCCTGCCCACAATCCCAGCCTCTCCTTCTACAGAGAGGTAAGGGAAGCCCACAAAACAAGGCATTATCCACCTTTCACCCCATTCCCCCTGGCCACCAGGGCCCAGCCCCATCCTTCTTCTCCCCCTCCACACTCACGTTGTCCTCGAGGCTTTTCCGTGTGTTTCCACCCCGGGAGGCTCCTTCTCCCTGCAGACAGAGAAAAGGCAGTCAGAGAGGGGAGGCGAGAAAAATAATCAAAACGCACCCAGGTCTTCCACCTGCTGGGTTCGTCAGGAGTGGCAGATGAGGAGGTTGGCAGAGGGGCCTGGAAATAACTTTGGTGTTTGTTTCACATTTCTTTGCTCATATCAAGGCCTCCTCAGAGCTAACCAAACCCTCTTGTTTACAACTCACCACCACTTCTGTGGGAGATACTGTTATTCTCATTTTGCAGATAAGAAAACTGAGGCACAGACAGGCTCATGCTTTGGCCACAGTCACATAATTAGAACCTTGGCGGAGTCAAGGTTTGAACTGAAGTCCTTCATCTCCAAGCCCATGATTTCCTGCTGATCATCACCAGGAGATCTCTCTCGGCAGTTAACCTCAGTTTCCCCACTGCGGAACCCACCTACTTTCCTCCCTTCAATCTTGCACATAGCCTGGAGGAAACTGTCCGTCTCTCAGCTAGGTCAGAAAGACCTGTTTGGAAAGATCTGCCTGGCTTTCTCACATTCTGCATATTTCATAAGGAAGCCCACATTTAACTACCGGCTGCTCCCTCTCAGCTCCCACCCCGCCTCTCCCTCTCTGCCTGCCCAGTTGCCTAGCAGCCCATTTCCGAACACGCGGGGATAGTCAGACGCCCTTCTCCCAGCGTCAGCAGCCACCCCACTACTTCCCCGCAAGTTCCCCAAATCTATTCTGGAAGCATTTCCCCAACCACATCTGTCCGCTCTCCCCCAAATCCACTCTCCACTTCTGGCCTTCTCACTCCTGCTCAGGCTGTTCCGGCTCCCCCCACCACCATCTGCCATCACTCACCGTATCCACTACATTCTTTGGTGTGTTCTCAGTGGTGATGGGCTGTAGACAGAAGGAGAAACAGCATGAGCCCTCAGGGCAGACATCCCAGGGATGGGCTCTCTCCCCATGGCCGGTGGCCCTGATGGGCAGAATGCCCCCTCAGACAGGGATGATGAGGCCAACCCAAGACTCAGGCATAATCTGGTTGGCCCCAAGCACAGGGGGAAGAGTGTGGCATGCGGAAAACCATCCTAATAGTGCTAGAACCATCCAGTTCTACAAACCTTCACCAAAGACCCACGCTCGGTGCCCGGCGTCAGTCCTCTGGTTCATACAGTTGCTGACCCTCAAATTGGAGGGGTCAATGACCTACAGCATCTCATTTATTCCCAAGAATCCAGGAGGTGAGTACCATTGCTACCTTTTAGCCCCACTCTACAGATAAGAAACTTAAATGACTGAGCCAACATCATCAACTCTAAGAGAGACGGCAGGATTTGAACCCCATGTTGGGGCTTTAAGTGATATCCCAACAGCCTGAAATAGTGCAGCCAGCCAGTCTCATTACTTCAGTGGGCTTTCAGGCCGCCCACCATTGGGCCTCACACACCTCCATTTCCAAACACAGAGGCTCTGCTCCATCAGCCCCGGCCCCTAAACCCTTCTTGCTTGTTCCCACATCCAGGTCTTTACTCGTGGAATGCCTTCCCCTCTTTTCCTACAAGGAGGGCTCCCTTCCTCCAGTTAGCCCTCCCTGGCCACCGCAGCAAGTGGGATCTCTTTCCCACCTCTGAACTCCAACCACCTCCCTGTCTGGTCCTCAGTGTATGAATAATCTCATCATGGGAACACATGACTTTTTTCCCCAACTACTCTTTTATTTGTGATTCTTATTCCACCTTCATCCAAAATAGATTCAAAGCAACATTTGGACCAATTCATTTGGAAACTCCCTCCTACCAGGGCAAATGTATGCATAGTGGGCCATCAACAAACACCTGTTGGCTGATCCCATTCCTTACCCTGGCACCCTCCTTTCTTCACTCAGAGCAACAGAAGGGCTTCCTACTAAAGATGGTCTGATTTCTCCCCATAGCAAGAAGAGAAGCTTCTTATGCCAGGTTCACCTCCTGACCAGAATCTAGGGCTCCGTTTCCAACTCAGTAAAGTGGTTATGGGGCCTCAAATTGGGCAGAAAGGCCTGAGCACAACTGCAAAGGTTCTGAAGCAGAGCTTGGCGAGGACGAGTGTGACCCAGGTTTGAGACCGTGTGTCTCGGCGCAAGAGGCAGCTGCTACAACCCCATCCCAAAGAGCTGAGGGAGGAGCTGCTCATGTCCAAAGGCAGGGGAATGGACAGAATGCCCCTCTAAAAGGTTCCCGCATCAGGGAGGAGGAGTGGGCCCAGATTGGCATGGAGGAACAGACTGGGCTGAGCGGAGGTAACAGTGCTCTCTCTGGAAATGGCCCAGACTCTTCTACCCCTACTGCCTGGAAGACAGGCGGCTGAAGTCAAAACTCCTTTCCAGGGGATGAAACTTCCTAAGCAGTTCAGGGCCAAGGCAGCTGGGGATGGTAAAGGGACAATGGGGTCCAGGCACAGGGGTTGGGGGACCGGGGCAAACCCCTCCCACACATCTCCTCCACTCTCCTCCCCACTGCTAGGTACACCCCCTTCTCTCCACCCGGAGTCTGAGGATGGCTCTGGAGGAGGAGTAAAGATGCCATGTTCTGCCCTTTCTCAGCTCAGCCCTAATCCTAACCCACTAATCCCCTAGCCCACTCAGGGTAAGCTGGAGCTCTTGGAGCTGCCTGCTTATTAGGACCAGGTGCTCCCCTCAGCCGCCAACAACCCAGCCCCACCCACCCCTCTACCAGGGACCCCACCCCCACTAGAGCAGTGTCAGCCACTCCAGGCCCTCTCCACCCCCAGCCTTTCCCTTCTTTTGCAGGGGCTCTGTCCTTCCCATGTGGAGACCTGAGGGTGGGCAGAACAGCCCAGCTGCCTCATCTCAGAGCTGCTCTGGTCTCCTGTGGGAAGGAAGGGAACTCCCGGAAGGCAGACCACAACGGCACTGAGACACAAACCCAAAGCCCTCACTCCTGACCTGTCCGCTACCCAGCCTGCTAGAATGGACAGACATGGAATGGGCTGGACAAGCTAAAGATGATACACCTGCCCCAGGCCCTTTCAGGGCCTAGATAAGCCTCTTCCTTCTCTGGTTAAAGCCTCCTAATAGGCCTCGACCCTCAACAGAGCATGATCCCAGGGGTCTCAAACTTGAACGAGCATAGCACCACCTAGAGGGCTGTTGATACACAGGTGCCTGGGCCACCCCACATATACACAGTTAGACCTAAGGTGGGACCCAAGGACGTGCATGTCTATCAGGTTTCCAGGCAACACAGGTCCCAGATGCTTCTCCGAGAACAACCAGCCCGAGCTAACAGTTCCCTTGCCACCAGGCAGGACAACTCCAACTCAAAATCAGCTTGGGAGCAGGTGGCAGGATTTGGACCTACTGCTCCCTAAAAGACCTTGGCAGCAGACTGCTGGGGTCCACATGCTAATTCTCTCGGCTGCTACCTAACTATGCAACCTTAAGCGGGTCACCTTGTCCTTCTTGCTCCTCAACAGGCCCGCACAGGGTTATGTTTTGGGGATCAAATGCAATAAAGCACATAAAGCACTTAGAAGTGTACAAGACACTAGGAAGCTCTCAATACTTGTCAGCTATCACTATTATTTATCATCTCTACCCTTGGGGCAGCACTTCATATCCCTGAGGCCCAGGCCCTCTCCAGCCCACCCTGCCTCACTGTGACCCTCCTGCCCCACCCCTCCTGGGTCTGGCATGGTGCAGACAAGGGAGCTGAAGTCAATATTAGAAACCACAGGCCTCAGCAGTGCAAGAGAAACTTTCTCCTCCTGCCAGTGATCATCTGAGCACCATCCCCTTTGCCCCCACCCCTTCCCCACGCCAGCTGGAGGGCAGCCACATGGCGACGCTTGCCAGAGATCAGATGCCTTCAGCTTACTGGTTGAGATGCTTTCTGAGGAGCTAAAAATTTCCAAACCCCCACTCCCCACACCATCTAAACACCCGAGTTGTCCTGCAGTGTTTGCAAACACAGCCAGTATGCATGCTGCCCACCCCTCCTTTGCCCTCCAACCCAACTCTCCCAGGATTCAAGTCCTATTTCTCTGTTTCCCAACCACTGCCAGCCTTGGGGCTACTGGGAAGGAAAAAGGCATGGGACTGGTAACAGGAGGGCAGGATCCCCTGAGGCTGCCACTGCTCCATGCCCTGCAGGGAGACCAGAGCCAGTGGGAAGCCCTACCATTGACACTGCCTAGTGAGTCCAGCTGGCACTCCTGGGACCCTCTGGAACTGAAGCCCCTGACCTTCGTCTTCACTCCATTCCTGGCCAGGATGTTTCTACAGCTACCACACACACACACACACACACACACACACACACACACACACACACCCCATCCTTGCATGCCACTCCTAGGGACATGGGCTCTGAGAAGGACTTAAGACATCATCTCCTCCATCCCCCTGTTCCACACATGGGGAAATTGAAGTCCAGGGAGGTCTGATCTGTCGAGCCTTTCATGGTGAGGTTCGTGGCATGACTGGAGCTGGTTCCCAGGTTTGTAAAGCCCACTTCCAGGCTCATCTCACTGCCCTCACCCTTGGCCCCAGCCATCCTGCTGGCAGGGTTAGCTGGTACCTCCCTGCGGGCTCTTCTTCTCCTTCCTCCTCAAGTCAGCTGCAGAGGGATGAAGTAGGTGGAGCCCAAACACAGACAGACCCCTAGGTCTGACCCCACCCACTGCCCAGTCCCAGGACAAAGCCTGGAGCTTAAGGTCTCCAGGCTTTCCAAAGTGAGAGCAGCTGACTCACTGTCCCACCAAGGGTCTTCCAGAGTCCCCCTTACCTCCAGGAGGGACAACTCAGAATCCAGTTTAGGAGCAGGTAACAGGTTGCTACCTGAAAAGCAAGCCCTGCTCTTAGCGGGCCCCTCTGCTCTAGAGTCCCAAAGCCAGCAGTTAGAGCACAGCAAGGTGGGGACTAGGGCGAAGCCCTTGGGGCACAACATTTAAGAAGGCATCCCTCTCACTGTCAGGTCCTGCGAGTGCCACTTGCATAATCCTGAGAGTGATGACTCTTCAGACCTTACACCATAGAGGCCTCACTTGCCTGGCCCTCGTCCTAGCCCTGGCCCTGAGATGCCTTTTCATAAACTTAGTGCAAGAACTACAACTATTCTTTCAGGGCTGGCAATGCCCGGAACATAGTGCTGGGCTCTTTGCTTTCCTGATCACCAGTCCTCAAAACCACCCTGGGAGGTGAGCATTACCACACAGTACAGTTTAGGAAACTGAGCGCCTGGGAGATGCAGTGACTTGCCCAAGTTTCCACAGCCAGTCAGTAGGAGAGCTGCTGTTTGAACCTTGCTCCTCACCTCCCCATCATGCTATCTCCCCTCTCCCTGCCAATGATCTCCAGGCAGTTCCTCTGATAACTGCCTTCCTGTGGGGAACAAGCTTTCTGAGAAGTGAAGGCTAGTTGTAGCAGGTCTTCTGTCCAGGTCCTCAGTAGGAAGACACTTCTTAACCACACTTCCACAGAAAGAATAGGAACCAGGCTGCAGTAGGAAAGACTGAGATCAGACAACAGAGAAAACTTCCTGAATTCGAGGGGTCGGGAACCACAGGGTGGATAAGGGAAGCTCCACATCCTTTCCTCAATTTTTTTTCCAAAAAAAGACATACATGCCCTCTCCACACATGCCTTTACCCTCCCCCACTGCATGGGCCTGAGGAGGGTCGAGGAGGGGCCAGGAGGGGCCTTTGTGCTGGAAGGTTGGGGGGTGGCTGCCATGACTGCCTGGAGGCTCACACAGGAGGACACGTCAGTGGCCTGCAAGGAGGGTGGGCTGGGAAAAATATATCTGTGCTGCTGTTTTGGAGGAAGGAAACAACAGGATGGGGGAGGTTCCCAAGCCTGAGCCCAGGGATGAGGGGAAGGGGACTGGGGAGGGGGGTGTGCAGAATGCGGGCTCAGCCTCCGGAGGAACATTCCGTCCAGAAATTCCTTACACCCTGCCCCTTTCCACCCTCCAACTCTCCCAACTCTGGCCCCCTGGGAGGCCTGGAATCTGGGCGGTCTGGGGGCCAAAAAGACCACCCCATGACATCACATCTACTGCCACGGCAATGAACCGTGAGGTCACGGCGCACTGCCTATCAAGAGGGGAAGGAACTGGGAGCCGGCAGGGAGGGCTAGCGAGGGCTGGAATGGCCTCAGACCCAGGACCCAGAGAAAGTTATTCCAGGCTCACTTGTTTCAAAAATAGAAGCATAAGCAAATGCAGGGAAGGGGCTAAAAACAGAAGGGAAGGGCAGGGAAATAGCCTTCATGGGGCACTTGGAGCATGGCAGCCTCTGAGATGGCACGTTAGAGGCGTGGCCCCATTTAATCATCCCCACATACAGACCTATGAGAGCCCTTTATCAACAGCATAATTACAAAACCAAGGCAGTGGCGGAAGGCAGCAGAGGGAGACAGCTCTTTCTCCATGCCCCGTGCCTCCCAAGGCATCACCTCCCTTCACTGTCACAAGCAAGGGCTCTAGAAGGAGTACTTTGAACACCTTTCTGCAAATGAGGAGACGGAGTTTCCAGGGAGGGTGGCTGCTCAATGTGAGATCAGGTCTGCGCCTCTGAGTCTGAGACCTCTGAGGTCTGCACCTCCCAGAGCCCTGTGCTCTCCCCTCCCTCAGTCTTGAGAAAGTGGGAGCCAATGGGTAAGGGCTGGAGAAAGAGTGCTGAGCAGACAGGGCTGGCAGAGGACGCTGGCAGTGGAGCCTGCGACCCTGAAGTGTATCTGCTCAGTTGCTCCAGGGGCCCCATCGTCTCCCAGCAGGCCCAGGCCACCAGAGGAAAAAGAATAGGCTCCATGTGATTAAGGGGAAAGTTATGTCTGATTTCTTCACAGGGGAAGGATCTGGCCAGATCACGCCTGTCCTCAACCCCTTCTCCTAATTCACCTCGAGGGGCCCAACACCCAAATCCTGGCTGAGGCTGTGCAATGGTGGACACCCCCACTGCAGCCAGCTTGCACAGGTTGGAATATTTTGTGCTGTTTCTTGTCATGTCCTTCACTGGTTATGGCTTTCCTCCCCGACTTGACCAGGCACTGGAAGCCTATGCCCTTCCTCCACACCCCTCCAGCCACCCTTGCCTATAGCCTTGGAGCCACACTGAGCATCTATGCCAGCCCTGCCCTCCCCGACAGTCCCTCCCTGCCAAGCCACCCTGAAACTGGCAGCAAACTCCTAGTTCTAACACTCTGCTTTGGGTCACTTCCCCACTCGGGGACTCAGGATAGCCCTTAGTGCTTAGCACGTCAAGTTCAAGTTCCCCAGTGTGGTTTGTGGACTCCTCCAATATCTGGCCCCTTCTCCCTCCAGCCACTCCACTGCTTACTCTCTCTTCTCCAGCGTGCAGCCTCTGGTCACAGCTGCTCAGTCCCACCAGGCCTATCACGCTCGTCCGTGCCCCCATTCCTGCACCCACACTGCTCCCACCACCAGCCCCAGGCAGGGCCACCAAGGGTTGTTTGGGCCCCGGTGGTACAAGATTGCCCAGTTCTCTCTTCCTCCTAGCAAGACAGACTTGCCCAAAACATTTATACTAGATTGCCTGGCCCTCTTTCAGACTCAGCAATTGGTACCCAGGTCATACGCCCTCTCTGTTTCAGCCCTGCTAACTTCCAAAACACCCTCCCTCCTTCCCTCCTCTCTTCTATTTGTTCCAGACTTAAACTAGGCTTGAACAGAAGGCAGGTTTCCCCAACCACCACAGCATGAGCAAATCAAGCAAATCACTTCCTCCCCTGAACACCAAGGCTACCACCTCTCGTCAAAACCCCAGAGTCAGGCACTATTTCCATAGTGTAGTTCTCTCTCTCCCACTGAACAGACGGTTCCCCAAGGTCAGGACCCTTCACCCTACTTGGACTTTTCAAAGCAGGGGTTACAGGGGAGGTGTTCAGCACATTCAGGGATGCCTTGGCCTTTGTGTATCTTGTCACTTCATAACCCAGTCAAATGGCAGGACCTCAGTGAGCGTGAGGACTTCTACCCAGGCAGCTCCCTGAGGAGGGGATCTTCCATCAGCATGGTGCCTTATACCTGATAGGCATCAGTGAGAATGCTTTGTGTTTTTTGTTTGTTTTGTTTTTGTTTTTGTTTTGAGACGGAGTCTCGCTCTGTTGCCAGAATGGAGTGCAGTGGTGCGATCTCAGCTCACTGCAACCTCTGCCTCAGCCTCCCGAGTAGCTATGACTACAGGTGCGAGCCACCACGCCCAGCTAATTTTTGTAGTTTTAGTAGAGATGGGGTTTCACCATGTTGGCCAGGATGGTCTCGATCTCTTGAACTCGTGATCCACCTGCCTCAGCATCCCAAAGTGCTGGGATTATAGGCGTGAGCCACCATGCCCGGCCTAAATGCTGTTCTTTAAGAAGCACTTTGAACTCCTTTTGGCAAATGAGGAGACTGAGTTTCCTCCTCTTTCTGATGACCTTAACCTACCAAGTTCTACTTTGCAGAACAATGGAAAAATGAGTTTATTTGCCTTTCAACATATTCTCACACCCATTCTGCACCCATTCCATGTCTTGTCTCTCTAGGCTAAGCAGCCCTAGGGGTTGCTCAGGTTGGGGTTTTCAACCTCCCTCCCCATGCTCAGCATCCTCTTGGGAATGCAATGCTCAGAGTTTGCCCATCCCCTTTGAAAATCAGCCATTTTTTCAGGATTTCCCAAGGATGGCCACCCGTGGCCTGCCCAGTGCCTTGGGATGAAATGCATCAGGTCAGAGTTCAGGCTGACTGAAGTGACTGTACATCACCCTTGAGGGAGCAAGCCCGCACACTGAAGCTGAGTGCTCCACTCTCTTTCTCTGCTTTCAATTGACATCACACCCTTCTCTGCTTCCGTGAGGCAGCACAGTGCCTTCTAACCTCAGATCTGACACTGGGAGACCTTCAGAAAGTCACTTAAGAAGATCAGGGCCTGTTTCCTTATCTGCAAAAGAACAGGATGGGACGAGATGGCGTCTACAGTCCTCTCCACCCTGTGGCTCCAGGTCTACTCCATGCCCATCTGTCTTCGAGAAGCACTGACACCTGTGGCAGAAAGGAACCCTGAAGCCCCAGCACATAGAACAGTGCCTAGCACTGAGGGGTCCTAAGCCCAGGGGGTAGGTGCTTAAGAGATATGTATTGGCAAGATGGCTGGATGGTTACATGGATGGACAGACCCTCCCCCACATCCCAAGCCTACTGGCAAATAGAGAAGCTAGCTGTTTAGAAAGAGGGGCCCAGGAGAAGTCCATCACCCAGCAACATCGCATACTTACATCAGGAGTAAGCACCGAGGGCAGCCTAGGGAGAAAAGCAGACCAAGAATCCACTCCTGACCCAGCCCTGCCACTGCGAGCTATGTGACCGTGAACAAGGCACCCAGTTTGCTCCATGCATTGTTTGTTCCTGTCTTCCCAGGATGGGCTCGGGCCTGCCAGGCTTCCACACAAGTCACTGTGGGGTCCCAATGGTCCCACGTCATGGAAAGGGCTTTGAAAACGGCAAGGGCTATGCAAGTGACAGTGATATCAGTCATTATTTGTGCTTAGGAGGGTGAACTCTGGTGCCAGACCACCGTGTCAGAATCCCAGCTCCCTCTTTTAATAGCTCTGTGGCCTTCAGCTTCAGTTCTTCATCTGTGACATTGGGATCATCACAGCACCTCCCTCATTGCACTGTCATCAAGACTAAATCAGTCTATTTTTGTAAAGTGTTTAGAACAAAGCTCGGCAGATATGAAGTTCCAGTAAAGGGTTAATCTCTCACTGTTGCTATTATTACTATTATGAGTGAAACCAGCCTCCTCGGACTCCCATGGTGTCCCTCTTCAATCCAAGCATGATTTCCTACTGGGCAATTTCTATTCCCCATTCACCTCCTCCCCTCCAGACCCCCCACCCCGACCTACAGACCTCCAAGTCATTCTACAGTGACATTCCAAGCCCCTGTGCTGGGCCTGCCTGGGCGAGGAGAAGCAATGTGCACACCATTCCACCCCCAGTCCAGCTCTCCTGCCCACAGAAGACCTGACATCCGCCGACCTTGGTGGCCAACCCATTTGGCGATCACCCTTGAAAAATTCCTTTGACTCTTATTTTTCAGAAGTTGAGAAAAGCTGCTTCAGCTCTTTCCAAGGATCAGGAGTGTCTGTGGCAAACAAGCCCCCTCGCCTCTCCATCCTGCCCCACCAGTGCCCCACAGGAGGGTGGTGACCCTAGGTCCCTTCTACCCAAGGCCTTGGGCAACATCTGTTGAGTAAGATGAAAACATGGTTGAAGATTAAGCCACTTTGCCCTGGCTGGCCCGGGCGCAGGCTGGGAAATGTGTTTGGCTGGCAGGGCCTGAAGCTGGGCAGAAATTCTATGTCTGAGAGGAGGGGTCCTAATCCCAGGGGTTGGAATTTAAGCAAGATCAGTGAGAAGGCCAGACGGAGAGCTGGAGCTGAACTGAGACATGAAAAAACACAACACACAGAAGGACAGACACACCATGAGGGACAGGGAATGGGCAGGGAGGCTGGAGAGCAGCCTACTGAGGCTGAAGGGCAGGCAACAAATGGAAAAGGAAGGAAAAATACAAACCCGCCCTTTCCTCCCTCTTGTGAACCTGTTCAAAGCACTTGCCTCGCCCGCCCGTGAGGAAACAGGTGCTGAGTGCTCTTGGGGAAGCCAAACTTTCTCCCGGTTTCCCCTGGGCCACTTTCCCACTCCCCAGGGACAGTAGCAGAGCTTCCAGTTGAAGGCAGCTGCCACCCTCCCCCATGGCCCCCCACCTTTAGGACTCGACAGCCCCACCCATTCGCCAGCTAGGGAACAGGAGCCATAGCAGTCCTGCTTACTGAGTACCCAATCTGCCAGACATCGGGCTGAATGCCTTCCTTCCAGCCATTCAAGAAACATATATGGAGCACCTACCGTGTGCAAGGCAGTGGGGACACAACACTGAACAGAACAGATAAAACTCCCTTGTCGTAATGGAGTTTACACGCTGGCATGGGCAAAGCCCCTTAAACAAGACAAATAAGTAAAATGCATCGTGTATCGGGGGCGATGCATGCTGAGGGGCAGTGGAAGCATGGAAGGGAGACTAGGTGCTGGGGAAAGGGAAATGCTGACCCTTGAATAAAGATTTGAGGTTCGGCCAGGCGCAGTAGCTCACGCCTGTAATCCCAGCACTTTGAGAGGCCGAGGCAGGAGGATCATATGAGGTCAGGAGTTTGAGACCAGCCTGGCCAACCTAATGAAACCCCATCTCTACTAAAAATGCAAAAATTAGCAGAGTGTGGTGTTGTGCACCTGTAGTCCCAGCTACTCAGGAGGCTGAGGCAGGAAAAATTGCTTGAATCCGGGAAGTGGAGGTTGCAGTGAGCCAAGATCGCACCACTGCACTCCAGCCTGGGCGACAAAGTGAGACTGTGTCTCAAAAAAAAAAACAAAACTTGAGACTGGGGGAAAAGCCTTATGGGTATTTGCAGGAAGAGCATTCCAGGCAGGGGGAAATAGCAAGTGCAAAGGCCTGGAGGTATCATGTATGTTCAAGGACCAGCAGGAAGGCCAGATGGCTGAAACAGAGCGAGTGAGGCGCTGAGAAGGAGACGAGGTGAGAAAGGAAAATGACAAGACACAGGTGAATGAGAAGGAGCTGAAGCAAGAGGAAACCTGTCATGTAGGGCTGCTTGGGCCAATGGAAGTACCTGAGCTTTTGCTCCAGTGAAATGGGCCAGCACTGAAGGGCTTTGAAAACAGGTGAATTAAATGGATTAATGTGCTTACTTTGGTCTGTTGGCAACCTTACAGCATAGGTACCATCACTAACTCCCATTATGAAGAAGAGAAACAGAGGTCCAGGGAGGTTAGCAATGTCAGGGTCATACACCAAGGAGCAGGGGAGCTGGGATGCAGAAGGAGGTGGTCTAACTTCCTTGCTCTTTACTGCTGGGGAGGCAGGTTGTGACTCAGGCAGGGGAACCTCTGGGAGCACAGTCTGGTGTCATAGCCATTTCACCACCAGGCGGCTGATCCAGCCTCCTCGAAGGGCAGAGCCCCTGCACAGGTTGGGCACATCATAGAGACACGCAGCCTTGCTCAGGCATGAGTCTCTTCTGGATTCTAACTGCAGTCCCTCCAGCTGGAATGCCAACCTATTCCCTTTTGTCCCAACCTCTGACCGCTCTTCATGTAAACAAAGCTCATGAGACTCCCAGCAACCAAACATCTAGCTTCTGCCTGGTGGTCCCTAAACCCTGGACCCCCAGCCTCATAAAGCAGCCAAGAACATTCTGTTCTTAGCCACAAGGTGGGAGTTCAGCTGGAAAAAGGAGAAATGTACACTCGCCCCTCCCCGCCCGCCCTCCTCGGACTCCCATGGTGTCCCTCTGCAATCCAAGCGCGATTTCTTGCTGGCAGTTCCAAGCCCGACTGCAGTCCACCCCCAGCCCCCGCTGTTGCCAGATGACCCTCCACTGGGCTCCGTGTGAATAACACTCCACATCTGCAGCAGCAGGGCTGGGCAGCACTGAGGCCCAGGAGAGCCTGGCTCTAGTGAGACCAGGGAAGGAGGGACCACTGCAAAGAAGGTAAACAGCCCCAGCAAGGCCTGAGCCGGAACGTGCAGAGCAGTGACACTCAGAGTCCCAAGCACTTCTGTGCACTTCATTTCACTCCATCACCACCCTGAATAGGGAGGGAGGGAGGGAGAGGGTACACTCATCAACATGGAGGGGGCCCTTGGAGCATCCTGACAGAAAGGAAAATTGAGGTCCAGAAAGAAACAGGATGGGACCACCCACTTGTCATACAGCAAGTGGATATTGATGAAAGGAAGGAGACTCTGCGGCCTGACTGAGCGCCCAGTGTCTGGGCTGAGCAAGTCACCACAGAGGTGTGTGAGGTACCTACAACTGCTTGAGCTCCAGAACAGCCTCGCCCTGCCCCAGGCTCCTGCTAACATCAGTACCGACACAGGCACCTCCACAGCCTGATCCAATTGTGCTCACAAGGTGCCCTTCTGGGACACACCCCCACACCTGTACACAGGCACACACGTGCATGCGGGCAGCCCCCTCCCTTCCCCAGCAGCCCCCAGAGCCTTGTCTGCCTCCAGGGCCACGGTGGGGAGGAAGAAGACCTCTGAAGGGTGAGAAGGTGGTGAGAGGCAGGAAGGAAGACTGCCCAGTGTGCCAAATCAGCCCAGCTGGCATCAGGGTGGAGCAGGACCCTCTCTACAGCTCACAACTCACAGGGATCCTGCCCCAGTCCGGGCTATGGTGCAAGCCTGATTTGGGGGTGAGGGGAAAAGAAGTGGGGTAAATGGAAAGGGAGCAGAAAAGCAAAGTCAAGCCAAGGGGCTTAGAGGCAGAACAGAGGTCGCCTGTGGGGTGAAACTGCCCAGGTGAATGGACTCTGAGGGTCATCCCCCACCTCCAGCCCCAGGGTGCCTGACCTGGCACCAGGCAGGCAGAAGGAGATGCGTGGCAGCCCCTGGTCCTTGAGCCCCGGGACAACAGGCACCTGGCCAGGCCTGGAGACACACAAGATGCCCTTTTATGGGTTTTTCTAAGGACGCAAGTCTCAAGGTTGGAAATAGCAGGCACTGCATCTCATCAGAAGGGACCTCATGACTCATTTCCTCCCAGGCCTGCTTCGGCCCAGGGAGGTCGACCCTCCTCCTCCACCTAATTGCCCGACACCCCAGTTACCAACATATTTGGGTCTAAAGAAAGCTGCAGCTGGGAGCTGCGGAGGGAGGGGAGGCGGGGCTTGCAGGGCAAGGAAGGGCGTCACTCACCACCAGCTCATGGTTGGATGGAGGAACACAGGGGGCAGCCACCTGTGGAAGGAACAGAGAAAGGGCAGGTGAGCATCTCTTGTCTCCAGAAACAGCCAGCACCTCCTGAGGTCACCACATGCCTCCCCCCGCCCCATTCCCTCACACAGGCTGACTCCTTCCGGGTTGAGCGTTCTTCAGCAGACTATGGAGCAACATAGAAAAAATACTCCAGCAATAACACCTGGAAAAGGGAGCAGGGGCCGCAGAAGGCAAAAATGAAATGAGTGTAACAATTAAAATTCTGAGACAAATATGCAGATGCTGGGAGACTGGAGGTCACTGCACCGGCATTTCAATAACAGAGGCTTCAGGTAATAAGAAGAAGGATTTTTTTTTTTTCTCTATGTCCTGAAATTTCTACAATGTGGTAAAATTCATTTTGCATTTTTAAAAACTGTGATTAGGACCATCATCAGAAAAGGGAGAGTCACCTCCTTGGTTCTCCCCATTGCTAAGGGATCTCCCCCAAAGTTCAGTGCTGCAGAAGACTCCTACCAGCTCTGGCAGTTTCCCAGAGCATGCAGGAAGTGGGTGGTAAAGCGACCCACCAGCCCTTCCGAAGAAAGCCATGAGTGCGGCTAATACATGTGGAAGGCTTGGAGAGGCAGAAGCACCCTCTGTGAGTGAGCTGTGATCTTCACAAGTTTCATGATCCTCATCTTCCTCTCTGATCCAGAGAAGGAGATGGCAACTTGAACCTCCAGACAGAGGGAAGAAGGGAGAGGGGGAGAGTAGACGGGAGGAAGGCAGCCGGGAAGAGGAGAGTAGAGGGGAGGGAGCCAGAGGGAGGAGGAGAGTAGAGGGGAGGGAGGGAAGGCTCCATTGCTCCCTTCCCTGAGATAACATTTTCCTGGCCAGGCCTGGCAGCCGAGCTATTACCCTGACAATTAGCAGGGGCATTATCAGAGACTGAATGTGCTCCTTTTTTCTAGCCAGGACACGTTTTTCTTGGAGCTCAGTCCTCCACCTTGGCTCCAATTCCTGACCTGAACACCAGGCAAGGGGCCCACAGTGGGCACAAAGTGGGAGACTCTCCCTCGGGCATGAGGCTATCTGGGAACAAGCCATGGATGTCCAAAGAGGGGGTAGCTGCCTCCCCCAGACAGGGGGCAACCCCTCCCCACCCACCAGCCCGGTGGAATGGTAGCAGCAAGAGCCCTCAGCCCAGCCCCAGCTGGTGCTGACTGGGCATTGGGCACCCTAGCTGAGCCCTCCCTCCAGCTGACTGCATGCTGTCATCCCACTAGCCCAGGGATTCCCCAGGCTTGACACACCAGCCCAGACAAGGACAGCACCTGTGGGGCAGTGTGCTCCAAGCTCTGGAAGGGGCAAAGTTGGCTGGGAGTTGGCATTCCTGGGTTCTTGACATAGTCAGGCTACAGACTCCCTGCCCAACTCATTCTCTAGCAAACAGGCCCAAATGGAGTCCTAGCATTTATTCCCCTTTGCTCCACAGAATTCTAGGACTAGTGGGAGAATCACAGGGGGCCAAACAGAACCGACAAAAATAATACCCAATACTATTGAGTGTGTACTAGATGACAGGCATGATTATAAATGCTTTATCTCTGTTAACACCTTTAATCCTTGCAACCACCCAGTAAGATGGGTTACTATTGTTATTTCCTCAGTTGCGGTGCACAAGTCATGGAGAGGTTAAATTGCCCAAGGTCACACAGCTGATAAGTGGCCGAGATTTGAACCCAGGCGTCTAAGTCCCAAGATGAGATGTGAAGGGAAGCTTATCACTCGTGAGAATTTCGGGAGAATGAGGAGACACAGGGGGAACAGAACTGCCCCCAGAAGCCCAGCGTCCTTAATCTACACCAGCATGGGGCTATGAGTGATTGTTTTAGAAGAGGCCTCTGAGGGACAGAACCCAGGGCTGGGGGAGAGGGTGCCAGGGTAACAGACTGGGAGGGAAGGGGAGTTCCCCAGAGCTGGCTGTGGCCTGCAGGGCTCTCTGCTTGCCCTGCCTACGAGACCAGGTCTCAGCTACAGGGGACACTGCTGTCCCTGCCAAGCATAGCACCAAACGCTGCTCTGGGGACTGGGAGGTTTCAAGGTCATGGGCCAGGGCCCCAGGGTGCCTTCCCCCAACCCACTCTGTCACCATGGGTCCCTCAGTCCTGGGGGAGAGAGTACAGTTCCCAGGACAGCACCCTTGCTGTGTTCTTTCTTCTGAGCTTGAGTTGGGCAGGGACCGCGAGCCAGGCCAAGCTGACAGAGGACGGGCTGATGCCTGCCGCTGCCAGGGCCCCAGCCTCCACCAGTCCCCTCCCTCCCAAGAGGTGTGTTTCTGCTCTCCATTTAGAAGTTAGGGATTGGAAAAGGGAGGGAGGGGGTTATGGCTACATTTTGAACTAGGAACAGAAGAGACAGGTGTTCTCTGAGACGAACAGGACGGTCTCCCTCCCAGACCTACTCTCAGGCAGTGGACAGGAGGGGGCCCAGGTATCCTGACCGCAGGTCCCTTCCCTGGCCTCCAGAGGCAGAGGCACCCCCTAAGAACCTGGCCCTGCAGGGGAGCTGTCAAGCCCCAGCCCGAGGGCCTGATGCCTGGGTGCCCCCTCGTGGCCTGCCACCCCCCACGGCGTCTTCCATCCTCCGCCCACAGTCATGCATTCCAGGCCCGCTGGCCGGCCAGCCCACTGACTTTGTTGTGTGTTTCAATGTTTCTTGTCTCTCTCTTTTTTTTTAAGCAGAGAAATGTTTCCTTAAAAGGCTCTCGCCTTCCCTCCGGCACCCTGGCCCCTGGCCACCCTCTCAGGAGTCCAGAATGTGCCAGGGAGAGCCAGGGCCCCCTGCCACTCTGTGGCCCATGCCCTGTGGCCCCACAGTCCTGGAGTCCCCAGGGGGCCCAGGTAAGGAAGCCTCCCTCTGCAGAGCGGCAGACTCTGAGGGTGGCTATAGGGGGTCTTGGTGCCAGCCCTGCCATAGGCTCACCTCCCAGAGCTGTCAGTGCAGGATTCCAGGGCTCAGACCCAGAAAGTCAGCCTCAGGTAAGCCCCCTTCTCCCAGTGGATCTCATTTAGAGATTTGGAACTGACAGGGTGTCCTGCTCAATCTTTTCACTCTGAATAACATAGCAATAAAAATCACAGCAGCAAATAAACTCCCATCACCCTTGCTCTGTGCCAGGCACTGTTCTCAGCAGTTTGCATTAATTAACTCATTTAATTATCGTAACAATGCTGAGCGTAATCATTATTATCCCCATTTTGTGGATGAGAAGACTGAGGTACACAGAGGCTAATGAGTTGGACAACAGGAGGCACAATGCAAAGTCGGGGTCCGGGTCTGGAGACATGCTCTTGTCCTCTGTGCTAGAAACACACATGTCCACAGAGCCATCCACAGTCACAGGAACAATGCTCATGGAGTGAGTGCGCTATGTCTACACTCAGCCCTTTGCTCACACTAACCGAAGCTTAATTACTGTACCAAGCCCTTTGCTCTCATTGGATGCTATTATCCCCGCTTCACAGGTGAAGAAACTAAGGCATAGAAAGGTTAACAATTTGCCCAGCACTGCAGCAAAGCAGTCTGGCTCTGGAGGCTGCGAGGTGGAGCCCCGGGGGTGCAGCTGGAAGGTGAGCATGGTAGCCTCCCAGACCAGGGCTGATGCCTGGCACTCGTCAGCCCCCACACCCACTAGTATTTTCTCAACTTCAGAGGTCCCTGAGCACAATGGCAACAACAGGGCACACCCGCGGAGACACCCCCAGGACACAAGGGCCTAAAAGCACTAGAGAGCAGCCAGCCCAGGCAGGGAGCTTCCTGCATGACCCAGGCTCTGCTGTCCTCTCCCTCTTCGTTCTATGCTCGGCCCCCTTATCCGGGACCTGAAGCCACACACAGGGATGGGTTCCTCTCAATCCCTCCGACACCTAGTTCTGTTCTTCCTCGGAGCCTGTGCGTATGCAGTTCCCTCTGCCTGGAACGCTCTTCCTCCAGCTGTCTGCAGAGCTGTGTCCTTCCTGTCCTTCTAGCTTTGGCTTAAATGTCACCACCCCAGAGACCCTCCCTAATTCCGTTATGTTTCTCTCTCTTTCACACACGCACACACCCACACAATATTCTCTCTCCCACACTCATATCTCTTCCTTCACAGACCTTATTACAATTTGTAATTATAGGTGTGTGTGCTTCCTTGTCTATAATCTGTTTCCCCCTCTAGAAAACAAGTGTCATGAGGGCAGGAAGCACATCTTATCCATCAAACTAGTCCAGCACAGAGCCAGCACACAGTAGGTACACACTAAATGTCTGTTGAAGGAATGAAAGTGATTCGAGGCCTGAATCACTTTCAGGTGCCAGGGAGGCACCTGGGGTCACTTGTGGTAACAATCGCTGCTATTTGTTAAGTACCTACTAGGCGCCAGGCACTGGGGCTAATTTTATCATACACCTGATCTCTCTGAGACCCTCCAAGCCCACAGAGTCAGCAATATTGCTCCCATTTCACATGTGGAGAAACAGAAGCTCCACAAGGTCACGATGTTTGCTCAGGTTAATCAGCTGGGAAGGAGTTTAGATCATAATCCCACTACATCTGCATTTGTGAAAGGTAAAATTTCTTGAGATCTTGGCCCTTTGGGTGTCTGCTGCAGTGGTTATGCAGTGGTAACCCATTGAGGTTTTTGATTAGTCTCATCACAAGACTTAGGTTGTCCATCATGGTATTTCAGGTGACTGCAGTTATACAGCTGGGGGTACACAATTACCAACCACAGCAATATGTGCTTATATATTTTCCTTTTGCTTATTTCTTTATGAATACAGTTCATCTGCTCATAACTGTTATACCAATGTGACTATCATTAAACACCTGAGTGTTTATGCTTGCAAAAATATAAGTGTTATTATTGCCTATTTTATTGTGTAAAATGGCCTATGAAATGTTCTGTCGTGTTTTTACATGTTTCTCAAACCCCCTTTTAAAAATGTAAATAAACATCATTTAAAGAATTTTTGTTATTTTTTCCAAAATTATATTTTTGGGATTTTACCATTTGGGATTATGACATTCAGGATTCTATGCTCGGCTCCCACTGGGAGGAGGTCATCTGCAGGTGGAATCTTGGTCTGTGGACTCCAGGCACTGCTCTTTGCAGATCAAGAGAAAACCCAGGCATCTGCCTAGCACTGCCCCTCTCACCTCCCAACCCTGCAAGTGGCAGGACCAGGGCCCCAACTGGGTGACACTCCCATCCCCAGGCCCCCAAGAAAGAGCCAACATCTCAGCCTTAGTTATGTAAAATCCCAAACTCCTAAGCTTGCCTAGCCCTCCAAAGGGGCCCCCCACACACATTCACATTCACCTGGCCCCTGAGACTGAAGAGGACAGCCTTGCCCCCAGCTTAAACAAGACCCATGTGCATCTGGGAATTCAGCATTTCATATAAGACTGAGTGGAAAAGGGGTCCCCCCTCAACCATCTCCTGCTAGTCCCTTTTTCTTTACTGTGGTAAAATGCACATAACATAACCTTTACTATTTTAACTATTTCTAAATATATTCGGTGGCATTAAGAACATTCACGGTAATGTACAACCATTACCATTATCCATTTCTAGAACCTTTTCATCATCCCAAACATCCTTACACCCATTAGCACTCATTTCCCCTCCCCCAAACCCCTGGTAACCTCTAACCTACTCTCTTTCTTTATGAATTTGCCTATTCTAGGTACTTCCTGTAAGAGTAATCATATAATATTTGCCCTTTGATATCTGACTTATTTTACTTAGTATTAGAAGCTGAATTCTATGTCCTCCTTCATGTATCAAAGTCCTAACCCTCGGCAACCTCAGAATGTGACTGTATTTGGAGACAGGGTCTTTAATGAGGTAACTAAGTTAAAATGAGACCCTAATCCAATTTGACTGGTGTCCTTATAAGTGGAGGAAACGAGGGCACAGAAATATACCAGGGAAGACCGTGTGAAGGCACAGGGAGAAGGTGGCATCTCCAAGCCAAGAAGAGAGGTCTCAGGAGAAACCAACCCTGCTGATACCTTGATCTCAGCCTCTGGATTCCAGCCTCCAGAACCATAAGAAAATTCATTTCTATCGTTTAAGTCACCCGGTGTATGGTATTTTGTTATGGCAGCCCAAGCAGACTAATACCCTTAGCATCATATTTTCAAGAGTCATTCAGGTTGTAGCATGTATGAGAACTTCCTTCTTTTTAAGGCTGAATACTGTTCCATTGTACAGATTACACCACCTCGTGTTTTTCCATTCATCCATCCATGGACACCTGGGTTGCTGACACCTACCTCACATCCCTGCCCCAAAAGGCACATGAGAGGGAAGGAAACTGGGGTTTGTAGAGTACCCACTGTGTGTCTCTGAGCTGGGTGTTTTACATGTCTTATTTTTTGTGATCTTCTTGACAAGTTTTTCAGGTAAATGGGCTTGGAGAAGTTAAGCAATTTGCCCCAAGTGGAATAACTAGTGGTAGTCACTGTGGCGGAAACAGAAGTGTTCGTTGCTAAGATCTCTGCACACCAGGCACTGTTCCGAGCTTTTGTGTATGCATCCTTCACTCCTCACAACCACTCACGAGGCAGGCATCAGCATCCCCATCCTCCAGGGTCTCAGGCAGTCCTCTCAACCATTCTGCCAGACCCGAGACGGCGCAGCTTCCAAAGGACGGTATCAGGGCTGTCACCTGGGTCTGCCGGACTCAAACACCTGCCTAGCCCCACCTGTCATGCTGCCTCTACAGTGGGACAGGGCCCATGCTGTGGCAGAGGTGCCAGGGCTGCGGGATCACAGAGAGAAGTCAGGGGATCCAGGCAGGCTCCATGAAGCAAGGGCAACTGAGCCTGGCATGGAGGATGCATTGCTTCTGTTTGTCCACTGTGTGTCTCACCCACTACCCTTGAAAGCTCCGAGAGGAGGCAGCACATGGATCATTTCCATTGAGAAGTCCCCATGCCTGTCTCAGAGTCTGATGCTCACTTGGTGAGTGGATACAGTTTTGAAAGGTGGAGATGGGGAAAGGACATTTGGGGGTAGGAATAACACATAAAAAAGGCACGGAGGCGGGAATGTTTGGTGTGTTGAAAGAACCACTAGAAACCCTCTTTGGCTGGGACACAGGATGGGTGAAGGAAAGGAAGAGGGGCATTGAAGCAGGCATTGGAAGGGATGAAGAGAAGAAGGATGACATAACTGTCTTTCTAGGCTTGACCATGGGCAACCTTGAATGCCCAGTGAAAGAGTTCAATTTTAGCCATTGGCACTGGGGAGCCACTGAAGGCACTTGAGTAGGAGAAGGACCAGGTTGAAATTATGCTCCAGATAAAAATGTCCAGGAGTAGGATCTGGGGGAGGTGACGGGTGGGAAGTTTAAGGCAAGCAAGGATGTACAGTCACATCACTAATAACAACAAGGAGAAGGAGAAAGTGGGGGAGAAGAGGACCCTATAACCCATAGACAAGAGGCCATCAGGCACCCTGAAACCCAGGGGCCCTCATCTCCACCCCAACAAAACACACATTTGCAGTGACCCCCATCCCCACCCTTGACTTCTCTTCCTCACCCAGAGCACGGGAGGGTGCCACTACCCACTCTTAGAGCAGACCTGGCATGCCCACAGCTCTGCCTGCAGTTCACCCTCTGGGCCCTGTCCCAGGAACCTGTGGCCAGGAGGCAGGCAGCTTCTGAGCCCTGGCCTCTGAGACGATACCAGAGGGGTCCAGAAAAATCCAGACAATGATCCCAGAAGGCCCCAGTCTCCATGCCTGTGATGAGGAAATAGGCAGGTGACCCCCCCAGTCTGTGGACAGGGCTCACACCATGAGTCCACTGGAACTCAGGAAGGCCCCAGACAACCCCTCCAACCCGGTAAGGCAAGCTGGGAGGCCCAGGGGAGAGGGCCAGTTGTTGGCCTGGCAGCCAGGAGGGAGGCAGGCCTCCTTCAGGATTTGAGGATGCTCAACAGACAAGGAGCTGCAAGAATGCCAGGGCCATGGAGGGAGGGCGTGGGGACAAGATTACCAGGCTTACCTGGAAGGGCCAGAGGTCTCAAGGATCCCAGCACAGCTCAAAGACACTGGCCTCCCAGGCTGAGCCTCAGGCCCTCAGAAGGAGGGATCCTGGAGAGAAGGTGGCCACTGCCGTGGCCCATTTCCTCCCCAGGCCTGTGCCCTCCCCACCGGGCCGCTGGCCTTCACCAGGGCTTGCTCCAGCCTCTTCAGTCTCCCCGGCCTGCTAGGCTGTTTCCTTCCCTTATATAGAGTTCTGTTTGGACCAGGAAATGAAGCGCATCAAGTTCCTGGAGGCAAGAAGGGGCCTGTTTCCAGCGACACCAAGCCAGGGCACACACGCCCAAGCCCTGAGTGTCCCTCCAAAGACAGTGGGGACAGGGAGCGGGCCTGGCCATTTCCCCAAACCCAGAACAGGCTGGGACCCAGAACCTGCAACAGAGAGGACATAGAAGAGTCCCAGAGGGCTGGCTCAGCCCTGTCCCCAAGGCCCCAGGCCCCACCCCTTCCCAAATCCTCCTGAGCCAAGCTCCTCTTAGATCACTGGCCCCATCAACCTGTCCCCAAAGCTGCAGCTGCCCACTGCTTCCTCCTCCATTTCCTCTTCTTGTCTCAGGATCCTCTTTCCTGGCCCCACTCATTGACCCCCCAGCCCATCACTAGGCTCCCTATCCTGCAAGTCACTCGAGATGGGCTCTCCAGACAGCGGAGATCCTCTTCAGACAAGAACCTCCCCACCTCTAACCACACCCACACACAGAGCAGCTGTCAGGCCCACATAAAGGCCACTCAACAACCACACCTGAACGAGGCAGGGAAGAGCAGGTGTGCCTGGCCCTTCAGGAGCCTGTGGAATGTGGAGCTCCGGGCAGCTTCAGTCAGAAGCTGACAACAGCAAGGGGAACTCAGGGGGACCAGCAGGTCATGCTGTGGGACCCATGGGCCTCCCACCCACTGAAGCTAGCCCCTCCCAAGCCAGACTGGATGAAGGCACGACACCATGGCATTCAGATGGACCCACCCCAGGTGAATGCAGGGAGTCTTCTCTGAAGATTTGCCTCCAGACAACCCAAGCAGGGATCTCAAGGGCCTCGGCTCAGGGGCCACACTCACCCACACCCCGAATCAGGGAAGCTGGGAGAGGTGAGGCTGCACACTAGGCTGGACTTCTTAGGAGCATGTGCTGATGAGCAGGGGGGCCAGAGACGTGGGGCTCAGCAAAGCTGCACTGAGTACCTGCTGTGTGCCAGACCCAGGGAGCACGAGAGAGCACAAGCCTGCCGGGACTGGGTGAGAGGGTCCCCGCAATAGCCAGGACAAAAGGCCAGGCCAGGCAGGGCCACAGGGAAGCACCAGCAGGGGTCAGAGGGCACGGAGGGGCCCAGGGCATGACCCGTCAGCATCCTGGATTCACGATCCTGCCCACACTCGGCCACGTCCTGGCCTTCCTGCATGGCACTGACAACCCCAGCCACCACCCCCAGCTCCACCCATCACCCCTCCCTCAGCCCTGCACCCCCCACCCACCCTGGCCACCAAAGTTGTTCAAGCCAGAAGCCCGAGTATCCTCCTTCATTCTTTCCCCTCCCTTCCACCAAGCCTAGGCAATTCCTCCTCCTAAATACCTCTCTGAGCCACAGACACCCCTTCCCAGGTCCTATTAATCATAGAGATGATTGCAACAGCCTTCAACGCTGGTCTCCCTGCCCTCAGCCTTGTCCCCTCCAGCCCATTCTCCACTTGGCAGCCAGGGAGCTATTTCTAAAATGCACATCCAGCAGTGTCACTTCTCTGCCTAAAGTCCTTGCATCGCTCTCAGCTCACGGGAGAAAGTCCAAATGTCCTAATATGGCCATCAGGCCCTTCGGGACTTGGCTGTGCCTCCCTCTCCACGCCCATTTCTCACCTCTCCACCTCAAAGCCCTTGCTCTGGCCAGAGAAAACCACGTTTGGGTCCGCTTTCATTCAATATGGTGCACTCTGAGCTAGGGGCTATCAGCCCATTTTACAGATGAGGAAATGAGGCACTAAGAGGTTGTATTCTCAGCCTAAGGTTACACAACCAGTAAATAATGGATATTGAACCAAGTTCTGCAGTGGTTGTGTCCAAAGTCTCATATCTGCCCAGGACCACACCACCTTGCCCAGTCGGGAATCACAGAAAGTTTCATGGAGAACATGGCCTTTGAGGTGGGTAGGGAGGAGAGATGCCAGGGGTCAGAGAACACAAAGAGACCAGTTAGCTGTGCCCAGGGCACACTTGGCCAAATGGAGAAAGGTGGTCAGAGAAGCAGCTAATGCCACACTGCACATGACCTAGAGGGCCAGGCTGAGGCCAATGTCCAGGGCCCTGGAGTGGCCTCATGCCCCCAGAGCCAGTGAGAAGGCATGGGTGAGGGGTGGGGCTGGAGCCCGAGAGTCCAGCCTGGAAGAGGCTCTGAGCTGGGCAGGGAGCAGAGGAGAGAGGTTATAGGGCGGCTCCCAGAAACATAAGAAGATGGAGGGGCAGGAAAGTGGGGCAGTCGGAGCTGCTGAGGCACGCTGCTGGAGGACTGGGGGTAAGCCAGCCGCCATGCTAGAAGAGGAGGTGTGAACAGGCAATATGGAATGCAGGCTTCAGAGTTGCCTTCTCCAGCAACCCAAACAGCAGGAAAACCCCATCCCTTCTCCCCGGCCTATTCTGAAGCAGGGAGGCTGGGGGACAGGGCCGGCAGCACAGAGAACAGAGCTTCTAGGAAGTTCCTAGAAGAGCTGCTCAAGGAAAGGGCTGTGGTCTGTGGTCGTGGTTCTAGTGGGACTCGTGTGAAAGGAGGTGACAGGCATGGGGAGTGAGACCACGTGTTCACGCAACAATGCCCACTGAGTGCCCCTCCATGCCAGGCTCCCAGCTCTGGAGACAGATGAATGAGGATGGCCCCGCCCAGATGGGAAACTTGTGGCCCGGTGGGGGAGACAGGCATGTAAACAGAGAATTATAAAACAGCCCCAGTAATGCTATAATGGAGGTATGAAGAGGGCTAGGATTTCACTGGGATTCAAGTCCATCTGTTTTTCCACCCAGAGGGAGGCTGCCCACCCCACCCCCTCACTTTCCACCAAGGGTTTCTGTTTCTAGATGGGAACTTGAAGGGACAAAAGTCTTTGACCTTAGCTGTGCTAGAACAGTAAGGCAGGAAGGGTGCATGGGAAAAAAATCTAAGAGCAATGGGAAAACCCAAGGAGCCAAAGGTCTCAGGCAGTGCTGAGGACCATGCCAACCACCACGGAGACGTGTGAGAGTAGACTGTGTGGGGCTAAGTCAGGCCCAAAATAGAGAATTCTGGGTCTGGGGCCACACTCAAACCCGCACAGACATCAGGGACCCACACAGACATCAACCCCTGTCTTCTGAAGCTAGGCCATCGTCTGTTTGCCAGCCAGGACAAGGGTGTACAGACCTCTCCCCTTTCAACACCTGTGCAGTTACTTGCAAACCACAGGTATTCACCTCCCGGTTTCCTAATTTCAAGGATGCTGTTAATTGTATGTAGCATCATCAACTGAATAACAGTTTTTGAGGAGGGGGAAAGGCCCCTGGAATTGTACACATCGATCCTAAGGTGCATTCCAATTTCGGAAATGTTAAAATGTTTTTTTAAAAAAGACATCTCAGATTTGAAGAAGTGCCTTAAATTTTTGACTCTTCGGGTTCCCTACGCTGCCTGTATCACAGCCCTATGTGGTGGACAATCAGGAAATCCTTTCTGATGTCTACCTATGTCTTCTTTTAAGAGTTTAAGGCTGGCCAAAGGGAGGAACAGGGGGGAAAGCAACCCAACCACATATTATTTAGGGAAAAAATCCCACATTCTCAAAGCTGGTCTATGGCCTTATGTTCCCTGGACGTCCACAGAGGTCATTTTTTCTCATCGCCTGACTCCAGACAGCTTTGCACTAAGCCCAAACCTGGTACCTGGGAGCAGATTCAGCTCTATGAGATCGTAACTCCTTCTGTCTGCGGGTCTTCATTTCCAGATTCGTGAACACACTAAGAAGCCAGGAGTTTCCAACTACAGGGTAAGAGGAGGGATAGAAAAATACCTGGACTGGGAGTCAGGCATGGGCTCAAATGCCAGTTTTGCTACAGACTAGCTATCGAGATCTTATTTAACCTCCCTGAGTCTCAGTCTGCCCCTCTGTAAAATGGGGGTGAGATCCTCTTTGCAGAGTGACTGGAAGTACTCAATAAAGTTGACTTAGGTGGCATAAGTAAAAATGTCTGGAATATGCTTAGGAGATGTTAGTTCCCTTCTGTGTTAGCCTGGAGGTGATTAATGGTATTCTCTGCAGCTCAACATCCTCATTTACAGACCAGTAAATTCTATGCACCGGGCTCAGTTCTAAGCATCTTATGCGTCCCAAAGCACTTAATCCTCACCTCACCCCTGTGAAACAGGTCCTATTCCTATCCCCATTTTACAGAAGAAACTGAGAAACAATAGAGGGAGAGGAAGGAGCTGATTTTTAAGATCCCATCTATTGTCAAAGTCAAAGAAAGAGTGGGATACTGTACGATGCGAGAACTTTCCATCAAAAAAATCCACTGTTTTTCCTGAGCTCTGAATTCTTCCACGCATAAGCTTCAGTTATCTGAAAATTCACTCAGGTGGAAAACTCCTAGCCCCTAGATGGCAGCGACAGGAGGCAGTGCAATTGTTCTACACAATTAGTGCACATCAGGGCCTGGTGTTCTGCAACCCCATCTGCTCTGATGGACAAGGCTGCACCAGGAGGCCCCGGAAGCAGAAAGTCCCGAGGGCAGAGCAGCCCCGCTCTCTGTTGCTCCTTGAAATCCATCTGGGGCCGAGTGGCAGGAAGCCCCCTCTCACTTCCAATTATCAGGCAGCAGAGACTTGACGCACAGCCAGCACTGAAGGCCAGAGTAGGCCTGGCTGTCACCAGCATTGTTTGGCTCCATTTGACGCATATCCACCCCTGGTAATGCTTCCTTGCTCCCAGGCAGACCTCAGAGATACACGTATCTGAAACCAGGTCTGGAGGGGAAGGAGGAGGGCAAATGAAGGGGCAGAAGAAGACCTGGCTCTCTGTGGCTCGGAAAACACTGAGAGATTTTAAACGGACAGAAAACAAAGCTGGCATCAGCTAAAGACCCGGTGACCCAGACACTGCAGCCCTGCATACACACATACAGCTCAAAACAGCCCAAGGCACACACAGTGCACACGCCTGACCACTGCCAGACCCAGATGCAAAGTCACCCCCTGGTGCTTGGGCCCCACCCCAAGCAGAGCCATGCAAACAGAAACACATCAGCACCACCAACACATCCACTGGCAGGGGCACTCTGCATGGCCCCAAGCACAGCTGATTCCAGGAAGCCAGAAGGGAAAAGAGCCCCTACGTACAGACTGGGGCAGGGGGAGCATGAGCCAGCAGAGATGGGGGGTACAAGAGCAGCCCAGGGCCTCTGAAGCACACCCAGACCTCTGAGCTCCTTTCAAAGTGCCCACCGCAGCCGAGGCAAGCAGCAAATTCCCCTCACACTTGCCTGTCCCATCTGAGCCCCGCCCATCCTTCTGGAACAGCAGGTGAAGGGATAAGGCACACCGGCAGAAGCTGGGTGGGAGGTGTCAGAAATGGAAGAGCAGGTGCACAAACAACAGGGTGGAGTAGATAGGAGGATATGCAGCCTGAACATTATGGGGTGGAAACACAGGAAGCTGGAATTTTAGGAATAGAGGTGGTAAAAAGGGACAAAACAGAGTTTAGGGCTTAGGACAACCATATTATTTGAACACATACAAGGAACATGTACTTCAGACAGGTTATCCCATTTAATCCTTCCAACAAGAGATTCAACAAGCAGTAGCCTCTTTTCACATATGAGGCTACTGAACCTTACATATGAGGCTACTGAACCTTACATATGAGGCTACTGAACCTTACAGCAGAGAAATGTGTTGGCCAAGGTCACACAGCAATGCGTGGTTGAGCTGGGACTCAAACTCAGACTGCAAATTCTACACTCCTTGAGGCAAGGCAAGTCACCTGGATGCTTAGAAGACAAGACAGAGTAGCGATGGGGCCAAGGGAGTATGAAGGCATAGGTGATGGGAGGGGCTGATCCAGAGAAGCAGAGAGAGGCAGAGGGGACAAGGTGTGGCACCCTGCTGGCCGGGACCCCCAGCTCCTAAGAAGCACAGGGAGGGAGGAACTCAGGCTGCTGTGATTCAGTGGCTGGGCCTTCGGGGAGAATTTCCGGAGCCCCAGACAGCTCTGTGCAGTCTGGGAGCCACCTACCCAGTGGAGACACTGAGCCATTACTCACAACTGTTACTCACTTTGCCTCTGCACCCACGTCCCCATCACATCACTTCCTCCCACTCTGTTCCCTTTGGGTGGCCAAGGGGGCAGCAGATCTTCCCCAGTCCCCTCCCTCGCTTCATTGGCTCCAATCCTGCCAACTGTATCCCCACCTGAGTCACTGGGACAGAGACGGGAGATTCTGGCCAGCCCAACCCTGACAGCTGTTGCCCTCTGCTCTGTTCCGAGAAACCAAGCTGCCTGGAGGAGCGGTCACTGGGCAAAGAACGTTCCAATTCCAGTGCTGGAAGGACCTCCCCAGCATTTCAGTTGGCATCCCAGCAGATGCCTGAAGAGCCAACAGGATCCCACCTCCACGCTGGACAGCTCTGCCAAAGGCCCCAAAACTAGGAGCCTCTCTGTTCAGAAAGATGCGTGGACTTGCAGAATTTCAGCACTGCTGAAAAAACAGAACGCCCCTAACTCGAACTTCTCATTTCGCAATTGAGGAAACCAAAGCCCCAAAAGTGGAAGCAATTTGCCTAAAGTTTCACAGTGCCAAGAGGGACTAGCAGGCCACCTGACACCCCTGCCATGGGTCCTTCTGCGGCACTACACAGACCTCTCTCTCTGCCCCAAGTCAGAGCAGGCCCCTGAAGTTGACTCTCTCACACTCCTGTTGCAAAGCAACACTGAAGACAGGAGATCTGAAGGCAAGGTGAGGAGGGGGAGGAAGGAGTTGCAGTCAGACAGTGGTTACTGGGGAGGAATCACTTTCCAACAGTGAAGGGCACTGGACTCCAGGCCACCTACTCAGAGCAATCTGCCCAGGAGGCAGGGAGATGGACTGCAGGCCCTCTGGAGGCTCTGGAGCTCAAGGGCCAGGCCCTCTGGCAGGAGATGATGGGAGGAATTCTTAGGGTCCCAGCTGGGAACTTGGGAGAGTCCTGGCCTCCTCTCCAATCACCTCTCCTCCCCCAGCCCCCACCCCTCACCCTGGCTCGCCCCTGCTCTCCCAAGGCTCTAGCCTGGAATCCAGGCCTGACCACTGCCTCCGCTCCCACGCTTGGCTCAGCTCAGCCGGCCACAGCAGAGGCAGCCACATGTGTGGTGGTGGAAGCAGTTTGTGAGCCACTGAATTCCTTCTAAGCCTCCATAGGAGCCTCATCTATCTCTTGTGCTCTCCCCTCCCACTCTGGGCAGTTGTACTATCCCAGCCAAGAAACCCCTGCATCAGCCCCATTCTCTCCCACTGCACCAGTAATAGTAATAACAATAACAAAAACAGCAATGACAATCACCAAGGTTTATGCAGAACAGCCTGCGTGCCAGACCCCGTTCTATTTGTTTCCTGCATTTTACAGGTGAGCAAAGGGAAGCACTGGCAGGTCAGGTAAGTTGTTCATGGTCACATAGCCTGCAAGAGGTGGGGTCAGGATTCACACGCAGACCATGTGGATGCAGAGTCTGTGAAGTTGAGGCCCACATCACGCTGCCTCATGAGAGGTCATTGCTATAGGAAATAAATGCTGCTGAAATTCCCTCTCCTTCATCAACACACAGTCCCTGAACATCTGGGACATGCCAGGCACCTGGCCTTTGAGACACTCAACATCCCATCTAACTCTGGACAGGCAGCCACTCTCTGCACTCACCAGGCCATATAGAGCCAGGCTGGGCATGGCTGTCTCTGAGCAAACAGGCTCCTCCACCCTAACCAGGGAACACTGCTGTTCATTCATTCATTCATTCATTCATTCATTCAACAAACAGTGAGGGGCTACTGTGTTCCAGGCCAGATGGTAAAGGAGGCCTCCAAAAGGATCCTCTCGGTGCCTTAGATATGTAAGCTGCCTACAGTCTACCCTCACTCCTGCCTGCTGCAGTTCATCCATCCCAGGGTTGCGTGTGAAGACTTGCCAAGGATGGCTCTCTCCTGGCCTGAAAGTTCTCCCAGGAAGGAGATTTCAGGGCCTCCTTGGCCTCCCAATCCAGGAGGGGAGGACGGTATGCTGGAAGGAAGCCCAGAGGGATCAGGGAGATGAACTGACTTGGGAGAGGATTTTCCAGCCCCAGGGCTGAGGAATTTGAACATAGGATTCCAGGAACTCAGGCCCTGGCTTGAGGCCTGTCCCTAGGACTCCCCTGCCCAGTACAGCCATCACAGTGGCCCAATTGCCTTTCCTAAATCACAGTCTCATCATGTCTTCCCTATATTAAAATCCCCTGCCGCTCCATTCTTTAACCTGACTCAGAATATCCCCCACCCCCGTCTTGGGCCCCAAGCAACACTTTCGGGCTCTCCCCAAAGCCATCCTTTCCCACACATGCCATTTTAAGCCTCCATATACTGTGAGTTTGCTCCATGCCAGGCACCGGGCTGAGAACTTTACAAATAACATCTCATTTCATATCCACACTAGCACTACAAGGTTGGAAATATGAACCCCATTTTACAGATGCAGACACTAAGGCTCAGACGCATGTAGCAGAGCTGGGAGGGAGACCCACGCTGGTTACTGCTCCTTACCTGCATGCCACTGGGCCTCTGCGCATGCCTTCCCCTGTGCCTGAAGAAATCTTTGCCCCTTTTCCTCCCGGCAAAACTCCTTCCCAAACTTCAAAATCCATCTCAAACGGCACCTCTTCTCCAAAGCTTCCTCCACTCTGCCAGCTCACGTGAGCTGCCTCCTGCTTGACGTTCCCGCTGCGTTTTGCAGCAACACTCTGTATACTCCCCTCGTCTCCCCACTAGATTGTGTCTCCCGGTCTTTCCTGCCTCATACCCAGCACCTTGACTGGCACAGGGTGGATGCCCTCAAAGGCTTTTAAAGTGAACAATCCAGCGGTCCCATGTGCCCTGCGGGACTCAGCTGCTGCCGCACCGCGTCCACAGTGGGTCCACCAGCACCGCCCCAGACCCAAGGAGCCCACCCCTGGGGCCGGCCCATCTCTGCCACCCCCAAATCATAGCCCAAACCCCAGCTCATATCCCTGGGTGGAGGCTTGTCCCCATGCCAGCCCCCCCTTCCTGGCTTGGCGGCCCCTCTCGCTCAACCAGCTCTGCCATTTCTGGGAGTCTCAGCCGGTGATTAGGGCCCTAATCAGCAGGACTTCCTGCCAGCGACTGCCAGAGGTGGGGGCGGGGCGGGGAGGGAAGCAAGGTCAATCCAAGGTGAAGTTCCACAGCGTTGGGACTGGGGGACGCCCAGTGGAGGCCCCGGGGAGATGGACTCACAGACCCCCCCCACCCCTGCACCTCTTCAGCCCTTCATTTACAGGTGAGGGCACTGAGGCCCAGCGAGAGAAGGGACTCAAGCGGGACTCCTCCAGAGGCTAGGGATGGAGTCAGGCCTAGACTCAGATCTGCTCACTTGAGGACCACTGCTCTCCCACCCAGATGGACCCCAGGGTGAAGCCCCTCTCTTCCGCTTCCCCTGAAGCCCTCTTCCCCACCCCTACCACCTACCCCAGCACCAAGTCCAGCATTGAACCCACAAACTGCTCCCACACAGGGTGGCTGGAAACCAGCTGATTGCCCAGGTCTGGTCAAGGTCAAGGGGCAAAGGTGAGGCCCACCTCTACACAAGCAATGGCCTAGAAATTGGGCAGAGGTGAGCAGGGGCCAAGGAAGGAAAGCAAGATAGGGCCAGGCTGAGCTCAGGAACGTTCCCCAGCTGTCATCATCATCAACCCAAGCCCATTCTTTCTCCAAAAAAAAGCTTAATGCCTTTTGCAGCTGCAACTGGGCGGGCCAGGGGTCCGGAAATGGAGTTCACCCCCGACCCAGAGCAACCCCAGCCTCCCTGGGTGGGAACCGGGTTGGGTGGAGAATATAGCTTGGCAGGCCTTGAGGGCTGACCCCTGCTAATGAGGAATGTCAGTGGCACCGGAAAGCAGGAGACCCCAGAGAGGGCAGAGGCCTGGGATGGAGAGGGATTGTGGCCAGGAGCCCTACCCTTGCACGGGTTCAAAGCTCTCAGCTTATATGCCATGCAGGAAGAGCGGACATGGTTCTCCCTACACGCTACCAACAAGGGACTGAACTAAAGTTGCAACAAGAGGAATGCCAGTTCGATTCTGGGGGAACCTAGAGGGCATAAGACACAATAATTTGAAGCAGTTATTTGGTGATCCTACTTTAAAATGTAGATGCCACCTCTATGGGTGTAGCCCATGGTCCAGGGCAGGCTTCCTGGAGGCCAGGCTAGGTCCTTGCTCAGCCTGGGAGTCTCCGATTCTGTGACTCTCATCAAGGCATGGGATGGGATCCAAGAAGGGGAGCTCGGGCTGGTTTATAATAATGCATCTTGTTTACAGTGATGGCAACTTTCTCAGAGTCCTCCATAAACACAGATCTGCATGGGCTCCCTGAACAGACAAGACCTCCGGAGGGCCCCTCAGCTTCCTGCCTGCCCTCTAATTGCAGAGAAAGAGAGACAGAATGGGGGCAGAGAAGATTCTGCCCTGGGATCTGATGCTAGGACCTCTTAAGGGAAAATGACACCAGCATCTTCTCCACTCTCTAGTCCCATAATTTTCTTCATCTTACAGATGGAACAACAAGACAAGAGAGAGAGAACTCTATCACCACCACCACCAATAATAATCATAATAACTAACCTTCATTGAGCACCTACTATGTGCCAGACACCGCCCAAAGTGCTTTAAATAAATTAAGTCATTTGATCCTCACACCCATACCTTGAAGCAGATGTTATCCCATTTGACAGTGAGGAAACTGAGGAGACCAGTTGGTTGCCCAGGTCTGGTCAAGGTCAAGGGGCAAAGGTGAGACCACACAGCTGGTAAACCAGGTCATCATGAGATGAGCCCCAACAGTCTGGCACCAGACTCACATTCTCAGCCTCCAAACAGACCTCAGTCCAAGTCTAACAAATCCTCACCAGGCCCCATCAAAACCCTCACCCCTCTGTCCTCCATTAGTCAGTCATCTGTGTGTTGAGCAGCACTCTGCCAAGCACAGCAAGGATCCCCAGAGAGGCCAGAGGTGCAGGCCTGCCCTCAAGGAACTTGTAATCCATCCAGAAGACAGGTGAGCAAACGGGAAACTTGCAAGGATCACAGAACACTGTTGGGTCTCTCTGAGGGAGAAGATGAAAGTCGAGGAAGGTCCCTGGGGGAAATGGACCCATGTCTGGGGCCCCATAGTGGCCAAAGGGCCAGAATTCCCCCCAGCCACTCCTGTGACCCCTCACCCCCATCAGCTCTCCAGGCCCCCACCCTGCTGGTCCAGTCCCTCCTGTCTCCCACACCCAGGGCTGAACTACAGGCTTTCAGGGCTGAACTACAGGCTTCCAGCCCTAAAAAGGCAGGGACTGCACAGCCCAGACTAGCCCTGGAGGAGGTAGCGCCAAGGACTGGCTCGGGCCCACCCACCACCCCTCCCACATGGGCTCCAGCTCCACAGAGACAAGCCTCTCCCCTTGAGGGAAGGCGAGGTGGGGCAAGTAGGAAGATGGCCAAGTCCACCAACCTGGGTAGAAGGCTGCACTGGAGCTCTCTAGTGTCCAGCAACATCACGGATGGGAAAGCGCTCCAGACCATCGGAGGGAAGGAAAGAGGGAAGGGCCGGTGTGACCTTGCATAATGGAAGTAGCACCAGGGGATGTGGGCACAGCCTGCCAAGCTGGCCACCCTGCCATCCCCACCCCCTTGTCCCAGCTCACTTATGCCCACACTTCTGCATGCCTAATAGCCCTAGAAAGCTAAGAGCCATCTGGCCAGGGAGCTACTGAGCCAGGGGTCATTGGTGGATAGTAATGGGGACAAAGTCTAGGCCAGTCCTCCCAAATCCCAGTCTCCAGAAACCACCCTCTCCCTCCACCCACTTCTGATTTGCTTATTTGGAGGCTGGTAACTGGGAGGGCTTTCCTGCCTATCTCCTCTGCCCCCCACCTCCAAACATATCCCTCAACTGGGTCTCAGTTTCCTGGGGTCAAAGCAGCTTTTGGCTTCAGAACTAAGCCAAGAAACCAGAAGCACTGGCAGCCGAGAGCCTTTGCCTGTCACCCTCGCTCCCGCCCTGGTGTCCCAGGCTCATGGCACACTCAGGTCTCCCGATCCTTCCCTGCATGCCCCTCCCACCATCACTGAGTCTCTTTCAAACCCCAGGAAAGAGTGTCATCATTTAGCAGCCTCATGTAGTCCCTGACTGGAGAAGAGGGACTGAAGTTAGACATCAGAAAGGACCTCCCTCTCAGATGAAACCAAGACTGTGAGGGGGCTCCCCTGGTCGGAGGCGGTGGTTGAGCTGGGTGATCTCAGTCTCCAACTGTGTCACCCTCTCGTCAGGAGAAAAGGGGGCACAGGCATCCACAGAGGGGCTGTGGAGGAGGCTGGCTGTAGGAAGGATGGAGTCCAGGGTGGGTTTCAAGCCCACCCGGAACCACTCATGGGCACTTACATCATGGGAAGCCCAAATCTGTTTGGTCTGGGGAAAGCTTTGGCCCCAGCCCCCTCTGGTTCTCCTCTCACTGCCCACCTCAGGAAAAGCATGTTTGGAAAGGCCTGTGAGAGGTACTGCTCCTCCCCCACTCGTCCTCCTGAGAGGCCCTCGAGAGCAACTGCCTTGCCTTGCACCCCTCACCCCATGCCAGTTACGCAAGCCCATTTGACGCTGCCCGGACAACCCTGCATTATTTACAAACGTGGAAACTGAGGCTCAAATGAGACCCACGCCTGAGTTTTTCTGCATCTCAGGTCTCGACACTGCCCTCGGTCTGCCATCTCCAGGCTGGCTGAGGAGGCCTGTTTTGGGGAGGCCAAACTGGGCAGGGGTTCAAGGTGCCCAACATCCCAGCACCCAACCCCGGTCCTTGCACACTGGCCCCAGAGCCCCTCAGCAGGGAACATGGGCTCTAACTGCAGGGGTTGGGGGTGAAGCCTGTGGTGCTTGCTGTCCCCTCGACTCCACACTGTCACACAGCCCACCACAGGCAAGGGGCAGAGTGGGCCAGGAGGAATAGGAAGAACCTCAGAACCTTTGCAGGAAGCAGCTGGGGGCGGACCTGGTAGGCAGTTGAGCCACGGGTGTGAGGGAGAGGCACAGTGCCAGGGCAGAGCGTCAGGCTCTTGGTTCCTTACACATTGGCAGGAAGGAGGGGGCCCCTGCGAGTGGTCTGTGCCCACGCCCTAGGCCAGAGGACACAGCTTCCTGATCCCCCATTCTGGTGTCAGAATTCTCTGACTCCAAGTATCCCAGGCCCTCAGCATCCCAAGAGACTATCCAGGTCATCGCCTCTAACCACATCCCAGCTCAGGAATCCTTCCAAGCCGTTGTCCAGCCTCTGTCTAAACTCCCCCCAGGACAAGATGCGCTCCACCTTACAAGGCAGCCCATCCTCCTGCTGACCCACCAGGGTCCTTAGGAAGCTCTTCATTCACATGAGCCGAGATTCCACCTCTGAGGCTCCTCTTCCTCAGACCAAACAAAAGTCCTTTCTGGCCCCCCTTGACTCCTGCTCCTATCTGGGTAGAAACAGGAGTCTGAGTGTCCCCAGACTCCAAGGCTTCAGCCACAGTCCATCAGAGGCCAGAAGTTGGTCCACAAAACAATAACATCTTCTCTGAACCCATAAGCACCCCACCCCAGCCCCGCTTCACCTGGCCACCAGGTTCTCTGTGCTTATACTTCCTGGACACCGCCACCTCCCTGGGAAATTCTTCACTGGGGCTTTGCGGGAAGTGAAGTGTGAAGAAGCATGGGATGAAGGATGGGGAAGCAGAGCCAGAAGGGCTCAAGACCAGGCGCCTAGAAGAAGAGGGTCCCAGGTTGCCTCCTCCACCGCCAAGAACCCTCAGCTCCTGGTTACAGTGCTGGCTCCCAGCCCTGCTGGTCAGCCGGACTGGCTGAGACCCTCCCCAGCCTGGTCCAGCCCACTCCTCTCCAACTCCCTGCCCTCCATGAGTAGCAAAGTCCAAGACAACCCCAGGCTGGGTCTCCAGCGCTGATCCCATGTGGGGTTCTCCCACCCACCTCTCCACCTCAATCCACATCCTCCCTCACTCTCACCCACAACCCTGGGCCAGAGGTGTCAGGTGCCCCAGTTGTAGAAAGTGCTGAGGTCCAGGGAGAGCTGGAGTGGGAGAGACAGAGTGGCCATCAGCTGGCAGGGGCAGGTGCAACTTGAAGTCACATCTGAGCCACCATGGTCTCCACCCACCCCAGGCAGCTTCAAGAGGGGAAGAGAGGGTGCTCCCCCTACACCTTCCCCACTGCTGCCACATTGAAGAGGTGGCTAGTACTTCCAGAAGAGAAACCCCTGTCTCCAAAGATCCTGGCACCCCAGTTTCCAGGTCCTCCACCTATTCTCACCCCACAACCGCCTGCCTGCCTGCCCTCCTCCTCCAGCTCCTCCCCACGCAGCACCTATCCTGTCCCCTAACCCCATCCCCTCCCCTGCAGGGATCCTAGCCTGGGAGCACAGCAGGCTTCTCCGGGTTCCCCCCGCCCATCACCCCCACCCAGTTTCCTCTTCTAGAACAGTGGCCAGCCTAAAACATCTGGGCAGGCAGTCCTGGCCCAAGTCCTGGATTGGGGGTTGGGGGACAGATACTGAGGTCAGCTCTGTATGGATTCTCCAGCCTGGGAACGGGTGGCAAGCAGGGCATCAGAGTCAGAGAAGAGGAGGGGTGGAGGGAGAAGGAGGAGAAGGGGAAAGCAGCTGCCCCTGTCTGTTCATTAACCACCTGGATTAGCCATTTCTACCCAGAGGGATGAGGAAGGAGTAAGGGCTAGTGGTTGGAGAGGACAGAGGGGGCACTCCTGCCAGACTGTGCCCATGGGCAAGGGAGCAGGGCCCATACTGAGGAGTGGAGATGGGAAAAGTGCTTTGAACCCTAACCTTACCAGGCCTTCCAGGCCCTCCCTGCAATCAAGGTCAGAGCTCAGGGAGCTAAGTGAGCCTCTAGGAGAAGAAAAGTGCCCTCATAGCAGCTCAAGTGGGTGACAAGGAAAGAGATGAAGAAGAAAAAATACTCATGCCCCCGCAATGGGCAGGCAAGTAGCAGAAGAGACCCCCAAGCTTCTCCCTCCCTTGGTCCCTGTGTCCCTCCCTACTTCCCCAGCTGGCCTCTGACACCAGCAACTTCCCCAGCAAACAAAACTCCTTCTGACTGGTCGCTCTCTCAGAGCAGGGACAAGCCGCACCCCAGACATCCCTGCCAGAACCACAGAAACATCTGAAGACAGGGGACTGACAAGGTTGGCCTCTGAACAGCTTGCCTAACCCAGAGACATGGGACCAGGCAGGCTGACCTCACCTTCTCCTAATCTGATCTGTGGTCTTGACAGCATCAGTGTCAACAGCCCAGCAGCCCTGGCCCGCTTCATTTCCCTCTACACACAAATCCACACGCACACTCACATACATGTACACCATCACACGCGCATACTCACTCACTCACCTTTCCTGCAGGAGCCACTAAGTGAGGTGGGTGTCTGAGCCAAGGGACTCCCAGGACAGGGGCGGTGGCCAGTGGCAGAGGCAGCGGCTGTGGCTGGCAAGAAGCTGGTTTCCCAGAAGAAGGCAGCGAGTGAGCCTGTGTCCAGGCAGGGAGCGGGGTGCAAGGAGCAGAGCTGGTCCCAGGGCCACTGCTGGGAGCAACTGAGCAGAGGGCTCTGCTAGTCGGGTTCCCTCCCAGGCCAGCCCAGGGGGCGGGCCAACAGTGCACCGCCTCCTTCCCGGAGTCAGCCAGCAGTGGGCCCCCTCCACCAGCCATGGCCTCCTTTAACCCCTGCAGTGCTCTGCTGGCTGCACTCTAGCTGGCTCTGGCCAGGCCCTGGCAGGGCACAGACACCTGGGGCAGGAGATCACCAGGGAATGTGGCTGCCCCTCCTTCAGCCACTGGCCCAGCAGCCTCCCTGGGGACAGGAGGGGCAGGGCCAAGAAGGCTTGGGGGACAGGGGTGGGGAAATGGGTAGGGAGGGGTCAAGACTCCGTAGAAAAGACACAGGTGCAGAGAAATGGCCAAAGGGCTGCTGGGTGGAGAAGAATGTTTGCTGAGATAGTGAAGATGATAATAATCATAATATAGCAACTCTTAGCTTTTCTACAGCACCCTGCTCTATGCTGTTTCCAACTCATTTTGTGACTGGAGGCCAGGAATCTCACTTCTGAACCTGCTTTTTTTTTTTTTAGCTGTCAAATGTGAGATAGTAATCTCTGCTGTTTTCTCTGGGCTGAGTTAGGACATTTGTGACTGTACATTCAAAAGTCATTTAAGCTGAGCTCCAGTGAAGGAAATACATGCTTCAACTCTCTTTGAAATGGACCAAAAAATAAGACGGATTGACGGAAATGTGATAAAGCAAATATATTAAAGTGTTCATTGTAGAATCTAGGGAGTTTACCATATAATCATTTCAACTTTTGTACATGCATGAAGTTTTCCATAATAAAAATAATGGGGAAAGTGATGTGAAAAGTTTAGAGCACAAAGTGAAGAAGCAGATAGGATTATTTAGAAAGGAAGAGGAAAGTTATTTGCTCCACACCTATCAGACGCTGGGCTGTAACGGCCATTAACTCTCACTTAGTCTTCTAATCACCCAGTTACTACAGCTGAAGATCGTGACCTCGGAGCCCAGAGGTGACTTGTGGAAGTCCAAGCCACACGGTGTGGAGGACCTCACACCTGAACCTGGCTGGCTCCAGAGCCGAGCTCGACACCACTCAGACATCCAGAGGTTGAAAGGCCCTTCCTTCTCTTCCCCATCTGGGCCAGTGGCCTGTATCTCTGAGCCTCAGTTTCCCCTGTGACACAAAGGTCTTTAAGAACTTTTCCAGTCCTAACACACACTAATTTTATTAATTCAGCCAAACCCTTCCCCAAGCTTCAGTTTTCCCCAGAAGTACAACGACAGGGGAGTCCCTGAGAGGGGATAAGATTTTGGAGCATGTGGGGCCAGAGCCACAGGGAGATGGCCAGCGCTTTGGAGGGCTGGCTCGCCCCCAGTCAGGGACAATGAAACCCTTGAGGATGGGGGGAGAAGAACACCTTCTCGGGACCTTATACAGGGAGGGCAGAGATAGAGGCATGGCTCCCTCGTGGTCTGCCTCCAGAGCGAGATCTCATCCTCTCCTAGCTGGAAAGAGGGTCTGGGTTCTGAGTCCCAAATTCCAGCATCCAGAACCCACCAGCCTCAACAGCAACCTCAATCTGGGAGAGTGTGGATGCTGTCCACAAATGGCAAGGATGGTGAAAGCAGAGGGACTACGGGGACACTTGGCCTAGTCCTCCCTAGCCGTCGGCCCAGCCTCAAACCAAGTCTCCCAGTCACCGGCCCCAACTCTGGGGCAAAGGTGACCCCAATAACATTATCCTCCTTAACCCCTACCCGCCACCCCCACTGCAGACTAAGGGCCCCTCTGGGGCTTGGGTCAGCTCCGCTTAGGTGAGGGAAGTTAGAGGATCCTGGGCCAGTTTCAGCTCTCTAGAGGTGGATGTGGGGAGTGTGCTATAAAATTAGAACTCCTCCCACTAGCAGGTACCCAGAACAGCAGAATGTTCCATCTTCCCCTTCTCTTCCTTCCAACCCACATCCATATTATCCCAACTGACATCAAAGGGTCCCAGCTCCCCACTGTCTGCCACTTCCAGTCCAAGCTCTGCAGTGGAACATCCCGGCCTTTCCAACCTTCTCTCCCTCCATCCCCCAACCTCGATGGTCAGGCCTTTCTCATACACCATTCTCTCTCCTCCCTGTCAGCATTCAGGGCTCAATTCAGAAGCCATCCTCCCTGGATCCTTCTCCAGACTCACCACTTGGAGGGCACTGTCCCCTCCTCTGAACACCTGGGACTTCTGTGGCTCACTAACGCCCTGACATGCAGTGGGTCAGATGCACTTCTATGGCTCCCATTTTTGGAACGATGAGGGATTCGTTCATTCTTTCCCTACCCCTTTCCTCATTTGTCCAGTGCCCAGCACAAGGTTGACACACAGTAGATTCTCAGTAAGTGTGGAATGAATAAATGAATGATGAAGAGATGGATGGATGGATATTCAGTTCATGATTGAATCAAAGGGCATTTTAAAATGCTTAATACAGCACTAAGCTACACCAAAGATAATCTTATGAAGACTTTTATATTTGAAGCTATATAATCGCAGGCAGAAACACGGGCTTTGCTAGGACCCAGGACATCCCAGACACATCCCACAAAGGTCTGTGGCAGATTGGGCAGGCGGGGGGCTGGGGGTGCTGGAAGACCCTTCCTCCAGCCACTCTCAGGAGACTTTGGAGGTTACACTGTCCATCCCCTACCCCACTCTTACCCTTCTTTCCAGCCTGCCTGCTCCTGCACCTGGGTATAGAACTATAAACCCAGCAAGTCCCTTGAAACCTTAAGAAAGGAAGTCGACAAGCTAGAGGATTTCACAGAAAAAGAGCAGCCTTCCTCCTTAATTCTAAGAGCTGCCCATAGCCCATCATCTATTCTCAGCTCTCCCCAGTGTCAGTTCCACCATCTCAGTCTCTCTCTCTCTCTCACTCTCTCTCACACACACACATATACACACAGACACACATACTCTCTCTCTCTCTCTCTCTCACACACACACACACACACACACACACACACACACACACACACACACACAGTGAGAACTGCTTTCTGAACAAGCCTGCTCAGCCCCCTGGCTCCCTCCTCCCAATTCTTCCTTCCAAGCCCCTGAGGACCAGGGTTCCCAGTGTCTCCACCTCCCATCCCCAGCCTCCTCCCCACCTCCTTAAGCCAACCCATACCCCTCTCCTTGTCCCTACATCCCCCCTCCCACCCGAATGCAGGATTGCACATCTGGTTCCAGTTGTGGTTGGTCCCTTCAAGGGTAGGCCTGGGGGTTTCTCATAAACCTGAATAATACCAGCCTTGGAGCCCGATGGAACTGGGGTAAGGGAGGGCAGGAGGCTGAAGGGGTGGGGGAGGGAGAAAAGACAACAGCAAGAGGTGAGGAGACGCAGAACCGAGAAAGGAGATGGCAGTGCCTGGCATCGAGCAGGCGCCCAGTGGATGCCTGTGAGCTGCAGACAGAGGCTGCAGAAACAGATGGCAGGAGAGCCAGGAGCAGAGAGAATGGGACAAAGAGGGTATCAGAAACGGAGACCCAGAAGGAGGAAAGAGATGGAGCTGGGGGTGGCAGGACAGAGCCTGGAGCAACAGAGAGGCCATTGAGGAGAGCAGGGAGCAATGAATTGTGTGTGTTGGGGCCAGGTGCTGAGTTAGGCACTTCCACTGGAAGAGAAGGGACGCGACAGAAAGGGGACAAAGGACACAGAGAAGCAGAGAAGAAAGGAGAGGAGAAAGTCAAGAGAAAGATGGGGCAAGGTCCAAGCTTCGTGAATCCAGTTTTCCCTGGCCTCTCAGCCCCAGCCCCACCCAGGGCCCCTCAGTGGCGGGGACAGGCAGGGGAGTTCAACCCAGAGATGCCTTCATTTGTTCCTTCATTTCACTTTAATCAACATTTAAGCTCCTGCCCTGCACCAAGCTTTTCCCATGTGTACTCCACACAGATGCCCGTGAAAATGTGGGAGTGGCTATGATTCTCACCCCAGTCTTAGAGATGGGCTCAGAGCAGTGAGGTTAAGCAAAAGCACAAAGTGGCTGATGAAAGAGACAGAATTTGAATCCAGCTCTTCCAACTCAAGACCATGTCACCATATGACACAACTAGGAATTCCAGGTCCCAGCACCACCTCCGGAGGGCACCACATCACCTGACTCCCACGCTCAAGGGGCCAGACACTCAGGTTCTTACAGCACTAAGGAGAAGTTCCTCTGAGCTGGGCTAAAAGCTGACAAGATTCCCAGCAGGGAGGGGTTGGTTCCCCAAATCGTCCTGTGATGGGTAGAAAGTGTTAGTCTCTAGGGCAATTACTGGAGCCGCCTCCTCTAGCACCCTGGGCCCTCACTCTCTTCTTCCCCCTCCATCACAAAGAAGGCAGGGCCACATGCCCAGGTCCCAAGGGGAGAGACCACTGGGGCACAGCTCTGCTTTCTTCCCAAGATGCCCTGGAGCAGAGGCTATTCTGGGCCTCTGAATCCTGCTAGGCCCAACACACCCCATAGAGAGCCAGGCCCTGGGGGCCACTCTAGGCATTCAATGTCTGTGCATTTGAACTGCACCTTCCCTCTTCTGACCATGCTGTCCCCGCTACAGCTAGGGATGAGTTTGGACTGTCTCCCAGGGTGCTTCCATCTCAGGATCACCCCCTATTGGGCCCCCCTCACTAGGACTCACTCCAAAGATGACCCGAGAAGCCACATTCACGCTGCTGCCCTGAAGCCTCCCATCCTTGCCTTTCCTTCCTAATGTCAGGTCTTCTTCTATGTATCATCCTCAAAACTCAGGCCAGAAGGAGACAGGAGTAGGGGCACTCCCTGCTCACCACTGTGTCCTCTATGACATCTCATTGGCATGTATTTGCATTTGCATCCTCTCTCAAAGTGCAGAAATGTGCACAGCACCAGGCCCTTTGCTGCACACCCCCACCTCAGGAAGGAGAAGTGCTGGGCTTTCCACATTCCAGCTTCCTACTCAGAATTGTACCATAGTCTCGGGGCAGAGGTTGGAAAGGGAAGGAGAGTCAGGGGAAAACAGCCTACCAACAGCTTATCCCCAAGGCACACACTGGCAGCCCCTCCCTCCTCTCACCCTGCCTGTTTCTAGCCAGAAGAGCACTTGGGTCCAGCACCAAGAGCCTCAGACTGGGAGTCAAGGCCTCAGGTTCCAGCCCAACTCAGCCTCCAACACCCTTGATGATCAGAGGAAAGTCTCAGTCCCTCTTGGCTTCAATCTCCACATCTGATGGCCTTAAGGTCTCTTGGAGATGCCCAGTAACATGTTTCTAGGCAGGTGTTGGTCCTTGGCAGAAAGTACTGCGCACAAATCCCCTGTCTCCCCTGAGAAGCACAATTTTAAAGCAGTAAGGACCCTGGGGCTCTAGCTGCCTCCAGGGCAGGGTTTCCCTTGGGTCTATCCCTGCAAAGACCACTGGTATCAGCCTGGATGCCTTCAGGGAGCCCTTCTTCCCATAGCACCACACCTACCATCCCAAACCCATTATTTTGAGGCTTCTAGACTGGATAACTGGGGAATCCCCAGACCTAGACTATCTGTATCTCAGGAAGGTGTTGGCAGGATCCCTGATGAAATTCCTGGAGACAAGAGAGAAAGCTGAGTAGATTCCTAGCCAGCAAGCAAACGGTGTTGATGAATAGATCAATGTCAACTTCCTGACTTGCCAAAGGGCTATGTCCTCTGCCCTGGCTTGTTCAACATACTTATCAGTAACTTTGGTTACAACTTAGAAGGGAGGCTTACCAAGCACACCAAGGAACAACAACAACAAAAAAAAGCAGAAGGAAAAGCTAAGATGCTGAAGTGAACTGAAATGCAAAGCTGACTTTATAAAGGAGCCAGAATTAGCAAGGGAACATTTTATTTTTCTTGGGGTAATGTCCAAAACAAGGGTTCTGAAGTCATAAAAAACCTGAACCAATAATAGTTCATACAGTAAAAGGTCTAAAATTTGTTGAAAACAGAAATTCAGTTTAGCTAACAGTAGGATACGCTTGCCCCCAAAAGGCACAGGCACTTTTGACTATATTCATGGAGGTATAGCATCTAGACCAAAGGAGATAAGAATTCTACTCTACTCCACCAGACACCATCAGAAATGTCAGTTTCTTTTCTGTACCCTATACGCCAAAGAGCATCCAGAGGAGGACAGCAATAGACACTCAGTAAATATTTGTTGAATAAAAACCACAAAGAAAGGTTAAAGAAACCTAGTCCAATTTTTGTTTCAGATAGTAAAGAACACAGCAAGCACCATCAACTCCTTGAAAAAATTGTCTTGGGAAAGTGAACCACGGCAAGGGCCACGCCCAAGTGCACCTCCGCTGTCTCTCTGCCCCTTCATCTGGGAACTCCTTGAAGCCTAAGGCCATTTCCATTCATCTTTGAATGGCCAAGAGGCAGAAACTACCAGGAGCAGCTGCTAGGAATAGGATAACATCCTGACAAGGCCAGGCCTGTGGGCCCCGGTCAGTGGGGAGCGTGCTGGCCACACCCCGAGAGCTGACCTTTAGCCAAGCTGGCTGCTGGGCTGGGGGAGGTGAGGAGGCCTGGCTGGTGGCAGAACACTTGGCTCACACGTGCTGTCCCAGGCAGGCCCTGGTGCTGGCCAGCTGGCTTCCCACTCCCTAGGCCTCCCCCTCTGCCACCATCTAGTAGTCCTGTGGGGACCCACCCCAGCTGGGCATCCTCGCCCAAAGCCCAGAGCTGTCCACTGGCCCAGGTCCAAGTTTGGTTCCTGTCTCTCTTCTTCTCTTCCTTCTTCTGTTCCCCTCCCTCCTCTTCTGTCACCTGCATAGCCCTCTTCCTCCTCTGCACTCCTCTGCGCAGCACCTTCCTTCCCCTCCCCTGCCTTAGTTTACCCCTCACCCCACACTCCTTCTCCCTAAGCCCATCCTCCAGGGCTCTGCTCATGGCCATTCTCCCTGCCCCGGGCTCCTAGGGAAAATCTCCCCATTGCCGCAGCCTCCTCCGCTCCCTAGAGTTTTTAGTGATGTAGCACTTTCAGGGTTGGAGAGAGCTGGAGACTTCCTTCCTGAGGACTTGGGATCTGCTCCTATAGAAAATAATCATCACCTTGCTCCACTTTGAAATGGGGTGCTATCCCTCCGGGGGAAGGGAATCACAGAAACCTGGCCCCATCCTACCAGGAGTGGAGAAGAGAGCCTAGGCTTTGGAAGTGCACCGACCACATCTGAAGCTGTGTAACCTCGAGCAAGTTATTTCACTGCCCTGAGTACTGAGTGTAAGATCTGGCCCAGAGCAGCTCTCCATAAATGTTAGCTCCCCCAACATTCTCCTTCTTCAAAGACGCCATCACCACCTCCATCCCAGAATTACGATTCATCTCTCTCATGTATCTGCCTGCTTAATAATGCTCAGAGTTAGTGAGTGTTTCCCAACTGACATACGGTTCCTAGAGCTTTGTGAGGATTAACTCATTCCAATCCTGCCAACACCCCGTTGGGTATTGATCTTTATGAACCCCATTTTACAGAGGAGGAAACTGAAGTTCAGAGACATCAGCTACGTTTGCTACTCCTCTCCTAACTACAGCAGCTGCAGCAAGCCAGCAGGGCCTCAGGGTCTGGCTGGACCACATTCCAGTATATCAGGGCTCTCCTTGACCTGACAGGGGCTCTCCCACCCCTACCTGCACACCCCAGGCCCTCAGGGTTCCCTCTCCATCCTCAAGGTGGCTCCCACCACTGGGAGAAACCTGCTTCCTGGAACCTTTGGTTTTGCTTCAGGGAACAAATCTTCCCAAAGCTTTATTCAACACACACACACACACACAGAGTCATGCAATCACTGGAAGCCTCCCATAGTGGTGGCATCACAGGCTGGACGTCCCCAGGTTTTTCAGTTTCTGTACTCTTCCACATGGCAGGTACTCAGTGGTTCTTTCTCTGGTTCTTATCCTTTTCCAATTGGCTCCGTCCCATCTATCACTCACCCCTTCATTCCACAAGTACTTTCTAAGTGCCCGCAGTGACCCAGGCCCTGTGAGGCCCTCCAGACAGCACATGAACACAGCCAGGTGGGTCCCTGCCCTCAAGGAGCACTTGATCTAGGAGAGGGAGCCGCTGAAGGAACAAACATGAACACACGACACAAATCACAAATCACAAATCACACTGAGTGACCTGAAGGGAAAGAACATGCAGCTGGAGGGAGAGACATTTAGATTCCAACAGCTGATGGGCACTTAACATGTGACAAGCCCTGGCACAGCCCCAGTGCCTGCATTCATCATTCCCTCCCCTCCCCTCCCCACACCTGGGAGTAGATGTTATTCTAACCCTATTTTGTGCAGTTGAGGGAGCTCAGACTCAAGAGGTGAAGCCACTTGTCCAAAGTCAATGATAATGAGACAGCAAATAAGCAGGGGTGATAGGACTTGATTCCCAAGTTCGTACTCTTAACCACTATGTCATTTGCCTCTAAGAGGCTCAGAGAGGGTTCATTAAGGCCCACTTCCCAAACCAGTGACTCTCCCACGCACACACACACACACACACACACACACACACACACACAAGCCAGCAGCAACCTGCCCAGTGCAGAATGCAGCAGGCCCAAATGCAGCATTGGCTTCACCAAGACGGCGGTCCCCAACCTCCAGACTCTCAGCTCGTTCTCCCACTCGGATGGCTTGGACACTTCACCTTTACCCTGGTAGGCTTCAAGGTGGCTGAGGGACTGGCTAAAACAACGTGAATGGGGCTGATGATGACCCCTTCTCAGCAGGGCTTGCTTGAGAAACGGTTCCTTATCTCATGGATGCGAACAGGGTTGGGGCAAGAAGGGCCCCCAAATCCAGGAAACAATCACTCCAAGCCCTCCCCAAGGCCACCCAATCAAGGCTCACAAAATGTTGAGGCTTTAGAGTTGAGCAGCCGAATCCTCTCCTCGTAATGACGTGGAAACGAGGCCCAGGGAGGACAAGGAGGGAGTCGCAAAATCACCATAGGGAGAAGCTCAATGATGTCAACCCTAGACAGGGCTCCAGCTCCCAGCCCAGTGCTCAGGCTCTGCATCACACTGGTCCCCAGGAGGGGAGGTGTTAGCCTGGCCATCTGGGGATGGAAGCAAGAGCCTCACGTCCGTTTCTAATGTCCATGAAGAGGGAAAGAGCAGCTCGGGCCCCTGGGGTAGTGAGGGATCTGCAGAGCCCGGATGAAGGATGCTCGGGCCAGGAGCAGCACAGTCCTGCCCTCCACTAGATGATCCAAGCAGAGGCTGGGGCGGGAGGGGTGGGAGAGTGAGGGGCAACAGCTAGAGCCCCTCCCTCTGGGTGCTCCTCACTAGGTACCCCATGGGTGACTGTTTCTTGGAACATTGTGTTCAGGCTGTAAGCCTTGGCTCAAGCAATCTACCCTGGCAAATCTCCAGCTGCCTGTTTAATAATGTACAGCCAATCGGCCATTAACTGCAAATTAAAAATATAAAAAGAAAGAAAGAAAGAAAAGTCTGGTGGTTATTTTTGTTGTTGTTGGCTTTTGGGTTTTTTCTTCCAAGTACTTGGTGGTGGTTGTGAAAAACATTCAGGCCAATCATAGCCTGCCCTGGCTGGGGGACCCTGGCAGGTTCCACTTGCCTTTGCCCACTCCCACCCACCCCACTGAGCCCAGGCGCCAAAGAGCCCGCTCCCATCTCCACAATCCTGGTGACACCCTGGGTCAGCTACCCTAGGGGAGCTACAGGGTGGCCTAGGAGGACCGAGGGAGGGGATGTGGGATATGCTGGCAGGCAGAGGGAGTCCAGCTCTAAAGGGGCCAGTGCTTCCTAGGAATTCCACTCCCATCTGGCCTGTGTCAGGAGCAGAAGGTAGAGCTGGCATGACCCAAGCAGGTGTGAAGAGCTGAGTAAGACACCAGGTGGCCAGCTGTCCCCCTTGGGTCCCTCTCCTGGGTTTCAGCTGCTTTCCATGTGGGATTCAAGATTTGTGGTCAGATCAGGGGAGCTCAAAAGCAAAAGACTCAGGAGAGCATTTAGGGCCAGAAGGGGAGACACTGGTCCTGTAAGAAGATTCAAACAGAATGGTCCTGGGCCATCTGCAGAAACTGGCCTGGGCTAATAAGCCCGCCAGGCTCTCCTTGCCTCTCCAGCCTGGCAAGGTGCTGCCTCCCGAAACATCTAAGCAGAGCAAGGCAGTGCCACACGTGGAAAGAGGCAGGAGCCAGGGGCTAGGCTCCTATGGCTCTACTCTGGTTCCCTGGTGACCCTGCCCAGTCTCATGCCCTCTCTGGGTCTCCATCTTCTTGCTATGCTGAAGCGAATGAGCTGCAGTCTCCCATCCTGCGTGGGAATGTCAGCTAGAAAGGGACTGCCAAGGTGAGATGCAGCGCAGCCAGCATGGACCCTAATCCTGATGATGACAATGGTGATAGCGATGAAGCCGATGATGATGACGGAGCTATCATCTATGGAGCTCTTAGGGTGCTCCAGGTACTCTATCTGGTTTATTCCTCCTGGTAACTAAGCAAGTACTGTGATTCTCACCATGATAAACAGGAAACTGAGCTTTGAAGAGGTTGTTGCTTCTCCCAATGTCACAAGGCTAGGGAGTGATCAAGGCAGTAGTTGGACTCAGGCCATCTGGCCTCAGGGCTCTTTACCATGCAGCCTTAGAGAGTCCAGTCAAGGAGAGTGGCACAGACCCCACCATCAAGAGCCCCAGCAGCCCTTCCTGCCCTACCTACACATCATGCTGCTGGCCTCTCCTTCCACCATCCAGCCTCCTTGGGCCTTTGCTTCCCTTGTGTTCCCTAGACCCCCTGTGGGCTTCCTGCACACATGCTGCTCACACACTCTCGTGAGTAAAGGACCCAAAGATCCACACTGGCAGACACTTGCCCCCACACAGGCACATTCCCACACATATACATGCACACAAGGGTCCTCAGACACGCAAAAGATCCATGCACACACTTCCATGAACATACATGCACACACACAGGCGCACTCGTGAGCTCCATCCAACAGCGGCTGGGTGCAGGTACCCATGGGCTGTCTGGGCAGGCAGAGCTGGACAGGAGTCCGCCATAGTCCCCAGGGGGCTACTCCAAAGGGGAGAAGCTGCTGGCTAATAACACTGCGGTGCATTCCTGGCACCTCAGCACGTTCCAGCCTCGGTGTCTCACCCCTGTGGGCTCCACACCCGCAGTGCTAACTGGGAGGAACTGCAGAAGGTGGCGCCACCAACACAGGCGCCCTGGCCAGGGACCAGCTGCTCTCCCTTCTAGCCAGCTTCCCCCTCTCGAGGGGCCCCAGGCCCAGGGCCTCAGTTTCCCCTCAGAGACATCCACACAGGGAAGGAGGGGAAGGTCTGTATTCATCCTGAGAAGGGGGCCCAAACAGAAGCCTTCCTCCTGCACAGTGCCCGTCCACCACCAGTCCCTCCAAGCTTGGCCAACACACACCGCACTGTACTGCCTCAGGCACCAAGTCCTCAGTGCCTGGGCAAAGCCTGGGCAGCCGGAGGTTACAGAGCCCCTCCTAAGCAGTGGGAGGCGGTCAACACCTTATCTCATCATGACTGTGGTCACTTGACAGGCGAGGGGACTGGAGTTCACTGAGACAGCACCCAGAATGTGAACCCAGGTCTTTCAAGTCCTCAGCCAGGGGTCTGTCCATGGCCTCGAACAATCCTCCCTCCTGGTCAGCTCTTGGAGTTGAATATTTTCAGTGACACTGGGTAGATCAGGGAAAATGTCCCTCTCAGGGAAAAAACTCATGTTCATTATAGGCTCAGAGATGGGGGACTCTCAGCACACACAAACAGGCAATGCTCCCACAGTGTCAGGCATCTGGGGCCTCTGCAGCTGCCTTGAGGTGGGAGGGGTGTCCTTGGAACAGGAGATTGGAGGATATGAGCTCTCCCCCGCCCCACCAAGTCCCAGAGTCACAGAGGGCTCTGGAAGCCTTAGGGAGCTGTGAAGTCAGAGAAAGGGGGTCCCCCATCCAGGGGTCAAGAGGACGGGGTCTTTGAATTTTGTTTTTTTGTTTGTTTGGCTTGGTTAAAAAAATTTTTTTTTTATAGAAACGGGGTCTTGCTACGTTACCCAGGCTGGTCTCGAACTCTTGGGCTAAAGGGATCCTCCCGACTCAGCCTCCTAAAGTGCTGGGACTACAGGCATAAGCCACCGCACCCGGCCACTCTTGAACTTTGGGCTATGGATCAGGATGAAGGGCTGAGACCTGGGGAACAAGGGAGGCTTCTGGAGGGAACATGAACGATAAAGAATCCTGAGGGGCACAGCAGAAGGGGGAGTAACAGGGACACAGAAGAGTCAGGCAGGAAAGAGAAAGAACAAAGAAATAAAGACAGGGAGGGGGATCTGAAACACCCGAAGGAGCAACGTTGCAGGGAGAAGATGGAGACGCAGGCACTGGAAAGTCCTGTGGGATCCTGGAGGTCCCAGGGAACAGCCCTCACTTCAGTGTCTTTCTCCCCCTGTAACATGACAAATGTTCTAGGGCTGCAGTTCTAAAGTCTGTGGACACCCACATACTCACACACTCACACACACACAACTCACACACACGCACCGCTAAATCTCAAGTTTCCCTCTGGGCAGCTCAGTCAATGAGGTCTAGAGCTGTCCCAGGCACTTCTCCAATGAGAACACTGCGGCCCACAGAAGGGCTGTGGCTTCCCCCAGAGGTGCCTTGGATCCGAGGGAGATCGTTGGGAAGAGGACCTATGTGTCCCCATGGCCTCAGTTTCCCGGAAGGCAACAAGACCAACCAGTCGAACTGAGGCATGAGGCCTCCTAAGGAAAGGAAGGAGAGGAAGGAAGCAGCTCAGGGACTCTGGGGCATGACTTTCCCAGCCCCAAGGAGACAGGATCAGGGAGAGTCACAGCAGTGACCCAAGCTTGACAGCAGCTCAGAGAGGACAGGACCTTGGCTGGCAATGAAAGCACAGGCTGGGGGCACAAGGAGCAGGACCACGGTGTGGAGCGCAGCTGAAAGACGGGGTGTGTTCCCATGAGGCCACCCTCTGGGCGGCCTGCCCCCACCCGGGTAAGGCAGCTGTGCTTCCCAGAGCCCAGTGGCCCCATGGTGGCCAGCCCCTTCTGAGCCAGCCAGGCAGCCTTACATGGACATCTCAGGGACATGGTATTTATGAGATGAGGCATCCAGCGAAGCAGCCGTGTGAGATCCCCCTCCCTGCCCAGCTTCACCCCAAGGTGCCACGCTCCTCCCACTGTCTCTGCACACACACCCAGCCCCTTCCAGAGCCCCTTCTCCTTCCTGGGGACAGGGAGGTGGGACTGGCAGGCTAAGGCTGTACATGAGAGGGGTCCAGACACTGGACTCCTGATTTCACCAGGAAATAAGGACCCATCAGAAACAGTCAGCATGTATCACCAACTGGTCGGTGAAGGTGGTGCCAATGATATATGTCAATACATGATTACTATGGAAATAGACAAAGGCCTGAGAGAGCGCAGTTTCTACATTCTTCTGCCTGATTCAAAGAAATCAACCCAAATAAGACATTTTTGAGATAATTAGAGAAAATTGAACACAGACGGGGTAGTAGCTGATCATAAGAAATTATTATTAATGATGTTAACTGTGATAATGGTATTATGGTAATATTAAAATAAAAAGTCCTTATCTATTAAAGATGCATACTGAAGTATTTCAAGTAAAGTGATATAATGTCTGGGTTTTGCTTGAAAAATACCCCAGCAAAAAAAAAAAGGTGGGGAGAAGAGGGAGAACAAATGAAACAAAAACAGCAAAAAGTGGATGGTTGTTGAAGCTGGGGGTAGGTACAAGGGAGTTCATTAGACCATTCTTGGTACTTCTGTATAGGTTTGAAATCTCCCATAATAAAGAATTCACACACACACACACACATACACACACATACACACACACCCCACGGAGCCCAGGCGCCAAACAGCCTGCTCCCATCTCCACAATCTGATTCCATGTTTCCTAAAGTGTGAGATTCAAGATGATCTTAGTTGGAAACATGGCTCAGCAATTTTATTTTAATATTCATGTATTTCAAGAAAAATTAAAAACATATAGATTAAACCCACAGTTTCTATCACTTAGAACAGATAAAAGGTTAAAAAAGCAAATCGGTTTTTTTTTATTTTTAATGAAGTGAGCAGTCATGTAGGATGGTGGTAACTGACATGGTCAAATGGGAAAGGAGAAAATGCTGGATGCCATTTGGACACAGTGAGCTCTCCCAAGGTGCCCCCTCGTGGGAAGCTGACATGCAGTCCCACACAGCAGTCACGCACCCTCTTCCCAAACTGTCCTCTGTGTCCTGAGCATGCAGGCTCATGGCTACACAAGAGATATCGGTCACAGAGGAAGACCACGCTGGCGGTGGGTGGGTGGATGGCTGGAATGGAGAATGACGATGGTAAATGATGACGACAGTGGCTGTTCACCAAGGGTGGCTATGGACTAGTTCTTTACTTCCATTTTCTCCAATCCCCACATAGCCCTCATGGGTAGACCTAACCATCCATTTTACAGACAGGTAAAGTGTGACTGAGAGAGAAGCGACCTTCTCAAGGCCCCAAGACCAGTGGGTGGCAGAGCTGGACATTGAACCCGCATTTCTTTGATGCCCAAACCTGCACTTCTTGAACCACCCAGACGGGCAGGCAGGCAGGTAAGCAACCAGTCCAGCAGGAACCTGAGACCCAGCAGAGGGTGGGGTAGGGTTAGGGTGGGTTAGGGTAGTGCCCTGAAAAGGCTTCCTGCTTGCCCAGGTTTCTAACTCTACACCTCTAGGAAACTGAGGATGGGAGAATGAGGAACTCAGACCTTCTACAGGGTTCTTAACACCCGGAGATCCCCAGCCAGTTTTCGTGGCAGCCCAGGCCCCAGGCCACTGAGCAAGTCTTGCCTCCCATTCTTGCATCTTCTCTCAGGACCGGGGTCCTGTGCCCCGGGATGAGACAGGTTGAAGGGAACCTAGTGCTGCACTGTGCGGGGAGGGGGCTCTTGGGACATCAGCAGCCCAGGGGTCCTGGTTTCACCCATTCCTTAGCTGTGTAATGTAAGGCATGCAGCTTCACCTCTCTGAGACTCAGCTTCCCCCTCCTCCCCACCTTACTCTCTGTTCCTGCTAAAATGGAATGGTAGTAATAGCAACTTCTTCACGGGTTTTTTGAAGTATTTATCGACACAACTCACATAAAGCACTTAGGATGGAAGCTGGGGCCTTAGCATGGAACCTTAGCATGGAACCTGGTATCTTAGCATGGAACCTTAGCATGGAACCTTAGCATGGAACCTGGTGTCACCTTAGCATGGAACCCTAGCATGGAACCCAGTGCCTTAGCATGGAATCTCAGAATGAAACCTGGTATCTTAGCATGGAACCTTAGCATGGAACCTGGTGTCACCTTAGCATGGAACCCTAGCATGGAACCCAGTGCCTTAGCATGGAATCTTACCATAAAACCTGGTGCCTTAGCATGAAGACTGGTGTCTAATTGCTTAATAAATGATAACCACTATTATTATTATTATGGACTATCCCACCCAATATCCACACTCAAGCCCTTTGGTTTTCAAGGTTCTGATGAGACTGGCCTGAGGGAAGCAGCTGGGTGGGCAGCCGCCGGAGGACATGGAGGCAGCTGGACGCCTCTGTGGGTGGAGGGAGAGAGGGGCAAGTGGGGGCCTCAGCTCTAGCCTCTCCAGGAATGCGACTGAGGCTGAGAGGGTGGGGGTGAGGGGAGATGCCTCGCCGCTGAGGTCAGGCCCTATTCAGAGCTGGCAGAGTGTTTATCATCATCCTCACGTGTGAAGGGAGGAGGGCAGAGAGGGAAGCCGGCAGGAGGAGGAGGAGGAGGAGCAGCAGCTGCAGAGGGTCTGGGAGGGACTTTCAGTAGGGCCACCGCTGCACAGTCCCTCACCTACCCTTGCACTGGGGTCCTGGGAGACCTCACCAGTCTCTCCACTAACTCATCCAGTGAGTGGGGGGCAGAAGGAGTGTCCCCCACTCATGGACCCACCCAGGAACAGGATATCCACCCCACAGCGTGCCATTTGCAAAGCTCTTCACAGTAACCCTGCAAGCTAGGTGTTATTTTCATTATCCCTATCTTACATTTGAGGAAATTGAGGCTGGGGGTGGTCAAGCATGCTGCCAAGAATGCTCACTGATGCTAACCCCATCTCCTGGTCTCCGCACAGAACACAGAGGCAGCTGGATGCCTCTGAGGATGGAGGGCGAGGGGGGCCAGTGGGGGCCTCAGCCTCTCGGGAACACGGCCAGGGGTCGGACGCTGGCTTCCAGGGGTGGATGCAGGGCAGGGGGCGTGTAAGAACAGATGTGGTCTTAAAGGGCACAGGTGGCCCATGCTGTTTTCCCAGGTCAATGCCAGGCAGGCTGGGACTCTAGCACCCAGCTCCTGATCCACCCCTCCAGACACACACCCCACCAGTGCGGCAATGCTCAGCCTTTCCCTGCCCAACACAACCATTTCCATCCTTGAGATTCCAATTAAGGGAGTCCCAGCTGCTCCTTCAGTCCCCTGTCCCCCTTCTCAGGTCCCCACCACCAGAGGATGACCCCTCCTTAGGACAACCCCAGTTCCCTCCAGCTGCAGTTCAATCTGTTTCCCCCTAGGCTGTCCTCCAAGAAGACCAAGAAAAGCATCTAGTTACCCTCAGGGACTGTCTGGTAGCCACTCCTCTACTGAATCATGAACCACTCTGAGCCTCAGTTTCTCCTCATGGAAAAAAGGAAAACAACTGGCACCCAGGGAAGTAGTAGGATGCCAAGGCCCCATCAGTGAGGGAGGTCTTCGGGATGTATGTAGGGTTTTCCCCTTGCAGGCAGGCTCCTCTCTCCTTAGCTTCCCTGTCTCCCTCCCAAATCCTGGAAAGCTAAGTACTCCCTCTCCTCCCGTCCTCCCCCAGCAGCCTACAGAACTTCAGGGAACTCCGCCCAGTTAGGGAGCCTTGCTCAGTGGCTTTCCATTCAAATTCCAGAGGGTTTCCCACCACCATCTCAGGGTCTCTCTCTCTCTCTCTCTCTCTCTCACACACACACACACACACACACACACACACACACACACACACGCAGGCTAAAGCCACAATTCCTGCCTTGGCTCTGTGGTTGACCCACTTTGGTCTCTTGGTTACCCTCTTCCAAACTGATCAGATCAGAGAGAGAAACCACTTTGGTTGGCATCACCTTAGCCTCTCCCTGAAAGGAAGAATATCCCAGGTGTGTCCCCAGGAGGAGTGAAAACTCCAGGTCCAAGTCCTGAAAGTATCTGAAGCCAAGCCCTGTGGAGAGGCATTCCCACTGTGACTTAAAGGTGGGCCTTTAAGATCCTCTAATCCCCTACATACCCTGGAACAATGCTTCTCCCATCTTACAAATGAAAGGAGGGATTTGCACAAACCCTCACAGAGAGCGGGAATCAAAGGTCACAGCTGAAAACAAAAGAGGCCAGGACCTGAATGATATACTTTTATCCCAAATGAGCCTGGTGGGACGCCCCCGCCATTCTTCATCCACCCCACCCATATTGATATAGAAAATGACTTCCATACTCCCAAGAAAAGAACGTTCGCTGAGTGTAATGATGAGTTCTCTCTATCAACTTGACTAGGCTACAGCACCCAGTGATTTAACCAAACACTACTCCAGGTGTCGTGCGAAGGTGTTTTGTAGATGTGATTAAAGTCTACAATCAGGTACCTTAAGTAAAGGAGGCTAACCTTGAAAAGGTGGGTGGCCTCCTCCAATCAGTTGAAGGCCGTAAGAGCACAAACTGGGGTTTCCTGAAAAATAAGATATTCTGCCTTAAGAATCTGCAACATCAACTATGACCTGAGTCTCTGGCCTACACACTTCACACTTGTCAGGCCCCACAATTGTGTAAGCCAATTCCTTACCATAAATTTCGTAATATGGGTTCTGTTTCTCTGGAGAACCCTGACGAATAAAGTGAGCAGATAACAGAAGTCAAGAACTGGGCCGGGTGTGGTGTCTCACGCCTATAATCCCAGCACTTCGGAATGCCGAGGCGGGCAGATCACCTGAGGTCGGGAGCTCAAGAGCAGCCTGACCAACATGGAGAAACTCCATCTCTACAAATGTACAAAATTAGCTGGGTGTGGTGGCGCATGCCTGTAATCCGAGCTACTTGGGAGGCTGAGGCAGGAGAATCGCTTGAACCCGGGAGGCGGAGGTTGCAGTGAGCTGGGATCGTGCCATTGCACTCCAGCCTGGGCAACAAGAGTGAAACTCCATCTCAAAAAGAAAAAAAAAAAAAATCAGGAACTATGGGTCCTACCAACATAAGGAGCTCCCATTGGCCATAGCTAGATCAATTGGATCCAAGAAAAAAAAAATGATCATCTGAGTTTATGATCCATAAAGTAAATGTCAAGGTGTCCATACTGACTATAAATAATTGAATAAATAAGTGAATTGGGGATAAGTCACCATTCTTTACAGCAGAATTTCAATTAATAAATGTAGAAGGAATGATGGAAAGAGAAAATCAAACACACCCAAATTGAGGGGCATTCTTCAAAGCAACTAACCAGCACTCTCCAAAAGTGCCAAACTCATCAGCAACAAAGAAGGACAGAGGAACTGTCCCAGATAGGAGGAGACTCAGGACACATGATGACCACATGCAATGTGGGGTCCTGGATTGGATCCTAGATCAGAAAAAGGGCAGTGGTGGGAACACTGGCCAAATTCTACCACAATCCTCAGATTAACGTCAGATCAATGTGAATGTCCTGGTTTTGATAACCATGCATGGTTATGTAAGATGTCAGCATTAGGGGGAGTTGGGTGAAGGATATAAGGAAACTCTCTGTACTACTTTTGCAAATTTTCTGTAAGTTTAATCATCTCAAAATACAAAGTAACAAAACAAAAACTTGGGTCCTAAGGAAGACACAGATTAGGGTCAGATGAGAGTTGGAGGAGAGTTTAAGAATTAAGTCCTTGGAAGGGGAGAGGAGTTCAACCTGAGAGGGTCCCAAGACACCCCCAGGAATCAGACAAGGGATGCTCAGACTAAGAGGGCAGAGGAGGAAGAATGCAGACCACCAGGGAGCATGGCAAACAGAGCTGGCCCAGGGATAAGTGGCACAGGTGCTCCGGCATGGGGTCATCACCTGGAGAGAGCCAGACTGCATCCAAGGACAATAACCATACCGCTGCCACAACACCACAGCCATCACAGGTCACTGGCTACCACGCACCAGGAGTGGAAAAGCACTCTCCATACATCTAATCCTCACCACAAGACTGCAGGCAGGACTCATGACCCCAGCTTATGGACCAGGAAGCTGAGAACCTGTGCACTTCAGAAAATGGCCCAAGGCTACTCAGCGATAAGCAGGGGAGGCAGGAAGCAAATCAGCTCTGATGTATATTTCCAAATAGCTAGACAAGAATAATTCCAGTGTTTCTAGCACAAAGAAGAGATAAATATTTAAGGTGATGGATATCCCAATTACACTGATTTGATCTTTACAAATTATATGACTGTATTAACCTATCATGTGAGCCATGAAAATATGTGCATCTACTAAAAAAAAAAAAAAAAAAAAACGGCCAGGCTCAGTGGCTCACACCTTTAATCCTAGCACTTTGGAAGGCCTAGGTGGGAAGATTGCCTGAGCTCAGGAGTTTGAGACCAGCCTGGGCAACATGGTGAAACCCCATCTCTACTAAAAATACAAAAAAAAAAAAAATTAGTCAGGTATGGTGGTGTGCACCTGGAGTCTCAGCTACTCAGGCAGCTGAGGCACAAGAATCACTTGAACCCGGGAGGAGGAGGTTGCAGTGAGCAGAAATCGCGCCACTACACTCCAGCCTGGGTGACAGAGCGACACTCTGTCTCAAAATAAAAATAAAATAAAATTTCTTAAAAATCAGCTCTGACTCCCCAGGCCCCAAATCTTAAAACAAGAGACTTTGACTGTTTCCTGTCCAACCTTCCTCCTCACAATGTAAAACAGCTACTGAGAGCTCACCACCTCACAAGACGGCCGGTCCAGTGGAGAACATTCAAATTGTCTTCCCTGGAGGTTCGGCAGGCCTCAGTAAAGCAAAACACGACGAGCCAGTCCACGCTCACTTCCTCCACCCAACCCAACTGCAACCTCTGTCCTCAGACTTTATTCACAAAGGGGTGTTGATCATAATTGCTAGTAGCATTTATCTATTGCTCTGAGCACTTCGTAGGCATTAATGCATTTAATTCTTACAACCATCTTATAAAGCAAAAACTGTTTATGACTATTACAGATCAAGAACTCAAGTCACAAAGAGGCTGTGCAACTTGCCCAGTGTCAGAGATAGTGAGTGTTGAAGAAGAAAAGTCAGACTTGGAGTTCAGCTCAGATTCTCTCCCCAAGCCTCTCCCTAAGCCTGGGCTCAAGTCCCCGGTCCTGGTTCCAGCACCTTACTGGTTGTGTGAGCACATTGCTCAACCATCTGAGCCATTTCCTCCTCTGTGCCCTAGCGATTATATTAATACCTATCTTGTAGCGTTGCTGTGACGATAAGATTAAATAGATCCTGTATGTGCAAAGATATAGGAGTTTTGGATGCTGTGCACTGATGTGGAATTCAAGCCAGTGTGAGTTCTGTATGCAGAAGAGGGCTCCAGGGCTTTGCTGCTGCTCCTCCAACCACATATGACCCCCGAGTCACCTTCCTCCCCTGCTTCCTCGAACAGGACATAGTCTGAACCCAGACACCCCTGGACACCCTCGCTTGGGTGCGCCGGGCCAGTGCCAGAGGAAACAGGCCGGGAGTTAATCTGTGACTCGCTCTGTGTTCCTCTGTGCCCCAAGACACATACACCCCTCTCCTCCTAATGGCCCCCCGCTAACATCCCACCCACCTGCCCGCTGCAAGGGGCATTGGCCAAGTCCCTCATCAGCCAGGAGCCAGAACCCTGAGAGAGAGGGAGCGGGGTGTCAAAGGTCCTTGGCAGGGAGGAGCAGAGAGAAACAACTATGGCAGAGGGGGGCATGCATGGCCAGCAGGTGGCTGCAGGCAGAGGAATCCATTGGAACAGGGTAAGGCAGCACGAACCACAGTCATTCCGTGGAGCTGCCCTGGCCTGCTGGCTGGTGGATTTCTGGGGCAGTTAGCTGTTTGTTATTTCTGGGGCACTTAGCTCTTTATTATGCTAGGATCTCAGAAGAATAGAACAAGAGTTATCTATTGAGCAAAAGCCTATCACATGCCAGGATTTTACCTACATTCTCTCTAATCCTCCCCCCAACCTTGCAAGGTCAGCATGATATCAGCAAGATATCAATGTCACCATTTTTATACAGCTGAGGAAACCTGATTTCAGAGTGGGAGTGACTTGCCTGATACAACATGGTTCATGTAAATAGCAGAGTCAAGAGCCTCCTAAGCTGGAGGCCACAGGGACTCCAACTGCATGCACCAGGCCACATCTCCTGCTGTCCAGGCTCAGAAAGCGGATAGTTCTAGGTCAGTGGCTTGGGAGGCTCAGAGAACTACGACTGAGTCTGAGCCTCTAGGCAGAGCCCAGCAGCAGAGAATGCTGGGTTCTCATAAGGCATCCTGGGCCTCCCTCCATACCAGCAGGTTCTCTCAGCCAAGGTGGAGCCCCAGGAGGCAAGGAGCTGCCACTCCCCACTGCCAGGCTCACCACACCCCGGGAGGGGGTGATCCACCAGCAAAGGCCTCACTCTCCCTGCCTAGCCAGCTCAACGGGCACCACAGACCCCCCCCGAGCTAAAAGCCAGAAGCAGCCAGGTTGGCTGGTGTGGACCAGGGGTCTCCTCCCACCCCACTGACAGAGCTCCTAACCTGAACTGGACCTTCTGCCCTCCCCTGGCGCCTCATCACGAACCCTGCCCTCCTAGATCCCTCACCTGCTCAGTGGGACTCCACTGGTCTTTGTTCCCTCTAGCACACTTCATTCAGCATCCTGTTCCACCGGGACCCCAGGACTTTCCTCTCCTCTCTCCCTCTCCATTCTCCATCTCCCATTTGCCCTTCTCTCTGCTCTGGGCTCCTACCCTCCCCCTCTGTAACTCCTCTGGTCTCTCAGATGCAGCAAACCCCTGTGTGATGTTTACACAGCCCCAGAGTCAGAAACGCTGAAAAATATGAGACCTTTGGGGAGCCACATTCCAGGAAAATGAGAAGCCAGTCACAGCTCAGTGTCTCCTCACCCCCAGCCTTGCCCCTCCCTGCTATGGGGAGCAGGCTGCGTGTGTGTGCATGTGTGTGTGTGTGTGTGCGGGCGCATGTGTAAGGAGAGAGACAGAAAGAGAGAGAGAGACTCAAAGATGTCAGGGGAAGTTAAAACTTCTTGCAAAGTTGTTATAAAGCAAGAGGAAGTAGCTTCTCCCCCGAAAACCTGCCTCATCCTTGAACCCATCCCCAGTGAAGCTGAAGCCAAAAGAACAGAGACCAGGGGAAGCAGCAACTTCCCCAAGGCCTGCATCCAGTCAAGTTGAAGAGGCATTTCCAGGGGCAAACACGGGCTCCTCAAGTGCTGCCAGGGACTCCAGCATCAGATGTTGAAAAATAATGCAGATCGCTAGGTCTAACCCCAGATGCACTGAGCCAAACTTGAGAGGGCAGGAGTATGCTGAACAGGCTCACCAAGCGATGCTGAGGCTCACTGAACACCTCGAGGGAACACTGACCCATCGCTCTCCCCTAAGCAATGATAAAGTCAGAAAATCATGAAGTCACAGCTGTGGGGAGTAGAGGCTGAGTGTAGAACAAGAGAGGTCCCTTGCTGTACTGAAATCTATCAGACATTAGAGCCAGACTCTCAGACCTGAGCAGGAAGCCCACATCACTGCCCGCTGGTTGCATAACTGGTGTAAGACTTTCCCTTCAATGGCCCATTTGACAGTGTGAACAATCACATCTGCTTCATGTGTGGTGTTTCAAGGATTAAATGAGAAGAGTGTCAAGTAGTCACCATGCAGGGGATACTTAATAAACAGTGGCTATAGGCCACGCACAGTGGCTCACACCTGTAATCCCAGCACTTTGGGAGGCCAAAGCAGGCAGATCATGAGGTCAAGAGATCGAGACCATCCTGGCTAACACGGTGAAACCCCGTCTCTACTAAAAATACAAAAAAATTAGCTGGGCGTGGTGGCAGGCGCTGCCTGTAGTCCCAGCTACTTGGGAGGCTGAGGCAGGAGAATGGTGTGAACCCGGGAGGCGGAGCTTGCAGTGAGCCAAGATCGTGCCACTGCAGTCCACCCCGGGGGACAGAGTGAGACTACATCTCAAAGTAAATAAATAAAAATAAAGATAAAAAATAAACAGTGGCTATAAGCAAAAGCAAGGAAAAGGTAAATTCTTTGAAAAGATCAACAAAACTGGCAAACCTTTAGCTAGACTGATTAAGATTCAAAGAAAGAAGACTCAAATTACTCAAATTAGAAATGAAAGAGGGGACATTGCTACCAACCTTACAGAAATAAAAAGAATTATGAAGAAATACCATGAAGAAATCAGATAACTAAGATAAAATAGACAAATTCCCAGAAAGGCACAAACTACCAAAACTGACGCAAGAAGAAATTAGAAGTCTGAATAGATCTATAATAAATTAAGATATTGAACTGGCAATCAAAAAACTACACACAAAGAAAAGCCCAGGTCCAGATGGCTTCACAGGTTTAAATGTTCTCCACAAACTTTTAAAGAAGAATCAATACCAATTCTTTACAAATTCTTCCAAAACATAGAAGAGAAACAAACACTTCTGAAATCATTCTATGAGGCCAAAACCAAACAAAGATATCACAGGAAAAAGAAAACTACCATCCAATATCTCTTTTGAATATAGATGCAAAAATTCTCAACAAAATGCTAGCAAAGTGATTCCAGAAACATTTAAGAAGGAGAAATACACCATGATCAAATGGGACTTATCCCAGGAATGAAAGGTGGTTTCAACAACTGAAAATCAATTAATGTAATATACTGTATCAATAGACTAAAAAAAAAAAGCCACATGATCATCACTAAAAGAATTTGACAAAATCCAACACCGTTTCATGATTTTAAAAGCATTCAACAAACTAGGAACAGAAGGAAACTTCCTCAACCTGATGAAGGGCATCTATGAAAAACCCACAGCTAATATCATGCTTGGTCATGAAATATTGGATAGTTTCCTCCTAAGTTCGGGAACTAGACAACGATTTTTGCTCTTGCCACTTCTAGTAACATTGTACTGAAATTTCTAGTCAGGACAATTAGGCAAAAAATGAAATAAAAAGCATCCCGGGCCGGGCGTGGTGGCTCAAGCCTGTAATCCCAGCACTTTGGGAGGCCGAGATGGGCGGATCACGAGGTCAGGAGATCGAGACCATCCTGGCTAACACGGCGAAACCCCATCTCTACTAAAAAATACAAAAAACTAGCCGGGCGAGGTGGCGGGCCTCTGTGTTCCCAGCTACTCGGGAGGCTGAGGCAGGAGAATGGCGTAAACCCGGAAGGCGGAGCTTGCAGTGAGCTGAGATCCGGCCACTGCACTCCAGCCCGGGCCACAGAGCCAGACTCCTTCTCAAAAAAAAAAGCATCCCGGTTGGAAAGGAAGAACTAAAACTATATTCACAGAGGACATCATTTTGTATGTAGAAAATCCTAAGGAATCCTTTAAAAACTATTAGAACTAATAAATAGTGATGATTGTAAGATAAATCATCACTACACAAAATCAATTATATTTTTATATACTGACAATGAATGATCTAAAAATGAAACACAAAATCATCGAAAATTATATTTTTATATACTGACGAACGGGCGGATCACGAGGTCAGGAATGATGGCTAAAAATGAAATTAAAAACAACTCCATTTACTCGGGAGGCTGAAACAGTGAGCATCTGCAAAGACAGACAAAACTCCGCCTCAAAAAAAAAAAAAAAAAAAAAAAAAAAAAAAAAAGAAAAACTTCACAAAAGAAGTAAAAAAGTATACTCTGAAAATTACAAAATATTGTTGAAATAAAGAAGATATAAATAAATATAAACACATCTCAAGCTCATGAATCAGAAAACACAAAATTGTTTTTTGGTGTTTCTTGTTTTTTGTTTTGATTAAAGTCTCACTCTGTCACCCAGGCTGGAGTGCAGTGGAGCAATCTCAGCTCACTGCAACCTCCACCTCCCGGGTTCAAGAGATCCTCGCACCTCAGCCTCCCGAGTAGCTGGCATTACAGCTGTGCACCACCATGCCTGACTAATTTTTGTATTTTTACTAGAGATGGGGTTTCATCATGTTGGTCAGGTTGGTCTCGAACTCCTGATCTACCTCAAGTGATCCACCCACCTCGGCCTCCCAAAGTGCTGGGATTACAGGCATGAGCCCCCACTCCCAGCCTCAAAATTGTTAAGATGGCAATATTCCCCCAATTGGCCTACAGATTCAGTGCAAACCCTATCAGAATTCCAACTGGCTTCTTTGTAGAAATTGACAGGCTGATCCTAAAATTTATTTAAGGGACATAGAATAGCCAAGATAACCTTGAAAAAGAATAAAGTCAGAGAATTCACACTTCCCAGTTTTGAAACTTAATACAAATGATGCCAAGACCATTCAGTGGGGAAAGAATGATCTTTTCACCAAATAGTGCTGGAACAAATGGATAACCACATGCAAAACAGCATTTACCTTACTTCACACCATATATAAAAATTGACTCAAAATGGATAAAAGACCTAAATGCAAGAGCCAACTGTAAACTCTTAGAAGAAAACAGGGGTAAATCTTTGTGACCTTGGATTTGGCAATAAATTCTTAGATATGAAAGCAAAAGCATAAGCCACTAAAGAAAAAATAAAATAGACTTCATCTAAATTCAAAACTGGCTTTTAAGACAACCAGAGAATGGAAAAAAAAAATCAGATCATATATTTGATAAGGAATTTGTATCCTGAACATATAAAGAACTTTTACAACTCAATAATAAAAGACAAATAACCCAATTTTTTAAATGAACAAAGAATGTCAATAAACATTTCTCCAAAAAAGATACACAAATAAAAAACACATGAAAAGATACTCAACATCATTAGTCGTCAGGGAAATCAAATCAAAACCATGATGAGATATCACTTGACATCCACTAGAATGGCTACAATCAAAAAGTCAGATAATAACAAGTGTTGACAAGGATGTGGAAAAATTGGAACCTTCACATATTGCTGGCAAGAATGTAAAATGGCACAGCTATGTTGTGGGTTGAATTATGTCCCTCACAAAAGATGTGCTGAAGTCCTAACCCCCAGCACCTTTTTGGAAGTAGGGTCTTTACAGATGTAATCAAGGTCTAAAATGGGGTCATGAGGATGGGCCTTAACCAACTATGACAGTTCCTGATAAAAAAAAAAAAATTTGGACACAGAGACACACAGACACAGAGGGAAGATGATGTGAGGATACAGGGAGGCCACCATGTGAAGACAGAGGATGGGTGATGCATCTACAAGCCAAGGGACACCAAAGATCGCTAGAGACCCCCAGAAGCTGGGAAGAGGCAAGGAAGGGCCCCTGCAGGTTTCAGAGGGAGCACAGCCCTGCCAACACCTTGATTTTTGACTTCCAGCCTCCAGAACTGTGAGACAATACATTTCTGTTGTTTTAAGTCACCTAGTTTGTGATACTTTTTTAGGACAGCCCTAGAAAACCAATATAAGCTATTGTGTAAAACAGCTGAGCAGCACCTCAAAACAATAAACATAGAGTTACCCTATGACTCCACAATTCCACTCCCAACTACACACACCCAAGAGAAATGAAAACAGATGTCCACACAAAAACCTGTACATGAATCCTCATGGCAATATTAGTCATAATAACCAAAAAATGAAACAACCCAAATGTCCACCAAACGATGAATGGGAAAACAAAATGGGCTACACTCATACAATGGAATATTACTCAACCATAAAAAGGGAGCTACAGCATAGACATACCTTGAAAATATTATGCAAAGAAAAAGAAGCCAGTCCTGAAGTCCACAGCTATGAAATCATCAGTCAGCAAATATATAGAGACAGAAAGATTAGTGGCTACTGATTGTTGGGGTGGGGTGGGGGAGAGAGAGAGGGATTAGGGGTTCAAGCTAAAGGGTACAGGGTTTCTTTCCGAGCTGCTGAAAATCTTCTAAGATTGACTGCAGTGATGGTCACATAACTCTGTGATGCTACAAAAAAAAATCATTGAATTGTATACTTTAAATGTGCATATTGTATGGTATGTGAATTAGTTATACCTCAATAAAGTTGTTTAAAAAAAAAAAAAAAACGGGAAATTAAGCCCTCAACCCCAGGAAGCACTATTAAATACATGGTATTGGGCTAGAGCTGGCCAAGAAGACAAAGACAGGGCTTGGTCTCCAGAAGCCATAGACCAATGGTTCTCAAATGTGACTGCAAAGGAAGTGCACATGGGAAATGTTATTAAAATAAACTTTATGATGATATAATTTACATACAATAAAATGCATCCCTTTTAGGAATAGAGTTCAACGGGTTTTGACAGGTGCACGCATAATTACCACAATCAAGATAGAGAACATTTCCATCCCCCAAGGAAGTTCCTTCACACACCTTTGCAGCCGATCTCCCTACCACTCCCAACTCCAGGGAACTACTAACCTGCTCTGTCACTAGCGATTTGTCTTTTCCAAAATGCATTAAAAGGAAATCACCCAATATGTGCCCTTTTTGTGTCTGGCTTCTTTCAGCACGATGTTTTAGAGGTTCATCCACACCGTTGCGCATAGATCATTCCTTTCTATTGCAGTGTAGTATCCCACTGTACTATGACATCACAATTTCTTTATCCATTCACCTGTCATTGAATATTAAGGTTCGTTCCAGTTAGGGGCTATTGGAAATAAAGCTGCTATGAATATTTGTGAACAAGTCTTTTTACAGACATGTGTTTACTTCTCTCATATAAATATCTTGGAGTGGAATTTCTGGGTCATACAGCAAGTATATGTTGAATTTTATAAGAAATGGACAAACTGTTTCTAGAGTGGTTGTACCATTTTACATTCCCACCACTGGTTACCACTTTTGAAAATCCCAGTGCCCAGGTCAGGTCGTAGCCAAAACAAATTAAATCAAAATCTCCAGGGAGTAGAATACAGACATTGGTTTTCTTAAAGCACCCAAGTGATTCTAATGTGCAGACAAGACTTCAAACCACTGCTAGAGATATCAGGGGCCATACAGCAGGCGAAGAAGCAAAAGATATACTATATTTGCCTATAGAATTTCCTCACTCTTCCTTGATAATGGAGAGAGAGAAAAGAAGGAAAAACAAAAGCAATCTCTATCTAGTCTTCACACCACTGCCCACAGAAAACTTTGTTGATCTCTCAGATTCTCTCCACCTTACAGGAGGTAGAAGGCCAGAAGAATACAAAACAATAAACACATGTTAGCAACTTTTTAACAAGTGAGTTTTGAGCTTAACATTTTAGTAGTGTTACCATTCCCAGCACTCACAAGAGCTCTACAAGATAAATACTGCTAGAATCACCGTGTTACAGATGAGGAAGCTGGGGCCCAGAGAGGTTCAGTAACTTGCCCAAGATCACACAGTTAGTTATTGACGCAGCTGGGATTTAAACTTAAGCCTGTCTCCAAAGTCAAAGAGCTTAAACACTCCACTAAGCTCAGAGCCATCGATGGGTCCTGGGGCCATGAACCTCCTCCCACCCAGGTATTTACGCTAGCAGGAGAACACAAGCCTCCAGCCTAACTGTAAAAGAAGGCTGCAGGTGTGTTTACAAGACTAGCAGGAAAGGTAATGTGCAATGAGACTGAGAGGTGGGGGTTAATTATGGGATTTCCTTTCCTTTCAAGCTTAAAGGATGAGCTTTAAGCTCTTTTGGTACAGGGGAGGAGACCAAGTTGTTGCTGCAGCCTCCTCCCTCCGCCTCAGTTGGTACTTGGGACAGGAAAGTTACAGGGCCTGGAAAGAGGTAACAGAGAGCTAAGGAAGGAAACCAGTGGGTAAGAAAGAGCCACCCAAGAGGCTGAGGCCTGGGCCATCTGCCTGCCCAGCAGCTGCCTGGTCTTTTCACTGAACTCTTGTCTTGACCTGCAGTGGACAAAGAGTATTTGGCTGGAAGACGCTGCTGTTGTCAACTGAAACTGCTATTTCAAAACAAGGAGTGAGGATCAGCAGGGAGGAAAGCATTTTCCAAAATGTATCCAGGGGCTAGGGGAAACTGGGTGCTTGCCACCCAGGAACTTTCTGTACTGTCCTTTGCAACTTTTCTGTAAACCTAAGACTATTCTAAAATTAAAAGTCTACTTAAAATAATAAATATATAAATAAAACTTATTTGAAAGTTATGGAGTCATACAGCAGGGGACAGAAGAGAAAAGCAAAATGGAAGAAAAGCTGCTATATACACACAGCACATGTGCTAACATAAAAGTGGAAGGTAGGCAGGGTGTGGTGGCTCATGCCTATAATCTCAGCACTTTGGGAGGCCAAGGCAGCCAGATCACTTGAGCCCAAGAGTTCAAGACCAGCCTGAGCAACATGGTGAGCCCCATCTCTACAAAAAGTAAAAAAAAAAAAAAAAATTAGCCAGGTATGGTGGCGCACACTGCAGTCCCAGCTCAGACTCGGGAGGCTGAGCTGGGAGGACTGAGGATGGCTTGAGCCCATGAAATCGAGGCTGCGGTGAATCATGACCACACCACTGCACTCTGCCCTGGGCAACACAGTGAGATCCAGTCTCTGAAAAAAAAAAAAAAAAAAATTGGAAGACAAGTCCTGGGCCATTCATTTTAAATCCTCAACAGGAGAGAAACAACTGGGAACAGATAAGGATCCCAATGAGGGGTAAGGGTGAGAACTAAGGGAGACTGGGAATTCACTTCCTTCAGGAGATGTAGTGGGAGGTCTGGAGAATGGGGTTTCCATGAACTACAGTAAGATTCCTGGCTCTGACCCAGATCCCTCTCTTCAGTGTCTGATGCTTTCACTCTTGTTCTCTCTCCTCACCTGCTCCCTGCCCATTTAACTCAGAGCAGACCAGAATCACATCCAAGGCCCCTATGCCAAGGTGCCATTAGCCAAGGTGGGCACCGTCATGGGGCCTGGATGTTGGATCTGTACAATGGGGCCACTGTGAGCCCTGCCCACCTCACAGAACTACAAAGATGAGGGAAAACATGTTGTAGATTACAAAGTTCTGTGTAGAGAGAGGTGACTAAGGGTTCATAGCAGGTCTGCTCCTAACAGTCCCAAACTGGAAAGAACCCAAATGGCAATCAACAGTGGAATGGATAAATACATTGTGGTTTCTTCACATAATGGAATACAACATAGCAATTAAAAACAATGAGCTCCTGCAACCCACAAGAACACGATGAGCCTCCCAGACATAATGCTGAGCGAAATACGCTAGACACAAAAGCAAACATACTGTGTGATTCCATTTCAATGAACATTCAAGAACAAGCAAAACTGATCTCTGATGATACAGATAAAGATAGCAATTACCTTTGGGGCATATTGACTTGAAGGAACATAGGGGTTGCTTTTTGGGTGCTGGGAATGTTCTAGATCATGATCTGGTTCTCATGTATGTACAAATCTATCAGAATGTACATTTGAGTTTTGTATAATTGAGAGTGTGACTCAAACCCCAATTAGAAAAAGGAATATGATTAGAATTATTATTTGGAGCACCCTCTGTGTCAGAAGGTAGGAAGGCTTTTGGGAGGGGTATTTAAAGTGATTTTGCTGCTACTTCTCTCCCGCTTTCCTCCATCCCCTCAGCCTCTCCCCAGAAAGGAAGGACTTGTTTCTCAAAATTCCTTTATTCCATCCTTCTATCCCTTTATTGGCACTCCTACTATGGACTAGGTACTATTCGGGAAGCTGGGGTGTAACCTAGCTCTCAGCCTTCCGATGCGCAATCAACACATAGATAACATTGACTGTGAGCCGGCACTGAGGCTCTACCTCTACCAGCAGGAGCATTTTCTCTCAAGCACGTCCAAGTGGCAGAGAGCTGGGCACAGAATATCTGTGATTCTTTCCAAGCTTCAACTATCGTTCCAAGAAAGGAGAAAGGTGCCTACTATATGCCAATGTGCATTTAATCCTCTGCAACCCAGCTCACATATCTGGAAAGCAGCGGGGGTAGAGTTCAAACCCAAGTAGGTCTGATTCCCGTACCCTGCCTTTCCCAACACTCCCATGGCCTCCTAGCTGCCAGGTCTGCATTGCCCTGTCTCTGGGCATCTGTAGTGTCACCCTCCAAGATGGCCCCCACTGATTCTTGCCTCATGGTATTCAAGCCCTTATGTAGATTCTTTCCTCACTGAATAAGGCTGACCTATGTAACCAATAGGATATTGCAGAAATAACAGTGTGTCTTCCAAGGATAGTGTATAAAAGACATTGTGGATTCTGCCTTGCTCTCTCTTGAATCATTCATTCACTCTTGGGAAACCAGCCACCATGTTGTAAGGACACTCAAGCAGCCTTATGGAGAGGTTCGTGTGGCGAGAAACTGAGGCTACCTGGCAACAGCCAATCCCAACTTGAGAGCCATATGACAGAACCACCTTGGAAAATGATCCTGTAGCCCGTCAGGCCTTGAGAAGACTGCAGCCCCAGCCAACATCTCAACTGCAACCCCATGAGAGACCCCTAGTCAGAACCAGTCAGCTAAGCCACTCCCAACATCCTGACCCCCCAAAACATTTATTATCATGAGATAATAAGTGTTTGATGCTATTTTAAGCTACTAAATCTGGGGGCCATTTATTATACCATATCACTCCATATACATAACACAGCCCCTGTCAGAACCATCGCTTCGTGCTGCAGGAACAGTCTGAGGGTGGTGTGTGAAGGCATTAGGAAGCAGCCACTTAGCGGAGGAGTGGCTAGAGCAGGCTGAATAGGGAAGGATCAACATCAGCAAGAAACCCCAAGTGCATGGTGGTACTGTGAAAGGAGACCAAGCAAAGCTGAAACCCTGGAGCCATCTCTCCTAGAAATTTCTCACACACCTCATCTATCTCAGTAAGTGAAACCATGTGCACCCAATTACTCTAGCCAAAACCTGGGAGTCATCTTTAAGCCCACTCCCACTCTCACACCCAACATCCAATGGCTCAGTGAGGCTCCAGCTCTCCCTCAGAAGGCATCCCAGACCCAGCCCCTCCTCACTGCCTTTCTGGCGAGCACCATGGACTAAGCCACCAGGCTGTCTCGAGTAGGCAACAGCAGCGGCCTCTTGGCCCATGTCCCTACTCCCATCCGGGTGCCTGCTCAAGGCCAGAGTGGCCTTCTCAGAGTAGAAATCCAATCGCATCCCTCAGGCCCAAACTCCCCAGCACTCACTCCCCAGCCCTCTTTCAAGTGTAACAAGCTCCTCTCACCTCAGGGCCTTTGCACCTGCTCTTTCTCCTCCCCTACATCATCATCTGGGTCCCACCTCACACAACTCTCCCTCCAAGGAGTCTTCCTGGGCTACCTTAGCAGAATTCTTCTCTAACCCGTTGCTCCAGCTCATTCACTTCAAAACTTGCTTGCCTATTTAGTGCCTGTCTCCCCTATTGCAAGACACATGAGGGCCAAGACCTTCTCTATCTGTTCACTTGGAACAGTGTCTGGCTCATGGAAGGAGATTACTAAACATTTATTAATGCATCCTGCCTAAAAGCAGGGGATGGACAAGATGACCTCCAAGTTGACAAGGCTATAAAATCCACAGTATAGAGCTCTGCTGTGGCTCTGTGGCTCCCGCTGCCCTCCCCAGCAGGAGAAAAAGGCAGGGCAGCAGTAAGAGCTGTGGTTTCAGGGAGAGACCCACCAGCTGGGTGGAGCGCTCACCACCAGTGGGTCCCATTCCCTATAGAGGAAACTCCTATACAAAGCCCATCTGTCTCTCTGGTTACTGCCCTGCCAGTATACCCTCTCCTCCACTTAGGTGGCCTCCTTGAGCAGGGCAGAGCAGGACTGCTGCAGCCTGGTGCATTCTGAGCCCCCAGCACACGTGAGACTCCTGAAGTAGGCTATGCCCCCAAAAAGTCATCTTTGGTATTTACCTGCTCCCATGCACAAGGCTACTGCATGACAAGGGGCCATCTGTCACATCTTTCTGGGCCTCTCTGGGCTACCCATCTCCCCTAATCAGATCCTCACTGCCCGTAAGTTTATCCCATTATCCTCCCTAAATGTATCCTGCTGCTGTCAAGAGATGGAAAGAAAAAGGAGGAGTGGCAGGCAAGGATGGAGAAATGCATGCCAGTAGGCAGTGAGGGACAAGGAGAAGGAAGCACAAAGGCCCAGGGACAGAGAGCAGGTGAAGAATTACACTGGGACACCTTGAGGATGTCACTCAACCTGGGGTGCCTCAGTTTCCTCATCTGTAAAACAACAGGATCTTTTGGCCAATGTTTTATGCTCTAAAGGAATTAAAAGAACAAAGTCTGATAATGCGTGTGAAATGCTGTCTAAGATCCAAAGCACTGTACAAATGTCCATTGCTATTAAGAGAAAAGGTTGCAGGAAGGGCAGGAAGAAGGGGTAGATTGGGGAGGAGCAAGAAAACTGGAAAGTTCTGGTGTTTAAGGCAAAAAAAAAAAAAAAAAAAAAAAAAACTCTGCTCTGGATAAACAGAACAAGGAGGGAGGTGGAAGGAGAAGCAGAAACGTACCCTCTCTCCAGGGGAGAATAGGCTGAGGGAGGCCGCAGGAAAGCAGAAGACAAGGGAAGGGGCAGAAAACTCACTGCATGGAGGTACCTGCTGCAAGCCAGGCCCTCCGCACCTCTGCAAGGGGAGCATTCCAAGCTGGAGTCTACAGATGGAGACGCCCTCCAGCAAGGTGTGTGCTTGGCTTAAGTAAAGTTTCTTTGGAGGAAGATTCCTCCCAGACCTGCTTGATCCATCAGCACCCCTTCCCCAAGGGGACACTTGTCCCTCCAAGTTCCCAGCAGCTGAGCATCAGTCACGACATTTTTGAGCACCCACCCTATGCCAGGCACTGGGCTGGGCACTTCACATACATTATCTCATTGAATTCTCATAACAACTTTATGAGGTAGGCTTCTTATTCCCATATCCCTGAGGATGAAACAGAGGCTCACAGAGGTACATACCTTGCCCAAGGCCACCCAGCTAATAAGAAGCAAAACATGAAATGCACCAGATACAGGTCCTCAACTGCTCAATGAATGCTCCTTTTGGAAGCATCTTCTTCTACTCCCTGAACTCCTTGAAAGATCAAATACGAAGAGCAAACGCAGGGAGTGAAAGGGCAAGGAGGGTTACAAGCAACGATGGGAGAAGGTGCAGACATTTGCTGCAAGGGAAAGGCAAGGAATGCCGTTTCCACCCCCCGACAGAGGTGAGCCATTGGACAGAACCATTTCCTTCCCAAACTCATAACCCATCTTGGTGCGGATCCCCCACCGCCTGTTATTCCAAGAAGCTGATATATGACTCCTGGGTCCAAACCTCAGTGGATACATCAGGGGCTGAGCCAGCCTGGCCAACCAGGGCCCAGCAATCCCTCCAGTCTTCTTGCCTCAGTTTCCCTCTCCCACCAAGACCAGCCAGGAAATACTCACGGGGAAACTGAGGACCAAAAGGAGACCTGGCCAATAAAGAGGAAGGGACAGTCTCTCAGGGGGTTCCAGACCAACCAATCCTGACCCCCGACCTCATTCTCCACTTAGGCCACCCACCCGCTTCTCCTGCCCTGGGGGTCCTGTGGCTGTAGACACTGAGGTTTTCTAGTTGGCCAAATTGGGCCAACTGGGGCTTTGCACGGCCCGGGGTAACCGAAATGGATCCCCTCCCCCTTCCCCTCTCCCCCTTAAGAACTAGCAGAAACACCTTGAAAGGCCGCTCCCTCGGAGCTCAGCCCCCACCAGACACCCCCAGTAACCGCCCAGATTGCGCGCCGCGCCCCCAACTCACATCCCCCGACTCCCCAGCCTGCCCCTGCCCCCGCCCCCGGGCCTTCGCCTTCACCTTGACCTGCGCCCGTTCCCAGGCCCAGGCGCTTTGCATAAACAAAGAGAGGAGGAGGGACGCCCCGGGCACCGCCCCCGCCCCGCCGGCGCCCCCGCTCCAGTCTGGGACCCCGAGCCAGGCCTGTCCCAAGTCCTCCCGGGCCCGCCAGCCCGCGGCCGCTTACCTTGGCCTGGCATTTCCGATGACAGGAGAAGCTGCAGACTGCAAGAGGGCGAGACACAGAAAGAAAGTTTTAGCCGCGAGGTATGAAATGGAAACTCCGCGAAATCTCCTCCCACCCCAGCCCGCAATCCGCGCTCGGGAGGGAAGGAGGGAAGGAGGGACGGAGGGAAGGAGAGAGGGAGAGAGGGAGGGGACGGAGGGGAGCGGCTGCCGGGCCTGCGGGGCGGGAGCGCCCGGGACTGCGGACCCGCGGCCGGGGAGGCAGGGGGCTCCCAGCGCCAGAGCCTCCCCGGGTGCGGGAAGGTGGGGGGAGCAAGGGGGAGTCCCCCACTGGACCCCTGCCAGGGGCAGAGGTAGCCCGGACCCGGGCCCCACGCCAGCCCCACCAAGGAATAAGGGGGGCCTTCTCGCCTTACACACACACCAGGCAAGCAGACGACATCGCAAACCACAATCACACTTACTCTGACCCAGAGGCAGACACACAGACCCAATTCAGAATCCAGGGGAGGGTCCACGAGTATACACATTACACCCACACACACACACTCACCCAGAACCACTCCCACCCATCCATACATCCGTGCACACACACACAGCGTCACACACAGATTCATCCAAGAAAACCCCTGACCCAGGGCACCAACACACACGATTTTGTGGGACACCCTTAGATGCAGCCTGACACAGATTTGTGAATACAGACATGTGAACAGATGCTCACATAAACTTCATGTGCATGATTTGAAACACACACACATACACACACACACACACACACACACACACACACACACACACAGGACTTGCTCTTCTTCCTATTACCAGAAGTTGGAATCAAATTTCCTATAAGGTTCCCAAAGCCTGGAATGTCCCCAGCCCTGCTGCCCCACCCCCCAGGGCTCTGGGACTCCACCAAGGGATCTGGTGACCTCCCTGCAGATCTCATGGGTGGGTGAGGGGTCTCCTGGGTTCTGCACTGCTTTGGGTCTTGTTGGCTGCCCAGGACCTGCTAAGGCTGGGGGGTTAGGAACTCTGGTTAGAGAAATGGGGAGGGCAAGGTAGGGGAGTGCCCTGACTCCAAATCCTCACAGCCACAGCCCAGGACCACAGCCTTCCACCTCCTTCTCCTAGATCTACTGCACCCCACCCCGTTCCAGCTTTGAACCAGCCTGATTCTCAGCAGAGGGCAGAAAGGGAGGTTGAGGCACAGACGAGGACCAAGAGCAGCCCAAAGAGGCTCCGGGGTTCCCCACACTAAGGCTTCTTCTGGTTTGTCTGAGGCAGAAGGGGCTGGGAATGGGGAAGAGGGAGAAGCTGGGAGGCACACTGGGTGGTGCCTGGAAAGGGACCTTGGCCACTGTCCCTAACATGGGATCTTCTCTCAGAACCTAGTCCTGGCCCAGCCCAGGCCTGTGACTCACCGGTGCTGAGCAAAGCTTTCCTGACCCCACCAGCCACCCAACCCAGCTCAGGGACATCTCCACCCTGGCCACAGCAGGATATACTCCCCGCTCAGCCACACAAGCGTTACCATCCCTCTGTCCTTTCTGCTTCTCCCTCTCCCTCAGCACCCCCACCAGCCCGGGTAGCAACTCCCTCCCTTCGCAAAGGTGTTCCCTTTTGGATAGCAGCAGCCTCTCCTGCCCCACCCCATCCAAATAGAGGAAACTTCCCCTTTGTGGGTCTGACAATGTATGCTCCTTTCTAGGGGACCTGCCTCTCTCTCTCTCCTACAGAGAGAGAGAGAGAGAGAGAGAGAGAGGGAGAAAGAGAAGGAGAAGGAGAAGGAGAGAAGGAGGGAGGAAGGAAGGAAGGAAGGGAAGAAAGGGAGGGAGGGAAGGAAGGAGGAGCCTGGTACACAGGCGAGGCTTAATAAATGTTTGCTGAGTTGGACCTGTCTGAAGATCTCCCCTGAGGTTTACACGCACCCCCATTTAGTCATGTCTCCCCCACTCTCAGATCGTTCCTGAGCTGTAGACCGCCACCTCAACGTCTCATGTCCAACCAAAAAGGAGTTTCTAAGTATCCACCCAGTCTAGACATGAGGGACACAATAGGGGCCGGACTCTACCTCCCTCCAGCATGCTCCATACTCTGACAGTTCCCAGAGTGCCTCAGGGCCTTGGCACTTGCTGTGTCAGCTGCCTGGAACACTCCCCCTCACCCCAGCACCCCATCGTTCCCTGGACCGAATCCCTCTTATCCTTTGGGAATCCACCCAAAGTCATCTCCTCAAAGAGGCCTCCCCTGACCACTCAAATTAGAGTAGCTTTCCAATTATTCTTTTTCAGCACCCTGGTTATTTTCTAAAGTTGCCCTGGGTAACTTCTCTCTAGTCTATCTCCACACACTACACTCGGGAGGGCAGGAAGCATGCCTTTCTCCTTCGTACTGTAGCCCCAGCAGCTAGAACAGTGTCTGCTTCAGGCCCACGAGACCATACAGCATCTTTGTGCAAACTAGAAGGAGGCCCACCCTCTGGGCAGACCAGCCCTGGGGACACACAGCTGGGTTCATGCACAGTGTCTTTGTGGAAATGGTGAGAAGGTGCCCTTTCTCCAGGCAGATCGGCCCTGTGCCAAGATGCATGGCTTGGTAGGCAAAGGGTGGGCTGACTCCTGTGCTGTCTCGGGTAGGCACCCTTGGCAGCACATGGCCTGCATGACTGTACAGGGCAGCCCTGCCTGTCACACAGTGGGCACACACTCAGCAAATGCCCTCAAGTGAGGAGGCAAACGGAGAAATCATCAGGTAATTGCAATACGCTATGCTGAGTGCTTCCTGCACACTGGAATGCAGAAAGCTTGTCCTTGGCAGCTCTACAGAGGAGAACGAGGGAAGACCACCCCCACTCCAGCTCCCAGCCCAGAAGACAAAAGCTTAGCAAACTGAAAGCAAGTGGCAGATGCCAAGCAGGGCAGGCTTGGCCAAGCCCCCATGAATGGATATTGACACCTGCAGAAGCATCCGCCTCCAACCCCAAGGAGGCCCGCTTGCTGAGTTTCCTCCAGGGAAGTCCCCTATGCATGCCTGTCCACCTATCTCACATCTCCTCCCAACGGACAGTATGTCCTCCTCTCTAACTTGCGTCCCTCTTGCTGTAATCTCAAGTTTGGGCCTGCCAATCTGCTGGCCTCTCACTTTCAGATCGATGAAATATTCAGATGGGTTACAGAAAGGGAAACTGTGGCAACCAGCCTCGCAGGTAGCTGCCAATATTTCTTGCGTCTGCTACTCATACCCTTCTGGAGTCCCCTCCACACTAAATAGGGCTGATTTATATAATCAGTCAGATATTATAGAAATGACAGTGTGTGACTTCTGACGCTAAACCATAAAAGACACTTTGACTTCAGCCTTGGTCTGTTGGATCATTTGCTCTGGGCCAGTGACCATGTCATGAGAACACTCAAGCAACCCTATGGAGAGGGCTGTGTGGTGAGGGGCTGAGGCCTCCTGCCAATAGCCAGCCCCAGCTTGACAACATTAAGTGAGCCATGTGGTAACTGGATCCTCCTGCCCCAGTCAGGCCTTCAGATGAATACGGCCCCAGTGACATCTTGACTGCACCTTTTATAAGACACTCCGAGCCAGAACCACCCACCCAGCCAATCACTCATGAATTTCTGAGCTGTGGAAACCATGTGGAATAATAATTTTGATTTTTTTTCTTTTTTCTTCTTTTTTTTTTTTTTTAGACATGGTCTTGCACTGCTCTGTCACCCAGGCTAGAGTGCAGTGGCACAATCTCAGTTCACTGCAAGCTCCATCTACCAGACTTAAGCGATCCTCCCACTTCAGCCTCCTAAGCAGCTAGGACTACAGGCATGTGCCACCATGCCCTGCTAATTCTTGCATTTTTTGTAGAGAGGGGGTTTTGCCATTTGTCCAGGCTGATCTCGAACTCCTGAGCTCAAGCAATCCTCCTGCCTAGGCTTCCAAAAGTGCTAGGATTACAGGAGTGAACTATGGTACCCAGCCTGTATTTATTTTAAACCACTAAGTTTATGGGTAATTTTTTATGCAGTACTAGATCACTGATATCAGAACACAAGACCCATCAGAATGCAAGAGCCAAAGGTAGCAGATGCTGGGAACCAAGGCCAGAGGCCATCTTCTGGGTCCTACCTTGCCCCTTGGTGCCTGCAAACCCTCGCTTTAACTCCTTCCTCACTTCCCTTACCCTACCAAGTAATTAGTCATTGTGTTCCAGAAAGTAACTCTTAAGAGGCTAACGTATTCTGTAACAGCCCAACTAAGACACCCCCCACCACCATTGCCACCTACCCCTTCCTCCCTTCAACAGAGAAAGGGGAAAAACCCAGTTTCCAACCCTGGGAACATCAGATACTGCTGGGGAGACAGCCAGTTTATGAGTGACAGGGACCAGTCTGTGAGTGACAGGGATGCTCACTCCACAGGTACCATTTCTCATCAGAAGGATGGGGACACGCAGGGAGGAACAAGAGCAGGAAAACCCCAGCCTTCTCCTCTCCTGAATCCTCCACAGAGACACATGTCAGGATGGGCCCCCACCTGAGCAGATCATGACCTCCCAGCTCCTACAGAAGGCCCCAAAATTACAAACTCACCCATGCACCCTCCTGAACCAGTGACCTTGTCCAACCAGAGCTCCATGGAGCCCCAGGAGCCCCATCTCTGCCACAATATCAGCACTGCCCCTGCACAGCAGGGCCCAGTGGTGGCCTGAGAGGGAGCAGAAAACCCCTTAGTGGAAAGGGACCCTTAGATTACTCTGCTGGGGTGAAGAACTGCACCCCCAGCCCTTGGCCCCAGCTCCCGCCCCAGCTGGGCTGCCGGTACTCTGTCCTGGGGTTGCTTCCTGCCTCTCGGGAACACAGGAAGCCAACATTGTTGGGATCTAAATGGCCTTTTCCTCCTGGACTTGGGTCGGAAAATGAGCACATAGCCTCAGTGTGCACCTGACCCCGGCGATAACCACTCGCATGCCTGGTCCAGCTTCAGCTCCTTCCCTGGCCGGCACAGAGCCACAGGCCTGGCCACCTGCCTGCTCACCGGTCACTCAGCCTGCCCTGCTGGTTCATCTCCACGGCCTGGGCTGGAGGTGTGTGGTAGCTAATTTAATGAGTCAACTTGTATAGGCCATGGTACTTAGATATTTGGCGAAACATTGTTCTGGATGTTTCTGAGAAAGTTGGTTGGTTTTTATTTTTTAGATGAGATTCACATTTAAATCAGCAAACTTTCAATAAAGCACATGACCCTCTATAATTTGGGTGAGCCTCATCCAGTCAGTTGAAGGCCTTAATAAATAAGACCAACCTCCTCAAGCAAGAAGGAACTCTGCCAGCACACGGCTCTGGACTCGAACTACAACAGGCAGGGGTACCCCGCCTGCCAACCTACCCTGCAGATTTTAAACCTGCCACAGCTCCACAATCACGTGAGACAATTCCTTAAATAAATCTCTATCTTTTTTTCTACACACATCCTGTTGGTTCTGTTTCTGCAGAGAACCCTGACTGATACAAGGTGTCTCAAGGGATGGTCAGGGGACATGGTGTGCCTCTGAAGTAAGAACAGGAAGAAACCTTCCAGATCAAGCTTATCCAGCCCGCAGCCTGCAGGCCACATGTGGCTCAGGATGGCTTTGAATGTGGCCCAACACAAATTCGTAAACTTTCTTAAAATATTATGAGATTTTTTTTTTTTTTTGCAAGGCAGGGGGGCATATAAGATGGTTTCTTATATGCACCCAACTCTTTCTTTCTTCTTTTTAGTCTTTCTTTCTGAGACAGGGTCTCGATCTGTTACCCAGGCTGGAGTGCAGTGGTGTGCTCACAGCTCACTGTAGCCTCGACCTTCCCAGGCTCAAGTGGTCCTCCCACCTCAGCCTCTGGAGTAGCTGGGACTACAGGTGTGTACCACCACACCCAGCTATTTTATTTTTTTATTTTGTTTAAAGATAGGGTCCTGCTATGTTGCCCAGGCTGGTATCGAACTCCTGGCTCAAGTGATCCTCCCACCTCGGCCTCTTTTTTTCTCCCTCCCCCAAGATGGAGTCTTGCTTTGTCACCCAGGCTGGAGTGCACTGGCATGATCTCAGCTCACTGCAACCTCCACCTCCCGGGTTCAAGCAATTCTCCTGCCTCAGCCTCCCAAATAGCTGGGATTACAGGTGCTCGCCACCATACCCAGCTAAGTTTTTGTATCTCTAAGTAGAGAAGGGGTTTCACCATATTGGCAAGGCTGGTCTCGAACTCCTGACCTCATGATCCACCCACCTTGGCCTCCCAAAGTGCTGGGATTACAGGTGTGAGCGACGGCACCTGGCCCCATTATGAGATTTCGTGTGTGTGTGTGTGTGTGTGTGTTTTAGCTCATCAGCTATGGTTAGTGTTAGTGTACTTTACGTGTGACCCAAGACAATTCTTTTCCAATGGGCCGCAGGGAAGCCAAAAGATTTGACACCCTGTTCTAGACCATCCCATCCAGTAGTGTTCAGACTTCTATCTTTTATTTTATTTTTTTTTTTTTTTTTGAGACGGAGTCTTGCTCTGTCACCCAGGCTGGAGTGCAGTGGCCGGATCTCAGCTCACTGCAAGCTCCGCCTCCCGGGTTTACGCCATTCTCCTGCCTCAGCCTCCCAAGTAGCTGGGACTACAGGCGCCCGCCACCTCGCCCGGCTATTTTTTTGTATTTTTTAGTAGAGACGGGGTTTCACCGTGTTAGCTGGGATCGTCTCTCGATCTCCTGACCTCGTGATCAGCCCGTCTCGGCCTCCCAAAGTGCTGGGATTACAGGCTTGAGCCACCGCGCCCGGCCTATCTTTTATTTTTACAGCCAAATTCCTCAAGTAGATGGCTATGTGGAATCACAATGACTCTAGTTAAGATTCACTGAATGCGGCCGGGCGTGGTGGCTCACGCCTGTAATCCCAGCATTTTGGGAGGCCGAGGCAGGCGAATCACAAGGTCAGGAGATTCAGACCATCCTGGCTAACACGGCGAAACCCCGTCTCTACTAAAACTACAAAAAATTAGCCGGGCATGGTGGCTGGTGCCTGTAGTCCCAGCTACTCAGGAGGCTGAGGCAGGAGAATTGTTTGAACCCGGGAGGCGGAGCTTGTAGTGAGCTGAGATCGCGCCACTGCACTCCAGCCTGGGCGACAGAGAAAAAAAAAGAAAAAAAGAAAAAAAAAGATTCACTGAATGCTTGCTATATATCAGGCTGTTTGGAGTCCACCATATATATATATATATAATCTCGCTTAATCCCATAGTAACCTGATGAGGGAGGTACTGCTGTTTGTCACTTTTGTTTTTTTTTTTTGAGATGTAGTTTCACTCTTGTTGCCCAGGCTGGAGTGCAGTGGCGCGATCTCGGCTCACCACAACCTCCGCCTACCAGGTTCAAGTGATTCTCCTGCCTCAGCCTCCCAAGCAGCTGGGATTACAGGCACGTGCCACCATGCCCAGCTAATTTGGTTTTTTTTTTTTTTAGTAGAGATGGGGTTTCTCCATGTTGGTCAGGCTGGTCTCGCATTCCCAACCTCAGGTGATCCGCCCACCTCAGCCTCCCAAAGTGCTGGGATTACAGGCGTGATCCACCACGCCCGGCTTTTGTCCCATCTTAAAGTTAAAGAAACTGAAGCTGAGAGGGGTGAGCAATCAGCCCAAGTTCTCACTAGTAAGGCTCAGAGCGGGGATTTGAATCAGGTTATCTAAGTCAAGGGCAGGACCACCACAGGATCCTGCCTCCTGATGGATTTAACTCCTAACACCAGAGCTTCTCTGACTGAGGTGGGCAGGGGTCCCAGAGCCCTGACCCCTTAAGACTCCCTTGGATTCATCTCTTTCTTACCCTCTTTGGCCCCTAAAGCTCCTCCAAAAACCTTACAGCTCCTTCAGAACACAGTTTAGAGCCTCTAATCTAGTCTCACCTCCTCATTTAGAGAAAAGAGAAAGCCAGACCCAGAGAGGTTAAACATCTCACCTGAGGTCACACAGTCAGGTGGTATTAGTAGCAAGCCAGGGCTAGACACCCAGGGTCTTCCCACCCTACCAGGCTACCTCTGGTGGTTCCAAGGAGGCCCTCAGACACAGGGTGGAAGCTGGGTTCCCCAGTGAAGTAACAGGGAGAAAGAGTTCCTAGAAACAAGGTTTCCCCAAATCCAGTGGGTGCCGGCTTCTGCATAGGCTTGTCCCGTTAAAGGATGGATCATCTTTCCAGGTGCATCCTGCCCTAAGGAAACTACAGGTGACTGTCACCCCTTCCAGGCTCACCAGAAGCACTGAGAATGGAAGTTATCTAAGTCTGGGCCCAGATCAGGCCCTGATGGCAGCCCTCAGGCTGCTGAGCTGCCATCCTGGTCTCTTCCTGTGGGTTTCGGCCTGGTGGGAGGTAGAGCCCCTGAGCAAAGCTCTGAGTCCACACAGCCTCCCTCTGGGGCCCCAAGTGCAAATGGACTCCCATAGAGCACTTCCCTAGGGACCTGTGGGAAGCCGACTATTTGGACTGAGGAACTCCTACACATCCCTCAAGACCCAATCTGCACATGCCTTCCCTGCTGAAGCCTGACAAGAAGGTCTCTACTGAGTCAGAGACGGCCCTCCACACACACAGACACACACACACACCTGTGTCAGCTTTGGCACCATGCTCCATGATTGTCTGACTGTGTCTGTCTTCCCAGATAAGGGACTGGCTCTCAGTACCAGGACCCGGCACAGCATCTGACCCAGAGGACGGCTCAGTTCCTGATTGCCAGATGGCTGCACGGAGCGCGGAGGAGGTGAGCAGCAGCCTGCGTAGAGGGAGCTATCCTACCTCTGCAGACTCCAACCAGGGAGTTTTCCAGGCCCTCCCACTGTCAGGGCCTCAGCAAGTATTCTTAGTCCAGCTCCCTTAATCATAGATGAGAAAACTGAGGTCTGAGCTATTAATTGACTTATCCAAGATCACAGAGGCTGTGAGAAGCAGGGCCAGAAATAGAGCCCGGGCCACTAACAACGCCCCTGCACCTGTTCTCCTGCCGTTGTCTCGTCTGTCTCTGCATCTTTCACAGGGAGCCTTTATCCCTAGCACGAGGACCTATCTTACAGGCACACAGAACCTCAATGCTCCTCACAGCAGCCCCCCAGAGACCCAGGACAGGGTTCATATGCAGGGGTCCGCAGGGGTTCACAGGTCCAGCGGAACCCTTTTGCCTGTACATCTATGACGCCCGCAGGTCCACCACCTTAGTTTCTTATCTGCCTTATTCATATTTGAGTCTTCCAGAACCAGGACCAGACCCCAGGTTCCTTTCCTCTCTTTCCCACCTCCTTCGGCCATATTACATCAAATGGGAAATGCAAGACGGAGGGAAATGGAAGAGGAGCCCAAGCTATAGGTCCAGGCAATTAGGGGGAGATAGGCCAAACGCCCCACTGTCTCCAGATCTGAAAGAGCTTCCTCACTGCGCCCTGCCTCCAGCAGAAGTTTCTTCAATGTTGCAAGTTCCATGGAGACTGGGAATCCAGGGCCTTGACATTCCATGCACCCCACCCCACCTATCACCCCGAGCCACTCATCAAGAGAGTTGCCATGTTGTAGCCAAGACTTGAAGGCTGAGAGCAGAGCAAACCCATTGAGTCAGGCTCAGTGAACAGACATGAGCTGGAATTTGGTCCACACGTGCCCCCTCAGACAGGGAAAAACCCATACAACCACATCGGGTGGCCCTGGATGGGTGGATGAATGGATGGACGAGGGGACCTATCCACCTCGTGCCATCGTGAGCTCCTGACTCCAAAACACAGACAGTGGCTTCACTCCTGCATCTCCCACCAGTGAACCCAGTAGCCCCGGCCTCCTCCCAGGCCTGGTGATCCCAGTCCCCTTGCTGAGGCTGCACACGTGACCTATAGAACCAGGAGCCTTCTTCCCTTCTCCCTGTCTGGGCCTGGCCCCTGCACCTTCCGCGGCCCAGTCCTGACACCTGCTGGTCCTGCTACAGCATAGCCCTGGCTTTCTTCCCACCAAACTCCCCACCCTCCAGAGCCCAGCCAGAGCTGCCAAACCAGTCTGGCCACCCACCCTCCCCTCCAGTTCACACCAGCAGGGCCAGGCTGAGATTAGGTGAAACCAGGGACATGTCTTGTTCACCCTGGGAGCAAGGGGTGCTGTTCACATGAGGTCAAATCTTCTCCTCAATCCAAGCCCTCAGGCCAGGTCAGCTGGGGAATCTAGAGCCATGGAATGCGAGGGCCACCAGAGACTGCAGCCAGAGACATGCCCAAGGTCACACAGTGAATGTTGGCAGGACTTCCTTCTGCCCCCAACCCCAGGCGGCCTTGTATCACCATATTGGGAGTCCCTGAGGTGACAGGAAGACACTAGGGAAGGAAGAAACCATGGGGAAGGACTAGAGGCTAATTTATGCATCCTCACGGGGCAGGGTGGGGGGCTGTTTTGCAAACAAAATGCAAAACTTCACCCCTAGCAATTCTTCTGTGACTTCTCCCCTGGCTCCATCCCTAAACTGCCAGCAAGTCCCAGCCAGACCTCTTGGGAGGAGGGGTGACACCACGTGGCTGATTTTGGTATTGCAAAAGTCCCGGTTGGCCGCTTTCCCTCCCGCTGAGAGCACACATCTGAAAATCTCACTCGGGCCCGCTCCGGGGTGCCTTGGCAAGCGAAGTGACCACTCTCAGCCTCGGTTTCCTTCTTTGTAAAACAGGGATGACACCAGCACCTTCTGGGGGGTGTGAACATCAGATGAGGTCACGCCTGTGAGTGTTTGGTATGCAGTAAGTGCTTTAGAGATTGGTCAACGGGCTCTGAGGCCCAGCCTCCCAGCCTGCTGGGACTTTGACGTGGAGAGGGCGGCTAGAGAGAGGGGCCAGGGAGAGAAAGCCGCATGTGCAAAGGCTCCAGGCAAAAAGGGCATGGCCTGCCTGGTATGCCCAACAGAGTGAGGAGTCATGTGAGGCGCCAGTGGTTTAACATGGAGTCAGGAGCAGAGGAACATGAGGCAGAGAGCTGGGCGAAGGCTGAGCCCACCAGGCCTGGCAGCTGCGGAAAGAGGTCTGTGCTCTGTCTTGGGGATTGTGAGGGACCCCCAAAGGCTTTAAGTCAGGAGCTGACATAACTGGATTTATGTTTTTAAGTCCCACTGGAAGCTGGTGTGGAGGGTGGGTTGCTGAGAATAGGTTAGGAGACAGGAGAAGGCAAAGGTGAGTCAGTCGCCCACATGAGAAATGACAACAGTGGAATTGGGAGGGGATGATGCCAAGAAGCTCGGGGACTCCAGCTGTCCTTGGGAGGCCCTGCAATTGGTGGGATGTGGGGGTGAAGGAGAGGGAGGCATCAGATGGGGCAACGGGGTGAGTGAAGGTGTCAGCCACTGATATTGGGTGCAGGGAGCTCCTGCTGATTTCACTGTGTGATCTGGGACAAGACCCAACTTTTCAGGCAATAATGACAGCCAAGCCCCAGGCCATTCCAGGAGCTCATGAAAATAGTGATTGAAAAGCCTGGCAGACAACAAGTCCTCCGCTGAGTCTGACTCAGGGCCTCTTAAAGTCACCTCTGAGCTGCCACAGGAGAGGGCTGGGGCATCCTTTCTTTGCGGAACTCCCAGTGCCAAGCACATGCCACCCACACGACTTCCACACACCAACCACATCCCATCCACATGCCTCAAAACACGTCAGTCACACGACCTCAATGCACCTGCCACAAACCCTCCAAACAGCTTCTACATACAGACCACAAGTTATCCACACATCAACCACACACCCTCAGCACACATCATCCTCACGCCATCCACACACCAACCACACACCCTCAGCACACACCATCCACACACCAGCCACACACCCTCAGCATACATCATCCACACGCCATCCACTCACCAGCCACACACCCTCAGCACACATCATCCACACGCCATCCACACACCATCCACACACCAGTCACACACCCTCAGCATACATCATCCACACACACCAGCCACACACCATCCACACACCAGCCACACACCCTCAGCATACATCATCCACACGCCATCCACTCACCAGCCACACACCCTCAGCACACATCATCCACACGCCATCCACATACCAGCCACACACCCTCAGCACACATCATCCACACACCATCCACACACCATCCACACACCAGTCACACACCCTCAGCACACATCATCCACACGCCATCCACATACCAGCCACACACCCTTAGCACACATCATCCACACACCAGCCACACACCATCCACACACCAGTCACACACACTGACCACAACCTCCCCATGCCACCACACATCAGCCTCACACCCTCAAAACACATCTCCACATGCCATCCAGACACCAGCCACACACCAGCCACACACCCTCAGCATACATCATCCACACACCTTCCACACGCCATCCACACACCCTCAACACAACCTCCCCATGCCACCACATACTAATCATGCATCTTCCACATGCCACTCACATGCCACTCATATACCTTCTTCATGCCACTCACATGACACCCATATAGTTTCTTCATGCCATTCATCCTCATACAAGCATTCCATTTCCACGCCACCCTCCACCTGCCATGCCCACCACACCCACCCACATGCTTGTCATCCAGTGAGCTCAGCATCCTCCACCAGACGAGAACAAGGCATCAGGTTGGGACCCCAAGGATGTGTGCACAGCAGAGTCCCAGCCTGGCCCAGGCCCAGCCATCTCATTCCCCTGCTGGGTGCTCCCATCCCCCACAGCCCAGACAGCTGCTCACCTTTGCAGGTGCAGCCTTCCTGGGTGATGACCTGGCGGCAGATCCCACAGGGCTTCACCTTCTTGAAGGTCTTCACCTTGAAGTGGTGTGTCTTGGGGGCCTCCAGATCCTCTGGCTGTGGGAGGAGAGGCACAGAGTCAGCCCTGGGTAGAAGGCTGGGGTCCTGGGGAAGGAGTAGAGGAACCTGGGGGAGAGGTAGGCAGAGACTGGGAAAAGGATGGCAAGAGCCCCTCAGGGTCCAGAGGAGGGAGGAGGTCCCAGGGACAGAGAAAGGTGTGGGGTGGCAGGACATTCATCCCAGACTCAGGTGGGGCCCGTGGCCTGAGTCCAGACAGCAGCTGGAGAGCTCAGCTTCCGGGACGTGCAGCCCCCACATGGCTTCCTACCTTGGCTTTTTTTCATTTATGACGAAGGCATGGCTCACACACAGCAGACTGCGCTCATTTTAAATGTATGGCTCGATACGTTCCACACATACACCCCACAGAGCCACCTCCCTGAAGACTCCCTTATGGCCTCGCCCATTCCTCTCCCCAAGGTTAATACTATTGTGGCTTCATCACCAAAGAGTCACGGTGCCAGATTTTTAAACTTCCTCAAGATGAAATTATCCAGTGCATAGTCTTGCGTTTGGCTGCCTTCACACACCATGAGTCTGAGGTCCTTTAGGTGGCTGCATCCAGCGCAGCTCCTCCTTCGTCCCTGCCGTGCGCCGTCCCATTGTGTAGATGCAGCAGGTTTACTTGTTTGTTCTACTGCTGATAGGCCTTCGCTTCTCTAACCCATGACCCCACAATGCCATTTCCCCTCATTCTCTCCCCATTCCACCCTCTCCACCATCCCCTGCCCCAGCCCAGAAGGCTTCTTCCATCTTTATTTTTATTTTCAATTCTTTGCATTATGAAAACACAGAGATGTGGCTATCCTTTTTAAATGACACCACCTCATGCATGAGAGGCAGGCTGGTGGCCCAAGCCTTCCTCTCAGCCTGACTTACCATAAAGCCCTGGGTCAGTCGCCACTCCACCACTACCACAGTTTCTCTCTCTGGATGGCACCACACCCCTGGAGCTCTGACAGGTTGTCCTTTGAAATCACATATGGGAACATGCTCTAAGATGCAGAGCCCTGCACAGACACTGCCCAGCTTGCAGGCCCCACGGTGGGGGATGGGTGCCCCTATTTGGAGGACTCCTCAGGGAAAGCATCCCCTGCTCCAGGCACTCACCCTGGGGTCTAACCTGATTCCCTTCCCAGCTGTAGCAGAAGGGAGCAAGACACAGACACCAGCAGCTCCCTCTCTCCCCTCTCCCAGGCACAGACCTCTCTGACACCCCTCCACACACATGTGCGCACACACAGAGACGCGATCCCAGCCCTGCGGTGTGCGGAGCATGCGGGAGGAAAGTCCACTTGTTCCTGTTCCCCTCCTTGCACCTGCCCCAGAGCCCCCTGGGTCTGAAATAGAGGCTGGGGAGGAGGACTGTGAGTCCAGAGCAGGTAGAATGACGGTGTCCCACACACAAGCCCGCGTGTCTAGGACTCCTATCTGAAGACACTGCAGAGGTGAGTCCTGGGTGACAGAGACTAAGTCGTAGAAACACAGAGAGAAAAACAGACAAAATGAGACTGAGTCAGAGGCAGAAAGCCAGACAGGCAAAGAGGCAAAGGCATAGAGGGGCAGAGGGAAAGAGAAAAGGACAAGGGAGAGAGAGGGGTGCGGGAAGCAGACAGGACAGAGAGAGAGGAGCAACAGAGAGACAGAGAAGAAAGAAAGACCAAGATAAAGGCAGACAGAGAGAATGAGAGAGATGAGACAGAGACACGCAGAAACTAACAAGGGGGTCAGAGGCTCAAAGAGAGACAGAAGGACATGGGAGCTCCCAAAGGCCAAATCCAGGAAGATCAGAGCATCAAAATACATGATGATAGGAATGGCTTAAATGTGTGTATGCTGACAATCAGAAATGCAGTCATCGCCACATAACGACAGTGGTCCCATAAACTTATAATACTGTATTTTTACTGTCCCTTTTCTACATTTAGATATTTTAGATATACAGTTCCCAGCCTACAGGGTTCAGTACAGTGACATGCTGTGCAGGGTTTTAGCCCAGGAGCTACAGGTTATACCATACAGTAGCATAGGTGTGCAGTAGGCTGTACCATCTAGATATATAAAAGTACTCTCTATGATGTTTGCACAATGACAAAATCCCCCAACAACACATTTCTCAGAATGTATCCCCATTGTTAAGTGACTCATGACTGTAACTGAATAAACAAAGTTTGATAAGGCACAAGATATTTACATCATCTCCAAGCACCTCCCCACATCATACTTAGAAATTACAAAGAGGAAGAAAGTAACTTTTCCTGGCTTCCTCCACTTTAATCAAGCGATCAAAGTCAGCATCACTCCAATGGTAATGGGATGATGGAGCCAAGCTCGGAGCAGGGCTACATTGAGAACAGACGCCGCTTCTGCGGTATCCCTGCCAGAAAGTCTCAACCTGAATCTAATCATGAGGAAACATCAGGCCAACCCAAACTAAGGGACAGCCTACACATTAAACGTCCTGGAATCTCCAAAAGTGACAAGGTCATGGAAATCAAGGAAAGGCTGAGGAGCTTTCCAGACTGAAGGCAGCAAAAAGACTTGGCAACCAAAAGTAACGGCAGCTTCTGAACCAGGTTCTGTTGATGCCCACAGGACATCACTGGGACCACTGGCGGGACTTCCCTGGGTCTAGATTGAATGGTAGTAAGGTATCCATGTCAGTTTCCTGATTTTGATAGCGGGGCTGGTCAGGTAAGAGAGTCCTTGTAGAAAAATCAGAAAAGTATTTAAGGGTGGTGGGGCATCATGTCAGCAACTTACTCTCTGAGTTCTGGAGGGGAGAAATGTTCTTTGCACTGTATTTTCAACCTTTCTGAAGTTGGTTAGAAATTCAGAGAGACAAGCAGAGACAGCAGGGGTGGGGGAGCAGAGACAAAAGCCCAGGCTAGAGGTGGGGACTGCTGAGGGTGGGGAGCTGGAGCCCAGCAGTGCCCCCTGGTGGTCATGGAGGCCTCTGCAGGGTAGATCCAACCAGCCACCTCCTGGGTTCTGATATTCAAGAGAGCTGGGTTCTAGGAGCTTCGGCTGGGGTTGGGGTGAGGGTCGGGCAGGGTACTGCCCAGCTCTGGGCCTCACTCTGTCACCCCCATCCCACGAGAAGGGGCAGGTAGGTCCCTTCTATTCACCTGTCTCACCTCCCCTGGTTTCTGTCTCAGGCCTGGACTTGAGGGACTTCCCTTAGATTTCTGCCACAAACATGCCAGGGAGGGGGCCCTGGTCAGTGTCAACTGCAGCAGTCCAGGCCTGGGGTGGGGGGAGGTGCAGAGGGCGGACCTGGGATTCAGTTTAAGTGCTGTCTGGGGGAGGCAGAAAGGAAACCCTAAAGCCAGCTTTCCCGGTCCGACTCTGGCAGTCCCCAAGCCTGTCTCTCCCACCCCACTAAGTCAGGCAAAGCCCATTGCTGCTTACCCGGCAAACTTCCCTCCCCATGCCCCATATCCAGCCCTTTTCCCAAAGCCTAGGGATATAGGCCTTCTTCCCAAAGCACAGTTAGGGCAGCAGAGTCTCCCAGAAGACAGCCCTGGCAGCCCAATGACGCCATGAGTGGCATGTGCAGCCTTCCAGACCAGCTTCTCCCAGGGGCCCCAGTTTGCCTGCTCTGCCAGCGCAGCCCCAAGAAATCTGAGTTTACAAAATATTTCGCTCCTGGGGCCTGGAGGGCAGGGACAGGGCTTCAGGTCCATCTCTGCCCTCGCTCAGGCCTCTCTAAGCAGCCGCAGGGGATGCCCCAGGACACTCCTGCCCCTCAGCCCTACTGGGTCCTGGCTGTGGCTGAGCGAGCACTGGGGGAGGAGTCTGGAGACCTGCCTTCTAGGCTATGCGACATTGAGAATATCAGTGACCTTTCCTGAGCCTCACAGTCCCCAGATGAAAAATGAGGAGTTTGGACCAGACAGTCTGAGTGTAGAGAGAGGGGAAATGACACAACAGTCCCTTTGGAATGAAGCGACTGAAAGTGATGAGGGCAGGACTTGCGGATGATTCAGAGAGTGGAATGAATGAGGAGACATCACTCCTCCAAGGAGGAGGCTGTGAAGGGTGGAAGCTGTGAAGTCCCTTGCTCTGGTGGGAGCGAGGGAATAGCTCTGCCACCTCCAGGCAAGGGGCCCCAGGCTCTGCTGGCATCCACTTAGTTCCACTGTAAAACAGGGTCACTGAGGTGATCTTGTTAAAACAGTCATCCCATAGGTTTGATGTTCCCAGGATGCTAGAGGAGAAAGTCTAGGGTCGGTTAGCTTCCTATCCTCAAATATATGAAGGAAGAGTCATTGTAAGTAGGCACCAGACGTCATCTGTGAAGTTCAGAAGGCAAAACCAAAACCAGTGGGAAGGCACTGCAAGAAGGCATAATGAGACTCAGTGGGAAAAAAGAACTTAACAATCAGACGCTAAAATATGGGCTAAGAAGAAAAGCGGGGTGCCTGGTACCTATCCAGCCCTCCCCCCCGGGTTGTTCTGCAGGTACAGGCAGAGGATGTAAACAAGCCCCATAAAGTGCAAAGTGCTGTTCAAGGGTAATGGCTTGTTATGACAATGATCGTCATTTTTCCTGACAAGTGGCAGACAGCCTCACGGAGCACACCCCGGGGCCCTTCCTTTGCTGGTTCCAAAGGAACCTACCTGGGGAAAACTCAGGGGCAGAAGGAGACACAGCCACAGCTTGGAGCCGCCTGGTCTCTCCACACCCCCACACCCCCACCCCCCAACTCCCACCTCTCTCAAGAGCCAGGGCCCAGAAAAGGGGAAGGCTCCAGCCTGTAAGTCCTTCTTCTCCTCCCTCCAAGCCCAGAGCTCTAGCCCCCACCCTGCGACCAGCCCACCCAGCATCAGAGGGCTTTTGTGGCCCTCGGGGCTTCCTCTCCCTTCCCTCCCTCCATGCAGCCCAGCCTTCCTGCCCGGGCGGCCCAGCCAGAGGGGTGTGGCACATCTGGCTTGGACAGCCTTGGCGAGAGTCCTTGGCCCTGGGGTGGGAAAGTCTGTTTGTTGGTTCCTCCCTGCCCCGTGGGGGCAGAGCAGCAGTGAGGGTTGGGTGGTGATGAAAGGGGGTGATAGACCCCAGGGTTCCCAGCTCCTGAGCTCCTCCTACAAAACTGCCTCAGCGCTACCTTCCACAAGCCTTCCTGTGGCCAAAAAGCCCTGGATGATGTGGGGAGAGGGCTGGAGTCTGCAAGCCAGGGAAGGGGATCACCACACACAGGCCTAGGGCAGACCTGGGAGGTCAACTCCTCTCACATTCGCTCAGCCCACTAGCCATCCACTGCCCCATCCCCCCTCACCCTTAGGCTGGGAGGCCTGGTGGGCATCCAGCATCGTTTAGGTGAGAAAGGCTCAGATCCCCAGTGGGGCTTCAGGCTGGCTTCTGGGAGTCCCATGGGCACCTCAAATTCCAGCTTCCTCCAACCCCACTACACCTTTACACACACACAAGTCCCCCACCCCCATGCCTAGCCATGTTCTTGGCCTGACCATGTTGTTGGTCGCCCCAAGTGGAAAGCTCTGAGTCACTCTCAACTCCTCCCTGCACCTCCCCCACCCCCAACTAACCAGTTGCCAAATCCTGTGAATTTTGCCTCCTAAACACTCATCATCCTGTGCTTTCTAATCCTACTGCCTCTGCCCTATATGAGGCCTTGGCACTTCTCCCCAGGGCTGTTGCAGCAGCCTCCTGGGCCCCGACACCAGGCCGCTCCCACCCATAGCCCCTACACTACACAGCCTCTTAGGATCACAACTACAGCTCTGTAGGGTCTGGCACCTCCACTCACCCCAAATGCTGCCATGTCTTCCCAGGTGTCCGGAATAAACCCTGCCCTCCCTGGAGCCAGCAGGGGAAGAAGTATTGGTCCCTACCCAGCCCACCCTGCCAGTCCCAATCCCCAAGATCCACTTCCTGACTCCCTGCCCTGTGTCCACCCAGGCTGCTCCACACTCCCCAGCCACCCGCCACCCCTCTGCACCTCTGAGCCTCTGCCCAGAATGCCCTTCCTCCCCTCTTTGCTTGTCTAGCTTCTAGACACCTTCGAGGGCCTGATTCAAACTTCATCCCCTCATCAGGGGTCTTCCCAGATACCCCTGGATCCCTGTCAGAATCCATTTCCCCACCCGCTGTCTCCTCATTTTAGTTTGAAAAGTGCAAAAGCTTTGGAAAAGATGAACACGCATGTTCCCTTTCCCTATGATCACACTTAGAAATTCAGCATCAGTACAATCCCATTGTCTAATACAGTCATTCTACTGCCCCAAGAATGTCCATGAGAGCCGGGGCGTTGTTTTCGTTTTCATTTTGGATTCAGGACGCAATCAGGATCCTGAACTGCCTTTAGTGGCTGAGTCTCTCATCCTTTAACCTAGGCACGTTATCCACCTCTCATTTTTCTTTCTGACACTGATGTTTTTAAAGGTTTCAGGGCAGATGTTTTGCAGAATGCCCCTCGATTTGGATTTTGCTCATTTCCTCACGCATCAGTGCAGACTAAGATTCTGGGGAGGAATATGATTACCTCGGTGTCCCCTGCTTTTCCCAGTCGCTCTTTCTTTGAGCCTCACCACAGTACTTGCTGCAGTCTAACGGCCCCTGCACTTGTTACCTGGGCAAGTAGCTTAACTTGCTCTACCTCACTCTACTAATCTGTTCAATGGACCAATGACAGTCACCTCCCATAGGCTGTTGTGAGGATGAAATGAGATTGTGCTGTAAAGTCAGTGGAATGGGGCCTAGCGCATGGTGAGCGCTCAGCAGCAGTGAGCGATTCGCGTTGTCTTTTCTGTGTGCGTCAGACTACCCGCCAGGTACACGTGTCAGACACACATCTGCTCCATGTCCTCCGCATCCAGCACAAGCCTGAAGAATCACATGGGTAAAGCTACTGCCTGGCCTCTGTTTTCTGTAGTGAAATCACACCCCATTCCCATGGACCTGCCCTCAGAAGAGAGAGAACGTGGGGACCACCCTCGTCACAAGCCAAGACACCAGGTGACCAGGTGCTTTTCATCTTCTGGCTGAGGAGATGCTCCTGGACTCCGATCACTGGGAATCGCCAAGGAAAGAAGGAAGGCAGACAGTGACATTTCCCCAGCACTTCCCAGGCCACTGCCCAAGAGCCTTTAACTCCTGACTCAGTTTCCTGAGCAAGATGAGTTCTCTCCATCAGGGTCTTTCTCTTTCTCTCTCTCTCTCTGTCTCTTCTGAGCGAGGTAATTCTCTCCATCAGTGTCTGTCTGTCTCTCTCTCTCTCCTGAGCAAGATGAGTTCTCTCCATCAGTGTCTCTCTCTCTCTCTCTCTCTCTCTCTCTTTCCCCCCTCCTTCTTAATGCAGGTTGCCCACATTTCTGATGCATCAAGCCCATTTTCTGCACTGAAACAAAATCATGTCCTGGCATGGAAGGGTTCAGAGATGGGGCTAGTCTGAGGCCCCATCAGTGGGGCCAGGTGCCCTAGTGAGGGATTGGAATGGACTTCCTCATTTAATCCTCACAGTGATGCCCTGCGCTGGAGTGAGGAACCTGCCCAGGGCCCTTCCTGCATGGCCCTTGGCCTTGCTCTGTTGCCAGGGCTGCAGTGGTGTAATCATAGTTCACTGTAGCCTTGACCTCCCGGGCTCGAGTGATCCTTCCACATCAGCCTCCAAGTAGCTGGGACTACCAGCGCACACCACCATGCCTAGCTAGCTTATTTGTTTTTCATACAGACATGGTCTTACTGTGTTGCTCGGGCTGATCTTGAACTTCTAGGCTCAGGCAATCCTCCCTCCTTGGCCTCCCAAAGTGCTGGGATCACAGGTATGACCACTGTGCCTGGCCAGACTCACCTGTAGATCTAGTTTAAAATTCACCTCCCAAGGAGTCTTCCCTGAGACCTCCTCCCCCAGTCCAGGTTAGGTCCCATTTACATCCCCCAGAGGTTCCCTCTTGGTAACACCCATCCTGCTTGCAATCATGTGCCCAATATATGCAAGCAGCTTGAAGAGAGCAGGCTCTCCATAATAATCCGTGAAAAGGGCCGGGCGCGGTGGCTCAAGCCTGTAATCCCAGCACTTTGGGAGGCCGAGACGGGTGGATCACGAGGTCAGGAGATCGAGACCATCCTGGCTAACACGGTGAAACCCCGTCTCTACTAAAAAAAAAAAATACAAAAAAATTAGCCGGGCGAGGTGGCAGGCGCCTGTAGTCCCAGCTACTCAGGAGGCTGAGGCAGGAGAATGGCGTGAACTAGGGAGGCGGAGCTTGCAGTGAGCCGAGATCGCGCCACTGCACTCCAGCCTGGGAGACAGAGCGAGACTCCGTCTCAAAAAAAATAATAATAATAATAATAATAATCCGTGAAAAGGATGGAAAGGTGCATGGGGAGTGTAGTTAGAAAGCCAAATGACGGGATGCTTCCTCCATCACACGACCTCCCCAACACCATGCCCCGACCCTGGGCTGCCCACCACAGTCCTCTTCGCTGATTTAGGGCTCATGCTTCATTCTTAGGGCTTGATTCTCACAGACCCCATATGCCCTGCCCCAAAGCATTCCCAGAATGGAGAACCCTGGCAGAGGATGCAGCAGATGGGGTTGGAGTCTCAACTCTGACTTGTCGGGTAGCCTTGAAAATGTGCCATCCTACAAGAAGCACTAACATTTATTGAGCTCTTATATGTGAGAGACACTTTTCTAAATGCATGTGTGGATTAGCTCATTCAAAACCGAACAACCCTCTAGGTAGGTGGGGAAACTAAAGTACAGAGATGTGAAACTACTTGCCTATGGTCACACAGCTGTCAAGTGACAGGCCCACCCAGGATCCAGCCCAGGCATTGCACTCTCAGCCAGCATGCTACACTTCCTTTCAACAGTGCAGAAAAAAAAGGGCAGTGCTGCTCCCCAATTTTGTGCCTCACACATCACTTTGCAAAACTTTACAAAAGGAGAGTCTTATTTCAGACCCTGGCGATTCTCATGCAGCCCAGCCTACCTCCCAAACCCACAGTCAGGAGGCCCTTACGGGTCAACCAAACTAGAGAGAACAGAGAACGAATTCAGGACCAAAGCGACAGATTGGGGTCTGCATGGCTGGAATTGTGCACAAGGAATCCAGAGCTCATGAGGACCCTTCTGTCGAAAATGTGTGCTTAGCACTGGGCAGGACACCAACTCCAGGAAACAGAATACATTATCATCTGCAGCTGGATGTGGCCTTAGAGAATAGTGTCCAAGTTTCAGCGAGGTCCAGAAAAGTCGAGTAACCAGCTTGAGACCACTCAGCTTGCTCAGGGCAGGGCCAAAGCTGCACTTGACTCCCAGGCCCTGCCTGGTGGCTCTTTCAGCCTCACCCTGAGCCCCTTCCCTGTTCCTGAGCACAGAGTGAGCCCCTCTGGAAGGAAGGGCCTGCACCTCTAACTCCACCGCACAACATCAAAAAGCCTCAATTGCTAGCCATGCAATTATTTTCTAAATAAACCGTACTTGAATATGTAATAGCAAATGGGCTCACTTGATGAGAAAATCAAGTTATGCATAATAAATAGCTCTGCTCCTCAGCTAATAAAGTGATTTTTATTCCTAGGGCTTGTTAAAACTACACACTCCAGATATATTACTTCTTAGATGACACAGTTGCAGCTTTCCCTATACAGGAACATGTGAACCAATAGATGCAAGCACTCAGTCTAGGGCACAAGACCTATCTCTGACAGATTCTCCCTGAGGCCACACACCCAGCCAGTTCCTGGCCTCAGGGTAGCTGGTCAGAGTCCCTGGGCAGTCAGGAGACACAGCCCAAGGAGTAGAGCCCTGTCCCATGACACCCTTCCCAGGGAGATCCTCCCCCAGCATCAGGTCTGGGATACAGAGGATCCCAAGAACCAGGCAGGAGACTGTGGAGTGGGAAAGGGGCCAGCATTTGCTGTATGCACCTACTGTATGCCTACATACCTGATCTTTTGACATCTATTGTCTCTTTCCCCACCCTAGTCATACAAGGAATATATTATTCTCCCCATTTTACAGATCAGAAAACTGAAGCTCATGAAGGGAACTGTTTTACCAAGCCTGCCCACACCAAATGATGGAAATAGGGTTTGAGCCTAGTCCTGTCTGGTGCCAGGACTGCTTCCTCTGTCCAGTTCCTACTGCCCCAGTCTCTGGCCCACCCTGGCCATGGGCATCACAGCCAGCCAAGAAAGAATGGGGACCAGGAGAGGAGAGGAAAAGGAGGCAGGGGAGGGACAGAAGCTTTTCTAGTCAAAGACACTCAAGGCTGGGCGTGGTGGCTCATGCCTATAATCCCAGCACTTTGGGAGGCTGAGACGGTTGGATCACTTGAGGTCGGGAGTTCGAGACCAGCCTGGCCAACACGATGAAACCTCATCTCTACTAAAAATATAAAAATTAGCTGGGCATAGTGGCGCACACCTGTAGTCCCAGGTACTCGGGAGACTGAGGCAAAAGAATTGCTTGAATCCGGGAGGTGGAGGTTATAGTGAGCCAAGATCATGCCACTGCACTCCAGCCTGAGCAACAGAGCAAGACTCCATCTCAATCTTTTTTTTTTTTTTTTTTTTTTTGAGACGGAGTCTCGCTTTTTGTGTTTTAGTAGAGACGGGGTTTCGCCGTGTTAGCCAGGATGGTCTCGATCTCCTGACCTTGTGATCCGCCCATCTCGGCCTCCCAAAGTGCTGGGATTACAGGCTTGAGCCACCGCGCCCGGCCCATCTCAATTTTTAAAAATGAATAAATAACAATAAAGACACTCAAGGAGACCTACAGCTGCCTTGGTCCCCAGACTTCCCCCTACTCTCAGGGAGGGTATAACACCCGTAGAGCACTCTACCTGCCAGGCACTGCCCTGGGGAATAGGATACAAAATCTCATCCCTACCTCTCTGCACCCCGTTTGTCTAAAATCCTCATTTCACCCATGGGGAAGCAGAGGCTCACTGGGATGAGGCACTTTTCCCAATATCAGTCAGCTGAAGGGGGCTATAGAGCCCTCTCTCCATTCATAGCAGCTCATCACCCCTGGACGTCTACCTGCCATCCTTCTTGTGTCACCCCTGGACGTCTACCTGCCATCCTTCTTGTGTCACCCCTGGACGTCTACCTGCCCTCCTTCTTGTGTCACCCCTGGACGTCTACCTGCCATCCTTCTTGTGTCACCCCTGGACGTCTACCTGCCCTCCTTCTTGTGTCACCCCTGGACGTCTACCTGCCGTCCTTCTTGTGTCACCCCTGGACGCCTACCTGCCCTCCTTCTTGTGTCACCCCTGGACGCCTACCTGCCCTCCTTCTTGTGTCACCCCTGGACGCCGTCCTTCTTGTGTCACCCCTGGACGCCTACCTGCCCTCCTTCTTGTGTCACCCCTGGACGTCTACCTGTCGTCCTTCTTGTGTCACCCCGGATGTCTACCTGCCGTCCTTCTTGTGTCACCCCTGGACGTCTACCTGCCATCCTTCTTGCTGCAGATCTCCCTCCTGCCTACCTCTGTCCTCAGCACAGAGACGAACCTGGCCAAGGCTCCCATTTTCCAGATGTCAACACCAGCCCAGTAAACCACAAATGCATCCTGTGTGCAGGCCTCCGCAGTCACTCTCAATCTATTAATCCAACCCATCCCAGCACCCTGGCCCAACATGCCACCCAAACCTCCTCATTCCAGGCGCCCTCCACAACCCTTTCTTTCTTTGCCCAGAGGATACCTGGCTGCCCAAGTTTGTGTTCCCACAATTGACCCCAGCATGGGCTTGCCTGGGCCAAGAGGGCCCTCCCAAGGAGTGGCCAGAGCAAGGAAAGGGACAGGAAAGGCCACATCTGGATCACAGTCCTGAAGCCCCCTCCCCCAAACCAGTCATCACTCTCTCAGAGCCCAACAGTAACCTCAGCCAGGGACGACTTCCTCGCCCTCCTGACCCCATGCATGCCTTTGCCTAGCCAAGACAGTCCCACAGGAGCCCCTTTGAGGAAGGGGTCCTCTCCTCCTCTGACCCCCAGCCCTTCTGCAGCAGGCAGTCCTCTCCCATCCCCCTTTTCCCAGAAGCCTCAGCCTAGGTCTGGCCTTAAGACTTTTAACCTTCACCACATGGCCCCAGGCCTCTCTGCTGGCCCCCCAGGCATCCCCATCCTGGGACCCACCTTCTTGAACCTGGGGCCAAGAAAGAAAGGGGGAAGAGCAGGCCATGGCTCCCTTCTCCGGGATGGGGAAGTCTTGGTAGCAGGGGAGAGCTATGGAGGAAGGGATGGCAGTGGGTGGAAGCTGAAACTGGGTGTAGAAGGAATAAAGGGGATGGAATCTGAGAATTCTCCCCCAGTCCAGCTCTTCCAGACTTAATATTCAGGGCTACTATTCTCTGCTCCCCAGCCCCACCACTGCCTCCTCCTCAAGCTCTTGGGCTCAGCAAGTGAGTGGGGGGCGGTGAAGAATTTTCGCCCCATTATGGGATGTGAGTTAGGGGGAAAGGCTCTAAAGAGAAGCAAACTTCTCCATGGCTTCCTTCCACTTACAGCTCTGGGACTCCACTGGGGGGCGGGGAGGTGGGACAGGGGATGTACTGACCCGGGTCCCTGGGCCTGGGCCCTGTTGGTGGGGAAAGTCTTCCGGCTGAGGGTTGCTCAAGTCAGTCTGTCCTTCTGTAGGTCAGAGACAGAAAGGCCCCTCCTTCAAGACTGACACCCCCCACCCCAGGCTCTCAGCGAAAGGATAAGGTGGCAGGGGCCGCTGGGGGACGGGAGGCTTAAGGAAGAGTAATGTCGTAGCTAAAGCAGCCAGACCTACCCAGAGCATGCAGGACAGACAGATCCACGTCATCTTTGCCGGGTCCCGTCCCTGGGGCACGCCCAGGGCCTGCGAAGAGCTCCTGAAGCTAGAGTCCCCGCGGCGCTGGTAGAAGGGCTCTCTGAGTCCGCTGCTGCTCCAGCTCCGCCAGCATCTGCTGGGCCTCTCGCCCTGCTGCCTCCAGCTCACCCTCCCTCCTCCTCCTCCTCCTCTCCCCCACTCCACCCCCTCGTCCCAGCCTCCTCTCTCCTCCCTCCTCCCAGGCTCCACCGGTGGCCTTGAGGGTCAGGAGCCCTGCTTTGCAGGGGCGTAAAGGGGACAGGGAAAAGAGACAGCTACCAGAGGCAGGGCCCCCCTAAGCCGCGCCCCCACCCCGGGACACAAAACCCCTGTGTGCCACTAAGGCTCCTCCGTCTTCTGATCTGGTGCTGGTGGGCCTAGAGTCCTCCCTCCTCACTGCAGGCCCCCACCCCCAGCAAACCAGCCTGGGGGTCTTCACTCCTGGAACCCTCTGGACCACTGATGGATGAACAGGCAGCTCCAGGCCCGCACAGCCAGCACATTCAGGGTGCCTTGGCCCCTCCCCCTCTCCAAGTACCCGTGCCTGCCTTCCTGGCCTCCTCGGAACACACATGCATTTGCACACACAGACTGGGACAGACTCTGGTGCCCACGCGCCAAGCTCAGAGCCCAGGACAGGCCTTAACACAGAAGAAATCAGGCCTGAGACTGGGGAAGAATGGCCCTGGCCCCAGGCTGTGAGTTTCATTCCAATTTTTTTCCTATTTCTTTTTTTTTCCCCCTTCTTTCTTTCTTTCCTCCAAACATCTGTCCCAGCCCTTCCTGCCTTTCTGAAAGGGAACCCCGCTCCAGGCTCCCGCGAGAGTATGTTTTTCTTGACTGTACCCAGGGCCAACATTTGGTTTGCATTTCCCCACTTCCTTCCCCTCCTCCCCTCTCCCCCTCCTTGGGCCCAGTTCTCCCCTCCCACCATTCCACAGGCCTCCTTCTTCCCCACAGCGTCCCCTGCCCAGCAGCCCTCCCCTCCCCTCGCCCCCACCTCTGCCCAGGGACAATTGTTGGGGTCTAGAGGGTGGAAAGGAGGCTGGGTCAGAACCCAAAAGTATTCCCAGGGAGCACTAAGGGGGAATCCAGCAAAGTCTGCCCCAGGCCCTCATTGTCTGGAACCACCACGTTCCCCTCCAAAAACACCCTTCGTCTTTGAGCTCTGGCCTTGGCTGGACCAACTGTGGGTGGGTGGGGGCCAATGAATCACCCGTTCTGCTCTTTGGAGCTGTCCAGGAGAAGGAGGGAGGGCTCAGTCCCACACCCTCCTGTGGACACACACACACACAAGGACGTAGTCCAACTCACGTCAACACACAAGAGCCCGCCCAGGGTAGGCACTAGGAGACCTCGTTCCTAGACTGAGTCACTTAGCAAGAAAAATCCTCTTGCCTGGCCTCCTATGTACACTGTGCTATACATGCACCAGGGCCACATGCACAAAGGGTTACAGATCCCCTGCCTCCCTCCCCCACTCACCCAAGACCACGCCATGCCGCTCTCCGTCAGCACCACATACCGTGCAACCACCGGCCTCCTCCTTCACGGGACCTGCCCAGCCACTTGTGCAGACTTCCAGCCCAGGGACCACCCAAGACATCTACCTGGGAAACCCCAGAATGAAGGGGAAACACTGACTCTTCATCTGAAAAAAGACTGCTGTATTCGGATACACAGGTTGTCCACGGCACCAGGAACTAACCATCTATTGTTTGGTGGTTCTGAGATGTCAGGGGAGGACACTGAAGTGAAGTGCCAATTTCCCATCCTTCCTAAAGCCGGTACCTGAGTGAAGAGTCTTTGTTCTGTTAAAGGAGTCAGGGTCCCCTCTGCATACTTCTCCAAGTCCTTCAGAGCTCTAGGGCTGGGAAAGATCCTGCCTCTAGCATCTTTTCCCTGCCAGGATCACAATGCTCCTCTGGACTCCCTACCCCAAGCCTACTGGGGCTTCACTGACATTTTATGTCACTGAAATGAACCAACACTGAAACGAACCACTGTTCCACAGTGGGTTGGGCCTGCAGTCACGGCTGGGGATGTCCATAGACAAACCTCCGCAAACCCTCCCATCTCCCCTGGCTAAAGCACCAGGCAAGCAAAGGGGAGTGATCTTCAGGAGGCCCTTCACTGCTGGCGTCACTGAAGACGCCTACAGGCAGCTTTCTCTGGAGTTCTGAGAAATCACCTTGGAGCTTCCCAGAAATACTGGAAAACCAGACCAAAGACCAAGTCACAGCGACACCAACTTGTCTGGCCTCCCACGCAGCCCAAGGAGGCCCTGCTGCCTCCCTAGGCTCCTCAGCTAGGACCGAGAATGGAAGTGGGGGACCCTAGTGCTGGGGGTTCCCTTGGAGAAACCCTCCCTCCAGAATACCCCCATCCCCCTTCTCCAAGCCTATGGGGTCTCTCCTGTATATTAATTACTCATCATCAGGAAGTCCTTCCTGCTAATTAACCACCATTCTCCCTGTTGAATGTTGACTCTGCCAACTGAGGTGTCTCCAACTGTGTGTAATGACCCTGTTCCAGGCTTGTCAGCCTTTGTTCCTCCTTCACAGCCTGGTGTCTACACCCCCACCCACACATGGGCAAGGACATGTCCTGTGTTTTGTATCCCCAGAGCCTGGCATACAGTAGGCACCAGACATGGTTGAAGAATGACTCAATCACCCAATCAATTAGTCAATGGGTCCTCACATATTTTCCTCCTGTAAGTATTCACTGCTTCCTTCCCAAACCTTCCTTCTCTTCCCCTCAAAAGGGCCTCAGGCAGCCCTGCCTGTACACCTTCGCCCACGCTTTCAGTGCCACCCTATCTGCAGCCACCTCTGCCTGCTGCCAATGCCCCGCTGCCAAGCTCTAGCCAGTTGCAGACTCTCCACAGGCCCGGATGGTTTCGTTCATCCTGGGATCCCCACCCTGTGCCCAGACCCCTGTCTCACACAGCAGACATGGAGTACACACTGGAGGACTGGCTGGGGCTCTACACTGGCATCCAGAAGCCTCTGAACCCAGCCCCAACCCTGCGTCATCCCCACCATTCCTGCCTTCCCGCCGCATGCAGAGACCTCCCTCCGCTCCTCCCTCCAGCCCCCTGCTCAGCAGCCAGCTGAAGAAACAGAGTCAGGTCTGTGGGCTCTGGTGCTGGCCCTGGGCCTGGAGGAGGGTGGAGCCAAGGCAGAAGGAAGGGTGAGTGTGGGCAGGAATGAGCTAATGGTCTTAGAGCCTGAGCCTGGCAGGCCCCTCCCTGGGCCTCAGTTTCCTTTACCTGCAGAATAACCAGGCTGATGGCCTCCAAGTTCCCTTCCAGCTCCTCCTTCTGTGATGCCACGAGTTTCCCAGGCCAAGGCCCCATCCCCATCCAATTCAGTCTTCCTTTCCTTTGACTCTTGTCCATCAAAACATTCTTATGTCCACCCCTCTCCTACCAGGGCATTAAGCCTTTCCTTTGTCACCACTGGTCACAGCATCTGAAGGTCACAGAGCATTTTAGAGCTGTAAAGGCCTTCAAGCTCAGCTGCCCAGGGGTCACAGTAACAGCCATTGGGGGTCACCTAGAAGTTCAATGAGGGGAGCGGGCAAGGGGTCACAAGGACCTGCTGAGGGCAGGCCCCTGCTGAGGGGGACACCCATTCCTTGGTTCCCCACTACAGCATGCAGCAACACAAGCCCACATCTCCACATCTTCTGATCTGCCATAGAACCCCCATCTCCATATTTTATATAAAATATTTTTACAAAATTGAAAAAATACAAATTTGAAAGTGTTGGCTTAAAAAAAACCACTCTGAAGGCCCTTCCTGAGTTTGCCAGGAAGGTTAGTCTCAGGGCACCTCTAGCCTTATCCAGCCCCCTTGCTTAACAGACAGTCACACTGCGTCAAAAGAGGTGGTGTGACTTATCAGAGGTCACAGAGCCCATAAAAAGCAGAGATTCAGTCTCTCGGCTCCCAGACCCCAGATTTTGTCCCTAAACCCTGCAGCCTGCCGCCTCTCACACTGGGGCCACTCACACTGCAGCCTTCCTCCCAGACCGTCCTGAGGGGCTCATGTCCAACAGGTAGGTGCAGAGCTGGCAATGGGGTTCTCCACCAGTGTCCAGGTATAGATCCCAACAGCACGAGACCCAGGAATCTGCACCGAAGCACTCAGCTCCTGGACCTCCACCCTCTCACCCCCTCAGAATCTGATACTCTTCCCCCTTCCCCAGGCAAGATTAATACCAATTAACTAGGCACTTGGCTTGCTGCATCATCTTGAAGGCTCCTACTAACCCTCGTTTTATAAGTGCAGAAACTGAGTCATATAGAGGTTCAGCAACTGGCTCAGAGTCACACAGCTAGTATGATGTGTGAAAATGGAGCTCAGGGCATCTGATTCCACATCTCCCATGGATGGAGAATTTTCTTACAGCTATATGGTCACCCCAGGACTAGGGGCTCTGCTTCCATGTTGTGGTGACGTATTGACTGTTCTCTCCACTCACCTAAGGGCTGATGCTGAGGCTCCAGGGAGGGGTTCAGCCAGGTCTTGCTTGGCAGGAAAGAGTGGGGAGCCAAGGATAGTGCTACAACGTGGGTCAAGATGAGACCAACTGGCTCCCTAGTGGCTTCAGAAGAGTCAACAAGGAGAGATCTGGGTGCAGGCAGGGTCTGTCCCTTGAGGCTCCTAGAGCCTCCCTTAGGTAAGCCATGCTGCCTCACCCATACACCTCAGCCTCTGAGTCCTGGGTGCCCCGACCTCTAGCAGAGGGCTCGTAAGTGGGGGCTCAAGTCCTATCCATGCCCCACCCACCAAACCCTGGCATGAGATTCATCAGCCCAGAGCATGGGGCACTACATTCTAATGCCCACCAAGGCACCACATGGGCCAGGGGCGGCCCTGCCCCCAGCCTCCACATCCAGCACTCCTCTAGTACCAGATTGAGGTCACTCTCTTGCACTGCAGAAATGTGGGTGCTCTCTGAGAGAGAAGGCAGAGCTCCAACCAGGCCCTGCATGAGCCTCAGTATCCCCAGCTGACACAAGAAGGAGCCTCACTCACACCCCTTCCCCTACCACCCCTTCCCCATCACGCTGGGTGGGGACCGTGTCTGGGCCCAATCCCAACAGTGCTTAATAAGATCCTTCCCAGAGCTCTACTCCGCAATCTTGATCTCTTCCCCAGCTCTAATTTCCTGCCTGACTCAGGCCTCTCAAAGGCTGGAGGGAGGCAGCTGCAGCTGTTCATCCACCCTCCCACCCCCAGCCGCCAGCTCAAATCCTGGCCCAGAAGGAAAAGGAGAACGGAGTGAAGTGGTTCCATCATCCTCTACCTCTGCAAATGGGGAGGGGGTGTTGCTAAGCAGTCTGGGGTCCAACTGACCTGATCCTGGCCGGCCATTTCCCACTTCAGGCTCCTTTTCTCAAATCTAGAAATCCAGACTTCATGGCATCTGAACTCAGAACCCAGTGGAATGTGGACAGGGCTCCAGCCCTGTGATCTGCAGCTGCAGGGCCTGCCTCTCAGCCAATCCCTGAGGACAATGCATTTTGCTGGAAGATTTCAAAGCATACCTTGGGTAACTGGAACGGAAGCCTGCTGGCACCTTTCCCCACTGCGGAACAGCAGAAAGGGAAACTGAGGCTCAGAGGTAACACCTGGGAGAAGGAGTTAAAAGTCCAAGCTCCTAATGAAGCAGAAGGAGCCTGTGGATGGCAAGCATGGATACTGGGAGAAATCTCTCCATCCCTACATACTCTGGCCTGCCTAATGGTCTGCAAGATCACTGCTGGAAGCAGACAATAACAATGATAATATCCCTGTTTTTTATCAAACACCTGTTATGGAGTAGGCACAGTTAAACACTTTAAGTGCATTACCTTATTTAATCCTCACAACACTCCAACGATGTAGATATTTTCATTATCCCCATTTCACAGATGAGAAAACCAAGATACAGGCAGATCCTGTAACCAGCCCAAGGTCTACAGCTGGTAAAGCCAGAATTCAAACCCAGGTGGCTGGCTCCATAGCTGGGAGTCTTAACCAGAATGGAGGACTTTCCCCTCCCCTGTGACAGGGGACCGTCCCTGTCCCAAGAGAGTGGGTCAGAAAGCCAGGACTTCCAGTCCCTGGAATCCTTCCCCTCATTAGAGGGTCCTGGGGTCCTGGGGGCTCTAGGTTATGATCTTGGGGTTCTCCTGGTCCTCCAGGGAGACTTTAAAGTTACGCACAGTTTTTCCAATTCCCTACTTTGTAGCTATGCCCCCACCTCCACCTCCACCCTCAGGTCTATACTCCCCCCACCCACACACATACACACGTTACACACCTGCTGAAGGCAACGTCAAGCATCTTCTCTGAGAATCCCAGGGAGACCGATATTCAACCAGGACACGCCCACCCACAGCACTGCACGTTCCCCAGACCCCTGCTCCTGCCCCCAACCCAGCTGCTGCTCCCTCCCTGGCGCCCCAGCCCCCATCCTCTCCCTGCCCAGTTCCCTGGTCCCTCCATCCTCCTGGATAAGTGGGAAATCCCTCCTGCTGTTCCCCAGCCGCCCCATTCCCGTGTCCATTTGACTTCCTTACCTCGCTGCCTTAACTCGGCGGCTTCTAGGGATTGGGGAGCAGGTGGCATTTCCAGGAACCCACCTTCTCTTCCCACGGAAATTTGAGAGGGATGCTTAAAACCCCAGGAACTTTACTCTGTATCCCCAAATCCGCCGCCCTCCCACAGACTCTGGTGCTATCCTTCAGACTTCTGATCCAAGCCCAAGACACTCAGGGGTGTGCGCTGGGGGAGGGGCAGCAACTCTCCTTTCTGGATCCCAGCAGTCTGGGTGGCGACTCCCCCGGAGTCCCAAACTCTGCTGAGAGCCAGGCTGACGACGGCCAAGACGGAGGGTCCCTGAGAGTGGAGGGTAGTAAGTCAGATCGAATGCCGAGGAAACTGCGGGAGGGAAGCGGCTGGGAGGGAGGGGGCGGGGGTCCGAAGGGGCCAGGTGTTGCCGAGACCTTTTACCTGGCTGCGGAGGCAGAAGCGCAGGGGCAAGAGGCACGAGAAGAGGTACTTGCCCCAACGGATCACGCAGGAGAAGCACCAACTCAGCCGAGTCATGCTGACCCCTGGAGTGGGCGCCTGGGGCGCGAGGGTCGGGAGAGGTGGACCCGCCGCTCCTGGCGCAGAGTTCCGGGGTTGGGGCGGGCTAGGAAGGCGGGCGCCCTGCCCTACCCTGTCCCCGGTCTCCCGGAGTCTCAGCCCCGGAGGAGCAGCCGGTGTCCTGCCCCCTCTAGCGGGAGACGCGGGGCGGGAGGCCCGCGGCGCGGCCCTGACTGGGCTCCATCTCCGGGGAACCCCCACGGGGTGCGGGCGGCAGGGGGCTTGCACCCTCTGAGACTCTTCCTCCGCGTCTTTCTCCTCCCCTGGCGGCGTGACAGCCTCCGCCTCCTGCTTCCCGGGCGCGCTGAGGGGAGGGTGCCGGCACCCCGGCAACTTCTGAGGTTCGGGGAGCCGCGTGGGGGAGGCCAGAGGGGACCCGGCAGAGGCGGCGCCCGGCGCCGGGCGTCCACCTGCGAGGAAGGAGCGGCAGCCGTGGGAGCCGAGGCGGCGGCGGCGGCAGCATTGTGCTCCTGGCTGCAGTGAGGGTGTGAGCCTGCGTGTGTGAGTGAGTGTGGATTCCCTCCAGAGCCCACTCCAATTCCCATATTGCTCCCCAGGGCATAATGTAATTAACTTAAACGGAGGCCTGCGGCTTCCATGACCCAAGTAGACACATCCCTGTGCCAGGCGTGCACGTGGGGACTGTGTGCACAGTCTGGACCAGCTGTCCAGTCCCACCTCCAACCTCTGACCCTGGCCACACACTCCGACTCCTCAGCCAGGATCTCTCTCTAGCCAACTCAGTGTGAGGGCGCTCAGACGTTCAGCACATCCAAAGGGCCCCTACAGGTTGGAAGGGACCCTGCCTGGGAGAGAGGAGAGCTGGACCAGCACTCTAGGACTGGAGCTGCACCTGCCTGCTCTGGGTTCAGGGCCTCAATTTCCCATCTTCTCCCTTCTGCCTGCCCTCTGCTACCTCTGCTGTGCTCAGCTGAACAGAGGATGGGGGCCTCTCGGGAATATTGTGTGAGGTCATCCTATTAGGACCCTAGAACTAGGGAGAGGGAAGGAAAAAGAGGGGAGGCGGAGGTCCTGGACTCTGGAGAGAGATGGGGAGAGACACAGAGACAGGGAGACAAAGGCAGAGAGAGGCAGGCGGAGACCCACAGACAGACTGCAGAGAGCTGGAGGGGCACCCACGAGTGTTGCTCGGGGTTCTGTGACTGCAGAGAAAGTGGGAGGGCAGGCAGCCGGCCAAGCTGGGAGAGAATGGGGCGGAGGAGCTGCCAGGGGGCCTCTTCCGCAGCAAGCGCCACTGGAGCCCAGCCAGACCCCTCCCCCATCCCCCTGGGGCTGGGCTGCCCTAGCACCATCTCAGGGCCATTTTTCCAGATGATGCTGCCTCCCTGTCCCCTTCCTCTCCTGCACCAGCCAGGGTCCCTTTCCCACTGTGTGAGCAGAAGACCTGAAAGTTTCTCAGCTAGCTCACCCCTGCCCCCAAGCTCTCCTCCGCCTGCCCCCCACCACAGACTCCTCAGGCCCTGCCCGTACCCATTGCAGCTCCCCACCTTGAGACAAGGCAGGGGGGTCCAGCATTTGGGGGAGACTAGCAGGACCCCAGGGAGGGAGAAGGAAGAGGTTCCTGCTGGTGAGTAGATGGAGAGGGGGGAAAGAGAGACATTAGGAGCCCTCATCCCCTAACAAGCCCTCCAGCAAGGGGGATCACCAACCGCCACACATGCTCTGGATAAAAGCTGGAGGGGGCGTCAGGGAGGTAGGAGGAGAGGTAATGAGATCCCCACACTAAAGTGAGCCCATCGCCAACAGGCTGGGCCTTTGTTCATGCCCACAATCACCAGGGAAGCCCTAGCACTGCTGAGTCCTGTTCCAAGTCTGACAGGGGGGCTTCCTCCTCTTCCAGGGGCCTTCCATCTCCATAGCTTCCCTACCCCATCTCAGAGGAAATAGATAAGGGGAAATAGATAAGACATGAGACAGAAGGAAATGGGGTTTAATCCATCGCAAGTAGAATGAAGTTTCATCCAAAGGAATCACTTGTGGAATTTCTAAAATAGGAGGAAGTTATTCAGACAAGATTGGCTAAAGTGCGACCCTGCCTAGATTAAGAGAGGAGGACAAGGTGACTTTTTCTTAAGAAAATTATCAAAACCTTCTCAGCACTTGGGCATGAGAGACACTCAACAAACAGAAGGAAAGAAGAGTGAGCCAGTAGAAAGGGAAGGAAGCGATGACAGCATCCAAGGCTTCCCCGCCTGAAGCCAATGATGAACTGAGCTCAGCAGGGCAGAGTCCATTTCCAGCCACTGCCCAGCAGGAGGTGCCTCAAGCCAAGGACGCTCCAAAGAGAGAGGAGAGAGTCCAAGGTTTACAGGGACCTGAAGCCAGGCCTGCCACTGCCTGGAGGGTATCCCAGCTTCCCACTTCCAGCCTCTGTCCACCCCCTCATACCCCATATAGCTTCATGCCAGGTGCCTCAATACCTGAAGGTCAATGACATACTGCCACAAGTACTCTGTTCTGTTTTCGTCACCAAGGGAGGACAGAATCCCAAGGATAACAGCTGCAGGATCCCCAGACCCCCCTGAAGCCACTCCAGAACCTCCTGGAAGATTCTAGCCAGGATCCCCTTTGCTTCTTCTTTCACCAAAATTCACATATGGGAGTGGGAGAGTTGGGTGGGGGGTTCTAATCCCAAATGGTCTTCTGTCAATCTTGATCCCTTTTCTCCCTCAAAACACTCAAAGAATCAGAAACTGCATCAGGCCATGCACAGTGGCTCACACCTGCAATCCTGGCACTTTGGGAGGCTGAGACGGGCAGATCACTTGAGGTCAGGAGTTTGAAACCAGCCTGGCCAACATGGTGAAACCCCATCTCTAGTAAAAATACAAAAAAAAAAAAAAAAAAAAAAAAAAAAAAAAAAAGCCGTGTGGTGGCGGGCACCTGTAATCCCAGCTACTTGGGAGACTGAGGCAGGAGAATCACCTGAACCCAGGAGGCGGAGGTTGATTGCGCCACTGCACTCCAGCCTGGGTGACAGAGTGAGACTCCATCAAGGAGGAGAGAGAGAGAGAGACAGAGAGAGAGGAGAAAAAGAAAGAAAAGAAAAGAAAAGAAAAGAAAAGAAAAGAAAAGAAAAGAAAGAAAGAAAGAAAGAAAGAAAGAAAGAAAGAAAGAAAGAAAGAAAGAAAGAAAGAAAGAAAGAAAGAAAGAAAGAAAGAAAGAAGGAAAGAAAAAGAAAGAAAGAAAGAAGGAAAGAAAAAGAAAAAAAGAAAGAAGGAAAGAAAAAGAAAGAAAGAGAGAAAGAGAAAAGGAAGGAGGAAGGGAAGGAGGAAGGGAAGAAAAGGAAGAAGGAAGGGAAGGAAGGGAAAGAAAAAGAAAGAAACGGCATGCAGCACCTGGTAGGTGCTCAGTCCATCTTCCCTCCAGGCCCCTGAGCGTCAGGGACGGAGATGCAAAGCTCCCCACAGTGGACCAGACACAGATGCTCAGATGCAGGGAAACGTGTATTAGAGGCCAAAGTATCCCCCATGGGTAGGGATCGGGGAAGCCTGGGCAGGTTCTGGGCTGCCCTGAGGGCCTCATGCCAGGTCACATGAAGAGATCTCTCTGTAGCCCCCATGTGGAGGTCCAACAGTGACCCCCAGCTCCTCGCCTTTCCCTCCCCAGTGCAACTTTTGAAGAGCTGGTCACCATCCTCCTGGGTTAACCTATCCCCTGGGGACTCCTTGTCCCCCTGCTCATGTGACATGGCCCTTTCCAGGCTCCCACAAATCCCGGACCTGTCTCCAAGCCTTAGCACCCCTGCTCGTCCTCCGTCCCATGCCTCTCCTCAGCCACAGAGTCCAGACTGGCAAGGGGGGCTATATTGGGGGTCTGGCCAGGAGTTGGAGGAGGAGGAATGACTTCTCCACCCGCCACCACGTCCATGAGACCAGAGATCTGGATTCTGAGTGCAGGCCAGGGAGGAGGCTCCACAGTCTATGGCCAAGTGGGATGGAGCCCATCCATGTTTGCAGACACAGTCTGCTCTGGGCCCTTCTCCCCAAGTTTGCACTGGGTCAGGGCTAGGAGGGCCCCTTTTACCTCCAGAGAAGCAATAAGAGAACGGGAAATTTCCCAGAGGCAGCCAGCACAGGTGTTGGGGAAACAAGAGAGCAGGTCATGGGAGGAGGGCCCACCTGGCTCAGGGTAGGCACAGAGCCTCCTCTGTCACAGGCCCTCAGGCCCACAGTTCCCCTGGCTGGTTTTGTCTGCAGGGGCACAAAGGCAGCTCCTGTTAGGGAGAATCACTTGGGCATCTGATCGGAGACTCCAGCTCTTGCTTTCACACCCACAGAGAGATGCACAGAGACCACTCCCCCGGGACCCCTCAGCCTTTCTCCACCATTAGATGGGACATCACTACAGGCCCGCCTCACCCCCACCCGCTGGGGAGATAGAGTTTCACCACTCTCCCAGTCGCAGAGATTCCTCCCAGGATTCCCAAGGGGCTGTCCTTCAGGTCCCACCTTCCAGGCAGGTTCCCAGGCCCCTCAGCAGCTGCACCAGGGATGGATTTCATCAGCTGCACGCATGGGTGAATTGCCCAACCATATACAAGGCACGGAACTCACACCCAACCTCTCTCCATACAACAGAATACAGGTTCCTGCAGAGCTGGGGCTCTATCTCCTATGGACTCCGTGTCGGTGTCTCCTGGGCCTCCTCTGATCACCCCATTAAAGTCCTTCGATTACTTTGAGCCTCAAATCTATGTGATATCAATACGTTCATTTCTTCATAGCACTGTTTCTTTTTGATACATTTGCTGGATTCTTCCCTGTCTCACCCCTTTCCCTACCAGAATGCCAGTCCCAGAGGCCCTTATCAGTGTTCATGCCTACATCCCTAGTACCTAGCATGGTGCCTGCAGGGGGCCCATAATCATGAGTTATTTGGTAAGTGGAAGGAAGGAAGGAAGGAAGGAAGGAAGGAAGGAAGGAAGGAAGGAAGGAAGGAAGGAAGGAAGGAAGGAAGGGAGGGAGGGAGGGAGGGAGGGAGGGAGGGAGGGAGGGAGGGGGACGGACGAAGGAAGGGCCATTTCTGCTTCCAAATCCACTGGCTCCCTCCCACAGCTGGATTATGGGCCAGTAGGAATTGCCATTTTCAGGGTTTTGCTGTCACTGTAGTCAGGACCGTGAGGTCTTTATTCACCTCCACTCCACACACCCCCTGATGACAGTCCCCACCTCCCTGTTCTGAAACAGCTCCCCAATATAGCACTGATTCCAGTTAAACTTGAACCCCTGCCCCTGATTTATGTGAGAACATGGAGGCCCAGAGAGGTAAAGTGACTTGCCAGGGGTCACACAGCTAGAAAGTGGCAGTGCCAGAACTGGAAGAGGCCCTCATTCCTGAGTCATGGCTTTTCCAGAGTACAGCCTTATAACCAGAAAAGCAGAGAGAAGGGAGAGGAGGGAGGGGGAGAGGGAAAGAGAGGGGAAGAAATGTTTCTCCTCTCATGGATATCCCAAGGAGGTGAGTCCCTAAGTTCTCTGTCCCCTTCACCATTACTAGCCCAGGTCTCTGATCTCTGACAGGCAGGAAGTTCCTCTTGATACCTAACCTCCATCCCTCCTGTTCAAATTCCAGACCATTTCCTCTTAGTCTGTCTTGCCTGAGGAAGGAGAACAGCTTGATCACTCTCTTCTGCACAATGAATGCCTTCAGACCCTTGCAGCTCATTATTCAAGCCCCTATCCCCACCCCACCCCCACCCCCCTTTATTCTCCAGGCTGAGAATCTCAGGTCCTCTGGGCCCCTTTCCAAATGACTTCCATCACCACCCAGCAGCTGACATGATAAACGGAGGGGTGGGGGCGGGGTGGGATATGCCTGGAGTGATGGTGGGTATTGATCCATGGGGATCCCACAGGCCAGAGCATCTGAGGATGGGGAGTGGGACAGCGGCCTGGGGTCATCTTGATTATCCCTCTGCCCTGGTGTGTTCCGTGCAGGGCCCAGCATGGAGACTGCAGACCTAGGAGCTGGGCGCTGGGTCTGAGCCCAGGCTCCCACAATGAGATTAAAGCAGGGACTGTCTAATTGATTCTGATGGAACTGGGAGAGAGAGTGAGATGAATGGAGAGTGCAGGAGAAGGAGGAAGGAGGGCCAGGGAAAGGGGGAGGGCAGGGGAGGGCCCAGTCTGGGAAGCCCATGGCATCAGCACTAGCTAATACAATTACCATCCACCCCCACCCCCAGCCGCTCCTGCTGCAGCCCCCTCCCCTTCCTGGGAAACCAGCCCACTGGCCAGTCTGCTCCTGAACTGGACAGAGAGGGTAGTTGGGTTGGGAGGCACAAGGGGAGGGGAGCTGAGTTAAAGCTCCTAGTCCTAGGATCCAAGATGATGCAGAGAGGCTGCGACAGTGACAGTGACTGGCAGGGAGCTAGAGACACCAGGAGGGAGAGACAGGAACACGGGGGAGATACAGATAGATTATCAGGTCTCCAACCACTTCAGGTCCATCTATCTAGCAGCTTCCCTCCATCTGGCTTGCTGCCACCCCACCCACCTCTCTCCCCTTGGATCATCTCACTGGGCTCCTCTCCAGGGCCCACTCCCAAGCAATGGTTACTGCAGTGTGAGAAGGAGTCTGGGAAATAGAACCCCAGGACTCTCCAGTGCCCCACTCAGCCCGGGGCCCTCAGCCCATGCCCTGCAGATAGCCAGAGAACTGTGATAAGGACGAGGGCAGGGGGGACCCAGGTCACCCAGACAGATCCCAGATGGACCCAAGACTGAGATGAGGACAGGAGGAAGGAAATGGACCCTCCCAGAGAGACAATCCAAAATAGGAGCGGCACTGGGGCTGAGACCTGGCATCAAAGACTGGAGATGTGAGCAAGCGCCAACCCAGTGTGAGTGGTGAGAAGGAAACAAGCAAAGCAGCAGGGCAGGAGGAATATGAAAGGAAAGGGAGACAGGGAGGAAGGTGGGAGGCACCTGAGCATCCGTAAAAAGCAGCCAGTGGTAGTGAAGGGCCAGCACCCTGGAGAGGGGAGAAGAGTAAAGGAATCAAAGAATGAGGAGAGAATGCAGCTGGGCAGCCAGGGAAACCGCGGCAAAGACAAGGTAGACACAGCCTGACATCGAGGCTCCAGAAGCAAGTATGACTGGAAGCTCCCAGTGACTCCTGCCTCCCCAGGCTCAGACCACCGAAGGGACCTACCCAGTGGGGAGTATGGACTGAGACCCTCAAAAGTCCAGCTGCGGCCCCTATGATCAGGAGCCACCCTGGGCCAAGGGTCTCACGGTACTTGATTCCTGTCTAGAAGTAGGCCATCACTGGGTCAGGTCCAGGACAAACTCCTGGGGGGCTTCAAGTCCCCCCATTTGTGAGTGCTTCACTGCTCCACAGAAGTCAGGAGAGATGGCACTCACTGTGTCCTGGCTGGACCTTGCATCCCCTCACATCAAGGCTAGAGACTCTCCTGGAGCCTGAAGACTTCCATTCTGGCTGGTGAACTGAATGAAATAACTGGTTTCCTCTCTTTCCCACCCCAAGGATCCCAGACCCCTCTGTGATCCACTTGAACTTGGCTTCTGGCACGTTCTATGTTCATTCTGTCTGGTGGCTTTAGGGCAGAGCAGGGCAGGCCCAGCCCCAGGCAGACCAGAGATGAGGAGGTCTTTGATGTGACATCCCTTAGGCAGCCTGGCCCCATCCCTGCCAGGGCCCTGCCAGCCCTGTGGACGGATAAGCCTGGGGCACTGCCCCTCTGGGAGCCTCAGTGTCCTCATCTGCAACACGGCTGCTTCTGTGTTTGGTTTTCTTTCCTCCCAGGGCAGTTGAGTGCGTGCTGAAGAAAACGTGTGCGTTGCATCATCTCCATTGTCCCCACCCTCGCCTCCCAAACAGAAGAATTCAGGTACAAAGCCAGCAAAGAGACCAAGGTCAACTCCTGGCCCTGGCACTTGTGGGCCATGTGACCTTGGGGAGTTATTTTCCTATGCTGAGCCTGCTTCCTCTTCTGTAAAATGGAGACTAGGATCCTAACCTCATGGAGTTTAATCGTGAGGATTAAATTAAATGTGAACATGCCTGGCAGGGGACCTGATTCATCGAGGCACCCTCGGGAGCTACTGAACAATATCTCACCCACAACCCCTCCTGGCTCTGCCAGCTGCACACTGCCCACCCCACACCCACTAGACAGATGCTCCCCGCCAGAGCCCTCAGCCAGAGCACCCTGTCTGGAACACACAGTTCACACCACTGTCCAGGGAACGAACGCCTGAGGGAGAGGAGCCAGGAGTCCCAGAAGGATGAGGCCAAAACAGCTTTGTTAGGAGATGCAGTTAGCAAGCTAGAGGAGAGGTAGAATAGAGGCACATGAAGAGGCTGGAACCCAAGAAGAGAGAGGAATTGGAGGATATGATGCTTCTCAGTCCAAGAAGAGAAAGGAGGAAGCACAGCAACGATTTCCTGAGCCCCTGCAGCCCAACTCAAGACAAACACAAGGAAACAGGCTAGGACTAAAGCAAAAAATACTCAAGTCAGACATTAGGCGGAACTTCCAATGAGGCACCACATTGCCAGAGAGGCCTCTCTTTTCACCCTATTATTCTCATACTATCATACTATTCCCCATGCTCTTCTTCTAAACTCCAGATGAGGTCTGAGTCTTCACTGTCCCATGACACAGCATAAAATCTCAGTATCCAAAGCCCTGGCTCAACTTAGCAAGAAAACAGGCTGGCCCTGCTGTCCCTGTCCCCAAATCTCCAATCTCACTTAGTCTGGAACTCGCTGTGTGAATTCTCTTGCAGAACCCAAAACCCATTTCCAGGGCCATCTTAGACCCCCTGGGGAATGAGGCTGCTTCCCACACAGACATCTGCTCCCATGCCTCAGAGCCCTTTCTCCAATCAGGTCTCACCTGGGCCACTCAGATTGTCCCCTTCCTTAAGTTTTCTGTCTCTGAGGGGCAGACTGTGGTGCACAGGCTGAGAACATGAGGTGGGAGCCGGGAAGGAACTGGGGAACAGGAAGGAGTCTGGAACTTGGATAGAAAGGGGACAGACACATTTTCTTTATGTGGCCAAAGGAAGAAAGCAAACATTGGCCTGGAAATAGAGGAATTAGGCTGGGCGCAGTGGCTTATGCCTGCCAGCACTTTGGGAGGCTGAGGCGGGAAGATCACGAGGTCAGGAGTTTGAGACTAGCCTTGCCAGCACGGTGAAACCCCATCTCTACTAAAAATACAAAAATTAGCCAGGTGTGGTGGCACGTGCCTGTAGTCCCAACTACTCGGGAAGCTGAGGCAGGAGAATTGCTTGACCCTGGGAAGTGGAGGTTGCAGTGAGCTGAGATCGTGCCACTGCACTACAGCCTGGGCAACAGAGCGAGACTCCGTCTCCAAAAAAAGAAAAGAAAAGAAAAGAAATAGAGGAATTATATACAACATATACAGACACACATAAAGCACAGGTCCCCTGAGGGACATGGAGAGTCCCCTGGAGGATAAGGATGAACGCTGGGACCCTGTAGATGGGGAGTGAGGGACTGAGAGAGAGAAGAATGGAAAAGGGAAGAGCTGGGTCTCCCAGAAAGAGAAAAGAACACACTAAAGGAACTTTCTGACCATTCGTGGATTCCAAATGACTGTGCTGACCTGCAAACTGGATGCAAAAGGACGTGCAAATGAGGTAGCTTGCCAGATAATTCTTAGTCTATATCACTTTGACTATAATGAGGTGACAGTTTGGGGGCTGCCCTACAGGTAGGAACTACCCCAGTCCTCCTCCATGAGCACCCCATCTCCCTGGAGAAAACTGTCTTTCCCTCCAGGCTCGGGCACCAAGGAGGGGGACTCATGGGACCTCTTTCCACCCTTGAGTCTCTTTCTAGGCCCTTAGGCCCCCTCATGCCTTTGCCCTGCCCGCCCTAAACTTCCTCCTTCGGCAAGGGGCTTGCCCTTTCGCCTCAGAGTAGGGAGGCCCTGAGGACAGACTTCTGTTGATGAAAGGAGGAAGGGAGTCCGTAAAGGGGAAATCAGTTACATTCCGGAGGTCAGGTCAGGATGTAACTCCAGTGCCTCCCCAGTGCGTCCTGTTCTCTGACTTCACACCCTGGATGATTGGGAAGTGCCTCCTGATCCCTGCCCTCCCACCCTCCTGCTGGCTTCAAACCTCGCCATCCTGTCAGCGGCCTCAAGACCACACCTAAGACCAGGAAAAAGACAGTCCAGAGGAGCCATCCCCATGCCCGATCCCCGGCTGCAGCCTCCCCACCGCCCTACTCTTTTTTGCAGGCAAGGGAGCCAAGCCCAGAAATGTGAAGTGGATCCTCCGGGTGCAGTGGGCCGACTGAACACACATGTTGAATTTTGTTCTGTCTTAAGCCCCCACTAAAACAACAGTAAGGGGGTTCCTTTTTTTATTATTGAAGCATAAATCCAAGAGGGAAAAAAAGGAGCGGAAACGGCAGTGAGAGCGAGCAGATGTTCAGCAGTGTGCAGAGCCCAGCCATGGCAGCTGTGGGGGTGTTAAAATATTTCTGGGCCAGTAGATGAAGAGCCACAGCACCCCACAGGCCCAATGCGCCAGCCCCTCCCCTGGATCTGCAGGCCTCTCTTCAATTCAGCAAGGAAAGGGCCAACTACTGGTCCAGCAGGGAACCTAAGGACCCCTCCAGCCCTGCAGTCCAGTCCCTAGGATCACTGGTTAAATAACTTGATTATCACCTCTGACAACAATGTCAAAATTCTGGGAGCCAGGGAGTGACGGGCAAATCGGAATCATAAGCCTGAGAACGCTGACCCCTGAGCTGCCTGGGGAACCAATGAGAAGCAGCCAGGTTCGCTCACAGCACAGAGCCCCCAAAGGCTCACGATTGGTGGCTCAGATGCTTTTGGGGATAGGGTAAACGCGATCCTAAAACAGGAAGGTTGGTAGAACATGGAAGAAGAACTCTGTGTCCAGCTCTCATCCCTGATCCTGCAGAAGCCAGCAGATTCATTACAGAGAAAGGAAAATAGCCAGGCTGTGGCCTGGGGACAGCAGGCCCTGTTGACCAGACTACAAGGCTGGAGGGGTCCTGAGTTAAAGGCTGGGGGCTAGCAAAAAGTGAGTGTTTGCTACCTGACTGTGACCTGCCCCAGGCAGAAAAGTGGAGGCCCAAGAGCAGGAACCCAAAGACACAGACAGGAGTTCCCCCAATGAAGCACCCAGCCAGATACCCCAGAGCAACCAATCCGCCCTTGACTATCCCTTTACTAAGGAAACTTGCAGGGTAATGGAGGACAGCAAAGGCAACCGGAGGAAGCAAGCAAGATGCAGGAAGAAGAAGCTGCAAGATAAGTGACCATTTACATCCTCAGCGAGATGAGAGAAGACAATGCGTCCAAGAAACAAGAACAAGAGACTATTAGATAGAAAGAACATTCCAAGAACAAAAAAGGCCTTGAAACTGTTAAAGCCCGAGTCCCTGGCAGAGCCCTGAATGAGCCTGTGCCAGGCAGCTGCTGACCCCGGCCCTTGCCCCTACTCCTCACCACACTGGCAGGAGGCTGGGCCCTCCTCTGAGAGCTCTGCGCAGCCCTTGGGGCTCAGGACCTCCTGATGGAGAATGAGTCCAAAATCTAGAGACCAGAGGGGAAATGGAGGCCCAGGCTTGGGAAGGGCAGGCCACAAGCCTGCAAGGAAGAGATAGAGGGGCCAGGGCAGGGAATGAAAAGGCATCGGGACTGCTGAGCTGAAGAGTCTGCAGAAAGTCCCTCTGGACTCTGTTACCCATGGACCCAGCAGAGATTACCTAATAGCACCCCCAAGGGCAGAAAGCCCCCACCTTCCAGGTAGGAAAGTTGATGCCCAGAGCCTAGAGCGAGTGGAGCAGGCTCATCACTCAACCTACAACACAACCGCCGCCTGGTATCTGGAAGGTCTGTGCGTCCAGTCTCGTGGTCTGCACTTGGGGTCGAGTTCTGCCTTTATCACATACCCGCTAGGACTCCAGGGTGGATCCCGGCACCCCACGTTCCTCTCTCTGCCCATGTGTTGCCCACCAGTGCCAGAAGTTTCCTCCCAGGAGTCGCTGGGGCCAGAGCCTCCATCCAGGCTTCCAATTGCAGCAGGGTAGGGGGAAGGCCTCAGGGCCCCAGCAGACATGTCCCCCAAGGAGACCAGGAGGGACCTGGAGGGCTAGACCCTGTCTCTGCTACAGACTGCCCTGAAAGCACACCAAGCATGGTCTATTTTTAGCCGGGACCCAGCAGGCAGCCAGCCACCCAGTGCTATTCTAGACTGTGGATCAGCAGGCTGGCCAGGGTGAAGGGGCGCCTTGGCTGAGGCTCAGGAGCACCTCCAGAAGACCTCAGAGTGGGGGAAGGGCAGAGGGAGTTGAGGTGGGAGAAGTCTGGGGAAGATTGAAATACCAGAAGGGCAGAGGGTGAAGGGGCTTCCCTGGCACTGGCAGCGGGGGGTGAGGAGGAACAGACCTGGCCTCTTCTCAACACCCAGGAAGGCAGGTGGCCCGGTGAGAAGGAGGGATAGGCATAGGGAGAGTGAGCTGGAGGAGGAGAGAAGACAGAAGAGGGAGAGGAGAGACAGAGATGGAGGATTAGGCAGGGAGGCAGAGTGACAGGGAGACTCAGAGAGAGGTGGAGGTGGCAATGGTGACAGCCCCCACTCCTGGGTAGGAGAGTCAATGTCCTGGCCTCTACCCCACCATACCCAGGCCTGACGGCCTCCTTTCAAAAGCCCCAGCCTCCTTTCTCCCACTGAGGCCACTCAGCCTTGGTCTAGGAGGCCCAAGACCATGTGGCATCCCCGAATCCTTTCAAGACCCCCTCTGACCCACAGGTTACACATAAAAGATGTCCAGCTGGGACGTGGACACGCACACATGCACGTGCACACACACACACACATAGGCACACACGGCCTCCTGGGAAGAGGGGACAATGGAGAGGGGACAGGGGTGTCCCTTTGTCCCCTGCCTGGCCTTGGGAGCGCAAATCCACACAAAGAGCTTCACAAAGGGCCTCTGGCTCACGGAGGGGGAGATAAATGGGTGGAGGGGCAGAGGGGAGCCCCCAGAGCTGGAAGTGCCCAGTCAGTGGCTCTTGGAAGCAACATGGGGGCCGTTCTCACAGCCCAGAGGCAGCTAAAGAGCTTAGGGGGAAGGGGCAGCAGGCAAGGGTGGGGGGTTGGGGGTGGCAGAGATGGGGGATGGGACTCCATCTCTCAGGGCTGGGGAGAAAGCTGGGCCAGAAGTCGCCTCCTGGTGAGGGGGCAGTCAGAAGTGCCAACCTGAAGGACGCTACTGAGGGAGAGGGAGCTGGGCTTCCTTGCCCACGCTGAGCCAGGGGGCAACAGGCCCAACCGCACCCCAACCTCAAAGAAGGTGGTTGCCACAGACACTCGCCTCACGTGGCCTCACATCTGGCTGGAAGAAAGGCCCAGGGCCTTCAGGTTCAAAGGCCAGTCTGGGGAGGAGGTCCCAGGACAGGGGCTGTGAATTAGTCAAGCGAGACAATGACCCCTTGCTACCAAGGGACCACTGAGAACAAGAGGAAGCCCTCCCCACCAAAGGGTCCAGGCTGAGGGGCCTGTGCTTCTCAGCAGAAGAGGCGAGGAGGTGCTGGAGAGGCCAAGTGCAGAGGGCTGGGAACCCCGAGACCGGGCTCTCATCCAACTCTGCACCAATAATGGAGAGACTGTGGATAAGCCACGTTCCTGGGCCTCAACCGCCCGCTCTGTGAAACACGGTAATTATGCCTGCTCAGGTCTCCCTTTAGGGCTGCTGTGAGCATCATATAAGACTCTTTTTAATTTAAAGGCATTCATTATCATGATTGCTAACTGCCTTCTGGCCCGCCTGCCAAGTCAGAGACCCCAACCCCAGGGCTCTCCCCCATTCCTGGCCCCACCTGGCTCCTGGCCGAGTCAGCAAGTGAAGAAGTTAACTAGATGACCTCAAAGGCCCCTTCCAGAGAGAGAAGGAAACTGATGTCTCTTGAGCACCTACTTCATGCTGGGAACTTTACATACCTTACCCTCCTTAATTCTCTCACTAACCCTGCGAGGTAGGTGTCATCATTCCCATTTTCCAGACAAGAAAACGGAGGCTCACAGTATTAGTCAGCGGCAGAGCCCAGACTTGCAGCCAAACCAGCCTGAGCCCTGGTCAGGTCCATGCTTTTCCCCCTCCAGCCCTCCTTGTTTTGTTTCCGTGAGGCTCTGAGCTCATCTGTCCCCACCCTCACCCCCAATGCCAGAACTCCAGAGAGAAGCTTCCAAAACAGCCCCCCCACACACACACACCCGTCCCCAGCTAACCTCAGAAGTCAGCCGACTGCAGAGAGTGACAAAAGAGGGCAAGGAGATGCCCAGGAGGACAGAGTGCAGGCAGGTACCAACCACACTGCCTGCCCACTGTGTCCCAGAGTTTGGCATATGCTCTATACTCCAAAACTGACGCTTTGTCACAGCAGCTGAGGTGGGCTCTAGTCTGCCCATTCTACAGGTGATGAAGCTGAAGATCAGAGTCACTAAGCAGTTTGCCCAGGGCACCCCACTAAGAGGTAGTAAGAAAGGACTCTGAGTCCCCATTCCCTCTGCTACAGTTTCCCCTCTGAGCTGAATGAAGCCTTGGGGACGTAGTGTGGAGTCACATAGGGAGAAAAGGGGTCTTAGGAAGGATGCAAGAGAACCACAAAGAAACCATCCATCCCCCCGATCCAACCCCCCCGCCCTGCGGAATACTACCTCCAACACACTCACGCCCCTGCTTGCTTTGCTGCAATCCCATTAAGAGGCAAGGGAATAAATTAGCCCTGCTTAGCATATTGAGTGACTGGGGTTGAAGACGCTGTCTGGGTGCCTCACACATCTCAATGCAGTCTGCCGGCTGCTGCAGTGGTGAGGAGCTGATGTGGGTTGTGGAGGCAGGGGACAGTCTGGCCTGGTCTGACCTCCCGCAGATGGCCTCAGCTCAGTGCCCAGAAATAGTCTCTCCTGCTCCAGCTTCATTCCCCTAATGGCACTGCAGCTTGGCAATGGCTCTGAGCACCCCTGCCCCACACATCATCCAGCCCAGGCCAGCCCCAGAGGACACCCAAGGTTATTGTCAGGGGGAGGGTGAAGATGCCCATTCTCCCATAGCATGAGCTTTGGTGTAGAAGGCTGTGTCCAGGGGAAGAGGAGATGAGCACAATGTCTATTCCTGAATGCCCCTATCCAGAACCCTCTGTACCCATGCCTCAGTTTCCCCCTTAGCACAGAGGCATCCCAAGCAGAAAGGAGAAACGGAGAGGAGAACAGAGAGGGTGTCAGAGGCCAGATGGGATCAGCCCCATGGTCCAAGCAGCACCACGTCAACTAACACAGCTGGGGAAAGGGATATTAACTCAACAGCCAAGAGCCAGCCTAATGCCAGGAGGGCCGGCAGCCAGGCTGAACAGGCCTAGGCCTGGAGGGAGCATGGTAGCCTGGGGCCCAGCCTGCTGCCTCCTTCTAGGTGCTTGGGTCACCTCTGCCCACCCCTCCCATGCTACCTCTGACTCCCTGGACCAAAGGCCCTGGATCTCTTCATGCCTCAAAGTCCTGCAGCAGCCACAAGAATGCACCTCGCAGACCTCCTGCTGCAGGAAGCAGAAATGACGGGGGCCCCAGCTACCTACTTTAGTTTAGTTTAGTTTAGTTTAGTTTAGTTTAGTTTAGTTTAGTTTTTGAGACAGAGTCTCGCTCTGTCACCCAGACTGGAATGCAGTGGCGTGATCTCAGCTCGCTGCAACCTCTGCCTGTCAGTTTCAAGAGAGTCTCATGCCTCAGCCTCCCGAGTAGCTGGGACGACAGGCGTGCGCCTCCATGCCCAGCTAATTTTTTGTGTTTTTAGTAGAGACTGGGTTTCATCATGTTGGCCAGGCTGGTCTCGAACTCCTGACCTCAGGTGATCTGGCCACCTCAGCCTCCCAAAGTGCCGGGATTACAGGTGTGAGCCCCTGCTCCTGGCCTAGCTGCGTACTTTAAAATCCATTGTTGTGTTTGCTGAGGCAAGGCCCCCCACAGGCTTCTCCCTGCCATTGGCAGAGTGCAGTGGCGATACTAAGGCAGACCCCTGCCTGGGAGACACAGGATTTCTTTTTTTTAATTGGTTTTTTATGTTTTTAATTTCTATCATTTAGAGATCCCCCAGGCTGGAGTGCAATGGTGCAATCATAGCTCACTGCAGCCGCAAACTCCTGGGTTCAAGTGAGCCTCCCGTCTCAGCCTGCCGGGTAGCTGGGATGACAGGTGTGATCATCTCACTGGCACTAGGGACAGTCTTTCTAGATCAACTTCACCTCCACGTTCCCTGTTGACTTTGCTGAACTCCCCTTGGAGTGCAGTGAGGTTAGGATGCTTCCCCCAGGCCTCTTTTCCTCTCTCCTCCCCTTGGGGTCAGGTTTACATTGCAGTGTGAGGCTCTCCCAGCCTCCCCTAGCTCTTTCATTTCAAAATCAGGCTTTTCCCCTAGTAAAATCCTCCATTCTATCCTATCTTGTTTCTCAGAGGACTTAGACTAAATCCCTTAGATAATGATACCACCAATAGTAACATCTTGATTAAGAGCTATCAATATGTCCCACCCTGTACTAAATGCTTTTAGGACAGTGGAGGAAACCAAGGCACAGAGAGGTTACATAAGATCTTCATCAACACACAGCCCTTAAGTGGCCAAGCCCAAGTGGAACTCAGTGTAAGCTCGAAGGCTGCTTGTACACCTACTCCCTCACACTATAACACAGATGCCAGCCATCCCTACCGCCTGCCTTCTGGGGGAAGAAAGAGGGTAGAAAAGTGACTTGAGGCTCCTGAGGAGTGGACAAGACAGACTCACAAGAAGACACAGATGGAGCATGAGAGTGACGGAAGGAGAGAAAGGAGGCAGACAGGAGACCAGGATAGACCAGGAGCAGAGCCCGATCTGGCCCCGAGAATCCTGACCCCGCAAGCAAAAGCCCCTCTACCTCCCCAGGGCAGGGCCAGGTTGGAATATTGGACCCAAGGAAGCAGTAGAGAAAGGAAAAGGTGGCTGTAGGGCACTTTCCCACCCAACCACTTCTGGCCATCCTTGGCCAAACGCTCCCCATCCCCCACCTCCCTCCAGCCCTTTCCCCACCCACTGCGTATGTCAGGAGGCTGCACCACAGGTGCCCCTCACAGCACCCAGGTCAGAAGACTCCAGCTCAACTCATCCCTCCCCTCCTCTCCATCCAACCCCTCAAGGGTAGGGTGGACATGCCTAGTCTGGGTCCAGGGTCCCAAGAAAGCCAGGCTGTGCCCTGCCCATTCCCCAAGGGAGTGATGTCTGGACGGGCAGCAGGTGAAATTGAGCCAAGAGGACATGGCGGAGGGCCAGCCACGAGGTGAGCTCTTGGCTCAGATCCTGGCCTGGCGGGTTTAAGTTCTTGGGGCTACTGGCTGGGGTGTTGAGGGCTTGGTGGAGGATAAGTCAGGGAGGAGGAACGGCAGCTGGCTTCCAGGGGTCCACGAAGGGAGGAGAGGCTTCACGGTAAACACAATACCTGTACTGCACCCCCCCCACCCCGCCCCAACCAAACGCACACACACACTCATTCCCTTTTGGCCCAGCCATGTGAGAAACGCCCACCGGCTGTTCCAGTAACCCTACACCCGCCTGTCGTCTTCCAACCGTGAGCCAGGGATACTTTAAAACATCAGTCCCTCTCTCGGGGGCCTTTCAGGGACTCCTTGGCCTACACATAAGTGTAAAGCCCAAACTCTTCAGCTTGGCATTCAAGGCCCTTTGCATGCAGACCCACCTCTTTCCCAGCTTCTGATCCTGCCTCTCCCCCGACCCTACTCTGCACCCACACTTAACCACTCCACACCCTGAAAGGGCCACATGCTTCTAGCACCTCTGCGCCTGACCGAAATGGCCTTGCCTCTCCCTCTGGGTAGGTGAACTCCTGCTCAAACTTGTTAGGAACTGGTTCAAAGTGTCGCCTCCTCTGGGAGGGCTTTCCAGACTGTCCCAAGCAGAACAGGCCAGTCCCTGCTCTAGAACCAGGTGACAGCCCTGGGCACAGTGTCTCAGGGTGATGTGTTGGACCCTCTGCCTCCCGCACTGACCTCCCAGGAGAGGATGGAGTAGAGATGGCATATGTATGCATGGGGCTTGGCAGAGGTGAGGGGACGGTGGGAGAGAGGAAAGGTGCATGGCTCAAGGATGGAGGGGGGATGGAGAAAGGGAAGGTGGCAGATGAGTGGAGGAAGAGCTGAGCAGCAAGGCAGAGGGGCTGAAAGGTGAGCAGACAGGTGAGGATTCAGAGGCTTCGCCAGTGCACAGCCAGCATCCACCCAGAGGCTGCAGGCTGGGTCAGAGGACTCTAAGGAATCAGGAGACTCCAGGCCACCCTAGATCCCTCTCAGTTTCAGCCATGGCAGGAGGAGGTGGGTGAAGTGGGATTTGATGGCAACGCTCAGAAGTTCCTGGGAAGGGATGCTGGCAGGAATGCCAAGACCAGCTAGCCCAGAGGACACCCCTCTCCAGCATCCTGGTGACTGCCACCTCTGCCAGCCCCAGCTGGTCACCAGGCTCTTAAGTCCTTTCTCATGCTCTTCCAACCTCAAAAAGTCCTTCTGTCAGTTGACTTCACCTGACCCTGTACACATTCCTATCTGACTTCCAGCCATGCGTGAGCTGGCCCCCACTGGCCTTACTCCAACCCCCATCTCCACACCTGCACCCCCCTGCTGGGTGCCCAGAGAAGCTCAGGCTCAGGTGGAGCCCCGGGCGCAGGGAAAGCCACTATTTCCCAGACAGAACAGCTCCATCCCGTACAGCAGCCCACCCAGGCCTCTCACCACCATCCTCTTGCATTTGCCCTATCTGCATTCTCTCTCCTGTCTGTGGGATCTCTACCTGTCTGCCCCTCACCATTCATCCAGTCATCCCTTGGGCAACCTTTATTGAGTATCCAGATGTCCCAGGTCCTTTGCTAAGTTCCTGGGATGCCAGGCTCACTGAAGCTTGGCACTGGCCTGAAAACCCTGGCTCGTGGACTTACCGGGGAGACACACTTTAAACAGACAGCAGCAGAAGCACTCAGCACTCTCATATCCCAGGCCAGAAAGGAACCCTAGGGCTTGGGGTCTGCCATTCCCTATCCCTGGGGTAGATTTGCAGCTTCCTGCTCTGGGCTTTACAGCTACTCAGGCTAGGAGGCAGAAGGGCTGGCCAAAAGCACCAGGCTGGGGTCTTGGGGGTAGAGGTGAATTTAAAAATCAGAGCTGGGACAGTCAGCAAGGGGACCTGGCCCCTAAGCATAGCCTGGGTCCCCTTTCCTCCCCACTCCTTGGCCTCTCTGCAGATGGCAGCCTACACTTCCCACTCACAGGCTGCGGCCCCTCTGGGGTCTGCCTTAGCTTGCCTGCCCTTGGCACCAGGCTCTGTCCCAGTGCCAGGAGCCCTGGGCAAGTTCATACATCAAACAAGGAGGCAGTGGCTGGCTTCTTGCCCTTCTGGAAAGAGCAAACAAATAGAGGGTGTGGCCCTATCTTCAGCCTCACACCCCCTACCCATGCTAGGGACCCAAGCCTGCCTCCAGAGGGTGGGTAAGAGAGGTGATCGGTGGACCCCCACCCACCCCACTCCAAAGCAGGACTCCAGAGCTTCTTCCTCCTTTCCCTCCTGAGGCCCACCAGGCCTGGGGACAAGTGAATTGAGAAGAATCATTACAAAGGGACATAAGAGGGTGCTAGAGAATCTTCTCCCATCCCCAAGGCATCCCTCACCCCCATCGTCAAAATGCTGAAGTTCTCCCTTCAAATGATTCCTTTGATTCCAAGACACTCGGGTCTTCCAGAGACATCATCGAAATGGAGGGATACATATACCGAACAGAAATCTGAGTTCATGATCTTCAAAAGACATGCATGAAAGTGTTCTTAGCAGTCTATTCACAGTAGCCCAAAACTAGAAACAACTCGAATGCCTGTCAATAGCAGAATGGATAAATCGCCAGCGTGTCTTCACACAGTGGGATGCTGTCCAGCAATGAGAAGGAACGCTCGAAACCACACCCGGAAATGTAGATAAAATTCACAACCATGATATTGAGCACAAAAGAATACATATGATGTGCTCCACTGATTACAAGTGCCTTCCATTTATTAGACATTCTAGAACAGGCAACTCCCTGTGGTTAGAAGTCGGGATCGCGAGCTGCCCTCCGAGGGGGATTAGTGACTGGAAGGGGCAGGAGGCACATTCTGAGAGCTGGCACTGTTCTGTTTCCAGACTCTGCGTGCCAGGTATGTGAGTACATGCGTGTTTTCAGTCAGCAGGAAGTTCGTACACTTTTCTGTGTTTATGAAATATTTCAACACACTAATACAAATACCTTGACAGCCACCATCTCTGTGAGATGAGAGGGGTTATTTTCAACTTCCTCCTGCAAGTTGGAAGAAGTTCCTTCCACAAGTTCCTTCCACATGCAAGCCATCTCCATGTCCAGTCCTTTCTCCCAAGTTAGTCATGGCCCCACTCAGCCCTCTCCCTGACCAACCGTCTCTAACCCTGACCACTCAGCACCTCCTGCAGACGGCTGCCCCGCCTCCCAGGCACCTTGCTTTGACTCTCACCCTCCCAATCCATATACATACAGCATTCGTGCAAGGGCTCCCAGGGATCGAGGAGCAGCCAGGGAAAGCCTTTGTCCACTTCTGTAACAGGTCCCGGCTCTTCTGCATCCCAGGACCTTCAGGTGTGCTGCTCCGACCACCTGGAATGCTTCTTCCTCCCAGCTGCTCTTGCTTCGGCTCCTCGCTCAGATGCCACTTCCTTCACCTTCCCGGTGCAATCCCTCTGGGATCCTTACCCGTCACATCCTGAACTTGGCCTCCATAGCACTGTCTCCAGTCATGCATTTCTCTGTGCAACGACTTGTTTGCAGTCTGTTCCACCTCTCCCACTGGATTGACAACCCCCTGAGGGCAAGGACCTGGGCTGTCTGCTTTCTACCCTATCCCCAGCCCCAAGCTCCATGCCTGGCCTATAGCTGACGCTCAAAAATGCTTGCATCAGTGTTGAATAAACGAATGGCCTTACAGGCAGCCTCTGGGGAAAGCAGTAGTTGCATCTGGGGATGAAACCCTCACTTATCTGGACCCGGGACTCCTGGGATGTGGTCCCAGTGCCGACACTCACTTCTAGTGTGACCTTGGGCAAGTCACACTGAGGACCCCTACTCTGGTCCTCAGTGTGCTGGTTTGAAATGCAGGGGGTGGATAAATCAGGGCTATAGTGGGGCTTGAAGAAATATATGACATTGTGTATGTTTGCACAGTGGCTAAGTGTGTGTCTGTGTGTCAGTGTGTGTGTGAGACTGTGTGTAAGCGTGTGTGTACGAGTGTGTGTGTCAGCATGTGTATGAGTGTGTGAGTATATGTGTGAGCACGTGTGTGTGTGAGCATGTGTGTGAACTGTGTGTATGAGTATGTATGAGTGTGAGTGTGTGTGTATGTCAGTGTGTGAGCATGTCTGTGTGTATGAGTGTGTGTGTGAGCATGTCTGTGTATGAGTGTATGAGTGTGTATGTGTTGAGCGTGAGCATGTCTGTGTGTGTATGAGTGAGTGTCTTGTGTGTGAGTGTGCCTGTGGGTGTATGAGTGTGTGTGAGTGTGTCTGTGTGTGAGTGTATGAGTGTGTGTGTTGTGTGTGAGCGTGTCTATTTGAGTGTGTATGAGTGTGAGAGTGTATGCGTGAGCGTGTCTGTGTGAGTGTGTATGAGTGTGAGAGTGTGTGTTGTGTGTATGTGTGCATATGAGTGTGTGTCTTGGGTGAGTGTGTGAGTGTGCCTGTGTGTGCGTGTCTGTGTTCATGTCTGTGTGTGAGTGTATGAGTGTGTGTGTTGCGTGTGAGCATGTGTGTATGTGTGTGTTGTGTGTGAGTGTGCCTGTGTGTGTATGTCTTGTGTGTGTGTGAGTGTGCCTGTGTGCATAAGTGTGTGTGTCTGTGTGCATGAGTGTGTGTGAGAGCATGTCTGTGTGTGACCGTATGAGTGCGTGTGTGTGTGTGAGCGTGTCTGTGTGTGTATGAGTGTGTCTTGCATGAGTGTGTGAGTGTGCCTGTGTGTGTGTGTGTGTGTGTGTGTACCTTCTCCCTAGCAAGAGCACCCATAGGTTACACATCAGATTCTCAAAGGGATCTGTGTCCTCAAAAGACTCAGAAGCACTAAGATCCTTTTCAGCTCTGGGGTCTCTGATGCTACATAACAAGAGAGAGAGGAAGAGGAGGTCATCCAACCCATGGGGGAGGGAGTCAGGCCAGATCCTAGAACTTCCAAAAGGGGTGCAGGTCGCACAACAGGCATGCAGAGGAGGCTGCAGGACCAGGCCCCGGGAGAACTTCTAACTTAGTGAGTCTCCGGGCTGAAAGAAGCAGAGCCAGAAGAGCTGACTGCAGAACAGAAGAGGCAACAACAGCCCGGAGTCTGCTCCCCACTGCTCCCGCCCCATCCACAAGCACCCACTTGTCCTGGGATACAGCAGAGAGCAAGGAGGCATGACTGGCACCCAGAGATGCCCGCCAGGCCCCTTGGCACCCAGAAGGCTTGGCGGGAGGGCTCAGGAGGGTGCCAAGCCCAGCCTCTTGCTCCTGAGGCTGACATGTGGGACCATAGGAGGGGTCAGGGTGCAGGGCAGTTGTGGGACCGAGATAGGCCACCTGGGAGGGGCAGAGCCCACAGCTGCAGGCACTGACAACCCAGAGCTGGACTTGGAAGCCTAAGAGCCAAGACATGCACCCTCTCGAAGCCAAGGAGAGCAGCAGGAGCCAAAAGCTGGCCAGGGGAGAAAGAGGAGTGGGCAATGAGGGCTGGGGGACAAGGCAGTCCAGGAGAAGGAGGAGGACAGTCTGCTCGTGGAGGAGGAGGCAGCATGACAGGGGAAAGGGGCGATGTGGCCTGGGTAGGAGAGGGGTGTGCTGAGGGGACAGGAGAATATCGAGGCTGGGTGTGGACACAGGCAGCAGGAGCTCAGGCTGTGGCTCAGGGAGAGACACTGGGCCTATGGCAGGACCTGGGGCAGGAATGGGGGGGGTGTCTGCAGCAGGACTGGCATTAGGAGTGCCCTGGCAGGCAGCCCAGATGTCTGGGTAGCCACTGAACCCTGGCTCCTGAGGGGATCAGCACCCAGGAGATGTTTATCCACCCCAAGAACGAGGGTGTCACCCCTCCTCTAGTGAGGGCCCAGGTGATGGGTGCAGGCTGCTCTTCCCTAAGCCCCTGAAGCGGGGAGCCCCGAGCAGCAGCAACCCCCACTGGAGCCAGAGTCGGGGCACAGCAGCTGGGATGGAGCTTGATCCCCACAGATAGAGGAGGGAGGGAGTCACAGGCGAGCTCCAGGCTCTCCCAAGAGGCCTCTCAGAAACCAGCTCATCTGATGCAGACAGACACTCATCCCCATCCCTGTCCCTGCCACTGTCACACAGCGGCACACACACCCTCCCCTCCTTCTCCCCTTGATCATCCACCTCCAGAGCCCAGGCTCCTCCCTCCATCTCAGCCCCACTGCCTGTCCCTGTCCCTGCCCCACCTCACCTGGCCCAATAGGCACCCGCCCCATGTCAAAGGTGACTGTGTGGGAGGTGGGGAGGCAGCGACACGGGTGAAGAAAGAAGACCCACCAACAGTGAGTCCTGAGGTCACAGGGACCTAGAGAGGAATTACCCATCCCTGGTGACCCCAAACACCTCCTCCTACTCTCCCAGGGAGAAACCAGCACCACACCTATACCAGGCCTAGTGGTTCCCTGGCAGACACCTCCTCCAGAACAGACACCTGCCTCCCAGCTCAGACCTGTCCCCATTGCCAGGTCAGCTCTCCGCTTGCTAGTCTCTGAGACTTACCCAGCACAGAGAAGGCAGGGGTGAGAGGCCAGCTGTCCCCACCATCCTTGGGCAGTTCTTGTTCCAGTGGCCCCCACCCTCTTAACTCCAGAGCCCTCTAAATCAAGGGACACCGCCAGAGCTGCCCTTTGGCCCAGCGCAAGGAAGATTAACCATTTCCCTACCTTGCCCCAGCACTCCGGGCCTGCCCCTCTTGGATGGCTTCTAAACCAACCTCACCCAAGCTATTTGTCCTTCTAGGAGTCAGGTCCTATATCACCCTCTTCCCAAGGGCACAAGAGACCCAGGGGAGCCCTCCACCCAACTGGAGGACCCTTCACCCGGTCCTGGTCCTGCCTCCCCCTTGGTCTACCTGCCTTCCCACACTTCCCAAGCGGACTGGCACTGTCCTGGGTTGGCTTCTTACCTGTGTCAGGTGCCCTGGGCTCTGCCAACCGCCAGCTCCCGACTCGGGGCATCCTCCCTCACCCATTCCCGCAGCCCCGACCTGAAGCAGTAGCTGCCTTCTCTCCGCACAGGCCAAACCCCGAGGCTCCCAGCACCCAGCCCGCGCCGAGGCCCAGGGACTTCCCGAGGGCTGGGGACCGCAGGGTGGCCCGGGTCGCAGCTCTTCGCAGCACACCAGGCTCACAGTTCAGCCCATCCGGCCTGGCGCCCGGCGGGACGCGGGAGCCCCAGGAGCCGGCCCGCCCCCAGCCCTTGCTACAGCTCAGCCCCGAGCGCCTGCGACATTGGCAGGGGAGCAGCAACGCCCCCCAGTCTGGCCCCGACACAGTCCCTGCCTTTACGGCCAGCAGCAACAGGAGCCCCCATTGTGGGGTCTGATGAGGGTCTGCAATACCGATCCCGGACACAGCCAGTGATGAAGCCGACCTCAGGGAGGGAGGAAGAGAGGGTGGCAATGGTAGAGTCCTCGGGACAGGAACTTCAGACTGTCTGACTTGGGGGGCAGGGTGAGAAACACACCAAGAACATGACAGAGGGACAGGGAGAAGATAAAGGGAGACAATGAGGAAGAGGCAGAGATGAGGGACAGAGATGGGGACGCAGCCTCAGCATAGGGGATATAGGTGCAGGACCGAGCCCAGGGCAGAAACTCTGGGGCATCCCTGGTGCTGGTTTTTAGATGCGGTTCCTGGGGTTTGTGAAAGCAGCCGTCCTCCCAGGCCCCTGCTCCGCTTCCCCGATACTAGCCTCTGGGGCAGCCCAGCCTGGAGAAACGAGGACCCGGCATGGAAAGACCCCAGCCTCAAGGAGGCAGAGCACAGCGAGGATGGGAGGCCCCAGCCCACGTGGGAAACCCGCCTGGCCCATTACTGGGCACAGGATCTCACTGGTGGTCTCACATCCATCCTTTTGGGAATGGGATCAGGACTAGGGGGTCGGCACTGGTAACCAGCACTCACGGGGACCGCTCAGCTCACTAAGGTGGAGAGAGGAAGGAGGAGCGTGGTGGGAACCTCGCCCTCTCCTCCCCACCCTGGAGCGCCGCCTCACAGCCCAACCAAACAATACGGAAGAAACAAGCACAGGAACAGCAGCTGCGGAGCTCCACGGCCTCCCTCTGCCCCCTGGTGGCGAGAAGGAAGAAAAGCAGGAGCAAGTGCTGAAAACGAAAAGGAAACTAGCAGCAGTCCCCACTAACCACAATGGATCAGCCCTCATTTGGCCAACAGGTGACTCTACCCCAGGCCGGCCTGAGGACCCATTTCCCATCTCACTATTCTGCCCCAGTGCCCTGGATCCTGCCTCTACCACTTCTTCCCTGCAGCGTCTTCGGTTCCCCCACCGCTGTGAGCCAGGTTCCCCCTCCAGGCTGCTGGGCTGAGACTGAGTCACTTCTTCCCAGGCTGTAAATCCTGGGACAGCTCTGCAAGGCACTGTCACTAGGGAGGGGCTCAGGCAGCAGAGCCGCGCTCTCGTACCCCAGCCAGCCAGGCTCTCCTGGGTGAGTAGCAGGGAGACCCTGGAACTTACGGGGACAGAAGGGGAGTGATACCAGGAGCCAGGGAAGATAAATTTCACACAGGATCTGGGCTGGAAGAGGCTGCCGAGACCATCAGTCCAATCCTTGGTCTACAGGTGGGGAAACTGAGGCTCAAGGAAGGTGAGTGATTTGCCCGAGATCACACAGTGAGTGCGTAACCAGGCCAGGATGGAGACCCAGGTCTCTGGACTTCTGACCCCATCCTCCCTAAATCCCATGTCCCACCCACCTCCCTCATTTACCTCCGTTTCTCTCTCCCCTCCCCTCCACTGTGTCCCACTGCTGCACCACTGCCACCCCACTCCAAACTCCAGCAGCCGCAGCCTGGGAGGCAGGACACCTGGGTTTTCCACTCCATACCTGGTCTTGACTAGGATCTCAGAATAAGGCCACCAGCTGTCAAGGCCACAATGTTCCTCCCTGGGCCCCAGGACCCATCGGGAGGAGAAGAGGATGAGATCCCCCTGGAGAGAAAAGCAGTATTAAAACCAGGCGCCCTGCTCCGCACACACACGCAGCATCTGCTCAGGCCCAGCCCTGGGGCTGCACTTTACTTCTGCACCCTCTCCTCAAAGAACACACATTTTCCACTCAGCTGGGGCCCAGGGAACAATGAGTGGGTGTCTCGAGGAGGATGAGTACCCAGGCAAGGCTGAGGGCACCCCATGGAGAAGGAGGGGACACCCCCAGCCTAGTGTCCACATGACATGAGCCCTCACAGGGTCACTTACACCAAGTCAGGGCCCAGAACACGGGCCTTTTGGGCACACAGACCTGAGTTCAAATCCTGGGTACCTCTGTGATGTTGGATAAAAATCTTACCTTCTCTGTGCCCCAGGTTCCCCTCTAGCCTCCCAGGGTTATGTGGGGATTGAATGGGACAAAGATGTTAAACAATTAGCACAGTGTCATCACCCGGGGACTGCTCAATCGGTGGAGGCCACACCTTCATATTCACATGCTGGCCTACAAGATAGAGCTGGGATTTTCTCCCCACTGGGTAACTTGCTGTGTGGCTGGAGATAAGTCTTTCCCTCTACAGACTTTCCCTCTGTAAGCTCTACATCCTCCTTTGTATAAGGAGAGAGCTGGGCAGTGAGACTCAGGGTCCTTCCTGGGCTCACAGTCCAAGTCACAGGGAATCACATTACCTAGCATCCCATGACTGGGTTAAATTAGAACAGGGGGGTGAGAACGAGTGAGTCTAGAAATCTAACTCTATAAAAGGAACAACAGGTCCAATTTGAACAAACAGGTGAGTTAGGGATGCTGCTAAGGTTAGCCACTGGGTGGCCTAAAGGATCTCTTAGGTCGTGTACAACTTTGGGTTTAATATGACAGAACCAACACTCCCTCAAGTTACCCAGAGAAGCTACTGGCTGTGAAATCCTAATTACAGCATAATGCTGCCAAGTGAAAGGGGTAGACATAAGCAAGGAGAAATTAAGAAAGGTAAGAGACTCGTTACGATGAGGAATCTTCTTCAGTGTTTTGGAGGAAACTGTCCACAGTGTGAAGTCATCAACTTCTCACTCTGGTTTGCAGTTTAAATGTCTCTGGTTATGGCATCAGGTATTTTGGTATCTCTGCATGGCACACACATCAGGCATGAAGGTTCTCCCTTGAAATTTACACCAAGTTGCCCAGCTCCAGCTTATAAGGCTTCAAGAACAGGGCAGTTCTTGTTCTTTGTAATTCCATGGGAGAAAATTGGATTGGAGGAATCTAGAAGGAGTCAAGATCCAGTCCAGTCTACAGGTAGATAATAAACTGAGGCTGGGCACGGTGGCTCACACCTGTAATACCAGCACTTTGGAAGGCCAAGGCAGGCAGATCACTTGAGGTCAGGAGTTCAAGACCAGCCTGAACAACATAGTGAAACCCCATCTCTACTAAAAATACAAAAAATTAGCTGGGCGTTGTGGTGTGTACCTGTAATTCCAGCTACTCAAGAGGCTGAGGCAGGAGAATGGCGTGAACCCGCGAGGTGGAGGTTGCAGTGAGTGGAGATAGCACCACTGCAGTCCAGCCTAGGCAACAGCACACAACTCCATCTCAAAAAAAAAAGATAATAACTGAAAAACAATGAGCAGAGCTACAATCTAATAACAGGCACACTATAATTTTTCTTCTGAAACATAATTTTTCTCTCTACAGTCACTCTCATTTCTATCCAAGATAATCAAAGTAAGACTAATTTATTTGCAAAATAAGTTTAGTCTCATCAAACACAGCCTGACTAATTAAATAAATGCAGCAAACATAGTAATCGACCACAGAGGTTTTCTTTTAAAGCTTGCTTTGTTGGAACTTTTGATAAGAAATCTCAAATTGGATTTTTTAAAACCTCTTGAGGCTAGAAAGCCAAACCAAAGCAGACTTCAGACTTCACCAGCAATACCTATAGATTCCTTCTCTGGACATTTTCAAATATGACATCCCAGTCAATGCCCTAGTAGTATAGCCAGTACTGTCAATATATCCTGTTATAAAGAGAGCCGATTCCTATTGAACGGAAACAAATAACTATATTACCATACAAACAAGAATATTCACAAATAGTTTCTGAATTCTGGAAGGATCCTATATGGAGAAAAAGTAAATGTTTCCATTTTTGTTCACAAAAGTACATTTGGCCAAATTGCTGTAATCTATAGATAGTTTAAAAGAAAAAGAAAAAGTTTCATAAACTATAGCAAACAAAATATTTAAAGAACCAGCAAAATTTCAAATAAAAATTCATAAAAAACATTATCCTCCTCAGTTCATTTAACCTCATGTAATTAACTTTGTTCTGCTTGATCTTGATTAGAAGTTTCATAATAGCATCTGTTTCTTCAGTAGGGTTATGGAAATTCTTACCCAGTCCAATGCTATGATCGTAAAGTTACCAAAAACCTATACTTGTCAGAGTCCTTTCCATGAATCTCCTTGAACATATAACACCTTAGAATTATAGCTGCTTGAAAAAAAGTTTTCAGAAAAACACCAGAAAAAATCAATTAATTGTGGAAAACATGTCTTGAAATGGCCATGGTTAAAGACCTTATTTGTGTTTATTATGATGATGCAACTCAGAAGGAAATTTGGGCATCAGAGACATAGACAGAGCTGAGTTTGCTTTTGCAAAGTGCTCCATCGGTAAAAATGCAACAGTTTTGGGTGATTCATGGTGAATCTGTTTTCATTTTAATCATTACATATTCATTTTAAATTAAATTAACAAAAGTGAATCGATTTAAAGAATATTACCCTTCAGCAGACATGGCCAAAATGTGAAAGGTGGTTTAGAGATAATGGAAGTTTGGAAGACCCCAAATTAGATGATCGTGTTATCAGTGAAGAGTGCCCTCAGCTGCTAGTAACAAAAACCTAACTCCCAGTGGCTTAAAAACAGCGGGTGAGGGGGTTTTTGGCGGTGTTATTTTACACATAACATTTGCTAATGTTGGTTGGGGGCTCAGCAATGTCCAAGGCTGGCTGCCCTCTTTCTGATTCATTTGCCCTTTTCCTCATGGCCCCATGATGGTTGCTGCAGCTCTAGCAGTCACAAGCAAAAGGAAAGAAAAGGGAGAGAGGGTGCCAAGCAGTGTCTTTCTTTCTTTTTGGTAGGAAAAGCAAGAGTTTTCCCAGAGCTCCCAGCAGCCTTCTCCTTGACCTTCATTAGCCAAAATCATATCCTTGGCCACTGCTAGGTGTAAAGAAGGCTGGGAGAGTAGGCAATAGATTGCATAACTGGTTTAAACCATCCTCATCCAATGGCGGTTCTATCAGTGAGTAAGGAAGGGGCATCACAGCACGATAAACCAACATCAGTAAAAGCAAACTGAGAGTGGCTGCTGTCTCTTTAAACTTCCTGTCACTATTTATACATGAAAAGAGAACCCAGCAGCAGAGTATGACCTACCTTTAAAAATAGGCTTGCCAGTGGCAGAATTGTAGGCATTTGTGGCATGATAAATTTGACATTTGTGGTAAGGCAAGATTTACACTTCCATTAGAGGGTGGTTGAGAAGGAACAATGACAGGCAGACCAGGTGGGCTGTGTAGAAGTGAAGCTTTCAGGCATACCTGTGGTATGAGTGTGTGACCAAAAGCAGTAGACAATGAATCGCACTGGTGACACGTGATCCATGAATCACAGTAGAAATGTCTCCCATTATTTATTTCCACAACCGTTGGTTGAGCACTTATTATAGTCCCTGAAAGAGAACACAAAGATGAATGGAAGAGAATTCTTGCTCACAGGCTGGGAGAGGGCGGACTTGCAAACACATCATTGCAGTATAGTGGGGTTCATGTTATAATGGAGAATTGATGAAGGTGCCAGAAGACTCAAGCCAGGGGACAGACATTACCTGCCGGGGGAAGTTAAGGCAGGTTCCAGGAGAAGCCATTCTCCATTACTGAGATAGGGGCAGCAGTGACCTTGACCCCAGCTCTTCCATTCGTGGACTGCCCCAGCTCTATGGTCTCTCTGCTAACCATCCAGACTCTGGGAGTGGCCTATGCCCCAGCCTCAGAGCCATTTAAATCAACCGGTCATTGGCACTGGTTGTGCAAAAGAATGGCTAGCAGCAAAGGAGCATTCATTTTCCCTTCAAATCACCACCAGACTACCTCAAAGAAGCCTGTAAAATAAGTAAAGATTGTGTACCTGTTGTCCAAACACAGCTCAAGTGCAGCCCTCCACCTCCTTCCCACTGGATTGCCCCCAATTTGCTCATAGAGAGGACTCCTTCTGAAGTCTCTGCTGTAAAGCCAAATCCTTCCCCCTTTCTTCTTACCAGACAGTTGCAAGCTTTCACAGGTGATCTACCAGGGAATTTAGGAATAAACAAATGGAAATAAATTCAAGAAAAGGAAAAGAATAAAAATGATCATCCATAGAGTGGAGAATTCAGATAATGGATCCTCAACCCCAGCTCCACACCTGGGACTCCCGCTTGGTCATATGGACCCTGGCAGTCTCTAATCACAAGTCTGTGATCCCTTGACTTAACTGTTCTTCTCCAGATGTAGACATGGGTGGGGCTCAGAAGGGAGGTGTCGTCTGACTTGGTTTCCTTATTTCCCTTTATTCATCAAGTGCCCTCTAGCTGTTAAGTCACTCTGATCCCTGAGCTGCAGCTCCTACAGTTGGACACACCTGGCTGGGGCCTTAGGTTGGAAATCACCTTTGCTTACTGGGATTTTCTTTGGGGTAGGATGGCTTGGCTTGACTTTATTTTAGAAAACGTGTTCATTTCTGTGGGACCTGAGGATTTCTGATAAACTGGCTGCCCTCCTCCTCCCTTATGACCACGTACTAAACTCTGACTTCATACATGGAAGTAGGTGAAGAGGCCACAACCTCCTCCTCCCCTCTTTTTATACCTCGCCGTTTTGTGGGAAGAGGCTGACAGTTTTCCAATTTGATGTTTATTGCTTTGCCCTAAGACTTTGTCTTTGGTGAAAATGCAAATACTGGTAGGGAGGGAACGTACTAAAATGTGTGTATCTGAGTGAACTTATCATAGATCTTCAGGCCTGGCAGCAAATGAGAGGTGGATGACTCTGTCTTCCTCGATTTGCAGATGAGAAGACTGAAATCTATAGGGGTATGAGACCCCACTCAAGGTCATAAGACTTATAATGGTAGAATCATGATAGAACGAGAACTAGATGCTAGATGCCCTTACAACCAATCTAAGTAATTTTCCAAAGGCTTTCAAATGGTTCACTAGAGAACCCTGGGGCTTTGAGGGGCTTTTTAGGGGTCATTTGTGTTGGGAGATCAGCAAACCCTCCCCTACAGCAGCTCGGCTTTTGTCTATTTCACATATTGGGCTTCTGGGAAATTTTTGTTTCAGCAAAATGCTTCACAATAGGAAAATACTTGAAAAGTCTTGAATGACTCTGTAGATTTTGGGGGTAAATTCAAGGACCAAGATTGAGGCTTTATCCTCTCAAATGGCTAAAATTCCTTTAAACAGAGAACAAGGCTTAAAATACAGGTTAACGCAAGGTGCTGCTACCACTTCCTTCACCTAGTAAATTTTAAGAATCAGGGAGAACATAGGAAAGGAAATAATAGAAGGGGTCACCTGGGAACAGGTTTGCCTTCTTGCATTTTGCTTAGCACTGGCCCTTCCCTGAATGTCCAAGACTAACCTGGTCCCCCTATCCGAATGCACAGACACAGCTGAGGATAGAGAAGGCTAAAGAGGGACAGAGGTAGAGACGTAGGCCGAGAGGATGCAATTGTAGGTTGAGCTAGGGCTAAGGCGTTTTCCCCGTATTCCATCTTACTCCATACTCAGGCCAGGCCTTGGAGTTATGGAAGGTGGAGAACACTGGGAAGCCAACCTCCAAGAAGCCCAGGTTGGAGGCAAAGGAGGAAGGTGAGCTCTAGTTGCCAAACCAACAGGGAAGCAAAGGATATCCCAGTAACTGCTCTCACATCCTTGATGAGAGTGCCTTGAATCCAAGCTACTAAATCACATTTCCTTCCATCTAACCTTCCAGTTAGATCAAACCACGACTGAAACTGAAGAAGATACGGAATATTACAGACTCATGGATGTGGTTTGGTGAGGAGCATTCATCACTGACATGCCACCTACAGCAAAAGATTACAGCCCCTGTAGACTAGAAACTGAGACACTCAACAAGTATGTTGTGGTTGTTACCTATGCCCTAGTGTTCCTAGTGAGCCTGCTGGGAAATTCCCTGGTGGTGCTGGTCATCTTATACAGCAATGTTGGCCGCTTCATCACTAATGTCTACCTGCTGAACCCAGCCTTAGTCAACCTACTCTTTGCCCTGATCTTGCCCATCTGGGCCACGTCCAAGGTGAATGGCTGGATTTTTGCACACCCCTGTGCAAGGTGGTCTCACTCCTGAAGGAAGTCAACTTCTATAGTGGTATTCTACTACTGTCCTGCATCAGCATGGACTGTTACCAGCCCATTGTCCATGCCACTTGTACACTGATCCAGAAGCATCACTTGGTCAAGATTGTTTGTTGGCTGGGCGCAGTGGCTCATGTCTGTAATCCCAGCACTTTCGGACGCCAAGGCAGACAGATCACCTGAGGTCAGGAGTTCGAGAGCAGCCTGGCCAACATGGTGAAACCCCATCTGTACTAAATATGCAAAAATATTAGCCGGGTGTGGTGGCACCCGCCTGTAGTCTCAGCTACTTAGAGGCTGAGGCAAAAGAATCACTTGAACCCAAGAGGCAGAGGTTGCAGTGAGCCTCACACTTTTGTCTTCATCGTGCCGCTGCTGGTCATGCTGTTCTGACACAGATTCACCCTGTGCATGCTATTTAAGGCCCACATGGGGCAGAAGCACCAGGCCATGAGGGTCATCTTTGCTGTTGTCCTCATCTTCCTGCTCTACTGGCTCCCCTACCACCTGGTCCTGCTCGCAGACACCCTCATGAGGAGCCGGGTGATCAAGGAGATCTGTGAGCACCACAATGACATTGGCCAGGACCTGGATGCCACTGAGATTCTGGGCATCCTTCACAGCTGCCTCAACCCCCTCATCTACGCCTTCATTGGCCAGAAGTTTTGCCATGGATTCCCCAAGATCCTGGCCATGCATGGCCTGGTCAGTAAGGAGTTCTTGGTACGTCATCACGTTACCTCCTACACTTCTTCCTCTGTCAATGTCTCTTCCAACCTCTGAAAACCATCGACGAAGGAATATCTTCTCATAAGGAAAGAATAACCAACACCCTGAGGTTGTATATGGAAGGCGGTCTGGCTGTGGACAGGCACTGTCTGGGTTTTGGGGGGACACTAGAGGATGTGGGGAAGTTAGGAACTGGTGTCTTCAGGGATCATGCCAACCTTCTGAAGAGCTGCTGAGGTACCTCCAAGGACCAGCCTTTGCAGCTCCATGGAAAGGAAGCACCAGCATTTCTATTGAACGTTGCATCTTTATCCCACTAACTGGCTAATTAATTCAGTTTTTTAAGCTAGTTTGACTTCCATTTCTATCATTTGACATCAGAAGAGCCCTGACATTGTCAGTCCTTACATGGGACGTTTTTACACAGATGAAACTAAACCACAAAGGCAAACTTGCTAGGTGGACAGCAGAAAACTGAAAGAGGAGAGGACAGACGAGAGGAGCTTTGAGCAGATGGTGAGCAAATGAGCTGTGGTCTCTTCAGCATGCGTTCATTCCTGTGATCATTATTTATTGAGCATTTAATAGGCTCCAGGCACCAAGGACATAGAGTGAACAAACTGACAGGGCCCTGTCTCCAAGGAGGGAAAACAGACTAGGAAAGAACTGCAACTCATGGAAAGCATTTTGGGAGGGAGGGGCGAGCTCTCTCTTGGAGCTCCTCATCGTCTTCTTCCAACCTGGACAGTGCCTCTCCGTGCCTACTCTTCTTCCCCAAATTGATTTGGCTATATTTCTAGATAAATTTTAGACACTGCTTATCAATTTCTGTATAATATCCAACTAGGATTTGGATTTGGATTGTATAGAATCCATAGATCAAGTTAGAGAAAATTGACATCTTAACGGTATTGAGTCTCCCAGTCTATGAGCACAGTATCTTTCTCCATATATTTAGGTCTGAAATATAATAAAATTTTAAAGAGTTTATTCAAGCAAACAACAGCTCATGAACTGGGCAGTTCCAAACCAGAAGCAGTTCAGGAGCTCCACTGAGGGAATGCAAGAGAGAGGCTTTTATAAGTTGGACACAGAAGTATAGCAAAAAAAAAAAAAAATTGATTGGTTACAGTTATACGGCTGCTTTATTTGGTCTATCCTGTTGGGAAGTCCCCATTATATAAGTTCATTGGCTACTTCTGATTGATTGAGATAAGTTTTGTTTTTCTTTAATATGGGCATTTACAAGAAATAGCTTATGTTTCACTTATGTTTGCAAATCAAGCCAGCTTGAGGTAATTTATAAGGCCTACCTGGTTTTGTCTTTTTGGGGATTCCTGAGGCCTGATTCCAATTTTAATTTACTTTAACAATGTTCCCTTTTTGGTCATCCTTTCAGCAAGCAAGGAGTATGAGAAAGCAGTATAGCATTATTCTCAGTTACTGCTACCGATGTAGTCACTGGAACAAAGAGTCCTGTAGATGCCATCATCATCAACAGCTATCCTGGGATGTAAAATCACATAGTCAGCACTATCGAAAATTGCATAGTCTTTGTAGGCTTGAGTAGTTGGGCTGTTGACTTATCCAAGTTGTCTGATCCTTGATGGCAATCATTTGATGAGTGAGTGGCTGGTGGGAACCACCATGTGAGAGACTACGACACACTCAGGATATAAAGGCAACGACAATCAGGAGAATAATATCCAAGGACTGAAAAATTCCCTGGAGCAGAGTTTCCAGAATTTAATCAACTAAATAAATCAATAACAGAGGTAGTACCTGATTTAAAAAACAAAAAAACAACAACAAAAAAAACATATTAGTTTCTTAAGGTCTTTAATTTTGGGGCAACTATTTCTGATTTGTTGACATAGAAACACCATTTCTTATCAATATGAGTGTAAGTTTTTCTTGTTAAGTTACATAGCTTAAAGAAAACTCAGGGTATGTATCTATGAAAACAAAAGAAAAACAGAGGTTAATATTTCGAGCAAACTATGATCTTAGTTTTTTAGTCCAGAGTTTAGTTAGTTGAGATTTCTAGATTTGAGTTTAAAGCATCTTCAGAAGATGAAATGAGGATGGCAGCTGCAGTCTGATGAATTTACCTCATTTGCAGTTTGAATGTCTCTGGTTATGTCGTTGGGTGTCCTGGTAAACTCTCCAAGTGATCCCCATAGCAGCAGGCATGAAAGTTATTCGTACATGATCTGTTGTAGTGATTTTTCTGAAGCTAAAATCATCCAGCTTCAGCTTGAAGGGCTTGGGAAATGGGCAGTTTTAATTTTTAGTGAAATCAGGAAAAACCAAGACTCAATCCAGTTTACAGGGACATAAAACTTCAAAAAAATGAACAGGATCAGAATTTGATAATGGATGTGTTACAGTTTTCTACTGAAATACAGTCTTTATTATAGTCACTCCTATTTTTACCAAAAATAATCACAATTATTTTGTTTCTACAAAATAAATCTAGTTTTGTGATTGCAGTGTTGCTTTTCTGGCTGGAAACCTCTGTGGCCAGTGGTGCCTCTGCCCAAGTTTTGGTCTTGAATCCAGGGAGAATGAGGTAGGCAGAGAAGTAGAGGGTGAGCAAGATGAAGAGAAGGTTTATTGCATGTGAGAACAGTTCAGAGGAGACCTGCAGTAGGGTAGCCCCTCTCTGTAGGCAGATTGTCTTATTGAGTCTTCAGCTCTCAGCAGAGAGGAGGCCCTGAAATGGGTGGTTCCTCTATGTAGGCAGATCATCCCAGTGAGTGTTCAGCTCTCAGAAGAGAGGGTAGGTCTTCTCTGCAGCTGATCATTTTGGTCATCTGCCACTCTCAGCAGACAGGAGGCCCTGAAGAGGATAGCTGCTCTCTGCAGCTCGTCATCCAGTTGTCTGCAGCTCTCAGCAGAAAGGAGGCCCTGGAGAAGGTAGCTCCTCTCTGCAGCTGTTCTTCCCAATATCTGTTCTGCTCTCAGCACAGAGAGTAGCTCCTCTCTGTAGCTGGTCATCCCAACATCTGTTCAACTCTCAGCAGAGAGGGTAGGTCTTCTCTGCAGCTGGTCGACCCAACTTCTGCAGTTCTCAGCAGAGATGAGGCCCTGGAGAGGGCAGCTCCTCTCTGCAACTGGTCGTCCCCACAGACTGCTCTTCTCTGGCTAAGTCTGGGGTATGTATTGTCTTCAGATGGGGGAAGTGCATGCTGATTGGTCCATCAGCAGCCATGGATGGGCACAAGAAAAAGCACTACAAGCTCTACCTCCAGTCCACAGGACTGGCAGCCCAACCCCCAGACTTTGAAGGTGGGGCTTCATCAGTGACCCACCACCTTCCTTCCAGGAGCCTGTCTGCCTCCTGCCACCATCCATGGCATCCAGGCTGCTCACATGAAGGGGCACCCACAGGCCAGTGCTGAGCTGCCCTCAGCCCCATCTTGGATTTCCTCCCTTGCTTGTCAGTGCCCAAAGTCCAGAAGGGGGCTGAGGAGACAGGGGGCTGGTGTCCCAATACTGTTCCAAGTGTGCACCCACCCAGCAGGGCTATGACAGTGCCCAGGCTCAGATGCAACCTTACTGCATGATTGGAGTGGACACCGGGAGTGGGGAGAGGCCAGGCAGCAGGAGCAGGCACTTCTGAGCCTGCAAAGGACTGGGAGGCCTTCTGAGGCCTCCAAGAGCACAGAGATGCCAGGATCTACAGCTAGGCTTGGGCAGCTGCAGTGGCACCCAGGGATGGGTCCATAGAGCAGAAGGCCCAGGCTGCACCTCCTCGCTGCAGCCGGTGTCTTGGCAGTGGCCAGATGAGCCACTGCTGCCATCAGTTTCATGAAACTTGACCTGAATGTGTATGTAAATGCAAGAATAATAATTCTATATATGCTATAAAATATGATAATATCCAAGGTGCTTTATTGTGTTTGTATCAGTCAATCTTAGTTATTTAAAACTAGCTGTAATGAGAAATCCCAAATCAGACGTTTTTTATGTTAACTTTTATTTTAAGTTCAGGATACATGGGCAGGTTTATTATATAGGTAAACTTGTGTCATGGGGGTTTGTCATACAGATTATTTTGTCACCCAGGTATTAAGCCTAGTACCCATTAGTTATTTTTCCTGACCGTTTTTCTTTCTTCTCCCATCCTCCACCCTCTGATAAACCCCAGTGTGTGTTGTTCTCCTCTGTGTGTCCATGTGTTCTCATCTTTTAGCTCCCACTTATAAGTGAGAACATCAGTATTTAGGTTTCTGTTCCTGCATTAGTTTGCAAAGGATAATAGCCCCTAGTCCATCCATTTTCCTGCAGAGGACATGATCTCATTCTTTTTTATGGCTGCATAGTATTCCATGGTGTATATGTATCACATTTTCTTTATCCAGTCTACCACTGATGGGCATTTAGGTTGATTCTATGTCTTTGCTATTGTGAATAGCACTGCAGTGAACATATGTGTAGCTGTCTTTATAATGGAAGGATTTCTATTCCTTTGGGCATATACCCAGTAATGGAATTGCTGGGTAGAATTGTATTTCTGTTTTTCGGTCTTCACCACACTGTCTTCCACATTGGTTGAACTAATTTACACTCCCACTGACAGTGTGTAAGTGCTCCTTTTTCTCCCCAACTTGGCCAGCATCTGTTGGCTTTTGACTTTTTAATAGTAGCCATTCTGACTGGTGCCAAGTAGTGTCTTATTTTTTGTGGTTTTGGTTTGCATTTCTCTAATGATCATTGATGTTGAGCTTTTTTCATATGATTTTTGACTGCATGAGAAATCTCAGATTAGACTTTTTAAAACTTCTCTAGACAAGAAGTCAAGCAAAGAACTCAAAGAACTTGCCCACTTATGTCCTATTACAAAGAGAGTACATTTTTATTGAACCAGTGCAAATACCCATATTGCAAATAAGAATATTTAAGAAGAGTTTCCAAATCCTGGAACCATCAGGTAGGAAGAAAAAGATAAATATTCCCTTTCTATTTAAAAAGTATATTTTATCAAATTAATGTAAGTTATTGACAGCTTAAGAAAAAAGAAAAAAATTTCTCTAAATCTAGAAAACAATACATTAAAAAAAACCAACAATGTTTCAACAAAAAGTCATAAAATGAATAATCATAATCATTCCCATCAGTTAATTTAGCCTCATCTAATTAACTTTTTTGTTTTGTTTGATATTTTGTTAACAGTTTCATGAAACTATCAGTTTTCTCTTAGAGTTTTGGAACTACTTACCCTGTCCAATAGCATAATCTTAGTTATCAGACGCCTGTACTTACCAGTCTTTTTTCTACTAATTTTTTAAAAATTGGCAAATATGTACATAATAATGATATATATTTATGGGGTATATAGTGATGTTTTGATGTGTACTATGTATAGTGATCAGATCAGGGTAATTAGCACATCCATCATCTCAAATATTTGTCATTTTCTTGTGCTGGGAACATTCAATATCCTCTCTTCTAGCTATTTGAAAATATATACTATTGTTAACTATAGTCATTGGACAGTGCTATAGAACACTAGAATTTATTCCTCCTATCTAATTGTATATCCTGTAATTGTGTAAGGAGAGTGTAGTCTCTCACTACTCCCCCTGCCACCTGCCCTTCCCAGCCTCTAGTAACCTCTCTTCTACTTTTCACTTCTATGTGTTCAACTTTTTTTAGCTTCCACATATGCGTGAGACAATGCAGTGCTTAACTTTCGGTTCCTGTCTTATTTCACTTAATGTAATGTTCTCCAGTTCCATCCATGTTGCTGAAGTCATCATTTTCTATGAACATTTTGCAATGTTGTGTCACAGTTGCTTTCAAAAGCTTCCAGGAAGAAAATTTGGTTACTCTTAAAAATAGAGCATTATAAGACAATCATTAGTTTTATAACTGATAACATTATACCAGAAAATATGAGATTTCTAGGAATTTTATACAATTTCTAGAACACTCTTATCAATGACAAATATAACTTAGAGGAAGTTCAGCATCACTTATTATTTGGCAGTGCCTCTCACGCAATTTAACACATCAAATAAGTCTAATTAATTTAACTTCCCTCTTGTTACAAGGAGATAAAATTAATTCTTTTGACATATTTCAGGGACCCTGCTGGAAACTCTCAATGTTAATTTGAGGTCCAAAAGACTTAATTTAGAATGTGATTTTGGGGAGCTGTCAAAAATGTCAAAAGGTTTAAAACAAACACTTGATTAAATAGGTTCACAGGTCACTGTGAAACAATACCAAAGTGACAATGATTTTAAAGGCAAACACAAAACGTTTCATTGTGGGGGAAAAAAAAAGTTTAGCTCTTTTAGTATAGAAAAAAATTCACTTTTCTTCAATAATAAAAGGCTTTTAAAAAGACAACATGAAGTACAAAAAATTACCTTGATTAAACACAAAATCTGTGTTTCTAAGCCAATTATTTGATGAGTAAGGAAAAAAACCTTTCACAATCACAGGGAGACCAATACTCCAAGAAAATGTGTCCTTTTAACAGAGAGAAAACCTAATTCTAACTCTGCATCAGTACATTACTGAGTTTTTTTAACTTTCAAGTAAAATCTATCTAATCTTAGTACTGTGACCACAAATAAAGTTCTTCTGTCATAGACCTTCTGCAACTTTCTATATCTACTCATTTTTTTTTGTCTTAGTCTTTTTCTCCTTTTTTATTCTGGATCAATAAGTCGTCTTGCTCTAAGACAAAATTACTCTCTTTTCCTCTTAAGGAAAACACATATGTTTTATACTTTTCCTTATTAAAAATACATCTCACTTTTAAAATACATTTTTCATATACATATTTATATACAGTTGTTTTCCTTCATCCTTTGTTTTTTGTAGTTTTAATTACATGTATTAATTAAAAGTCTTAACCCTTAGTAGCCTTAATATCTAGTGAAAATTAGGAAGTACGTGGTTTCATTGGTTTTAAATCGTATTTCCCCATAGCACAGGATATGCTTACCAGTGCACGCAATTATCTCTAGTTCCTCTTTAACAACCAGCCTAAAGTACATAAGCTTAAATCTACATTTATTTAGTGATTAATAATTTTAGTAGTTTGTCTCATATGGAAATGATCTAGATATTTAATTTATATTTATATTTTCATATTTAATTTTAATGTAGAAGTCTATCCCATTATAAAGTTCCCAGTTATGAATGTTAAGTCTTTTGGCTACTTCTAAAGGGTTGAACTTATAAGTTCTGTTTTTCTATAGTATGAGCATTTATATTGATTTCTCTTTTCAGGTCTTTGAGGCATTGCCACACTGTCTTCCACACTGGTTGAACTAATTTACACTCCCAGTAACAGTGTATAAGCGCTCCTTTTTCTCTGCAACCTTGCCAGCATCTCTTATTTTTTGTCTTTTTAGTAATAGCCAATCTGGCTGGTCTAAAGTGGTATTTCATGTGGTTTTGATTTGAATTTCTCTAGTGGTCAATGATATTGAGCTTTTTTTACATGATTGCTCACCACATGTATGTCTCCTTTTGAAAAGTGTTCATGTCCTTTGCCCACTTTTTAATGGGGTTGTTTTTTCTTGTAAATTTGTTTAAGTTTTTTATAGATGCTGGATATTAGACCTTTGTCAGATGTATAGTTTGCAAAAACCTTCTCCCATCCTGCAGGTTGTCTGTTCACCCTGTTGATAGTTTCCTTTGCTGTGCAGAAGCTCTTTAGTTTAATTAGATCCCATTTGTCAATTTTTGTTTTTGTTGCCATTGCTTTCTGTGTTTTCTTTTTTTTTTTTTTTCCCAAACAACCATTTATTTACCTTTTTTCTTGTTCACTATAGTGAAAGATATGAATAGAAAAAAGATCCCGATTTTTAAGGGTTTTTTTTGTATGTGTCTCATTCCAACTGAATGTGTAATTCCCTTCTGTATCTCAGATGACCTTCTTGCTGTGTCCTCAGATGGCCTTTTCTCTGTTCATGCATGTTTTGTTGAAATTTCTTCTTTTTATAAGGACCCAAGTCATATTGGGTAAGGACCCTTTAAACATCTGATTTTAACTAATTACCTCTTTAAAGACTTTATCTCTATATATTGTGACATTTGGAGGTACTGATGGTTGGAACTTCAACGTATTAATTTTGGGGGGATGCAATTCTGTTCATAACAGATACCTAATGGAGAGAGAGATTACGCCTTAGATTTATTTTTTAAAAGATAAATATTGCCAGAAATAAAAGCATGGTATAGAAGTTAAAGACTAAGGCAATGCTACAGCATTTAAGTCACAAAAGCCAACAGGATTTCACATTCCATGTACTTTTTGTTAGGTTAGGCTTGAGGCCTAGCGGTGGGAAAGAAGCTTGCTTGAAGTAGACTTTTTGCTTACATCAAGACCTCTTTGGGTTTCCTGTGGCTCTGCTTCGTTTCTGTTTTTACTCTAGACATAGGGCAGTCTCTAACTGGGACACCATTGCTTTTGCGACTAGACCAAAAACAGCCTCAGTGAACCCCAAGCTTATAGCTTCAACTCAGAATAATATACGTCACTTGGAATTGTTTCACAATTAACTTATTTTAACTTATTCCATTTAATAAGCATTTAGCAATTGCTTTTGGAGTTATTTGTTTGCCTTTTGAAGATGCTGAAGGAGGCCAGGAATGTCAGTGAGAAAAAAGAGGAGAGTTCTTAGTTCAATCAGGTTCTGATTGGTTGGTTTAGTGCTATTTATCCTGCAAGGTCCATTGAGTTCCTGGAGTTTTCTTGGATAACTCCAGTCAACACTGACATGCTTCTTTCTGCCTGCTTATTATTCACGGATTCATTCCATAAATACTTATTGAAGCCAAGTGTGTGTAGTGGACAAGACAGGCATGGTTTGCGCTGTCATGGAGCTGACTTTCTAGTAGGAGGAGACAGACACTAAATAACAACCCATGTAAATCTGACGATTTCAGATGGTGAAAAGGGCTGTGAAGAAAAGTGTCAGGTGAGATGCTAGAGTGTGTGAAGCTGGGCTGAGAGGCCGATTGGTGCTGAGTAGGGAAGGCCTTTCTCAGTAGGTTACACAGGCGCTGGGATCTTTTTTTTTTTTTTTTTTTTTTTTTTAATTTATCTATTATTATTATACTTTAAGTTGTAGGGTACATGTGCATAACGTGCAGGTTTGTTACATATGTATACTTGTGCCATGTTGCTGTGCTGCACCCATCAACTCATCATTTACATCAGGTATAACTCCCAATGCAATCCCTCCCCCCTCCCCCCTTCCCCATGATAGGCCCCGGTGTGTGATGTTCCCCTTCCTGAGTCCAAGTGATCTCATTGTTCAGTTCCCACCTATGAGTGAGAACATGCGGTGTTTGGTTTTCTGTTCTTGTGATAGTTTGCTAAGAATGATGGTTTCCAGCTGCATCCATGTCCCTACAAAGGACACAAACTCATCCTTTTTTATGGCTGCATAGTATTCCATGGTGTATATGTGCCACATTTTCTTAATCCAATCTGTCACTGATGGACATTTGGGTTGATTCCAAGTCTTTGCTATTGTGAATAGTGCTGCAATAAACATACGTGTGCATGTGTCTTTATAGCAGCATAATTTATAATCCTTTGGGTATATACCCAGTAATGGGATGGCTGGGTCATATGGTACATCTAGTTCTAGATCCTTGAGGAATCGCCATACTGTTTTCCATAATGGTTGAACTAGTTTACAATCCCACCAACAGTGTAAAAGTGTTCCTATTTCTCCATATCCTCTCCAGCACCTGTTGTTTCCTGACATTTTAATGATCGCCATTCTAACTGGTGTGAGATGGTATCTCATTGTGGTTTTGATTTGCATTTCTCTGATGGCCAGTGATGATGAGCATTTTTTCATGTGTCTGTTGGCTGTATGAATGTCTTCTTTTGAGAAATGTCTGTTCATATCCTTTGCCCACTTTTTGATGGGGTTGTTTGTTTTTTTCTCATAAATTTGTTTGAGTTCTTTGTAGGTTCTGGATATTAGCCCTTCGTCAGATGAGTAGATTGCAAAAATTTTCTCCCATTCTGTAGGTTGCCTGTTCACTCTGATGGTAGTTTCTTTTGCTGTGCAGAAGCTCTTTAGTTTAATTAGATCCCATTTGTCAATTTTGGCTTTTGCTGCTGTTGCTTTTGGTGTTTTAGACATGAAGTCTTTGCCCATGCCTATGTCCTGAATGGTACTACCTAGGTTTTCCTCTAGGATTTTTATGGTATTAGGTCTAACATTTAAGTCTCTAATCCATCTTGAATTAATTTTCGTATAAGGAGTAAGGAAAGGATCCAGTTTCAGCTTTCTACTTATGGCTAGCCAATTTTCCCAGCACCATTTATTAAATAGGGAATCCTTTCCCCATTTCTTGTTTCTCTCAGGTTTGTCAAAGATCAGATGGCTGTAGATGTGTGGTATTATTTCTGAGGACTCTGTTCTGTTCCATTGGTCTATATCTCTGTTTTGGTACCAGTACCATGCTGTTTTGGTTACTGTAGCCTTGTAGTATAGTTTGAAGTCAGGTAGCGTGATGCCTCCAGCTTTGTTCTTTTGACTTAGGATTGTCTTGGAGATGCGGGCTCTTTTTTGGTTCCATATGAACTTTAAAGCAGTTTTTTCCAATTCTGTGAAGAACTCATTGGTAGCTTGATGGGGATGGCATTGAATCTATAAATTACCTTGGGCAGTATGACCATTTTCACGATATTGATTCTTCCTATCCATGAGCATGGTATGTTCTTCCATTTGTTTGTGTCCTCTTTTATTTCACTGAGCAGTGGTTTGTAGTTCTCCTTGAAGAGGTCCTTTACATCCCTTGTAAGTTGGATTCCTAGGTATTTTATTCTCTTTGAAGCTATTGTGAATGGAAGTTCATTCCTGATTTGGCTCTCTGTTTGTCTGTTACTGGTGTATAAGAATGCTTGTGATTTTTGCACATTAATTTTGTATCCTGAGACTTTGCTGAAGTTGCTTATCAGCTTAAGGAGATTTTGGGCTGAGACAATGGGGTTTTCTAAATATACAATCATGTCATCTGCAAACAGGGACAATTTGACTTCTTCTTTTCCTAGCTGAATACCCTTGATTTCTTTCTCTTGCCTAATTGCCCTAGCCAGAACTTCCAACACTATGTTGAATAGGAGTGGTGAGAGAGGGCATTCCTGTCTTGTGCCAGTTTTCAAAGGGAATTTTTCCAGTTTTTGCCCATTCAGTATGATATTGGCTGTGGGTTTGTCATAAATAGCTCTTATTATTTTGAGGTACGTTCCATCAATACCGAATTTATTGAGTGTTTTTAGCATGAAGGGCTGTTGAATTTTGTCAAAAGCCTTTTCTGCATCTATTGAGATAATCATGTGGTTCTTGTCTTTGGTTCTGTTTATATGCTGGATTATGTTTATTGATTTGCGAATGTTGAACCAGCCTTGCATCCCAGGGATGAAGCCCACTTGATCATGGTGGATTAGCTTTTTGATGTGTTGCTGAATCCGGTTTGCCAGTATTTTATTGAGGATTTTTGCATCAATGTTCATCAGGGATATTGGTCTAAAATTCTCTTTTTCTGTTGTGTCTCTGCCAGGCTTTGGTATCAGGATGATGTTGGCCTCATAAAATGAGTTAGGGAGGATTCCCTCTTTTTCTATTGATTGGAATAGTTTCAGAAGGAATGGTACCAACTCCTCCTTGTACCTCTGGTGAATTCATCTGGTCCTGGACTTTTTTTGGTTGGTAGGCTATTAATTATTGCCTCAATTTCAGAGCCTGCTATTGGTCTATTCAGGGATTCAACTTCTTCCTGGTTTAGTCTTGGAAGAGTGTAAGTGTCCAGGAAATTATCCATTTCCTCTAGATTTTCCAGTTTATTTGCGTAGAGGTGTTTATAGTATTCTCTGATGGTAGTTTGTATTTCTGTGGGGTCGGTGGTGATATCCCCTTTATCATTTTTAATTGCGTCGATTTGATTCTTCTCTCTTTTCTTCTTTATTAGTCTTGCTAGAGGTCTGTCAATTTTGTTGATCTCTTCAAAAAACCAACTCCTGGATTCATTGATTTTTTGGAGGATTTTTTGTGTCTCTATCTCCTTCAGTTCTGCTCTGATCTTAGTTATTTCTTGCCTTCTGCTAGCTTTCGAATGTGTTTGCTCTTGCTTCTCTAGTTCTTTTAATTGCGATGTTAGAGTGTCAATTTTAGATCTTTCCTGCTTTCTCTTGTGGGCATTTAGTGCTATAAATTTCCCTCTACACACTGCTTTAAATGTGTCTCAGAGATTCTGGTATGTTGTATCTTTGTTCTCATTGGTTTCAAAGAACATCTTTATTTCTGCCTTCATTTCGTTATGTACCCAGTAGTCATTCAGGAGCAGGTTGTTCAGTTTCCATGTAGTTGAGCGGTTTTGATTGAGTTTCTTAGTCCTGAGTTCTAGTTTGATTGCACTGTGGTCTGAGAGACAGTTTGTTATAATTTCTGTTCTTGTACATTTGCTGAGGAGTGCTTTACTTCCAATTACGTGGTCGATTTTGGAGTAAGTACGATGTGGTGCTGAGAAGAATGTATATTCTGTTGATTTGGGGTGGAGAGTTCTATAGATGTCTATTAGGTCTGCTTGCTGCAGAGATGAGTTCAATTCCTGGATATCCTTGTTAACTTTCTGTCTCGTTGATCTGTCTAATGTTGACAGTGGAGTGTTGAAGTCTCCCATTATTATTGTATGGGAGTCTAAGTCTCTTTGTAAGTCTCTAAGGACTTGCTTTATGAATCTGGGTGCTCCTGTATTGGGTGCATATATATTTAGGATAGTTAGCTCTTCCTGTTGAATTGATCCCTTTACCATTATGTAATGGCCTTCTTTGTCTCTTTTGATCTTTGATGGTTTAAAGTCTGTTTTATCAGAGACTAGTATTGCAACCCCCGCTTTTTTTTGTTCTCCATTTGCTTGGTAAATCTTCCTCCATCCCTTTATTTTGAGCCTATGTATGTCTCTGCGTGTGAGATGGGTCTCCTGAATACAGCAGACTGATGGGTCTTGACTCTTTATCCAGTTTGCCAGTCTGTGTCTTTTAATTGGAGCATTTAGTCCATTTACATTTAAGGTTAAGATTGTTATGTGTGAACTTGATCCTGCCATTATGATATTAACTGGTTATTTTGCTCGTTAGTTGATGCAGTTTCTTCCTAGCCTCGATGGTCTTTACATTTTGGCATGTTTTTGCAATGGCTAGTACCGGTTGCTCCTTTCCATGTTTAGTGCTTCCTTCAGGGTCTCTTGTAAGGCAGGCCTAGTGGTGACAAAATCTCTAAGCATTTGCTTATCCGTAAAGGATTTTATTTCTCCTTCACTTATGAAACTTAGTTTGACTGGATATGAAATTCTGGGTTTAAAATTCTTTTCTTTAAGAATGTTGAATATTGGCCCCCACTCTCTTCTGGCTTGTAGAGTTTCTGCCGAGAGATCTGCTGTTAGTCTGATGGGCTTCCCTTTGTGGGTAACCCGACCTTTCTCTCTGGCTGCCCTTAAGATTTTTTCCTTCATTTCAACTTTGGTGAATCTGGCAATTATGTGTCTTGGAGTTGCTCTTCTCAAGGAATATCTTTGTGGCGTTCTCTGTATTTCCTGGATTTGAATGTTGGCCTGCCCTACTAGGTTGGGGAAGTTCTCCTGGATGATATCCTGAAGAGTGTTTTCCAACTTGGTTCCATTTTCCCCCTCACTTTCAGGCACCCCAATCAGACGTAGATTTGGTCTTCTTACATAATCCCATACTTCTTGCAGGCTTTGTTCATTTCTTTTTTTCTTTGTTCTTTTGGTTTCTCTTCTCGCTTCATTTCATTCATTTGATCCTCAATCGCTGATACTCTTTCTTCCAGTTGATCGAGTCGGTTACTGAAGCTTGTGCATTTGTCACGTATTTCTCGTGTCATGGTTTTCATCTCTTTCATTTCATTTAGGACCTTCTCTGCATTAATTACTCTAGCCATCAATTCTTCCACTTTTTTTTCAAGATTTTTAGTTTCTTTGCACTGGGTACGTAATTCCTCCTTTAGCTCTGAGAAATTTGATGGACTGAAGCCTTCTTCTCTCATCTCGTCAAAGTCATTCTCCGTCCAGCTTTGATCCGTTGCTGGCGATGAGCTGCGCTCCTTTGCCGGGGGAGATGCACTCTTATTTTTTGAATTTCCAGCTTTTCTGCCCTGCTTTTTCCCCATCTTTGTGGTTTTATCTGCCTCTGGTCTTTGATGATGGTGATGTACTGATGGGGTTTTGGTGTAGGTGTCCTTCCTGTTTGATAGTTTTCCTTCTAACAGTCAGGACCCTCAGCTGTAGGTCTGCTGGAGATTGCTTGAGGTCCACTCCAGACCCTGTTTGCCTGGGTATCAGCAGCAGAGGCTGCAGAAGATAGAATATTTCTGAACAGCGAGTGTACCTGTCTGATTCTTGCTTTGGAAGCTTCCTCTCAGGGGTGTACTCCACCCTGTGAGGTGTGGGGTGTCAGACTGCCCCTAGTGGGGGATGTCTCCCAGTTAGGCTACTCAGGGGTCAGGGACCCACTTGAGCAGGGAGTCTGTCCCTTCTCAGATCTCAACCTCCGTGTTGGGAGATCCACTGCTCTCTTCAAAGCTGTCAGACAGAGTCGTTTGCATCTGCAGAGGTTTCTGCCAAGTTTGTTATTGTTTACTGTGCCCTGTCCCCAGAGGTGGAGTCTACAGAGACAGGCAGGTTTCCTTGAGGTGCTGTGAGCTCCACCCAGTTCGAGCTTCCCAGCAGCTTTGTTTACCTACTTAAGCCTCAGCAATGGCGGGCGCCCCTCCCCCAGCCTCGCTGCTGCCTTGCCGGTAGATCACAGACTGCTGTGCTAGCAATGAGGGAGGCTCCGTGGGTGTGGGACCCTCCCGGCCAGGTGTGGGATATGATCTCCTGGTGTGCCTGTTTGCTTAAAGCGCAGTATTGGGGTGGGAGTTACCCGATTTTCCAGGTGTTGTGTGTCTCAGTTCCCCTGGCTAGGAAAAGGGATTCCCTTCCCCCTTGCGCTTCCCAGGTGAGGCAATGCCTCGCCCTGCTTCAGCTCTCGCTGGTCGGGCTGCAGCAGCTGACCAGCACCGATCGTCCGGCACTCCCCAGTGAGATGAACCCAGTACCTCAGTTGAACCACAGTGAAACCCCGTCTCTACTAAAAATACAAAAAAAATTAGCCGGGCGCGGTGGCAGGCGCCTGTAGTCCCAGCTACTCAGGAGGCTGAGGCAGGAGAATGGCGTGAACCCAGGAGGCGGAGCTTGCAGTGAGCCGAGATCGCGCCTGGAGCTGTTCCTATTCGGCCATCTTGCTCCGCCCCGCTTTCTGTGTTTTCGTCATGAGATCTTTGCCCATTCCTATATCCAGAATGGTATTTCCTAGATTGTTTTCCAGAGTTTTTATAGTGTTTCTTATGTTTCTGAAGATATTATGGTTTTTGTAAAGATATATTTGATTCCCTTTATTGTCTCTGTCTCTTTACTTTTGGTCTGATAAACTCAGTTACTAAATATCCATCTACTTCAGATTTCTATTTTTTAAAAAATCAGTTATCTTTTCTTCACTTTCTCTTAATCCTTGTACCTTGTAGGATTATGCCTTTAAAAAAATCCCTTTATTGCCTTTTTTAATGGATTTTTGAGAGGAAATAGAGGTAACACATTCATTAAATTCTCCATTTTTAATATAAAATGCCTCTGGATTTTTAAAACATGCTTATTTTGAAAATCACATTCAGATTGCTCTATTATCTCTAGTCCTCAGTTGTGAAATCTCCCATGGGTTAAGTTGGCTGATTGTTGATTCTGGTGGTTACTAGTTCTTTGTAATATTTAATCATGAATTTCTCTTTTGAAGAGCATATTTTCATGTAATCTTGCATTTGCCCTTGATTACAAAGAAATCTACATGGAGGAAGTTTCATGGCTGTACTGGCTGGGGCACTACTGGGTCATATGGTTCACAGTATTTTTTGTTGTTGATAGATTTCTTGGCCCTGAGTTTCCACACCATTCCAAATGGCAGGTTTGGGACCTCATCACTTGATACTCAGGCTTGGGATTCTAGAATGTTCCTCAAATGACCTTTTTCCCATGGCCTGGGGCAGGCAGCTCACTTGTGGATCATGTCCAGAGTTGGCAGGTGTTTTTCCCTGGGAAAGTCTCTATGTCTCCTTCATCTTTGAAGGATAAATTTGCTGAATATAATATTTGAGGTCAAAAGTATTTTTCCTTCAGCACTTTGAATGTATCATCTCACTCTCCTGGCCAGTAGAGTTTCCACTAAGAAGTCTGTGGCCAGATGTATTAGCCCCTTCATATTTAATTGACTTCTTTTTTCTTGCTGTTTTTAGGTCTTTTTTTTTTTTTTTTTTTTTAGATGGAGTTTCATTCTTGTCGCCCAGGCTGGAGTGCAATGGCATGATCTCAGCTCACCACAACCTCCGCCTCCCAGGTTCAAACAATTCTCCTGCCTCAGCCTCCCAAGTAGCTGGGATTACAGGCATGTGCTACCATGCCTGGCTAACTTTTTTATTAGTAGAGACAGGGTTTCTCCATGTTGGTCAGGCTGGTCTCGAACTCCTGACCTCAGGTGATCCACTCACCTCAGCCTCCCAAAGTGTTGAGATTACAGGTGTGAGCCATCGTGCCCGGCTAGGTCCTTTCTTTATCTTTGACCTTCTTTATCTTTGAGTTTGATGAATAGATGCCTTGAGATAATCTTATTTGAATTGAATCTGCTTGTGATAGTGACAGGAGACAGACAAATTCCTAGTCAGACGGGGACAGGTCCCTGGTGAAACCTGACCTTCAAACCAAGAACAGCTGAAAACCCAGCTGTCAGTTTTGGATAGAGTCCACGACCAGAGTGAGAACTTCTATCCCCATCTCACCCACTTTCTCTTGATTGGCTACTTCTGGATGATGTCTTTTAACCAATCAAAAGGTGTTTTTTCCAAAGCCACCCATGGACCAATCAGCAAGTATTCCTCCATTCTAAGCCCATAAAAATCCCAGACTCAGCCTCACAGATGGCTACCGCACTTTCAGTGTCCCCTCCTGCGCCAAGAGCTTTTCTTCTGTCACTCAATAAAATTCTTCTCCGCCTTACTCACTCTCCAGTGTCCACATATCTTATTCCTCTTGATCACAGGACAAGAACCTGGAACTCATCAAGCTACAGTAGGCAGGAGTGAAGGAGCTGTGATGCTCCTGGCTGGCTTGATGAGCTACAGATGACAGGAGTGAAAGAGCTGTAACCCTCCCTTCCACTTGCCGAACTGCAGGAGCAAAAGAGCTGTGACACTCCTAGCCAGCTCACCAAGCTGTGGGAGGTGGGAATAAGAGCTATAACTCTCCCTCCTGCTCACAGAACTGCAAGAGTGAAAGAAGCTGCTGGGTGCCACTCCCTTCCACTCGCCAAACTACAAAATCCACATTTCGTATTATATGACCTTCTTATAGCTGGATATTCACATCTTTCTCTGTATTACCACATACTTTTTTTTTGGCTTAGCCAGACAGTGTTATATTTGTCTCTGCTAGATGTTTTAAGATCATAAAAGTATGAGTTTGACCTAAGAACAAATGTACAGATGAGAGTACATGCAATGCTCATTGTTTTCTGTATATCAAACACAATTTAACCTTTAGTGATTTTCTTTGACAGGAAAAATACTTGAAATAACGACCTGCTCTAATATCTCAGTTTTCAAGAGTAATCTAGGTAAAATTATTGTAAATAAAAAACAAGGTATATATGAATGGAATAAACAGTTATACACAAACTTTTCATGTAATTTAAAATTCTGAAGTTACGTTAAAGTAAATGACAGATATTTATAAAATATCTAAGTAATTTCTTTTCATTTTTTAAATAAATTTTTGTGGAGATGAAGTCTTATGATATTGCCCAGACTGGTCCCAGACTGCTGGCCCAAGCAATCCTCCCGCCTCAGCCTCCCAAAGTGCTGGGATCACAGTCCTGAGCCATTTCTAAATAAGATAAAATGCTGAAACATTAATTGTTAAACATAACTTCAAGCTTATTTATTTTTGACTTCTGAAATATTATAAAAACACAAAAGATATTTGGGTCTATTAAGAAAATGTCCTATACCACATTAGAAATTGTTCTGTAAAAATATGTTTTTAAGTATTATAAAACGTACATTCAGGGGATGTTTATATATAACAGTCCAAAAAAGTACTTATTCCTGGGTTTTTACTAAAAATTAAGGTTTCTAAAATTAAAGTCCTAATCAATATATTTAATTATGTGTACAAAATATATGAAAGCTAATTTTTGCAAGAGAAAAAATACGTGGTTTCAATAATAATGGGAAAAAGAGAACGTTCTCGTCCTAAGATAAAATGACTGACTGTTCCAATATTAAAAAAAAAAAAAAAAACAGAAAAGTGTAGGGCAGTGATGAGACCTTAAGAAAATAATGGAAGACCTAAGCAAGTTAGGGAGGGTTTATGAAGGATGGTTTTGTGAAGGGAGTTTTGTGTGTGATTACATTGCCTGGATTCAAAAAAATGTTTCTAAGTTTTCTAAAAATTAAACACTGACATCAGGGGTACGATGGCACAGGGCTGGAGACTGATCTTCTATGTTTGAAACAGAAAGCTTTTCTTAAAATGTTGATCTGCTCCTAGTAAAACAAACAAACAAAAAAAAAAACATTACAGGGGTTTAATTCTGAATTCTGTTGAATTTTCAATCATCTTCTAAATTACACCTTTTTTCTATTTTAAATGTTCTACATAATTTCAACTTAGAAGTGCTATCTTCCTCATTCAAAATGATAATTTCCTTTCTCAAGGTAGAGTTTTCCTCCTAAAGCTTTTCAGACTTATGTCTCAGGGGTTCAGCTTTTTTCACATCTCACTACATGTGACTCACAGGTCATGCGTCACTGCCTTCTGCTCTTCTTCCTTCAAAAGGTACATCTTTTTGCTTTACTAAAGTGGTGACTGTCCCCTTCAACATTTGTCAGTTCCTGCAGCTTTTTCTTTTTTTATTTCAGACTCTGCTCTTGCGGCCTGACCCAGAAAGTTTGTCTTAAAGGCCTAGAAGGACAACGTGTCCTCCAGTGTAAGTTGACTCTGTACTCAGCTCTTCCTGATGTGTCTAAATTGTTCTATGTAACCAGACAATTTCATATGCTTTTACTTTTTCTAAAAGCCATGCATTCCATTGCCTAAGGTATTGGTTTTCTTGTTTACCTTTTTCTCCTATAATATGGTATACATTCCTAACCTGGGACATAATCTTCTTGTGTCTAATTAGCTTCGTATGAGGTTTGCCTTCCAGGTTATCCAAATAGGCTTCCCATAAAGACAAGCTGTTATACTGCAGGAGGCTTTTCTTTACCTTTTAAGTAATCTGCCTAAGAAATAGAGATTTCAAGTTTTAAGGTAGTTTTTTGCCAGACAGAGTATTGAGCACCTGTAGTTCCAGCTACTCAGGAGGCTGAGGCAGGAGAGTTGCTTGAGTCCAGGAGTTCAAGGGCAGCCTAGGCATCATAGCAAGACCCCTATCTTTCTTTAAAAAAAAAAAAAAAAGATAACTTCTTGTGCTTTGTGCTGTTGTTATTAAGGTTTGGGGAACCTATTAGTTTATTAATATTAATAAACTAATATTAGGTGTTTTGAAAGCCATCCCTAACACAAGTATAAGGTTTTTATTTTCTCTCAGCTATGTAACATTTTATATTTACTTTTAAAGTATTTTTATTATCCTTCTGATTCAATAAATGACTGTTATTTCAAAATGACATTTGATTCCACTTATTATTGTTGTTATAATTATTTCATAAACATAAGGCTCACCCTGTCACCCAGGCTCAAGTGCAATGGCATGATCATAGCTCAGTGCAGCCTTAAACTACTGAGCTCAAGGAATCCTCCTACCTCAGCCTCCTAGGTAGCTGGGATAACAGGTGCAAGATGCAGTGCCTGGCTCATGATTCTATTTCAATTAAATGTTTTAAGCCTTTTTAACATCTTTGACAAACTTCCCTAAAATAGAATTCTAATTTAAGTCTTTTTAACCTAACATTGACCTTGGGATTTTCTAGTTGGGCCCCTAGAAAGTCTCAAAGGATGTATCTCTCATGAGGTTTATTTAATATGTTTAATTGTATGAAAAGCACTGTCAAATAACAAAATGATATTAAACCTCTTCTTTTTTTTTTTTTTTTTTTTTTTTTTTTTTTTTGAGACAGGGTCTCACTTTGTCACCCAGGCTGGAGTTCTGTGCCATGAACATGGTTCACTGAAGCCTCAACCTCCCAGGCTCAAGCAATCCTGCTACCTCAGCCTCCCGAGTAGCTCAGACTACAGGTGTGCACCACCACACCCGGCTAATTTTTGTAATTTTTTGTACAGACTGGGTTTTGCCACATTGCCCAGGCTGGTCTCCAACTCCTGAGCTCAAGCAACCCACCTGCCTTGGCCTCCTAAAGTGCTGGAATGACAAGCCTGAGACACTGCACATGGCATAAACATATTTTAAGTTATATTCACAAGGATGTTACTGACAGAAATCTTCATCTTCTAAAGATTATATGAAATTTATAAAAGTCTGATGGTCCTGGTGTTATGCTGTCAGTCATGATTCTCATTTTTGTCTTAAAATGCTGTTTGCAATACAAATGACAGAATTCCTTTTCAAAAGTTGAACTTACATCAGATTTTAAGCATGGCTATTCTAAGTTTTTATCATCTACTGTGTTGATTCTTCTCTAAAGGCATCTGCAATCAGATTCATAAGACTCTTAAAAGTACTCTTAAATGCAGGTTTTTAATTACTTTAAGATCAATGGACTAGGGTAAAGCGTGATGGCTCATGTCTGTAGTTCCAACAGTTTGGGAGGTCAAGGTGGAAAGATCACTTGAGGTCACGTGCTCGAGACCAGCCTGGCCAACACAGCAAAACCCAAGCTCTACTGAAAATACAAAAATTAGCCAGTTATGGTGGCGTGTGCCTGTAATCCCAGCTACTCAGGAGGCTGAAGCATGAGAATTGCTTGAACCTGGGAAGTGGAGGTTGCAGTGAGCCAAGATCACACAACTGCCCTCCAGCCTGGGCAACAGAGTGAGACTCTGTCTCAAAAAAAAAAAAAAAAAAAAAAAAAAAAAGTGAAGCAAGAAGAGAAGTTTAGAGAAAAAAGAGTAAAAAGAAATGAACAAAGCCTCCAAGAAATATGGGATTATGTGAAAAGACCAAGTCGATGTCTGATTGGTGTGCCTGAAACTGACAGGGAAAATGGAACCAAGTTGGAAAACACTCTGCAGGATATCATCCAGGAGAACTTCCCCAACCTAGTAAGGCAGGCCAACATTCAAATTCAGGAAATACAGAGAACCCCACAAAAATACTCCTCAAGAAGAGCAACTCCAAGACACACAATTGTCAGAGTCACCAAAGTTGAAATGAAGGAAAAAATGTTAAGGGCAGCCAGAGAGAAAGGTCGGGTTACCCACAAAGGGAAACCCATCAGACTAACAGCAGATCTCTCGGCAGAAACTCTACAAGCCAGAAGAGAGTGGGGGACAATATTCAACATTCTTAAAGAAAAGAATTTTAAACCCAGAATTTCATATCCAGTCAAACTAAGTTTCATAAGTGAAGGAGAAATAAAATCCTTTACAGACAAACCAATGCTGAGAGATTTTGTCACCACCAGGCCTGCCCTACAAGAGATCCTGAAGGAAGCACTAAACATGGAAAGGAACAACCAGTACCAGCCATTGCAAAAACATGCCAAAATGTAAAGTCCATTGATGCTAGGAAGAAACCGCATCAACTAACGAGCGAAATAACCAGCTAATATCATAATGACAGGATCAAGTTCACACATAATCATGTTCACACATAATATTAACCTTAAATGTAAATGGACTAAGTGGTCCAATTAAAATACACAGACTGGCAAATTGGATAAAGAGTCAAGACCCATCAGTTTGCTGTATTCAGGAGACTCATCTCACATGCAGAGACACACATAGGCTCAAAATAAAGGGATGGAGGAAGATCTACCAAGCAAACAGAAAACAAAAAAAAAGCAGGGGTTGCAATCCTAGTCTCGGATAAAACAGACTTTAAACTATCAAAGATCAAAAGAGACAAAGAAGGCCATTACATAATGGTAAAGGGATCAATTCATCAGGAAGAGCTAACTATCCTAAATATATATGCACCCAATACAGGAGCACCCAGATTCATAAAGCAAGTCCTTAGAGACTTACAAAGAGACTTAGACTCCCATACAATAATAATGGGAGACTTTAACACCCCACTGTCAAAATTAGATCAACGAGACAGAAAGTTAACAAGGATATCCAGGAATTGAACTCAACTCTGCACCAAGCGGACCTAATAGACATCTACAGAACTCTCCACTCCAAATCAACAAAATATACATTCTTCTCAGCACCACATAGCACTTATTCCAAAATTGACCACATAGTTGGAAGTAAAGCACTCCTCAGCAAATGTAAAAGAACAGAAGTTATAACAAACTGTCTCTCAGACCACAGTGCAATCAAACTAGAACTCAGGACTAAGAAACTCAATCAAAACCGCTCAACAACAATAACCTGAATAACCTGCTCCTGAATGACTACTGGGTACATAACAAAATGAAGGCAGAAATAAAGATGTTCTTTGAAACCAATGAGAACAAAGATACAACATACCAGAATCTCTGGGACACATTTAAAGCAGTGTGTAGAGGGAAATTTATAGCACTAAGTGCCCACAACAGAAAGCAGGAAAGATCTAAAATTGACACCCTAACATCACAATTAAAAGAACTAGAGAAGCAAGAGCAAACACATTCAAAAGCTATCAGAAGGCAAGAAATAACTAAGATCAGAGCAGAACTGAAGGAGATAGAGACACAAAAAACCCTCCAAAAAATCAATGAATCCAGGAGCTGTTTTTTGAAAAGATCAACAAAATTGATAGACCACTAGCAAGACTAATAAAGAAGAAAAGAGAGAAGAATCAAATAGATGCAATAAAAAATGATAAAGAGGATATCACCACAGACCCCACAGAAATACGAACTACCATCAGAGAATACTATAAACACCTCTACGCAAATAAACTAGAAAACCTAGAAGAAATGGATAATTTCCTGGACACTTACACTCTCCCAAGACTAAACCAGGAAGAAACTGAATCCCTGAATAGACCAATAGCAGGCTCTGAAATTGAGGCAATAATTAATACTCTACCAACCAAAGAAAGTCCAGGACCAGACGGATTCACAGCCGAATTCTACCAGAGGTACAAGGAGGAGCTGGTACCATTCCTTCTGAAACTATTCCAATCAATAGAAAACGAGGGAATCCTCTGTAACTCATTTTATGAGGCCAATACCATCCTGATACCAAAGCCTGGCAGAGGCACAACAAAAAAAGAATTTTAGACCAATCTCCTTGATGAACATCGATGCAAAAATCATCAGTAAAATACTGGCAAACCAAATCCAGCAGCACATCAAAAAGCTTATCCACCATGATCAGGTGGGCTTCATTCCTGAGATGCAAGGCTGGTTCAACATATGCAAATCAATAAACGTAATCCAGCATATAAACAGAACCAAAGACAAAAACCCCATGATTATCTCAACAGATGCAGAAAAGGCCTTTGACAAAATTCAACAGCCCTTCATGCTAAAAACTCTCAATAAATTTGGTATTGATGGAATGTATCTCAAAATAATAAGAGCTATTTATGACAAACCCACAGCCAATATCATACTGAATGGGCAAAAACTGGAAGCATTCCCTTTGAAAACTGGCACAAGACAGGGATGCCCTCTCTCACCACTCCTATTCAACATAGTGTTGGAAGTTCTAGCTAGGGCAATCAGGCAAGAGAAAGAAATCAAGCGTATTCAGTTAGGAAAAGAAGAAGTCAAATTGTCCCTGTTTGCAGATGACATGATTGTATATTTAGAAAACCCCATTGTCTCAGCCCAAAATCTCCTTAAGCTGATAAGCAACTTCAGCAAAGTCTCAGGATACAAAATCAATGTGCAAAAATCACAAGCATTCTTATACACCAGTAACAGACAAACAGAGAGCCAAATCATGAATGAACTTCCATTCACAATAGCTTCAAAGAGAATAAAATACCTAGGAATCCAACTTACAAGGGATGTCAAAGACCTCTTCAACGAGAACTACAAACCACTGCTCAGTGAAATAAAAGAGGACACAAACAAATCGAAGAACATTCCATGCTCATGGATAGGAAGAATCAATATCGTGAAAATGGCCATACTGCCCAAGGTAATTTATAGATTCAACGCCATCCCCATTAAGCTACCAATGACTTTCTTCACAGAATTGGAAAAAACTACTTTAAAGTTCGTATGGAACCAAAAGAGAACCCGCATTGCCAAGACAATCCTAAGCCAAAAGAACAAAGCTGGAGGCATCACGCTACCTGACTTCAAACTATGCTATGAGGCTACAGTAACCAAAACAGCATGGTACTAGTACCAAAACAGAGATATAGACCAATGGAACAGAACAGAGACCTCAGAAATAAGACCACACATCTACAGCCATCTGATCTTTGACAAACCTGAGAGAAACAAGAAATGGGGAAAGGATTCCCTATTTAATAATCGGTGCTGGGAAAATTGGTTAGCCATAAGTAGAAAGCTGAAACTGGATCCTTACATGAAAATTAATTCAAGATGGATTGGAGACTTAAATGTTAGACCTAAAACCATAAAAATCCTAGAAGAAAACCTAGGTAATACCATTCAGGACACAGGCATGGGCAAGGACTTCATGTCTAAAACACCAAAAGCAACGGCAACAAAAGCCAAAATTGACAAATGGGATCTAATTAAACTAAAGAGCTTCTGCACAGCAAAAGAAACTACCATCAGAGTGAACAGGCAACCTACAGAATGGGAGAAAATTTTTGCAATCTACTCGTCTGACGAAGGTCTAATATCCAGAACCTACAAAGAACTCAAACAAATTTACAACAAAAAACAAACAACACCATCAAAAAGTGGGCAAAGGATATGAACAGACACTTCTCAAAAGAAGACATTCATACAACCAACACACACATGAAAAAATGCTCATCATCACTGGCCATCAGAGAAATGCAAATCAAAACCACAATGAGATGCCACCTCACACCAGTTAGAATGGCAATCATTAAAAAATCAGGAAACAACAGGTGCTGGAGAGGATGTGGAGAAATAGGAACACTTTTACAATGTTGGTGGGACTGTAAACTAGTTCATCTATTGTGGAAAACAGTGGGGCGATTCCTCAAGGATCTAGAACTAGAAATACCATTTGATCCAGCCATCCCATTACTGGGTATATATCCAAAGGATTATAAATCATGCTGCTATAAAGACACATGCACACGTATGTTGATTTCGGCACTATTCTCAATAGCAAAGACTTGGAATCAACCCAAATGTCCATCAGTGACAGACTGGATTAAGAAAATGTGGCACATATACACCGTGGAATACTATGCAGCCATTAAAAAGGATGAGTTTGTGTCCTTTGTAGGGACATGGATGCAGCTGGAAACCATCATTCTCAGCAAATTATCGCAAGAACAGAAAACCAAACACTGCATATTCTCACTCATAGGTGGGAATTGAACAAGGAGACCACTTGGACACAGAAAGGGGAACATCACACACCGGAGCCTATTGTGGGGAGCGGGGAGGGGGAAGGGACAGCAATAGGAGATATACCTAATGAAAATGACGAGTTAATGGGTGCAGCACACCAACATGGCACATGTATACATATGTAACAAACCTGCACGTTGTGCACATGTACCCTAGAACTTAAAGTATAATAATAATAAAAAAAAAAGAGATCATGGACTAAATAAATAACATTTCTAAAACTCTAATGAGAAAACTGATAGGTTCATAAAACTGTTAATCAAAATCAAGCAGAATAAAAATTGATAACATGAAATTGAATAACTGATACAAATTATGATTTTTATATCATTTGAAATATTGTTGATTCTTTACTTAAATGTCTTGTTTTCCAGATTTAAGAAAAGTTTCTCTCTTAAGCTATCTGTAGTTTAACAACAATTTGGTGAGGCAAATTTTCATGAACAAAGGTGAAAACATTTACTTATTCTTCCTACTTGATCCTTCTAAAATTTGGAAATTATTTGTGAGAACTTTTTATTTTATGACAATATAGTTATTCACATAAGTTCAATAAAATTGTTTCCTTTATAACAAGATGCAATTAAAAATGTTAATTATATTATCAGGGTTAGACTAAGTTATCATGTTTTAACTTATTTCCGGGTACTGCAGATAAAATCAGAAGCCTGCCTTAATGTGACTTCCTAGTCTCAAAATTAAAAAAATGATAATAATAAGATACAAGGCCAGGCACATTGGCTCTTGCCTGTATTCCCAGCACTTTGGGAGGCTGAGGCAGGCAGATCACCTGAACTCAGGAGTTCTAGACCAGCCTGGGCAACATGATGAAACCCCATCTCTACTAAAAATACAAAAATTAGCCAGGTGTCATGGCAGGCACGTGTAGTCCCAGCTACATGGGAGGCTGACACTGGAGAATTACTTGAGCCCAGGAAGTGGAGGCTGCAGTGAGCCGAGATTGCGCCACTGCACTCCAGCCTGGGCGACAGGGTGAGACACTGTCACCAAAAAAAAAAAAATACAATCTAAGATTCAATCACTGTTTTTACTACACTTATATAAATAATCAGGCCCAACCTGATAAAACTAAATTTGGTGTTACTCTGATTATCTTCAGTAAAAATTGGGATGTCTAGAATACACTCGTTATTGCTTTTGTATTGTAGTCCAGTACCTTGTTTTTGATTTTTTATTATCTGACTGTAGAAGAGACTGTATCCTAAATTCTTCTGAGTTCCTCCAATCCAGTTTTCCCCAATGGAATTACTAAGCAGGAAATTACTCTTTCCTAAAGCCCTAAACTAAAACTAAACAACTTAACATACATTTCAAGGAACAAGACTCATGCCTGATGTATGGGTCCACACGGAGAGTTCACCAACCATCCCCGCCCCAATGCCATCATCAGATATTTGAACTACAAAACTGGCAACTTCATGCTATAGGCAGCTTTTCCCAAGACCGTCAAAATATAACTCCATAGGTAGTACAACTCCTACCCCTCTCATTGACTACCTTTTCCACTTCACAGGATAATGCTATAATTAAAATTTCACAAATTAGATACTGCTATGGGTAATTTGACAGAATCTGACCTAAAAAAATTCTTCAGTCCACCTAGCAAGTATCTTTGGCAATATTCTAGTAGAAATTTTTGTTCAAATTGTCCCTTTTCTAGAGTTGGCACTCTCTGCTTTAATTCAGCCCAGTCACGGAATGCTACACAATGACTGCAACAGGTCTCAATTTGATTTGTCTAGTTGGTTGCCTTGAGGCTTGGGGTTTTTGTTCAAAACCATTGTACAAATTAGATTTATTATATTGTTGCTGGTTGTTTTGTGTATTCTGCTCTGTAAGCTCTGTTTTATTGCCTGTCTAATCTTTGGAAAGCCAGTTCTCTGAACAGGACAATGTTAGCCCCACACTTCGATTGCTGATGCCTGCCAGAATAATGTTTTTAGCTTTGATTTCAAACTATTGCATTCACAATATTCCCTGGTGTAGCTGCACCTTGAGAGTGTAACTAATCAATTCCCTATTGATGAACATTTGAGTTTCTTCTAATCTCTGATTTTTGTAAATAAGGGTGCAATGAATGTTCTGTACACATTTGTCCAATTAAGCGGGTATTTCTGTAGGATAGGTTTGTAGTAGTATAATTCCTGAATCAGAGATTGTGTGCATTAAAAGAGATGTCATCAAATTGCTTTCTCTAAAGCTTGTACCTATTTATCTACTACCAGCAATGCATGAAAGTATCTTCTTCTAATCTGGTGAATTCTCACTCCAAAATTGCAGGATGCAAAAGCCTGCACTCCACTCTGTGCAGTGGGTCCTCAGAATTACCCGAGTTGTCCCTGTGCTCTTCAATCACTTTCTCCTTAGCTTTTCCTTTATTTTAACATTTTAAAACATTTCCATTGTGAATAGTATACATACTACAAGTTAAGAAAAACTTACATTTATAGCCTAAGGAATAATAATACACTAAAGCCCAAGCATCTATCATGTGGGTAAAGAAAGAGGACACTATCAGGGCCTTCAAAAGCCCCAGTGTGCTTCTGCCTTCCCTGACCCTTTAATAAACATCACCTGAACCTTTGTGGGAACCATTCTTTTTCCTTAGAGTTTCCACATAAGTTTGTGTGGAGGATTAGTACTGAGTCAGATGATATGATAAAACTGTGATTCCCCCAAATTCTCTTCCTTTCCCATTTCCAGATCAGTGGGGGGCCAGAAGGGACCCTGTATGTGAGATCTGGAAGGGGGAAATGGAGCAGCAGTTTCATTCCGCTTCAGCTCAGGAAGGTCAGCGCAAGGCGCCAGACACCTTTATGGGTGTGTGTTTGGGTGGGAAAGAGAGAGAGGGAGGGACACTCACAGCAGGTGCTGCTGGCTGAGCTGGGAGAGCTCTCTGCCTTCCTGCTACCTGATCAGGGGGATTTGGTGAACTTACTCAACCCTCTGCACCTTCTAACTCTAAGTCCGATCCCTGACACTCCTGACTACTGCTTCAACCAAGGACATGAGACGCCCTAAAGCATCCCAGAACACATTTCTTTCCATGATGCGTGGTCTACAGCAGGAAGCTTGGGTTGTGGGCAAGGGAATGGCAAGACTGGACTCCATCTCTATTCCATCCCTCTCTCTACGACACAACAAACAACAAAGAAATTTACTTCTTGTAAAGACTCTCACCCAAGACCTCTGCTCACTCTTGCCCCACTTCTCTGTAGCAGTTTGGAAGCTTTTGGTTGGAAGAAACAAAATAAACACACAAAAGTGGTTTAAGCAATGAAAGACATTTAATGATCTCATTTAGCAAGAAATTCCAGCCTTGTTTCTTTGGCAAACATACCTTTGAGGACCAAGGTATTTTCTTTTTAACTGAGGTAAAATATACATAAAATTTTATCATTTTAGACTTTTAAGTGTACAGTTCAGTGGCATTAAGTACTCAGACATTTTTGTACAACTATCACTACTGTTTATCTTTACAACTTTTTCAACATCCCAAACATAAACTCTGTGCCCACTAAACCGTCACTGCCCATGCTCCCCTCCCCTCAGTCCCTGGTAATCACTGTTCTGCTTTCTGTCTCTGTGAATTTGTTCGCTCTCAGAACCTCATGTAAGTGGAATCATAAACTATTTAGCTGTTTATGTCTGGCTTATTTCACTTAGCATAACATTTTCAAGGTTCGTCCATGTTGTAACATGTATGAGTACTTCATTCCTCTTTCAGGCTGAAGGATACTTCGTTACGTACATATCACATTTTGTTTAGCCATTCATTCATTCATTGATGAACATTTGGGTTGTTTTTGCCTTTTGGGTCTTGTGGATAAGCTAATAAGCTGCTATGAACATTGGTGGACAAATATGGGTTCAAGTCCCTGCTTTCAATCCTTGTGGGTCAATTCCTAGAAGTGGAATTGCGGGATCATGTGATAATTCTATGTCCGATGTTTTGAGGAAAGCTGCCATACTGTCTTCCGCAGTGGCCACACCATTTTACATTCCCACTCACGATGCTCAAGAATTCCACTTTCTCTACATCTTTGTGGACACTTTCTATTTTATTATTTTGTTTCTTCTGATACTAGCCATCCTAATGAGTACGCAGAGCTGTCTCACTGGAGTGTAGATTTTCACTTCTTAGAACACAGAGTGCCACGGGCTCAGGGGCGGGATGGACAGAGCTCCAGCAAGTGACGTAGTAATTATGGCAAGGGGTGAGGCACCAGGGCAGGCTTTTTAAACCATGCAAGAGAAACTAGTAAGAACGTGGCCTCCTCTGCTTCCTGTGACCACAATGGGGGCTGCACGGACACTGAGACCAAGAAGAACCAGTGGACATGAGGCTTGGAATGTGACTGTGAAAAGAAGGGAGGAACCCCACGGGGCTGCACTTAGGCAGGATGTCTCAGAGAGTAGTGGAAGTGTGTCCTGAAGAAGAGCCAACAAAGGAAGGCCTGCTGTCTTTGGGCAGGGAGTCCTTGCTGATCAAGCCATGTGTGGCTAGAATCTTGAGGAGTCCATGGCGGAACTTCTGGCCAATGAAGGCGTAGATGAGGGGGTTGAGGCAGCTGTGAAAGATGCCCAGAATCTCGGTGGCATCCAGGGCCTGGTCGATGTCGTTGCGGCGCTGACAGCTCTCCTTGATCATCTGGGTTCTCATGAGGGTGTCTGCCAGCAGGACCAGGTTGTAGGGCAGCCAGCGGAGCAGGAAGATGAGGACAACAGCAAAGATGACCTGCATGGCCCAGTGCTTCTGCCCCATGTGAGCCTTAAACAGCATGCGCAGGGTGAATCCATAGCAGAACAGCATGACCAGTAGTGGCACGATGAAGCCAAAGGTCTGGGACAGGATCCGTAACAGCATCTGCCAGTTTGCTGTATTGTTGCCCATGTCCTCATAGCAGACTGGGCTAACGTAGGGTGCTCCTTCGGAAAAGTGAGATGGGTAGGGCCGCTAACAGGAACAGGGTCCACATATCCAGACATATGAACTTGACCAAGTGATGCCGCTGGGTCAGTGTGTGGGGGGCATGGATAATGGCCAGGTAACAGTCCATGCTGCGGCAGGCCAGTAGTAGAATACCACTGTAGAAGCTGACTTCCTTCAGGAGCTAGACCACCTGGCACAGATTGTGCCAAAAATCCAGCCATTCATCTTGGAGGCAGCTGAGATGGGCAATGTCAGGAAAAAGAACAGGTCGACCAAGGCCAGGTTCAGCAGGTAGACATCAGCGACAGAGTGGCTGACTCAACTGAATAAGATAACCAGCATCAGCAGGGAGTTTCACATCAGATTCAGTAGAAACATCAGGGCATAGATGATGACCAAAACATAATTGATTTCTAGGGATTCTGACCAACATGGAGCAGAATCTAGTAGAAAAGGGGGCAGGTCAAGGCTGTAACTGTAATTACTAAAATCTCCACTGAAGATGTCTTCCCACAGGTAATTTTCCCAGCTAAAATTTTCCATTTTTGAGGTAAACTTATTTTCTGGCCTATAGAAGAGAGAGGAGGATTATTGCACAATAAACTCTACCCAGATTATTGCCCATCCACCCAAGAACCTGGGATAGGATTCTTTGTGTTGGCTTGTATATTACATGGAAGTAATTTTCACCTCTAATTTGTATATGGCAGGTAGTGTAAAGTTTTGAGACAATGTTAGTGATAAATGCCACAGTTTATCAAAAGACTTCCGTACTGGTTCCCTTCCATGCTGGACACATATTCTTAGCATTTCCCGTGACATCACAGTCTCCCAAAACTTTGTAGAACATTCCCTGTGGATAGTAACTACAGAACACTCAATCCTACGTAGATTCCTCAGTGGTGAGCACCTTCAGTTGTCGAGGCTGGGTTTAATGTTCAGAAACATGAGATGCCACTCAGTTCTTAATCAGGGGACTACGCAGCCACTCCAATGGGGTTGTACCCTCAAAAAAGATCAAGGTTTGACTATAAAGGTGAGGGATGAATCTCTTTGTGCATCCATCTGAAAGTTGTTTTGAAAGAAGTGTTCCGGAAAATGGTTTGAACAGTAGCCTGGAGTTTTGGAAGGCTCGAGTAGAACAGTCTTCAGTTAATTAGTAAGGCCCAGTGTTTCTCTTTTGGGTAAAAGGAGGCCTGCTCTGGGAATGTGTGTGTAGTTTGGAAAAGTATACTAAAAATGATAAGCGGCCAGGCACAGTGGCTCACATCTGTAATCCCAGCACTCTGGGAGCCCGAGGCAGGCAGATTGCCTGAGCTCAGGAGTTCGTGAAAAGCCTGGGCAATACAGTGAAACCCAGTTTCTACTAAACTACAAAAAAATTAGCTGGGCATGGCGGCGTTCGCCTGTAGTCCCAGCTACCTGGGAGGCTGAGGCAGGAGAACTGCTTGAACCCAGGAGGCAAGGGTTGCAGTGAGCCGAGATAGCACCGCTGCACTCCAGCCTGGGCGACAGAGCAAGACTCCGTCTCAAAAAAATAAAGTGACACAAAATAAAAATAAATAAAAAATGATAAGCAAGTGCGCTGCCTGATTATTCCTGTGGGTGGAAACGTAACAGCTTATTTGGGGAGCTCTGAGCAGCCATGTGCCGCCATGCAGGATGAGCAGACACAGTCAGTTCGCACCCCAATAAGAGGGAGGGGCGGCAGGAAGCAGAGAAGACAGGGGCTGCACTACCCTTGCTTGGTGGCTCTCCAGCCCTGCTGGGGCCCCTTCCTGTCCTGCACGTGTGTGCCTCCATCCAGCCCTGACTCCCCTGTTCTTCTCATTCAGTCCATCTCTGCTGGCTCTGCTCTTGCTACAGGGGCAGTAGAGATCCTGCTCTGGGGAAGCCTGGGTGTAGAGGGTGGGCTGAAGCCATTCAAAAATGTTATCCCAGTTTCTCAAAGAAGAAGTCAACTAAAGCAATCCAGCTCTTTTCTGAACCACAAAACAGATCACCCTCCGGCCATTGCCTTAGAGTAAGAGATGACTATCCTACTACCCACCATGTCCAAGTCCATAACCTATCTCCAAATGGAACCCAGTGTCACAGAAAAACCAGGAAGTTAAAGGTCCCAGGACCCACTTCACACTCACCAGGCTGGGCACACTCAGAAAAACATGCCCAAGAACAATGTGGGTGAGGAAGTGGAAAAGTCAGAACTCTCCCATATTGCAGGTGGGAATGTAAGATGGTGCAGCTGCTTTGAAACACAGTTTAGCAGTTGCTCAAGAAAGTTCAACATAGAGTTACCATATGAACCAGCAAACCCCATCCTAGGTATATACCCAGATAATTGAAAGCTATGCCCACACAAAAGCTCATGTTCATAGTGGCATGCTCCAGCCCTCAGGGATTAACCAGCAGGCAAGGGGCAGAGTGAGCCAAGAGGAATAGGAAGAACCTCAGAACCTTTGCAGGAAGCAGCCGGGGGCAGACCTGGTAGGCACTGAGTCATGGGTGTGAGGGAGGCGCACAGTGTGAGGGCAGAGCATCAGGCTCCCGGTTCCCCAAAACTAGCAGGGAGGTGGGGCCTCTGCAAGTGCTGTGTCAGACAAAATAAGCTCACCACATCACACATCAGCCCATAAGGCAAGGTCCTTAGGAAGCTCTTCCTTCACCTGAGCCGAGCTTCCACCTCTGAGGCTCCTCTTCCTTCAACCAAACAAAAGTCTTTTCTGACCCCTATTGATTCCTGCTCCTATCTGGGTAGAAACAGGAGCCCAAGGGTCCCCAAACTCCAAGGCTTCAGCCACAGCCCATCAGAGGCCAGAAGTTGGTCACAAAACAATAGTATCTTCCATGAACCCATAAGCACCCCACCCCAGCCCCGCTCCACCTGGTCACCAGCTTCACTGTACTTATACTTCCTGGACACCGCCACCTCCCTGGGAAATTCTGCACTGGGGCTTTCCGGGAAGTGAAACATGAAGAAGTATGGGATAAGGGATGGGGAAGCAGAGCCAGAAGGGCTCAAGGCCAGGCGCCTGGAAGCAGAGGGCCCCAGGTTGCCTCCTCCACCACCAAGAACCCTCAGCTTCTGATCACAGTGCTGGCTCCCAGCCCTGGTGGTCAGCCGGACTGGCTGAGACCCTCCCCAGCCTGGACCAGCCCACTTCTCTCCAACTCCCTTCCCTCCATGGGCAGGAGAGTCCAGGACAACCTCAAGTTGGGTCTCCAGCGCTGATCCCGTTCAGGGCTCTCCCACCCACCTCTCCATCTCAATCCACATCCTCCCTCACTCCCTCCCACAACCCTGGGCCAGAGGTGTCAGGCAGGGGGTGCCCCAACTATAGCAAGTGCTGAGGTCCAGGGAGAGCTGGAGTCGGGGAGACAGGAGTGGCCACCACCTGGCAGGGGCAGGTGCAACTTGAGGCCAAGTCTGAGCCACCATGATCTTTACCCACCCCAGGCAGCTTCAGGAGGGAAAGAGAGGGTGCTCCTCTTACACCTTCCGCACTGCTGCCACGCTGAAGGGGCAACTGGGGCTTCCAGAAGAGAAGCCTCTGTGCCCAAAGACCCTGGCACCCTAGTTTCCAGCTCCTCCTCCTATTCCCATCCCACAACTGCCTGCCTCCCTGCCCTCCCCCTCCAGCTCCTCCCCACCCAGCACCTATCCTGTCCCCTAACCCCATCCCCTCCCCTGCAGGGAGCCCCGCCTGGGAGCACAGCAGCCTTCTCCGAGTCCCCCTTCATCACCCCAAATCCAGTTTCCTCTTCTAGACAGCAGCCAGCCTAAAACATCTGGGCAGGCAGTCCTAGCGCAAGTCCTGGATTGGGGGTTGGGGGACAGACACTGAGGTCAGCTCCATATGGATTTTCCAGCCTGGTGGAGAATCGTCTCATCTTTATGAGATGAGAGGGGCCATTTTCAATGTCCTCCCACTCCTTCTCACCCACACCCAAGCTATCTCCATGTCGAGTCCTTTCTCCAAAATTAGTCGTGGCCCCGCTCAGTACTCTCCCTGGCCCACTGCAGGCGGGGCATCAGCATCAGAGGAGAGGAGGGATGGGAGGAGAGGGAGGCGCAGAGGGGAGGCAGCTACAGTCTGTTCATTAACCACCTTGACTGGCCATTTCTGCCCAGAGTGGTAAAGAAGGAATAAGGACTTGTGGCTGGGGAGGGCGGAGGGGGCACTCCTGCCAGGCTATGCCCAAGGGCAAGGGAGCAGGGCCCACGCTTTAGAGTGGATATGGAGACAGTGCTTTGAACCCTAACCTTGCCGGGCCTGCCAGCCCCACTCACTCACTCACCTTTCCTGTAGAGGAGCCACTGAATGAGGTGGGTGTCTGGGACAAGGGATTCCCAGGACAGGAGTGGTGGCTGGTGATGCGAGCAGAGGCTGTGGCTGGCAAGAAGCTGGTTTCCCAGAAGAAGGCAGCGAGCGAGCCTGTGTCCAGGCAGGGAGTGGGGTGCAAGGAGCAGAGTTTGTCCCAGGGCCACTGCTGGGAGCAACTGAGCAGAGGGCTTTACTAGTGGGGTTCCCTCCCAGACCAGCCCAGGGGCGGGCCAGCAGTGCACCGCCTTCTTCCCGGAGACAGCCAGGAGTGGGCCCCCTCCACCAGCCATGGCCTCCTTTAACCCCTACAGTGCCCTGCTGGCTTCACTCTAACCGGCTCTGGCCAGGCCATGGCAGGGCGCAGACACCTGGGCAGGAGATCGCCAGGGAGTGCAGCTGCCCCTCCTTCAGCCACTGCCCTAGCAGCCTCCCTGGGGACAGGAGAGGTGGGGCCAGAAGGCTTGGGGACAAAGTGGGTAGGGAAGGAGACAGGGAGGCATCAGGGCCTTAAGAAGACCAGGACCCCATAGAAGAGACACAGGTGCAGAGAAATGTCCAAAGTGCTGCTAGGTGGGGAAGGATGGTTGCTGAGACGGTGATGATGATAATAATGATGATGATAATAACAGTAACAATATAACAACTGTCAACTTTTCTTCTCTTTTTTTTTTTTTTTTAAGAAGGAATTTTTTTTAAGAAGGAATCCAGCCCAGGCTGGAGCACAGTGATACAATCTCAGCTCACTGCAACCTCCACCTCCCAGGTTCAAGGGATTCTCCTGCCTCAGCCTCCCCAGTAGCTGGGATTACAGGCACTCGCCACCACACCCAGCTAATTTTTGTATTTTTAGTAGAGACGGGGTTTTGCCATGTTGGTCTTGAACTCCTGACCTCAGGTGATCCTCCCGCCTCAGTCTCCCAAACTGCTGGGATTACAGGTGTGAGCCACCGCACCCGGCCAACTGTCAATTTTTCTAGAGCACTCTGCTTTATGCTATTTCCAATTCATTTTGTGAATGCAGGCCAGGAATCTCACTTCTTTTTTATTTTGACTTTTTATTTTAAAATAATTGTGTGTTTACAGAAGAGATTCAATGGCGGTAGAGACAGTACAGGTCTCATATATCCTCCACCAGCTCTCTCTACAGGTAACGTCTTACATTACGTGCCACGTGTGTCCACACTAGCTAATTTGCATTGCTGCAATGCTATTCAGAGGACTGTGAGCCCTATGAAAATGTCACCATATTCTGAAGTGTCTGTTTTCTGTTCCAGAACCCAATCCAGGATCTCACATTACATTGAATTGTCACGTCTTCATAATGTCTTTCAAAATGTGACAGATTTTCAGTTTCCTTGTTCTTTCACAAATACCACACTGTCTTGATTACTGTTGCTTTAATGGTAATTTCTAGACTCTGAGAGCTGAGGATACCGATACACCTGTGTGTTCAGTCAGTGGGAAATTTGGACACCTTTCTGTATTTATGAAATATTTCAACACAGTAATACAGACAAATGTCTGAGGCCGCCTTGTCAGTCACCGTCTCTGTGAGATGAGAGGGGTCATTTTCAACTTCCTCCCGTTCTTAATCACCTATGTGCAAGCCATCTCTGCATCCGATCCTTTCTCCCAAGTTAGTTGTGGCCCCACTCGGCCCTCTCCCTGGCTCATAACATTTCTAACCCCAGCCACTGGCACCACCTCGCAGACGGCTGCCCCACCTCCCAGGCTCCTTGCTTTGCCTTCCGCCCTCCCAATCCATATATACACAGCACACATGAGAGGGCTCCAGGAGAGCCAGGAGGAGGAATGGGGGCATGTAAGTAGCAGGACTGGCATTAGGAGTGCCCTGGCAGGCAGCCCAGATGTCTAGGTAGCCACTGAGCCCTGGCTCCTGAGGGGATCAGCACCCAGGAGATGTTTATCCACCCCAAGAACGAGGGTGTCACCCCTCCTCTAGTGAGAGCCCAGGTGATGGGTGCAGGCTGCTCTTCCCTAAGCCCCTGAAGCGGGGAGCCCTGAGCAGCAGCAACCCCCACTGGAGCCAGAGTCGGGGCACAGCAGCTGGGATGGAGCTTGATCCCCACAGATAGAGGAGGGAGGGAGTCACAGGCGAGCTCCAGGCTCTCCCAAGAGGCCTCTCAGAAACCAGCTCATCTGATGCAGACAGACACTCATCCCCATCCCTGTCCCTGCCACTGTCACACAGCGGCACACACACCTTCTCCCCTTGATCATCCACCTCCAGAGCCCCGGCTCCTCCCTCCATCTCAGCCCCACTGCCTGTCCCTGTCCCTGCCCACTTCACCTGGCCCAATAGGCACCCGCCCCATGTCAAAGGTGGCTGTGCGGGAGGTGGGGAGGCAGGGACACGGGTGAAGAAAGAAGACCCACCAACAGTGAGTCCTGAGGTCACAGGGACCTAGAGAGGAGTTACCCATCCCTGGTGACCCCAAACACCTCCTCCTACTCTCCCAGGGAGAAACCAGCGCCACACCTATACCAGGCCTAGTGGTTCCCTGGCAGACACCTCCTCCAGAACAGACACCTGCCTCCCAGCTCAGACCTGTCCCCATTGCCAGGTCAGCTCTCCGCTTGCTAGTCTCCGAGACTTACCCAGCACAGAGAAGGCAGGGGTGAGAGGCCAGCTGTCCCCACCATCCTGGGGCAGTTCTTGTTCCAGTGGCCCCCCACCCTCCTAACTCCAGAGCCCTCTAAATCAAGGGACACCACCAGAGCTGCCCTTTGGTCCAGCTCAAGGAAGATTAACCCTTTCCCTACCTTGCCCCAGCACTCCAGGCCTGCCCCTCTTGGGTGGCTCCTAAACCAACCTCGCCCAAGCTATTTGCCCTTCTAGGAGTCAGGTCCTATATCACCCTCTTCCCAAGGGCACAAGAGACCCAGGGGAGCCCTCCACCCAACTGGAGGACCCTTCACCTGGTCCTGGTCCTGGTCCTGCCTCCCCCTGGGTCCACCTACCTTGTAGCACTTCCCAAGCGGACTGGCACTGTCCTGGGCTGGCTGCTTACCTGTGTCAGGTGCCCTGGGCTCTGCCAACCACCAGCTCCCGACTCAGGGTGTCCTCCCTCACCCATTCCTGCAGCTTCTACCTGAAGCAGTAGCTGCCTTCTCTCTGTGCCAGCTGAACACCATGGGCTCCCAGCACCCAGCCAGCATCCACGCCTGGGGACTCCCTCATGGCAAGTGACAAAGGGAGACCGGAGGACAGGGGGCCAAAGGAGGGCAGAGGGCTGAAGGAGGACAGGGGACTGGAGGAGGGCAGAGGACTGGAGGACGGCAGGGGACTGGAGGAGGGCAGGGGACTGGAGGAGGGCAGGGGCCTAGAGAAGGGCAGAGGACTGGAGGGAGGCAGGGGGCTGGAGGAGGGCAGGGGGCTGGAGGACGGCAGGGGCAGGGACCCGGACAGGGCTTCAGACAGACTGAATTGGGAGGGCAAGAAAGAGACCAAGGGTGCAAAGTGAGACGCAGGGAACAGAGAAAGGGAAGGAATGAGGGAAAGACAGGGACGGGAGACAGGGACGTGATACAGGAGACAGAGATGGGGGCTGCAGCCTCTGCATGAGGGATATAGGAACAGAGGAGAGGGCAGACGGGCTGGGGCATCCCTTGTGCTGGTTTTTAGATGCGGTTCTTGGGGTCTGTGAAAACAGCCGTCCTCCCAGGCCCCTGCTCCTTTGCCCCAGTACTAGCCCCTGGAGCAGCCCAGCCTGCAGAAACGAGGACTCCGCATGGAAACATCCCAGCGTTAACAAGGCAGAGTACAGCCGCGGGGCGGGTAGGGGCGCTAGCCCACCTGGGAAACCCGCCTGGCCCATTACTGGGCACAGGATCTCACTGGTGGTCTCACATCCATCCTTTTAGGAATGGGACCAGGACTGGGGGGGCGGCACTGGTGACCAGCACTCACAGGGACCGCTCAGCTCACTAAGGTGGAGAGAGGAAGGAGGAGCGTGGTGGGAACCTCGCCCTCTCCTCCCCACCCTGGAGCGCCGCCTCACAGCCCAACCAAACAACACGGAAGAGACAACCACAGGAACAGCGGCTGCGGAGCTCCACGGCCTCCCTCTGCCCCCTGGTGGCGAGAAGGAAGAAAAGCAGGAGCAAGTGCTGAAAACGAAAAGGAAACTAGCAGCAGTCCCACTAACGACAATGGATCAGCCCTCATTTGGCCAACAGGTGACTCTACCCCAGGCTGGCCTGAGAGGACCCATTTCCCATCTCACTATTCTGCCCCAGTGCCCTGGATCCTGCCTCTACCACTTCTTGCCTGCAGCGTCTTCGGTTCCCCCACCGCTGTGAGCCAGGTTCCCCCTCCAGGCTGCTGGGCTGAGACTGAGTCACTTCTTCCCAGGCTGTAAATCCTGGGACAGCTCTGCAAGGCACCGTCACTAGGGACGGACTCAGGCAGCAGAGCCGCGCTCTCGTACCCCAGCCAGCCAGGCTCTCCTGGGTGAGTAGCAGGGGGACCCTGGAATTTACGGGGACAGAAGGGGAGCGATACCAGGAGCCAGGGAAGATAAATGCGTGGCAGAGAGGAGGGAGAGGAGGAGACACATGCAGCCGTTCATGGATTTCACACAGGATCTGGGCTGGAAGAAGCTGCCGAGACCATCAGTCCAATCCTTGGTCTACAGGTGGGGAAACTGAGGCTCAAGGAAGGTGAGTGATTTGCCCGAGATCACACAGTGAGTGCGTAGCCAGGCCAGGATGGAGACCCAGGTCTCTGGACTCCTGACCCCATCCTCCCTAAATCCCATGTCCCACCCACCTCCCTCATTTACCTCCGTTTCCCTTTCCCCTCCCCTCCACTGTGTCCCACTGCTGCACCACTGCCACCCCACTCCAAACTCCAGCGGCCACAGCCTGGGAGGCAGGACACCTGGGTTTTCCACTCCATACCTGGTCTTAACTAGGATCTCAGAATAAGGCCACCAGCTGTCGGGGCCACAGTGTCCCTCTCTGGGCCCCAGGACCCATCGAGAGGAGAAGAGGATGAGATCCCCCTGGAGAGAAAAGCAGTATTAAAACCAGGCGCCCTGCTCCGCACACACACGCAGCATCTGCTCAGCCCCAGCCCTGGGGCCATGCTTTACTTCTGCACCCTCTCCTCAAAGAACACACATTTTCCACTCAGCTGGGGCCCAGGAAACAATGAGTGGGTGTCTCGAGGAGGATGAGTACCTGGGCAAGGCTGAGGACACCCCATGGAGGAGGGGACACCCCCAGCCTAGTGTCCACATAGCATGAGTGTTCACGGGGTCACTTACACCAAGTCAGGACCCACAGCACAGGCCCTATGAGCACACAGACCTGAGTTCAAATCCTGGGTACCTCTGTGATGTTGAATAAAAGACTTACCCTCTCCAACTCCCTGTTTGTCCTGGTCTGAAATGGAGTTAATAACCTCCAGGATGATGTGGGGATTGAATGGGGCAAGGGCATCAAGTGTTAGTACAGTGTCACCCAGGGACTGCTCAATCGGTGGAGACCACACCATCATCTTCACACGCTGGCCTACAAGACAGTGCTGGGATTTTCCCCCCACTAGGTAACTTGCTGTGTCACCCGAGATAAGTCACTTCCCCTCTATAGTCTCTGCGTACTGCTTTATGTAAGGAGAGAGCTGGGCAGTGAGGCCAAGGGTCTTTCCTGGGCTCACAGTCCAAGTCGGAAGGAATCACATCATTTTCAAGTACCCATGGCAGAAGAGGCAGCCATCCTCAAGATCACCAAAGACCTAAGAGGTGAGTGTGTCCTGAGAGATGTTCTGGGACTGAGTCGCGGGAGAAGTCAGGGTCTGGGAGCCCCTCCCTCAGGGGCCTCGCTACTCGATGCCTGACGCCTGCCATCCTCCCTGCAGCTGCCGTCTCTGCCATCCTCCAGGGCTATGGGGATGGGCAGGGGCCAGTGACGGATACCAGTGCCGAGCTGTACAGACTCTGTGGCTGCCTGGAGCTGCTGCTACAGGTGGGACCTTCTCCTCCCCCTCCCCATCCTTCTCCCCAGACCCAGACAACTGGCAGGACATTCCTGGAAAACAAGGGAGGAGCCACAGTCCCATTCCTTACCATGCACTATGCCATTTCCCTCTCCCTCCTGACACCTGACCTCACTCTTGGAGGCTGTCACTGCAGCCTGAGAAGCGAGGTGAGGCAAAGTGGGGCTGGAAGGGACCTGGGCCTTGGGGCGGGACACACACCTGGGGGTAGCCACCACTGTTTAAAGCTTCAGAGGCATGGATGTCCTAGGACTGGCCCTTCCTGCTGCTACTCAGAGCCCCAACTATGACCAGCACCAGCTTTTATTGAACACTTGCTATGTGTCAGGCTTTGGCCTCTATATGCCTGGCTTTGTGCAATCCTCACTCTCACCCTCTGAGTTCCTTGATGTCCACCCCCCAACACCCCAACACACACCTTCCTACTTCTCTGACTTCATCTCTTGCCAGCCTGCCACTCATCTGCTGCACTCCAGCTCCCCTGGCCTCTTGGATCTTCCTGGAGCACACCAGGCATGCTCCTGCCTCAGGGCCTTTGCACGTGCTCTCCCCTCTACCTAAAATGCTCTTCCACTGGAATGCACAGCACACTTTCTCAGCTCCTTCAAGCTAGAAGGCTTTTCTTTTTTTGTTTGTTTTTTTTTTTTTTTTTTTTTTTTTTTTTTTTGAGACGGAGTCTCGCTCTGTCCCCCAGGCTGGAGTGCAGTGGCGCCATCTCAGCTCACTGCAAGCTCCGCCTCCCGGGTTCACACCATTCTCCTGCCTTAGCCTCCCGAGTAGCTGGGACTACAGGCACCCGCCACCTCGCCTGGCTAGTTTTTTGTATTTTTTTAGTAGAGACGGGGTTTCACCGTGTTAGCCAGGATGGTCTCCATCTCCTGACCTCATGATCCGCCCGTCTCGACCTCCCAAAGTGCTGGGATTACAGGCTTGAGCCACCGCGCCTGGCGCTAGAAGGCTTTTCTGGACACCCTAGATTTTCAACACACCTGCCACACACACCACACACCACACATACACCCACCACATTTTCCATTCTCTTTCCTGCTTTATTTTTTTCTCCGTAGCAGTCATCACTATCTAACATACTCGATGCTTTACTTATCTCATCTGTTTGTTGTCTTAACTCTCCTGTCGAGATGTAAGCTCCATGAAGTCAATTTGTTCATAGCTGTATCCCCAGAACATAGAACAGGGCCTGGAACATAGTCAGTGCTCAATAAGGACCTCTGAATGAATGAATGAATGAATGAGAACACTGAGGCTCAGGGAGGTCAAACACCTTGCTCATGGTCACACAGCCAGTAAGGACAGGGCTCGGTCGGGATGCCGGGTGTGTCTGCAGGAGCCCTCTCTTCCAGCAGGTGTCCCCTCAGCACGCTAGAATGCAGGGTGTGTTCTAGGAGGAAGCATTTCTACACTTTCTTTGCCTCATTTTGGTTCTAGTTTGACCAGAAAGAGCAGAAGAGCTTCCTGGGACCTCGGAAGGATTACTGGGACTTTCTCTGCACTGCCCTACGACGGCAGCGGGTGGACATGGAGCCAATCCACTTTGTCCGTTCCCAGGACAAGGTATCCAGGGCCAGGCAGCGAGAAAGCTGACAGGGTGGGGGTGGACATAGGCCTGCTCCTTCTCCCACATCCTGCTCTACCGACCATAGACCGCTCACTTGCTCCGCATGTCTCCTAAACCCTGCCCGCAGCACCCCTCCAGACACCCTTTTCCTCCCATGGCCTCAGGTCCCCCCACACCCTTCCCATTGCCCAGCACTTCCAGTCCCCTCCCTCTGTGTTTCCTGGGCACCCTCTGTCCTAATACCACCCCCCCTTCTGCCCCTGTGCACTCTGCAGTTGAAGACCCCTCTGGGGAAAGGCCGTGCCTTCATCCGCTTCTGCCTGGCCCGTGGGCAGCTGGCTGAGGCCCTGCAGCTCTGCCTCCTAAACCCAGAGCTCACCAGGTGGGGCTGCTGGGACATCCTCCTGCCAATGCCATCTGAGCCACTTTCCCTCCTTTGTAAAAGAGGCCTCCTTCACCCCCCATGGATGGCTTTCTATCAAGGACCGTTACGATAAGAGTCATGAAGGAAAAATTAAGGGAGAAAAGGCAGAGGGAGGTTGGAACCCAGGAGTCCTGGCAGCATCAGGGTTCTTGGGCCTCCTGCTCCTGAAGGGCCACGACTCTGCCTGGGGACCAGCCTCATGACGGTGTTGAGGTTGAGCTGGGGTGGGGGTGGTTGGGGTCGAGGGAAATAGCCCCAGGGTCAAAGGCCAAAGGTTCTGATCACTGTTAACACAGGGAATGGTATGGACCCCGCAGCCCTCTGCTCTGCCCAGAACACCAAGAAGACATCCTGGACTCTCTCTATGCTCTCAATGGGGTGGCCTTCGAATTGGACCTCCAGCAGCCAGACCTGGATGGAGCCTGGCCCATGTTCTCAGAGTGAGTGGGTGCGGCCAGGAGGGAAGTTTCTTTTGACACCTGATCCCATGGCCACCAAGGGTCCCAGGCGAGCCCCAAGCCCTCGGCCCCCAGCCCCGTCTGTCTCTGCCTCCTTTTGCTCCATGACTTTGGATCCTTCTAGACTTCGATGTTCCCAGTGCAAATTCATGGCATAATGCAGCCTAGAATACGCACTCACTAACGACTTCCTGGGTGGTTGAGGTGGCGGGCTGGAGGATGAATGGATACCAGGATGCTGGGAGGGAAATGAATGCAGGATGGGATGCATGAGGGTGGGTGGGCAGGAAGGGGGAAGTGTCATGGGATGAATGGGCGAGTGGAAAGATGGGATACCCTCCATCTGAGGGCCAAGCCCACCACCGAAGAGAAGCCCAGGGTCCCCCTGCCTCTTTCACTTTCAGGTCACGCTGCTCCAGTTCCACCCAAACCCAGGGAAGGAGACCCAGAAAAACCAAAGATGCCCCAAAGAAGGTGCCGCTGCCTCTGCCCCGCCTTCACTCTGAGTTGCCTCTTCCCCATCTCCTTGGCGTCCCCAGTTTGCATAGTAACTGAGCTTCCCCCTCTGAGTGTACAGAGAGCCCTGACCCAACTGGACAGACAGAGCAAGAGGCCAGTGTGTGGAGCAGGGGCCTGGGGAGAAGCAGAGGAGGAGAGGGCTCCTATTCCTGGGGTGGGGACACTGGGAGAGAAAGGGAACTCTAGCACCCTCTGCCGGAGCCACTGGGCCCAGAGGAGGAGAAAGTTCCAAGGGGGGCAGGCCACTGAAAGCTTCAGGAAACAGATGAGAGAGATGCCCTCTGCTGAGTCCCCTGCACTGGACAATAGACAAACAACTCAGTTCAGTTCAAGAAGCGACTAAAGACCCAGGTTGCCTGGTCGAATTCCAGCCCCACCCCTTACAAACGATGGTTCTTGAACAAGTTACTTGTCCTGCCCCATAGGGATATTGTGAGGATGAACTGAGGCAACTCACATCCAGCACTGCACAGGGCTCCTGGCTACACGCTCCCCTCATGGCACCGTGTGATCACCTTCATTGTTGTTATCATCATCCCACAAGCACATTTTGCACCCCCACCAGCTTCCAGGCACTGGGTACAGATACTATTAGTTCTCTGGTCTGAAAAGTTCACGGTCTCTTCTTGGAGACAGATCATAAAGAAAAGCATTGCAATATATGAGTTCAGTGTAAGTGACACAGAAATGAACAGAGGAACATGGGAGCACAGAGAAGGCTTCTTGAGAAGTTGCTCTTAGCTGAGTGTTGGTCTAGTCAAGATTTCATCACAACCCTAAAACCGGATATTATCATTCCCATTTTGCAGATGAAAAAACTGAAACACGAAGTGTAGTTCAGGGCGAAGAATTAAAGGAAAGGGGTGGGTGGAACTTAGGGGGAGCCAGATCAATACCCAAGACCCAGGTGCAGAAAGGAGAAGGATGCGGACAGGAGAAAGGGAGAGAAGGACATCAGGATGTACTGCTGTCCTTCACCAGACCAAAGCATGGCGCTCAGATCACCTGGGTGTTGCTAAAAGTCAGATTTGGGGTTTGATAAATCAAAGTTTCCAGTGAGAGGACCTGGTACCTATCTATTTAGCAAGCCCATTAGATCAGCACTGTGGCCTCTCCCACGCACCAGGTCAGTGAATTGGTGCTGAGAGGGATGACTGGTTTGGGGTCCTCTCCACAGATCCCAGCTGCATATGGAAGGCCCGAAAATGTCCAGATTGAGGACTCACACACCAATCAAGCTGTCTGTCTGCAAGATGCACCCAGTGGACAGCAGCTGGCAGGGCTGCCCAGGTCCCAGCAGCAAAGGCATTTTCCTTTCTTTTTGGAAAAGAAGGGGGGAAATTCCAGGAGACATAGGTACCCCCAGAGTATGTGGGAACCAGAAGAAGAGGAGCTTCAACTAGACCAGGAGGAAGGAACCCCATGGATTGAGATGTTCCTGGGGAACTCAACACCCAGCACCCAGGGACAGGGGAAGGGGGCTATGGACACTCAGAAGGAGGTGATAGGGATGGAGGCTGAGGGCACAGGGGTTCTGCTGGGTGCAGAGGGTCAGAGAACAATAGAGGAGACTCATGAAAAGGAACCAGAGTGGAGTCATGTCCAGAGGCTGCTGATGCCCAGCCCCAGAGGGACCATAGCGGGAACAGTATCAGGGAGCAGGCAGGGATCGGGGGACTCTAGCATCCTGGGGGAGCCCTGGGTCCTTCAGGGACTCACAACAAAGGAAGACTCTACCATGGAGAATCCACAAGTGCAAACAGAAGTTACCCTTGTGGCCAGAAGGGAGGAGCAAGCCGAGGTGTCCCTGCAGGACGAGATCAAGGTGAGAACAGTTGAGCTCCATACCTGGTTATTCTCCCCTCTCTGACCTGGCCCACAGATGAGGGTCTGAAATGGTAGCCTGGGACCATTCCCTCCCATGGATCAATTTTTATTGGCCCACTCAGGATTATTATTTGGGAATGCCTTTGAAAGCCATGCATTCTTCAGGTCACCACAGTCCCCACATCTCCCTATTGCCTCACGCTAGACCCACTTTATTCGGCAATACTTCTTACCCAGCCCCAGTAGCATTGGAGTTTGAGATCCCTTCCCAACAGTTCTTCCAGGTAGTCACTTCCTCTCCAGTTCCATATCCTCATGATGGTAGGTCTCGTCCCCAAATCTAAGTTCTACTGTTGCAGAGCCCACCTAGTTGCTCCTGTGGTAGATGCTTCTCCTGGAGGTCACTCAAGATTGTCACCAAGCCTTCCTTCAGCTTCCACCCAGGAATTTGCAAGTTTCTGAGTTTACAACTTCCACCCTTCAGTGAAGGAAGAAACAGTGGCCCAGCCTCACCCAGAAGTAAGGCCTAGGACAGAGTCAGGCATCACAGCTCCCAGCACTGTCCCCAGCCCTGCCAGGGCATGGCCTGGGATCTCTCGGGAATGTTGTTCAGGTCAGCCCCGGTGTTGGGGTCTCTGTCCTTCTCCTTCAGCCTCCTCCTCCCCTCCTTCCAATCCCCAGAGCCTCAGACTTGGGCTCCGGAAGGCCGAGGAGCAGGCCCAGCACCAGGAGCAGCTGCTGAGGAAGCAGGAGGGGGAGTTGCAGGCACTTCGGGAGCAGCTCAGCAGGTAACCTTGGCAACCAACAGCACAGGGCACCGGGAGGTGCTCCCTGAGTCCTGCTGTCAGTCACGGTCAAGTCAGTGAGGTCTTGTGAGAACCTCCTGTGTACCACATCCTGGGCTGGGCACACCTTTGGGATCTGAGGCCTGTAGGGCATTGCTCCTGATCCCAGGACTCCACCCTCCCTCCCCTGTGCATCCCTTTCTCATAGGCCTCCCAGAGCAGCCCCAGGAGAGGCCCCACCTCCTGGCCTGCTTCCCTCCCACCCTCACCCCTGCCTCCCTCTGCTGCCTCCCCTGGGCAGCTCCTCTCTCTTTTCCACCCTCTACCTCCCTACTCCACTGGGCTTCTTTCCCGCATCTCTTTCTGTCTCCCTCTTTTACTCGGTTTCTTTGTGTCTCATTTGCTTTTTCCTGTTACGCCACCTCTCACCCTCACATAATCATAGCTATCATTTACTGAGCATTTACTATGTCCTGGGCCCTGCTGTAGGTGTTTCTGCATAACACCCTTATGAGATGAGTTCTATAGAACCCCCATTTTATAGAGGAGGAAGCTGAAGCTCAAAGATGCTGCACAATTCACCCACCATTGGCTAGTTAGCAGGGGAGCTGAGATTCAAAGCCTGCGGCTGACTCCAGAATCAGTGAGCTCAGACGCCTGGCTCAGGCAGCATGTCAGGTGCCTGCACTTCAGTCTCTCCGTTTCTCTTGCTCAGTGTCTCTCACCATCCAGTGTCTTCATCTTCCGTCATCACATTGACCCCAGGGGCCCACAGCACG